>NC_081406.1:239894050-240597383 GCF_030272615.1 Cryptomeria japonica | reverse complement strand
TGCTGCAAATATCAAGAAGTTGTGGGGCTAGGTCATGAATGCAATCATGGAGTATATTATTGTTGAAGGTCATTTCTCCAAGGCCCACACCTACCACTTCGTTCTCTTAAACCATTTCAGACACGACAAAAAAGTGTCTTTGCCCTACTACCTTTTTTGATCCCTCTCCAGGTCCCTAAACAAGCACAAGACTAACCCCTCCAGCCCGATTCTCCACTGCGGGCTCCTGCTGCTCATTTATGAGCATTGCAAAAACCTTGCTCTTTAGGAAAATAAGTGGATTTCCACTTCCCTAGGTAAAAGGAGGATGGAAGAGGGAGATACTAGCAAGGAGAAGGCATCATCCAACAAGAAAAGGGAAAGTGCCCCCGGGTTGGAAACTAAGGACATTGTTAAGGAAAGCAGTGGTATGGAGATGGACGACTCTAATGGTGAAGACAACTAGAAGGAAGAGGAGCTGGGCAACGAGGAAGAAAGTGGAGATTTTGAGCCTTGTCAAGATAGCCCTATTTGAAGTGATCACCTTGGTAAGGACAATAGCCATTTGATGGAGGAGACGGCTCCCAAGGATAATGAGGAAACCGAAGTTAATTCTGAGAAGGAAACAAACAAAGGCTTTGAGAAGAACCTAATTGAGGAAAGGGATAGCAAGGACAAGGAAAGTGCTGGTGAGGGGCTTATCCTGGATAATCTCAAGAAGCTCTTGGAGGCCAGAATGAATTTCGACAGACAAACTTATGAAACCCTGAAAAACTTGGAGAAGCAAGGGATAAATTTGGATAAAAATAGGGAGGATGAAAACAAAGAGCATATTAATTGGAAGCAGGAAATGGAGAATAAGGTAAAATCACTGGAAGAGGGAAAAGAAGAAATGAAAAATCTGATGGAAATTATCCCAAGTATCCTCTTTGCTGTCACCAAAAACCTAGAAGACATTGCCAAGGTCTTTGACCATACTCCTAAACTGGTTGTGGATCTTGACCTGGAGGAGGAGACTATCCAGACTGGAAGTGGTGGTGATGCTACCCCGGCAGGCGGAACTACAAAGAGAATCAGGGCCAGTATCAAGAAAGCTATGGCTATTGTGGCCAAGGACCCTCCCAACTTCAAAGACAACATCAAAGAGCTGCAAGAAATTAGCAGCACCCTGGCTAAAGCCCTAGATAAAATCTAACTCCTAGATGGCCTACTGGCTTTTAGGGGCTTTTGTGGGTTTTCTTCAGTTTTCTGTTGGTTTTTTCCTTTTAGTTTTGTTCCTCTTTGTTTCTCATGGCTTTGTTGTTTAAGCCTTGCTTGTAAAGGGTTTCAGGGCCCCTTCAAAACCTGCTTTTTCATTAATCAAAAACTATACAAACTCATGCTACCAACAAACTCTAACAACAATCACTATAGTTTGAAATGTAAGATGTGGGTAGAGTTATAAATTTAGAATTGTGTAGGAACTGACCATTGACATGTATATCATAATTCCAAACAACTAAAACAAAGATACAAGATGTTTCTCTTAATTTTCAAGTTTTCTAAAATTGAAGCTAATTTCAACCAAAAGTTTCACTTTCATTCTCTTAATATTCAATGTTCTACAATTTTAAATCCAATTTGTTCTAAAAATTGCTCACCATTTCTCTTAACTTTTATCTTTTTATAGTAATTTTCAAGTCATATCAAATATTGAAAAATGTTTCTTTGATTTTCCTAATTTTAGATAAAAAACCAATTTGTTACCAAAAAAATTTAGGATATTTATAAAAACTTTTAAAAGTTAACTTTTGTTTCTAAGATTTCTACAAGAAGATGTTGCCAACTTTTCTAAATAAAATAATATTAATATTTTTTAATCAACCTTCTAAATAAGCCACCTCAAAAAATGAAATAAATCCAATTCACCTCACGAAAAAATAAATGAATCAAGTTATTTAACTTTATTTTATTTTTAAATACGGCTAATCCAATGTGTTCCAAAAATTCCTAGCTATCTCTTAATTTTGATTTGTTTCAAATTGAATCTGGTTTATTGGAAAAAATTAAAGATATACATCACATTAAATGTGTAGTCATACTATTAAAAAATTGGCTCTATAAATAATTTTGAGTTAACATTGTCATGTAAAGAAAACCTAACTAATTAAAAATTGAAAAGTTTTGAGGCGATTTTTTTTAAAGAGAAAAAAGCATTTAGAAATCTATTAGAGGAATCAATGGTAAGTGAGTGATGAATAATTTTTTTGTTGTAGAAACCATAACAATTCCATTAAAGACATGAACAAACTTTCAATGTAATTTATTTCTTATGATTTAAATATGTGATTGCTATTTCAAATACCAACTAAAGATAAGATGTTTGCAAGTTAACCAAAAAAAATTCTAGCATGAGAATCTCAACATGAGAAAATTGATGTTCTAGTGGCCACAATCAGAATGGTGAAATTGTTTGTTAGAAAGTGCTATGTGTAAGTGCACCAAGTTGTGGTACCAAAAAGGTGTCATTTTTTATCTTTTCATAAAAATGTGTCATTGGCATGAAATGGTTATCCAAACCTTCGGGTTGGATGCCCTAGGAAAATCCAACCGAAAGGATTGGTATTCTCCAATGCAAACCATTTGGCGAGTGCCAAACATGGCAATCGCCCTATTTGATGCTCGCCAAATGCAAAAATTTGCTTTTTCACATTTGGCGAGCACCAAATGTTCTGCATTGTTAAATTGTAGGTTTTCTAAATGGGCAAATATTCTAATTTGGACACAATCTATACTCACCTCTGAAGAAGAATATATACATAAGCTATAACATTTAAGTTAAATTTCATGTATAAATTGGTAGGATGTTTGAGAGTGGTTTCATCTCTATTGGAGTTATAATGTAGATTCTAGTTTTTAGAGGATCATATAAAATTTTAAATAGTCAAATTTTAGTGATCAACATTCTCTTATCAACTTTTTCTGTCTCTCTATCTCACTCAATTTATCTCCCCCAAACTCTAAGCCTATAGATCTCTCTCTATCACTCTTTCTATGACCTCTTTCTACCTCTTCGGGTGATTCCACAATACTGGGTTATACTTTTTGGTACATCCTCATTTTTGTTGAAATCATACTTTTTTTAGAAATTATAATTATTTAAACCTTGACAAGTCCCATTTGAAGTAATGAATTGAAGAGAGTTAGATCAAATCCTCTTAGATAAAAACCCCTTGGATACCTACAATCGAGTCTCCTTCACACTGATCAAAATGCTAATAAAAAACCACTTTTACATTAGCTTTTGGGGGTCAAATGAATTCATTTAAAAGTTATTTTTTAAGTATGTAGTCCTTATTATAAGATTTTCAAATACTATAATTATAATATATTTTATTTCATTAATATATTTATGAGGGTAAAAGTACAAACTTTTGTCACGCTTTTATAAAGGAAATGGCCAATGCTTAATCAACTTTTTAAATTGAATCAATAGAAAGTGAAATATATGTTTTGAATTTTGAAATGATGTAAACTAATAAAATGTATATTTTTTGTGTATTTTATGTTTGTAATTTTGAAAAAAAAATAAAAAAATATTTGAATATACTTTCTTATAAAGTACTTAATATAATTTAGTCTATGATAAAATAGTAAAATTGAAGTTACATGAGGAATCACACTTTATATAGTAAATTTTACCTTTTCCTCTTAAATTTTTTTGTGTATGTTGATAATTTGAAGCTTTTGTGCAAAACTATTTTTATGTATATATATTTTTCAACAAATTTAAAAAGTTGTGTGTACTGAAATATAACTCTTTCGATTTGGTTACATATTTTTTATTAATTATTTATCTAAATTAGAAAAGAATTATATCATCTTGACATACACTCTTTTATCTAGTGCATTTTTTTCAAAAATTTTAAATAAATTTTAGTATTTTTTCTTTACAAGATAATCAACCTTATATTTTAGTCCTAATGACCTACTTTCAATACAAATAAAATATAAAAACTTATTAAAATATTAAAAGATGTATCTTTTGGAAAATTTACTTTTAGATCTATAAAATGATAATATTATGAAGCAATAAGGATTTGGTTAAATACTGAGAGAGGGGGGGGGGGGTGTTGAATTAGTAGATAGAAAAATAACTAAACTTTCACCAAACTTAATCCCAACTCATAAACAACTTGCTAAACTAACAGGTTTAGATAGTGTAACAAAAACTGCAACTGCACTCTCAAACTTTACCGATTGATCAACACATCAATGATACAATGGAACAAATCTGATACTCATAAACCATTTAATCAAAACATTAAACCACTTTACTAACACCAGTAATAGATCATTTTAGATCACTTCTAGTCATCTAAACATATCTAAGTGGATTTACCAGTTAACATATCAACCATATCAAAATCAAACCCAAAAAATCATTCACCACTTGACACAATGATTTTTCACATGGAAACACAAATGGGAAAAACAACGGTGCAGATGAATGCCCATAATTATTCTGAACTCTTCTGAAGTTCACCCTGTTAGGAGCCAAGCCTTATTAGAAGCTTATACAATAATGTCAAGTTAAGAACAGATCTGGTTAGGGACTACTCAGTTAAGGGATTGACTGCAATACCCTGTTAAAGGCAATACCCTATTAAGAGTAACCTCAATGGAGGATTTCAAATCCAAGTTAATGGATCACCTAGTTAAAGGATTTAAACAATAAGGTTGTTAAAGCTTACCCGATTAAGGGATTCAAGTATTGTAATGATTAGAGAACAATTGGTTCTTTGTTGATCTGGAAATAACACTATCTTGCTTAGTCATATCCTTTTCTGCTCCTATCTACCTTTACAATATTCTGCAGACACTCCTTCTGGTTTGACAATAATCACACTACCACACTTAACTAAATTCGCCAACACAATTACAAACAACTCATCGACTTGAAATACAAATACAATAGGTCAGTAACACATCATAAAACCTACAAATCTCATAGAGATTAAAAACATATCAGTTTAACCATGACCGTTAGATTACATAGCAATCAACTATACATTATTTTAGACAACTCCGATCACTCCTAGATCATCGCACATTGGATCCTGTAGCTCATCATGTGTTCTTCACTTTATGCTATGCATTTGCTCATTCCCAAGATAAAAGGTTATCTCCGCACGCCAAAATCATTTTTAAACTCATCACGCGCGACCTGCTTATGTAACATCTCCATCTCCAATCGCCATTTGATCATAGATAAACATAATTGATTGACCAATCTTCATTGGTTAGGGTTTTCATATCAACAGGTTAGGGTTATTGGTTGATCTCTTCTTTCATAACAATATCAGTTTCCTCCATTGCTTTAGCAATACCGTTTTCTTAACAAAATCACTACCAATTTGCAATACAACTTCAATACCGATTACAATTAACATCAATGACAACACTATACTTCATCAATGCAATCGTCATGCAATGCCAACAATCATCGCCTTTGGCATTGATGGAAATACAAATATCAATACCCTTTAATTGTGATGATTGAGAGTAAAGCATACACTCAGGTATAGGAGTCCTTGTTTACATTATCTAATCATATACTCTCCTTCAATTGTATCTCCATGTCTTTGGTTGGTAACTGGCTATTCAATCATATATAGTTCTTCTCTCCTATATTTCTTCTCCCCCTTTGACAACAATGCCAAAGTGAAGGTTAACCATTCCATGCTTTAGCGATCTTCAACTAGTTGTTCCCCCTGTGGAGTAGATCCACTCTACACCAATCCTGCTTCAATAATTTCAATAAGCTTTGGGACTGATTTCTTCAACATCTGCTTAATTGACTTCATGCAGGGGTACAACCCCTAACTTACCTCTAAGATACTCAAATGTAGCCTTAGGTAGAGGTTTAGTAAAGATATCAGCTAGTTTTTCCTTAGTAGATACATGCTCCAATGACACATCTTCACTTTGCACTTTCTCTCTCAAGAAATGATACTTCAACTCAATATGCTTTGTCCTAGCATGCAACACCTGGTTCTTAGAAATTTTTATTACACTAGTGTTATCACAGAAAATCCTTACCAGTTCTGATAACTTCAACTTGAAACCTTCTAGAATGTGTTTCATCTAGATTGCTTGGGTGCAATTCATATATGCAGAAACATATTCAGCTTCTGCAGTTGATTGAGAGATACAACTATGTTTCTTGCTGCTCCAAGACACTAGTCTTCCTCCAAGAGAGAATGCTCCTCCGGTTGTACTCTTCTTGTCATCAACATTTCCTACCCAGTCTGCATTTGTATAGACTTTCAAATCAATATTTCCTCCATATGGATACCATAATCAATTGTGTCTTTCAAATATCTAAAAATTCTTTTGGTTTCTACCATGTGTGCCTCCTTCAGGCTCTTTTAAAATCTGGCAACCAATCCTACTACATGAGCAATGTTTGGTCTGTTGTGGACAACATAATGTAGTCTACCTATCATTGACATGTACTCCTTTTCCCCCACTGATGTAGAATCATCCTCCTTAGACAATTTACTGTCTCTAACCATTGGTGTTCCAAGTAGTTTACAGTCTCCCATTCCAAAATTCTTCAATACTTCTTTCACATATTTGGACTAGGTGATGAAAATGCCTTCCTTCATCTATTGGATTTGAAGACCTATGAAGAAATTTAGTTGATGTACCAGTGACATTTCAAATTCATTCTTCATTTCATTAGAAAAATTATGACACATGTCATCATGACCTCCAAAAAAGATATCATCCACAAATACTTCGCATACCAGTATCTTATCTACTTCGAACTTGAGATATATGTTACTATCTTCACTGGTTCTCTAAAAACTTATCTTCACCAAGTGAGAGTGCAATATTTCATACCATGCTCTTGGTGTTGGCTTCACTCCATATAATACCTTATGTAATTTGCATACCATGTACTTTTCTACAGTTAAATCATAATCATCTGGTTGTTTAATGTAGACTTCCTCTTCCCATATTCCATTTAGGAATGCTGACTTAACATCCATTTGATATACTTTGAATCCTCTGTATGTTACAAATGCAAGTAGAGTCCTTATTCCTTCCAATCTGGAAACTAGTGTAAATGTCTCACCATAGTCTTCACCTTCTTCTTATGCTTATCCTTTGCATACCACTCTAGCTTTATTTCTAACCACTACTCCATCTTCATTCAGTTTATTTCTGAATATCCATTTTGTACCTATTACATTTTTGTTCTCTGATCTAGGTATAAATAACCATGTATTGTTCTTCTATATCTGGTCAAGTTCTTCTTCCATTTCCTTGATCTAGTCTTCATCTCAAAATGCTTATTTTGTAGTTCTAGGCTCAATGGTGGAAATCATACAAGATTTCCCTCTAAGTCTTGTTCTTGTTAGCACACCTTCATTCATGTCTCCAATAATTTGATCAGGGCTATGATTGAGTCTTACATACCTTGGAATAACATGTTCTTGATTTCCACCTTTTATGGTGTTGATCTTATCTTGTTGTTACATTCCACCTCATGTGGAATATTTTATTATTTCTCCTACCTACCAAACCTATTTTCTACCTACCATTGTTTTTTATTGAGCCACATGTCATGTTTGTGTTCTCACATATCCATATAGCCTTGCCTATATAAGCAAGCTCATCTACAATGTTTGTACGGGTAATCATTGAACATCTTTTAATGATCCAGTTGATCATATTTTGCATCTTAATAGAATAAAGTTTATTCCTATCATACATTTTATCTCTCTTATTTGTGTTTTCCATTGCCTCTAGATCTTGGCAAATTCTCACATGGTATCAGAGCCATTAGAGTGTCATTGGTTTTCCAATTGAGAGAAATTTGATGCTATTTAGGGTTGTGTATTTTGGATCTTTCTATTGTAGGTTATTATTGAAGATTGATGGGTCAAATATAAGGTCACCATTGGATTTAGGAGGTCTAAGAAAGTCAGTTTTGCCTTTTGTTTCATCCAAATCGGACTTCGGAGGCCAAATCTAGAGGCATTTGAAGTTTGAAGTTGCGGCGGAAATTTTCCAGAAATTATTATTTTGCAGACAATTTTCAAATAGTGATACCTCACTCATTCGGACTCCTTTTTTTGATCAATTGTTTTTGTTTTGGGGTATAATTTCATGATCTATACATTGGTGTAGGTTTTTTCTATTTTTCAGATACAAGTTTTTTCGGAAATCATGAAATCCCAATTTTTACAACTTTGGAGGCTTCGCTTGGGCTCATATGGACTCCTTTTCAGGCGCTATTTTTTTTTTAAAGTGCATAATTTTTCATCTACTTTCATAATAAGCCATTAGTTTGCAGTGATTTTGAGTAGAAATTATACTTTCAGTATTTGGTCATTTTTGGCCTATTTGGTACTTGTATTTTGCTTGGATCTCAGTTTAGATCACTAGCAGTATTTGTTGAAGTCTCTTATATCTCATTTTGAGAATTTGTAATCATTGAAATTAGAATTCCACTTTTCCATTATTTTCAAGTGCCAACATGATCTTTTTATGGGGGGTGAGTTGTTTATTTATATCTCTTGGTGAAATTCTATTCGGAGGCATCTTCATCTGCAATATTCTACATGGCTTCTTTGTTGGTGGCATCATTTTCATGTTGCCACATTTGAATAATTTATCATGATGTATGCTCTTGCATGAGTAATGTTGTATTTTCACTATCATAAAATGCCACAATTATTTGTATCTTGTCATTGTTGACTATTTGATGTAATCCTCTTGTACACATAGATTAGGAATATCTTGTGAGACCTTGTGCATGGCTCCAGTTGAGACTTAGATTGTACACATTTGTGCATGGCTCCCATGAGACTTGTATTGTACTAGTATTTCTTCCATTTATGAGTATCCAGATGATGCTCAAAGCAGGTTGTCTACATTCCTGATCTTTATTTTTGTTGCAACGAGTGATTCATCATCATCGACTTGGTACCTAGTTTTGTAACACTTTGACATTATTGGTGCAGCATTTGCTCTCTTTCTTCTTTATGGGGAGGTATTTTGGTCAACATCATTGGACCATCTTTGCAGGAGATTCGACATTGAGGGGGGGGCTTCGTGGTCTCTTCTTCTCTCTTATGGGGGGGACATATTTTGTTCTTCTCATTCATCATTGAGAGCATTGTGTGCTTTCATCATCTCTCTTTTGGGGGGGAGTTTTTTCCCACTGGTATTTTCTCTCTTTCTCCATTTATGGGAGATTGCATTTGCATTTGTACATGGGTACCTAACAAGGCCTCGTAGCTGGGACCCATCTTGCATTGCTTAGTTGCATTATAGACTTTAGTGTGTTCCCCTAAGTTGCACTTAAGGGGGGGTGTTGGTGTAAATAATTATTCATCATGGATATTATTAAACTATACTTAAGTTTACTTAGGTGCATTCATTTAATTGTACTTTGGGTATGAGACACTTGGGTGTTTGTGCCACATTGGGATAGTGTGTGCAGGAGAATTTCCACCTTTTATGGTGTTTATCTTATCTTGTTGTTACATTCCACCTAATGTGGAATATTTTATTGTTTCTCCTACCTACCACACCTATTTCCTACCTACCCTTGTTTCTTATTGAGCCACATGTCATGTTTGTGTGCTCACATATCCATATAGCCTTGCCTATATAAGTAGGCTCATCTACATTGTTTATACGGGTAATCATTGAACATCTTGTAATGATCTAGTTGATCGTATTTTGCATCTTGATAGAATACAGTTTATTCCTATCATACATTTTATCTCTCTTATTTGTGTTTTCCATTGCCTCTAGATCTTGGCAAATTCTCACACTCACCATTCAAAGAGATGGTTCATTTTCCTTTCACCATGTAGGGTGAAACATTCCCAAATCTCACAACACCTCCATTAAACTCTCTCAAACTAAGAAAATTACTCCGGTCATCAGTCATGCGGTGTGAATAACCACTATCTATAATCCAATCATCAGAACTATCCATGCAAGAGACCAATGCCTTTTGATCTGATGTCTCTTCTTTAATAGCAACAAAGACAATATCCTCATTTGCATCTTCTTCAAATTCATCATCTGTAATTCCTCCATTCACTACAATGAGACAATCTCTTTTACCTTTGCCTTTATACTTCCTAAACTTCTCATGTTTTTGCTCATTATGTCCATTTGGACAGTTAGCAGCAATATGTCCAATCTGGTTACAAGCAAAACACTTCAAAAGTAATTTACCTTTGTACTTACTGGTACCTCTGGGTAACCGCTTGGTTAACAATGCTTCAAGATCAATCAGACTATCTTCATCATCTACCTCTCTGTTGGATCTAGACTCGTGACTCTAGCTCACTTATCTGCTTTTCCTTACCGGTGGAGTGGAAACTAAGACTCTAAATGCAGATTCCAATCTCTGAACACTTCTTAATTCAAATGCAGTTAATTTACCAATGATGGAATCAAGAGTTACCTTTGTTTTATCAATAGACTTAAGTTCCTAGATGGTTGCAACTCAGGTAGCATAGACCGATAGAAGGGTTCTCAACACCTTGCTAACCACTATAGTATCCTCCACTATACCTCCAACAATTTTGATCTCACCGACTATCTCCTTGATCCTTTAACCATACTGTTGAATGCTTTCACCTTCAGCCATCAGCATATCATCCAATTTACCTCTCAGACTCTCTTCTTTGGCAATCTTAACATTCTCATCATTGTGTAAAGCGGAAAAATCGAACCCTAGTTGCTCTCCCCTCTTCCAACTCCAAGGAGAGAGAAGGGAGGTTACTAGGATTGACGGTTTTCACTTAGGAGAGACTTTACATTCAAAAGAGGGGTTGAAAACCCACAAGATCCAATCCCACACAATGCAAGATTGGATTCTAAATGAGTTTCAAGGGTTAAGACAGCAAGGCTACCCTCTTTTGTAAAGAATGTAGATAGAAGAATTAAGCTAGGAATGCATAGAAAGTGAGAAAGATTCGCTTATAAACAGAGATAGGGATATAGGATGAAGCTACGGACCTGGAATTAGCAGTAAAATGTCGAGACGGTGCTGTCCTGCAAATTTGAGCAAAAGTTAATGGGACGATGGCGCCCGGCGTGCACACGGTCCTCCGAAAAATTCGCGAAACGAAGGGGGATCTGTTCATCTCTGTACAAGGATTCCAGATCTTCAATTTCAATCGCGTACCTGCAACCTTGTTGTAAGAATGTTTGTATTCTTACATGCGAAGGTGTAGATGTTGTTGTATGTTGTATGTTGTATGTTGTAGTATGTGATCTCCTCTTCAATGGTTGAATCCTTGTCTTGAATGCAACACTTAGCCTTGAATGGAGACTTAGAATGATCAATTGCTTGAAGGAATTCTTGAATGCTTGAATGCTTGAATGTTTGAGTGTTTGAATATCGCTTCCATCTTTTTTTCATCTATCCAAATGAGAGAGGGAAATGTAGTTTATATACTTGCCAATTAGGGTTGATAGACTGATTTTTCCGACCTTAGGCCGACCAGGAAAGATTATTTCTCAAATTGCAAACATAAAGACCTGAGGTCCCAAAAAGAGACCGGGCCCAAAATAGGGCCAAGGACCAGGGCGCTGGGCGCTCTGGTCCCACCTCCTAGGACAGTAGGGTGCAAGGAGGGATCAAGCAGGGTGCTGGAAAAATGCAGTTTTTGATGTCATGAGCAAGTTTCGGGGTCTCCATTCAGGTTCAGTGTTGCATCGCCATCGTGAAGACCCAAATGCGGTCGAAATTGCAAGTGTCGCAATTTTAGGATGCTACATTTAGCCCCCACTTTAGCAGGAGTATAAGCGTACGCTCATACTTTCGGTAAAGTACAAGGAAACAACATTGAAAGACTTTCACCACGTCAAGGAGGCAAGACACACCAAGCCCCCAGTGGACTAAGGATCTTACAACTTCGATTGACAAAACACGAGGGAGAACCATGACTGTCAGTAGTAAGGTTCCCTCACTATGAGTCATGTAAGAAAAATACCAAAAATTTTCAAGGCAAAGCTAAGTTTGCCAAGAAATTTTCAAGTATCTTGAAAAGATATGAACAGGGTGTATGCCCCCCTACATTAAAGCGATCGCACACGCCTCAACGGGGGTGATTGCTTTAATGTAGTCATACACATAAGAAATGAGAAGGGAAAGGAGCACGTTATCACAAAGATTTAGCCCCCAAGTGTGAGATAAACCCAAGGATAATAGACACAAACACAAAGCACGAGGTGACTTCACTTTCCTCGGGGTCAGTATGCTATATGATAATTCATGTATATCATATGTATGTATGCATAATTGTTCTTCATTCCCCAATCAAGGAAGGTCACATAGAAGAAGGGAACACATGTGTCTTTTGAGTCAACATGAGAGAGACCAAAAGAGATCTCAATGCTTTGCATCGTCCTCAAGTAGACAACACTAAGGACAAAAAATAGAAGAATGAGAATAACACATAGAAGAAGTAACAAAAGAGAGGAGGAGAGAATCTGCTATGCTAATGTAACTAGTCTAGCACGTCATCTACCCCCCGATCTTGCTGATCAATGTTTCGGGAAGGCAGGGAATATGCTAGAGGAAGAACATCCAACACAGCAGATGGAGCTATCACAAGATCCAAACAAGGGCTATGTTCATGTTCCAAGCCACGTTGTTCTTGTCTAGGAGCTAGGATAAGTGCTTTAGAAAATTCGTTAGATAAATGGTTATCAATATCAACAAGTTCATATTCACTATCAGAAGCAAGAGAAGTAACATTTTCATCATGAATAACATTTTCATCTATATCATCATCAAGATTTATAAAAATAGGGTCTTTAACTTGCACAGGATCAAGACCATCATGCATCTTATGTTTAGGAGATTTTGGCTCAATTTCTGGCTGAGGAGAAAATGGAATAATGCTTGTTGAAGGTGTTTTTGGAGATTGTAAAGTTTGAGAAGCAGCTGCCTGAGCTCTAAGATGACGCTTTCATTGGCGTTCACGTGCAGAACGATTTCGTCTAGTCTTAGTAGGAAGTTGAGAAGATTGAGGAGGAGGAATGTTCTCATCCTTATCACTTGGGTGTTTAGGTTGTGGTCTCTTAGGCTGGATAATAGGAGAAGAGGAAGGTCTCTTCTCTCTATAGAAGGAAGGAGGAGGAACTGCTCCATATAAAGGAGGAATATTTGGTTTAGGAAGGAGACCAAGTCCATCATGACGAGGAGGTATAGGTCTACTTTTAGAAATTTTATTAGACATAGACATAGTCACATCCATGGGAATGGGTTGGGAATCTTCTTGAGGAAAGACATTAGTTTTATCTTTCAAAGGAAGAACTTCCTTCTCAAGAACGATAGGAATATCAAGTTTGGGTGTTCTAGGTTCGCTTAAAGATAGGATCATATCTGTTTTCCACTTTTGATAAGATTTGAAAAGATGATCACTTCGCGGAGGAAGAGATTGGAATTGTTTAGGCCAAAAGTAATCAATAGGAACACTAGAAGTTCTTTCAGCTGGTTTAAAGAGACTATGATTGACAGTAACAACTTCACCATTATGGGGAAATTTCAAACACTTATGAATAGGAGAAGCAATAGCTTTCATGGAAGATAGCCAAGGATAGCCAAGCTTCACACGAAATTGTTTGGTTGAAGGAATAATAGCAAAGCTCACATCAAGGGATTTGTTATGGACCTCAATAGGTAATGTAATAGAACCAATTGCAGGAGAAGAAAATGCATCAAATAATTTCACAACCACATCTATTTTGTCATAGATCACTTGATTCAATTGCAAAGTAAAAAGAAATTCTTCAGTAATAACATTAACCATGCACGAAGGATCAATAAGCACTCCACGGCAAGGTGTATTCTTGACTTTTGCAACTATGTATAAAGGACCATCAGGTGCTCTGATAGTTTCACTAGAATCAAATGTGATGGAAGGTTCTTTAGGGTTTTCTTGCTGCTCTACAAAGTTAATCACATTCAGAGTCATAGACACAAGACCATCAGATGAGAAAGAGGAATCATTAGCCTCAATCGCATTAGAGGTATGAGAAGGTAATGGATCAGTAAAAATCTGAGGATTTTGGTTAGGAGGAGCTACAGATGTATTGCCTTTATCATTCACTCCAGAAAAAGAGATAGTATTATTATCAATTAAATCTTGAATTTTACCCTTTAAAGCAAAACATTTTTCAGTATCATGCCCAGGTTGACGATGAAATTGACAAAAAGATTTGTTATCAAAATAAGGTGAATTAATCTTTGCAGGATCTATTTGCCTTATAGGAGGGAGAGTAAGCACATTTTGTTCCAATAACTTATTCATAATACTATGCAATGATTCATTCAAAGGAGTATACTTTCTTTCTTTCTTAAAAAACTTAGAAATAGGAGGCACACCTGATGCTGCATTCACATTGTTGTTGATGATGTTTTCATTGAATTTGATGGAATCTCTGTTCAGTTTAAACTTTCCAAATGGTTGTTGATTGCTATCACCCTTATCACTCGGAGCCACAGGATGTGATTGTTCCATTTGACTCACAGTCAGTTGATAATTGTGAAGAGTTGCACACAACTGTTGGAAAGAAGTAAACTCAGAAAACAGAAGTTTGTCTCGAATATCTTTTTGTAAATTGGAAATAAAGATTCTTTGAATATCATTGTCAGGCACTGGAAAAGAAATTTGAGCATACAAATGCTTATATCTACCAATGAAATCAGTCACTTTTTCTTTAACACCTTGTTTACAATGCATTAAATCAATCAAAGTAACTTTAGGACTTATATTGTTTTGAAATTGTTGAATGAAAGCATTTGCAAGTTGTTCGAAAGAAGTAATAGAATAAGAAGGCAACGAGCAATACCATTGTAGGGCTTTATCTCTTAATGTCCTAGTAAACAGTTTTGCAAGCAACCTTTGGTCATAAGCAAAATCGGTACATATTGTTTGAAAAGTCTTAACATGTGTTAGAGGATCACCTTTACCATTATAAAGCTCCAAATGTAGGATTTCAACATGTTTAGGAGGGATAGCTCGAACAATGTCAAGAAAAAGTGGGCTCGCAACATCAAATGTCGGCACACTAAACTTAGATTGATTCATAGAGGCAATTTGTTGATGTAAAGAAGAGACAGTTTGTGCAAGATTGTTAATGGTCACTTCAGTCGAAGAATTCATATTAGATGTGTTAGATTGAGATGGAGGTGTTATGTTATTGAAAGAAGGTAAAGAGTAAGGTGGCGGGACACTATGATAGTTAGTCATAGGAGAGAATTGGAAAAGAGGAACACTACAAGGAGGAATGGAATGGTTGAATGAATTGCCCCCTTGCGTCATGTTCATTTGTGGAGATGTAATAGGAACACTCATTGAAGGAATGAATGAAGAAGTCAGATTGAATGAAGGAAGAGGGTTAATTGAAGAGGAAGGATTGCCCCCATGACTGGTGATCATAGGCGGAATGTCTTGTATAGAAGTAGTCATTATGTTTGATGTAAAGGTAGGTATGCTAGCAATAGAAGTTGTCAAAGGAATAGAATGATTGACTTGAGTGGGAGGTTGTGTATAACCTAAAGTTTCGGCACAACTCTTCATAGGCATCACATTCGAATCCACAATGTGTGCAATACCACGCAAAATATCAATTCCATTCTTATCACTTTGAACCATACGTTTTAGACCCTCAATTAATGAAAGAGCTTAACTATCAGGGTATTCTTGAGACATCCATTGTCGAAGATCGTCAAATTGATTATCCAATTTCACAAGTTGTTCTACAGAAACCTCGTGAAGAGCTTCTTCATCATTAGGAGGATTAGAGGAATTACCCATGTCCTCATTAAAAAGGCTATTCAAATTAGGTTCCATCTCCTCGGTAATTAAACCTCGGAAAGACTTAATTCTACGGCTTCGTCTAACGGGAATAGTGTAAGTAGGGCTTATTGTTGTAAAACTCATGCACTAGAGAGGGAGAGAAGATTTTGAATTTTAGAGGTAGCAAATTTCAGTAAAATCAGCCAATCTCCTAGATTTAAGCTGTTAAATGCAATCATGACAATCTCCCGAAATTTCGGAAAAAATGTCAGGGACCGTGGCGCTCGGAGTGCACACGGTCCTCGCAACTTTTTTCGAAATTTGCAGGGATGAAATTTATGATGATTTTAAAGCTAATCTGAAAAAATTGAGTGATTTTACGGCCAAATTAAAGTTGCAATCTCAAAATTGAACCCTCCCAAGGTTGTCGAAAAATGCAAAATTTGAATTTTGAAAAAGAGAGGGAAACTGAAATTTTGAATTTTATGATTTTAGAGAGAATACTAAAAGCAATGCAAGTTTTGAATTTTAAAAGTTGACTCAATTTCACGCAAAATTCAATTTTGAAAGCGGAAATCAAAGTTGTTGTAATTAAGCACTTAATTTCAAAAGTCACAAATTGCAAGAATTTGAATAAAGCACTAAAATTTTGAATGAATGCTAACACACTTTTCAGATTTAGGACAGTAAGAACACAATTTTGACACAAAATTTCAATTTCAACAATTTTCGAATGATTAGAAGCCTTAATCCAAGCAATCACAAGACCAACTTTGACTTTAATTTTGAAAGTGTTGTAATTGATAAAATCAGCCAAAATTCTAGATTTTAGCAGAAAAATACAGTAAGATCTAGCTCCCAAAATTTCAGAAAAAATGTCGGGGATGATGGCGCTCGGAGTGCACACGGTCCTCGCAACCTTTTTCCAAATTTTCAGGGATGAAAGATATTATGATTTTATTGCGGAATCCAAAGTTACAGCCGATTTGGAGATGTTTTGGTCAGCGAAATTGTCGGACAAAGGTTGAATAAAGAGGGTTTCAAAAATTAGGGTTTTGACACTTAACCACTTAATTTTCAGAATTAAAACACAAATATGAATTGACAATTTGTAATAGAAGGGTAGATCTGAAACAAGCATTAACAATTAAACATTTTGCAAGCTCAATTACTAAAAAGAAAATTTAGGGTTTTTATGCAATTAACCTCTAAACTTTGCAAAAGATCAAACATGGAAATGTAATCAAGGAAGCCAATTTTCAGATCTAACCATGAATAATCAGAAAGGATGTTCATGTCGGGTTCACCAAAATGTAACGCAGAAAAATCGAACCCTAGTTGCTCTCCCCTCTTCCAACTCCAAGGAGAGAGAAGGGAGGTTACTAGGATTGACGGTTTTCACTTAGGAGAGACTTTACATTCAAAAGAGGGGTTGAAAACCCACAAGATCCAATCCCACACAATGCAAGATTAGATTCTAAATGAGTTTCAAGGGTTAAGATAGCAAGGCTACCCTCTTTTGTAAAGAATGTAGATAGAAGAATTAAGCTAGGAATGCATAGAAAGTGAGAAAGATTCGCTTATAAATAGAGATAGGGATATAGGATGAAGCTATGGACCTGGAATTAGCAGTAAAATGTTGAGACGACGCTATCCTACAAATTTGAGCAAAAGTTGATGGGATGATGGTGCCCGGCATGCACACGGTCCTCCAAAAAATCCGCGAAACGAAGGGGGATCTGTTCGTCTCTGTACAAGGATTCCAGATCTTCAATTTCAGCCGCGTACCAGCAACCTTGTCGTAAGAATGTTTGTATTCTTACATGCGAAGGTGTGGATGTTGTTGTATGTTGTATGTTGTATGTTGTATGTTGTAGTATGTGATCTCCTCTTCAATGGTTGAATCCTTGTCTTGAATGCAACACTTAGCCTTGAATGGAGACTTAGAATGATCAATTGCTTGAAGGAATGCTTGAATGCTTGAATGCTTGAATGTTTGAGTGTTTGAATGTCGCTTCCACCTTTTTTTCATCTATCCAAATGAGAGAGGGAAATGTAGTTTATATACTTGCCAATTAGGGTTGATAGACTGATTTTTCCGACCTTAGGTCGACCAGGAAAGATTATTTCTCAAATTGCAAACATAAAGACCCGAGGTCCCAAAAAGAGACCGGGCCCAAAATAGGGCCAGGGACCAGGGTGCTAGGCGCCATGGTTCCGGGGGACCAGGGCGCTGGGCACCATGGTCCCAGGGGACTAGGGCGCTGGGCGCTCTAGTCCCACCTCCCAGGACAGCAGGGTGCAAGGAGGGATCAGGCAGGGTGCTGGAAAAATGCAATTTTTGATGTTGTGAGCAAGTTTCGAGGTCTCCATTCAGGTTCAGTGTTGCATCGCCATCGTGAAGACCCAAATGCAGTCGAAATTGCAAGTGTCGCAATTTTAGGATGCTACACATTGCTATAGATATCTTCCAGTTTCTCCCACACTTCGAAGGAAGTCTCCAATCCATGGAAATCAAAATACTCTGAATTGGACAAGGAACTGATAATGGCCTCCAATGCTTTATTATTCTCCTATTGCTCCTTCCTTTGATCATCTTAAAAAATCCCACTAGGCAAGTTATATTTAGTAACAACATGTTCCCAATATTGACTTTCTAAGCTCTTGATATAGATCTTCATCCTATCCCTTCAGATTCTATAATTTTCCCTATTGAATTTCGGACCTTCTTTCTTCATCAAGTTTTCCTAGATCTTTGCATCAAGCTATTAGGCTTAAATAAAAGAAGACCTGAAAAGCTTTGATACCAATTGATAATATGATGAACCAATAAGGATCTGTTCAACTCGTGAGAGGAGGGCTGAATTAGTAGATAGAAAATAGACTAAAATTTCACCAAACTTTATCCCAACTCAGAAACAACTTGCTTAACTAACTGGTTTAAACAGTGTAACAAAAACTACAAGTACACTGTCAAACTTTACCAGTTGATCAAAACATCAATGATATAGTGTTACAGATCTGATACTCATAAACTATTTAATCAAAACATTAAACTGCTTTACTAACACTAGTAATAGCTCATTTCAGATCACTTCCAGTCATCTAAACATAGCGAAGTTGATTTACCAGTTAACATATCAACCATATCAAAATCACATCCACAAAATCATTCACCACTTGACACAATGATTTTTCATGTGGAAACACAAATGGGAAAAACCACAATGGGGATGAATACCCACAAGTATTATGAACTCTTCTGAAGTTCACCCTGTCAGGAACCAAGCCTTGTTAGAAGCTTATACAACAAATTTCTAGTTCAAAACAGATCTGGTTAGGGACCATCTGGTTAAGGGATTGACTACAATACCCTATTAAAGGCAATACACTATTAAGAGAAACCTCATCATAGGATTTCAAAACCAAGCTAATGGATCACTTGGTTAAAGCATTTAAACAAGAAGCATGTTAAAGCTTACCCGGTTAAGAGATTTAACCGTTGTAATGATTAGAGAACAACAAGTTCTTTTTTTATCTAGAAATAGAACTATCTTGCTTAGTCAGATCCTTTTCTGCTCCTATCTTCCTTTACAACATGTTGTAGACACTCCTTCTGGCTCGGCAACAATCACACTACCAAACTTAACCAAATTTGCCAACACAATTACAAATAACTCATCGACCTTAAATACAAATACAATAGGTCAGTAACACATCACAAAACCTAGGAATCTCATAGAGATTAAAAACATATCGGTTCAACCATGACCATTCGATTGCATAGAAATCAACTAGACATTGTTCTAGACAACTTCAACCGCTTCTGGATCACTGTGCATTGGATCTTGTAGCTCATTACGCGTTCTTCACTTCATGCTATGAATTTTATCATTCCCAAGATAAATGGTTATCTTCACATGCCAAAATCACTTTGAAACTCATCATGTGCATCCATCTTATGTGGCATATCCATCTCTGATCACCATTTGATCATAGATCAAAACAACTGATTCACCAAGCTTCATTGGTTAGGATTTTCATATCAATGGGTTAGGGTTACTGATTGATCTCTTCTTTCATAACAATATCAGTTTCCTTCACTTCTTTACCAATACCCATTTCTTAACAACATCACTATCGGTTTGCAATACATCTTCAATACCGGTTACAATTGACAACAATGACAACACTATAATTCATCAATGCAATCTTCATGCAATGCCAATAATCTCCCCCTTTGGCATGGATGGCAATACAAATATCAATACCCTTTGATTGTGATGATTGAGAGTAAAGCATATACTTAGGTATAGGAATCCTAGTTTACATTTTCCAATCATATACTCTCCTTCAACTGTATCTCCATGTCTTTGGCTAGTAACTGGCTATTCAATCATATACAATTCTTCTCCCCCTTTGACAATAATGCCAAAGTGAAGGTTAACCATTCCATGCTTCACCGATCTTCAACTAGCTGCTCCCCCTATGGAGTAGCTCCACTCTACACCAATCCTACTTCAAGAGTTTCAATAAGCTCTGGGACTGATGTCTTCCACATCTGCTTAATTGACTTCAGACAGGGGTACAATCCCTAACTTACCTCTAAGGTACTCAAATGTAGCCTTAGGTAGAGGTTTAGTAAATATATCGGCTAGTTGTTCCTTAGTAGATACATGCTCTAGTGACACATCTTTGCTTTGCACTTTCCCCCTCAAGAAATGATACTTCAGCTCAATATGCTTTGTCCTAGCATGCAACACTGGGTTCTTAGAAATGTTTATTTCATTAATTTTATCATAGAATATCCTTACCAGTTCAGATAAGTTCAACTTGAAACCTTCCAGAATGTGTTTCATCTAGTTTTCTTGGGTGCAATTCATATATGTTGCAACATATTTAGCTTCTGCAATTGATTGAGAGATACAACTATGTTTCTTGCTACTCCAAGACACTAGTCTTCCTCCAAGAAAGAGTGCTCCTCTAGTTGTACTCTTCCTGTCTGCAACATTTCCTACCTAGTTTGCATCTGCATAGAATTTCAAATAAAAATTTATTTCATATGGATACCATAATCCATAATCAATTGTGCCTTTCAAATATCTAAGAATTCTTTTGTTTTCTACCATGTGTGTCTCCTTCGGGCACTTGTTAAATCTAGAAACCAATCCTACTAAATGAGAAATGTATGCTCTATTGTGGACAACATAATATAGTTAAATTATCATTGACATGTACTCCTTTTCATCCACTGATGCAGAATCATCCTCCTTAGACAATTTATAGCTTGTAACCATTGGTGTTCCAACTGGTTTACAGTTTTCCATTACAAAAGTCTTTAATACTTCTTTCACATATTTGGACTGGCTAATGAAAATACCTTCCTTCATTTGTTCTATTTGCAGAGCTATGAAGGATTGTATCTCACCTACTAGTGACATTTCAAACTCATTCTTCATTTCATTAACAAAATCATGACACATGTCATCAGGACCCACAAAAATGATATCATCCACAAATACTTAGCATACCAGTACCTTATCTCCTTCTGACTTGAGATATATGTTAATGTCTTCACTAGTTCTCTGAAAACTTACCTTCACCAAGTTAGAGTGAAATATTTTATACCATGCTCTTGGTGCTTGCTTCAGTCAGTATAATTCCTTATGTAATTTGCATACCATATCCTTTTCTACAGTTAAAGCATAACCATCTAGTTGTTCAATGTAGACTTCCTCTTCCAATATTCCATTTAGGAATGCTGACATAACATCCATCTGATATACTTTGAATTCTATGTATGTTGCAAATGCAAGTGGAATCCTTACTTCTTCGAATCTTGTAACTAGTGCAAATGTCTCACCATAGTCTTCACCTTCTTCTTGTGCATATCCTTTGCATACCAGTCTAGCTTTATTTCTGACCACTACTCCATCTTCATTCAGTTTATTTCTGAATACCCATTTTGTACCTATTACATTTTTGTTCTTCGGTGTGGGTACCAATGACCATGTATTGTGCTTCTCTATCTGGTCATGTTTTTCTTACATTTCCTTGATCCAGTCTTCATCTCAAAATTCTTCTTTTGCAGTTCTAGGCTCATTGGTGGAAATCATACAAGACTTCTCTCTAAGTCTTGTTCTTGTTATCACACCTACATTCATGTCTCCAATAATTTTATCAGGGCTATGATTGATTCTTGCATACCTTGGAATATTATGTTCTTGATTTCTAGGCTCTTCACTTTCTTCATCTTCTGTAGGACCTCCCTATTCTGGTTGAACTAGGGCTTATTTGTTCTATACACTAACTTCTGGCTTCACCGGTTCCAGTTCCAAAACCAGTGTGTAAGGTTCTTCTTCCTCTTTCTCCTCACTAGTTTCTCCTAATTTCTCTGGAAACTCATCAACTCGGACATTTACACTTTCAATGATCTTCTTGGTCTGGTTGTTGTAACACTTGTAATCTTTGCTCTTGGTGGAGTAACCAAGAAATATGCCTTCATCACTCTTAGCATCAAACTTAACAACATAATCACCTCTCTTGATAAAACATCTGCTACCAAAAATCTTAAAGTAATTGGCATTAGGTGATCTACCATACCTGTACTCATAGGGATTTTCATCCTTACCTCCTTTAACTAGTATCTGGTTCATTATGTAAACAGTTGTGCTAATAGCTTCTCTCCAGAATGTCTTAGCTACACTTCCTTGAATTAGCATAGTCCTAGCAGCTTCAACAACTAACCAGTTGTTCCTTTTTGCAATACCATTCTGTTGTGGTGTCCTCGGTGCAAAAAGATGCCTGTTAATTCCATTGTCTTCACAATATCAAGTGAATTCCTCTAAAGTAAATTCACCACCTTGAACAGTCCTTAACCACTTTATCTTCTTACCACTTTCATTTTCAACTAAGGCTTTGAATTCCTTAAACTTGCTAAAAGCTTTTGTCTTGTCTTTCAAGAATGTGACCCACATCCTCCTTGAGCAATCATCAATAAATATCATGAAATATCAATCACCTTGAATACTCCTAGTTCTCATCTGTCCACAATGGTCGGTATGAACCAAACCTAACAAACGTGTCAAGAAATATTTTCTCTTTAAGGTTGAGGATGTCATCTTCCCTAACTGACATTCCTTGCACGATGCATTCATCAGTTTGTCCAACTATGGTAAACCTCTTGTAGATTTGGGCATACTGAATTTTATAATATTATCAAAATTTACATGACAGAATCTTCGAGGCCAAAGCCAACTATCTTCTACTTTTGCAATTAAACAACTGTTGACTTTAGAACTTAAATGAAACAAGTTATCTATGGTCTGTTTTCTACTTGCAATAAGCTCACCTTTGCTTCCCTAAATCTTGCAGACTCCATTCTTGAATTCTAGGGGGTAACCTTTGTCATTGAGTTGAGAAACACTCAAAAGATTGTGTTTCAAACCTTCAACCCAATAGACATCATCTGCACTGCTCTTACCATTCAAAGAGGTGGTTCCTTTTCCTTTCACCATGTAGGGTGAATCATTCCCAAATCTCACAATACCTCCATTAAACTCTCTCAAACTAAGAAACTTACTTCGGTCACCGGTCTTATGCTATGAACAACCATCGTCTATAATCCAATCATCAGAACTATCCATGCAAGAGACCAATGTCTTCTGATCTAATGTCTCTTCTTTAATAGAAACAAAGGCAATGTCCTTATTTGTGTCTTCTTCAGATTCACCATTTGTAATTCCTCCATCTATTGCAATGAGACAATCTATTTTACCTTTGCCTTTATACTTCCTAAACTTCTCATGTTTTTGCTCATTATGTCCATTTGGATAGTTAGCAACAATATGTCCAATCCAGTTACATGCAAAACACTTCAAAGGTAATTTACCTTTGTACTTACCGGTACCTCTGGGAAACCGCTTGACTAACAATGCTTCAAGATCAATCAAACTATCTTCATCATCTACCTCTTTGTTGGATCTAGACTCATAACTGTAGCTCACTTCTTTGCTTTTCCTTACCGGTGGAGTGGAAACTGAGGCTTTAAATGCAAATTCCGATCTCTAAACACTTCCATCAAAACCATTTAATTCAAATGCAGTTAATTTACCAATGATAGAATCAAGAGTTACCTTTGTTTTATCAATAGACTTGAGTTCCTAAATGGCTGCAACTTAGAGACCGGTAGAAGGGTTCTCAGCACCTTCCTAACCACTGTGGTATCCTCCACCATACCTCCAGCACTTTTGATCTAACTGACTATCTCCTTGATCATCTGACCATACTGTTAAATGTTTTCACCTTCAGCCATCTGCATATCATCAAATTTGACCTCTCAGACTCTCTTCTTTGGCAATATTAATATGCTCATCACTGCTATAGATATCTTCTAGGTTCTTCCACACTTCAAAGGCAGTCTCCAATCCATGGAAATCAACATACTCTGAATCAAACAAGGAAATGATAATGGCCTCCAATGCTTGATTATTCTCCTGTTGCTCCTTCTTCCGATCATCTGACAAAATCCAACTAGGCAAGTTATATTTAGTAACAACATGCTCCCAATATTGACTTCCTAAACTCTTGATATAGATCTTCATCCTATAACTCCAAATTATATAGTTTTCCCTATTGAATTTTGGACTTTCTTTCTTCATCATGTTCTCCTAGATATTTTCCTCAAGCGATTAGGCTTAAACACAAGAGGACCTGAAAATCTTTGATACAAATTTATAAATGATGAAGCGATAAGGATCAAGTCAAGTACTGAGAGGGGGAAGGGTGAATCAGTAGATAGAAAACAAACTAAACTTTCACCAAACTTAATCCCAACTTAGAAAGAACTTCCTAAACTAACCGGTTTAGACAACGTAACAAAAACTGCAACTGCACTATCAAAATTTCAGATTAATTAAAACATCAATGATACTGTGTAATAGATCTAGTACTCATAAACCATTTAATCAAAACATTAAACCACTTTACTAACACCAATAATAGCTCATTTTAGATCACTTTTGGTCATCTAAACATATCTAAGTGGATTTACCATTTAACATATCAACCATATAAAAATCACATCCACAAAATCATTCACCACTTGACACAATGATTTTTCACGTGGAACCCCAAATGGGAAAATCCACAGTGGGGATGAATAACCATAATTATTCTAAACTCTTCTGAATTTTGCCCTGTTAGGAGCCAAGCCTTGTTAGAAGCTTATACAATAATGTCCTGTTAAGAACAGATTCGGTTAGGGACCACCTGGTTAAAGGATTGACTGCAATACCCTGATATAGGCAATACCCTGTTAAGAGTAACCTCAGTGGAGGATTTCAAATCCAAGCTAATGGATCACCTGGTTAAAGGATTTAAACAAGAAGCCTATTAAAGCTTACCTGGTTAAGGGATTTAACTATTGTAATGATTAGAGAACAACAAGTTCTTTGCTGATCTGGAAATAGCACTATCTTGCTTAGTCGGATCCTTTTCTGCTCCTATCTACCTTTACAACATTCTACAGACAGTCCTTCTGGTTCGGCAACAATCACACTACCACACCTAACCAAATTTGCCAACACAATTACAAATAACTCATTGACCTTAAATACAATTACAATAAGTCAGTAACACATCACAAAACCTACAAATCTCATAGAGATTACAAACATGTCGGTTCAACCATGATCATTGGATTACATAGAAATCAACTCCACATTGTTCTAGACAACATTGACCGCTCTTCGGATCACCGCACATTGGATCTTGTAGCTCATCATGCATTCTTCACTTTATGCTATGCATTTTCTCATTCCCAAGATAAACAGTTATCTTCATGCACCCAAAACACTTTGAAACTCATCACGTGCATCCTACTTATGTGGCCTATCCATCTCTGATCACCATTTGATCATAGATCAACACAATAGATTCACCAAGCTTCATCGGCTAGGGTTACCAGTTGATCTCTACTTTCATAACAACATCGATTTCCTTCACTGGTTTACGAATACCGATTGCTTAACAACATCACTACCAGTTTGCAATACAACTTCAATACCGGTTATAGTTGACATCAATGACAACACTATACTTCATCAATGCAATCTTCCTCCAATGCCAACATAAAAGGGTATTTTTACATCTCAAAAAAAATTATTTATAAGAGTAGGAGTCGTTGAAACATTGAGTTTTTCATAAAAAAAAAATTGGTAATTAGACCCAAAGTGTTATAAAATATACATTTAGTAGACAATTGTAATTGAAAAATTTGTGGCCCATGTATAAGATAGCTATAATGCATCTCTATAGACCATATGTTTGACTAAAATTAATTTTTAGTTAGAATTACTTAAATTCATTTGTGCTAATAAGTTAGCTTGAAACGTGACACAGTTTTGTGCTTTTACCCATGATTAATTTCTTATTATTGTAGTTTTTTCATAAAGCATTAAGGATTGTGTTTCACACATGTGGAAAATTTGAAAAATAGAGAAAAAATTGTAAAAATATATTTTCCCTAGGTATTGATATCTTCATTTCAACACAGAAAGAAGAAGTAAATTAAAATGCATACAATTATGGAATACACATCTACTCAAATTAAAATTACTCCGAATTCAAAAATTAACTACATGGAAATATATGTTAAAAAAAAAAATTGAAAAAATATCCATGCACTAGATATTGGTGTGACAAATCAGTATTTTAAAAATTAGAATTTCCTTTTTTCTATAAAAATATTATGCATCATAAAATAAATGTCACTTCTAAAAAATTTTGACAACTATAAAAATTAAGTTATTCAAAGTTACATAACAATATGGACAATTCATTTCCAATTATTTTTAAAATATATATTTGAAATCTATATAAAAAAGATCTCACAAACCACTAGTTTACTTCATCTTCAAATTCTTAATAGTTGAGCTTCTATAAGTGTTAGAGTAGAAAATCTGGTGCAAAATGTTGATTTCAGTGTCAAGTTTGGCCAAAAAGTGTAACTTAGTATTATTGGATCATCCCTCTCTAACTCACCTTCCCTCCTTACCCCCATATTCTCTCTCCCTCTCTTATTATTCTCTCTCCTATGTCCATTCTCTTGATCACTATCTCTCCCTCTAGGCACCCTCTCTTTCCCCATCCCTAGGTCTCTCCTTCCATCCATTGTTACCTCTCTCTCTCTCTCTCTCTCTCTCTCTCTCTCTCTCTCTCTCTCTCTCTCTCTCTCTCTCCCCCTATATCATTATCAACTTGTCTCCCCCCATAGATCTCTCATGCTATCTCTCCCCTAAGTCTATTTCCCTCTCTCCCTAAGATCTAGGAGTTATATCTCTTCCCTCTCTAATTATTTACCTCCCTCACTACCTCTCCCCTTGCCTCCTTACCCCTCTTTCTCTTTTTGTAAACTTCTCCCTCTCCCTCACATTTATATTTATCACCTTTCTAGGTCTCCCAATCACTCCCTATCTACCTCTCCCTTCCTACCTCAGTATCCCTCACTTTCTCTTTGTTCTTATCTCTCTCATTTTCTCTCCCTCCCCCCTCTCAGTAATCACCTCTCCCTCCCTTGTAAATGGTTAAAGAATAGAGAGTATGATACAAATTTTAGGGTTGAGGGAATTTATATGTAATTTGGTGTACAAGAGATGGTACATGGTTTAAGGTACATAGGGTTGAGGGTATTGTCCATATTAATACTTTCCCCTCTCTCTCTTCTCACTCACCTCTCTCCCCTCTCTAGGTCTATCCATTCCTCTTTATCTCTCTCTTTCGTATTAACCTAATACACATCTCCCTCCCCTAGTCTCTCTTATACTCTCTCTTTACTCCCTCTCTCCATTGTCTAGGTCGTCACCTCTCTCTCCTAACCTCTCTTTCTCCCTCTCTCCCCTTTCTAGGTTTCTCCCTCATTCCCTCTCCAACCATATACATCTCCATCTATGTCTCATTATTTACCTATATCTATTCCCTTCTATCTATCTCCCCTCTCTCCCATATAGGTACTTAACCTCTCTCTCACACTCTAGATATCTCACCTCTCTAGCTATCCCCTCTCTAGTTATCTCTCTCCCTCTCCACATCTTTGTCTCCATCACCCCTTACCCGTATACCTTTATGTACTCTCTCCTTTGCTTCTCTCTCCCCTCACCTCTTTATCTCCCATAAACACTAGACCTATTACTCTCCCTCTCTTTTCTCTCTTTCTCCTCTCTCTCCCCTCTATAGGTCTCTCCTATACTATCTCTCACCTTCCCACCTTATCTCCATATCTATCCTTCCCTCCCTTCATCTCTCTTCTCCTCCTATTGTTTCTCTCCACTATATCTTTATTCTCTTGATCACTACCTCTCCTTCCCAACCTCTCTCTCCATCCCTATGTTTCTCCTTCCTTCCATATTTACCTCTCTACCTCTCCCTATTTGTCTCATTACTCATCTCTCTATCCCCTTATATCTCCCTCACCTCTATCTTTCCACCCTAGGTCTCTCACCTCTCTAGGATCTAGATCTCTCACCTCTATATATATCTCCTCTCTAATTATTTCCTCTCCACCTCCTTACCCCTCTTTCTCTCTTTGTGAACCTATCTCTTATTTTCTTCTCTCTCCCTCACCTATCTACCTCTTCCCTCTCTAGGTCTCTCACACACTCCTTCCCCATATCTCTCTTTTCTTAGCTCTCTCTTTCTCTTTATTCTTCCCTCTCTCCTCTTCTCTCTCCCTCTCCTCTCTAAGTCTTTGATGGTATGATGAAAGAATAAGTATCCGGTCAACTACTAAGAGAGGGGGGTGTGAATCAGTAGATAGAAAAACTTATAATAAACTTCATCAATCAATCTCTCAAAGTAAACTTAGAATAATAACTCAGTCAAGATAAAAACTCATAAGATAAACTGGTTGTCTATTACAACAATTTAACAGTGAACAACTTCTTCATATCTTCAATACTTCTGGTTATCATGACTTATCAAAAATAGTTTATTAGTTAAGTAAATCAACCATGAAAATATAACCACATAAACATTCACCACTTGACACAAATATTTTTGATGTGGAAACCCAAATAGGTAAAAACCACGATGAGATGAGATTCACAAGATAATATCTAAACTCTTCTGAAGTTCTCCCTATTAGGAGCCTATCCTATTAAATCTTTACAAAAAGTCCTATTAAGAACTGATCCTGTTAGGAATCACCTGGTCAAGGGATTGACCACAAATGCCTTGTTAGAAGCAATACCCTGTAAGGAGTAACCTCAATAGAGGATTTGAAAATCTAATCTAATGGACTACCTTGTTAGAGGATTTGAATAGCACCAAGCTTGTTAGAGCTTACCCAGTTAGGGAATTTCAATTTTGCTGTAATTGTTAGAAAACAATAAGAGTTTTCTAATATGTCTAAATAGCACTACACTTGCTTGATCAGATCCATTTCATTCTCCTATCTACCTTTACTCAAACTGTAGATACATCATCCAGTTCGGCAACCACACACTCAACTAAACTATGTCTATCTCTTTACCAATTTTCTTAAAAACTAAACAACTTCATCAACCTTAAATACAAATCAATCAGGTCAGTAACACAACAAAAACCTAACTTTCATCAAGATTATAAACAAATTCAGTTCAAGTATGACCATTGGATTACATAGCAATCTCTACACATCAATCAAGAAAACATTAACGGCTTCTTGATCACCACTTCATTAAACTTAGTAACTCATCACGTGCTTTGAATTAGATGCAATACATTTGATTATTCTCTAGACAAAAAACGTTACAACAACTCGCCAAAATCTCTTCGAATTGTCTTCATACAATAATCATGTGTGTCATCATTATTACCGCTCATCATCAGATCATAAACCAATATAACCAATTCACCAAACTTAATTGGTTACAATTTATAAAAAACAACAGGTAGGGTTTACTGATTAGAATAATAGATAAGGTTTACACTGATTACCGGTTCTCCTCACAAATTCTTCCTACCGGTTATAGTAACAATATTACAACAATATCAACAATATCATTACTGGTTCAATTGACATCAATGACAATAAAACATATCATTAATGCAATCTTCATACAAATGCCAACAACCTTCACCTCTCCCTTCCCTATATAGGATTTAGATAATAGGTTGTAGGATATAAGGTTTAGGGTATAGGGTACAAGATTGATGGTACATAGTTTAGGGTATGTAGGGTTGAGTATAGTGATTGTATTGATACTTCCCTCTATCTCTCCATCTTCCTCTATCTCTCTCTTCTCTTTCACCTCTCTCTCCCATCCCTAGGTCTCCCCATCTCTATCTCCCCCTTCTTTTTCATCCTCATATATATATATATATATATATATATATATCCCTCCCTTACTCTATCTTACACACTATCTCTCTATTCAGTCTCTCCATTGTCTAGGTCATCACCTCTCCCTCTTAGCCTCTCTTTCTCCCTCTCTCTCCTTTATGTGTACTCCCTCCTTCCCTCTTCACCTCTATACCTCTCCATCCATGTCTCATTAGGAACCTCTCTTTATGTTCCTCTATCTTTCTCTTCCCTCTCTCTCCTATCTAGGTATTTAACCTCTATCTCACCCTCTAGGTACCTCACCTCTCTATCTATCCCCTCTCTAGTTCTCTCCCTCCATCTCCACTTCTCTCTCTCCATCACCCTTGACCCATATCACTTTATGAATTCTCTACTTCTCTTATCTCTCCCCTCACCTGTTTATCTCCTATAAAATCTATACCTATTACTCTCCCTATCTTTTCTCTCTTTCTCCTCTCTCACCTTCCCTCCTTATCTCCATATCTGTCCTTCCCTCCCTCCATTTCTCTTATCCTCCTATTTTTTCTCTCCACTCTATCTTTGTTCTCTTGATCGCTACCTCTCCCTCCCAACCTCTCTCTCCATCCCTAGGTCTCTCCTTACCTCCATCTTTACCTCTCTACCTCTCCCTATTTGTCTCATTACTCACCTCTCTCCCCTTATATCTCCCTCACCTCTATCTTTCCACCCTAGGTCTATCACCTCTCTCTTCATAGGCTCTATATCTCTCACCTCTATATATCTTTCCTCTTTAATTCTTTTCTCTCCGTCTCCTTACCCCTCTCCCTCTATGTGAACTTATCTCTTATTTTCTTCTCTCTCTCCCTCACCTGTCTACCTCTTCCCTCTACAAGTCTCTCAGCCAATCTCTTCCCACCTCTTTGTCTCTTCTTAGCTCTCTCTTTCTCTTTATTCTTCCATCTCTCCTCATGTCTCTCCCTTCCCTCTCTAGGTCATCAACTCTACCACCCTTGTATAGGATTTAGATAATAGGTTGTAGGATATAAGGTTTATGGTATAGGGTACATAGGGTTGAGCATATTGGTTGTATTGATACCCCCCCTCTCTCTCTCTCTCTCTCTCTCTCTCTCTCTCTCTCTCTCTCTCCAAACAATATCGCCTCTCTTCTTACCCTCATATCTATCTCCATACGTTATGATTTGCAAGTTCTCTCTTTGGTCTTGGTTATCTTCTTTGATGTTTGGGTTTAAATAACATTTTTTTGAGATCTTTGGTGGAGATATGGTGATCACTATTTTTTGGTCATATGTTGTCACTTGTACTTTTTTTTTTGGATGATGACATGGAGGTTCATTTATCTCTTTCCTTTGGTTGATGTGGAGAACTTGAGATAGATGCTTCTTGTAGTAGTTCTGTTTGCAAGATTTGAATATCTTTGTGCATGGTTCTTGGTCCTACATGGTTACACTTTCTATTTATTATAACTGGTACACTCAGTATGCCTTTAATCTTTTCATATATGGCATTACCCATCAAATTGGAGTTTTTGGATGTGTTTGGTCTTGATTGACTCTTTTGCACAGGGAGCTTGTGGTTGCAATGTGTGGGTTAGATATGCTAATGGCGTGAGTTTACTAATGTTAGATGCCTTTGAGGTATGTGTGATTGGATGGGTTAGGACTTGTTGTGGGTGCTATTTTTCAATCCTATGGTTTATCAGTTGCATGGGATCAGTCAATTTGGTTGTTGTTCTAGTTGTTATTATATCTTATGTTTTGGAGGATTATAATGTGATTGTGTTCTAGTTATGGTCTTTGAAGTTGATGTTATTGATGCTTTTGTATAACTTTTGAGCATAATGGAGTGGTGGCAATATCCTATAGCATTTTTTATCACTGTGATTTTATGCTTGTGTTCTTTGGACTAGTGCCTTGATGGAGAATAATAACATGTTTAAGATTTGTGTGATTTCATGAATGGCTATGATGATGTCATTAATGCATCTGGGGTCAAAATCCGATGAATTTTTTTGACAAAAGTGAATTAATTTATTGTTTCACCAAGTACCCTTCAATTTAATGTGAGATTTTCATTTTTTCTTTAAATTGGTCACCGACATTCATCAAAATTTTGACGAACAAGAATTTTCGTCACTATTCTGACATTATTCCAACAAACGCTTATAGTCAACGTGTTTCCAACAGGTTCTTTTGTTAGTGCGCGCTTTCTTAATTTGTGGTTGGCAGACGGGTATATAGTTTGATTCTCTAGCCATTTGTTCTAATATGTTTAATTACAAGCCTATTTGATGATTCCAATTGGCACTTGAGGTTGACATAATATTGTGAGTAATCCAAACATTCCTTTACAGTCACTTGACAAGGAATTTTTATGTTGTTTTAGTCTCTAATTTGAAGGACACTATCAAACTGTCCCAAAAATAGTGATAGTTATAGTTTGGAAGTTTTCTTTTGTTAAGTGTAGTTGTCTCTCACTCTATATTCATTTTAAAGAACCATGATTGTTATTAAAAAAGTTCTATTACTTAGTGTATGGAGTTGTCTAATAATGATGAATAAATGATGGCTAGTTAGGTTTGTCCTCACAATAAACTTTAAAAGTCAGACTTCTTCCAATTTTTGGAGTCTTCCATTGTTTATAGGCCTTAAGGACCTTTTTAACGTTGCCTCAAGTGCAAGTAGACATCCATGAAAGTACCTTGAATCCCCTTTTGATCCATGTGGAAGGTGAACAATTGTAATGAACATACAAAATTTTGTAAGTCTGAATCTTAATAGTAGGCTCACAAAATTGATGGGGTGTTGTTAAAAAACAAAAGCATACTGGAAAAGGTTGCATTACAAGGTTTAATGTCTCTATTCCTAGAGTCTGATCCTTGTGGAAAAAGTCTAAATCCAAAGTTCATATATAGTCCTTGTGAAGGTGCATTGATATCATGAGTGGATGTGTAAAGAAGTATGTTTGAAGCATGGTTTCATTGTTCCCTATTGTCCTATTGATCAAGAGTATTGTTCCTTTGTTCAAGCCTTGTATCCATGAAGTTGGTCTTATTATCTATTATATCCTGATGAGACATTGTGCCAAGAAGGCCTTGTGGGTGGGTTTGCTGATTGGAGCCTTGTTTCGACAATTTATCTAAATATTCAAGATTGGTAAAGAAAAATCATGTCAGATAATATTAGTGCAGAACAAAATGAAGAAACACTTGCTAGATTGTGGGATAGATTGAAAAGAAAGGGTGATGGAAAATGTTATTATCCTTAAAATAATTGCAAGGGCTTAAAGATGAGAAAACTTTTAATCACAATAGCTGAGAAACATTTTAGGCAACATGGTCATGTTGAAGGGGGGCATGATTATCGTCCATTAGTAAGTTGTTCATTATATGTATTTATATTGATTGAATTTGTAAATGTTTATATCATTTTAACATGATTTTTAATATATATAAAAAATCACTTGATAATGATCATGGTTTATTTGTGTTGATCATTATTATAAAGGTGGGGCACCCTAAGGCACATGATATGGATTATCATGGCCCAGAGAATGTAGATTTGCAAGCAAAGGAACATGGAGCTGTCAATATTGAAGATGAAGTTAATGATCCTATGGAAGAATATGATCATGCACCAGAAAACACAGTTGAAGATGATGGTACAAATACATTGATTCATGACACATTTAGTAGCGCAACTAATCATGATGATGATCTAGATGACTTTGATGATGTTTATGATTTACATGTACTTGATAAGGCATACGAGCCCCTTTATGAAGGCTCCCAAACAAGTCTTCTATTTGTTGTATTGCTATTGATGAACTTGAAGGTTATGAATGGTTTCTCAAACATAGCAGTCTCACGGATGTTAAGGTATGTTATATATGTCATATATTTCATCTATTTTTGTTGTTAGTTCATCAATAGTAAATAAAGGATGAAATATGTACCATTAATGTTCGTTATATTAATTAACAAAAACAATTTTGTTGTAGATTGATAGGTGAATTTTGGTTACCACCATCAAATATTTTAACTTGCTCATACCAAGATTTATCTACCATTATGAAAGTTATTAGAATGGAGTATCAAGCAATAGATGTGTGTCCCGATGATCATATTTTATGTCATAAACAACATGGATTTACAATAGAATGCCCAGAATGTCATATCAATAGATATCAAATAGATCAACTAACAAAAAAAGTGGCTTGCAAGGTTCTTTGTTATATTCCCATTATTTCACATATGCAACTATTATTTAGGTGCGAAATCTTAGTGCAATTAATGGATTACCATGCGTGGAATAGAACTGGAGATGACATTTTTTGAATGCCTGTAGATGTTTCTGCATTTAGGGACATGGAGAAAAAATGGCTACAGGGTAAGTGCACCAAGATGGTGTGCAAAAAGGTGGGTATAAGAGGAGAGTTTTTTTTTGAAATCAAGTAAACTTGAACCTAGTGGAGAAAGTTGAGAGTCATCCACTCAAGATATGAAGATACTCAAAGAATAAAGATTGTAGTACTTTGAATATAGTTTCCAAACTACTATTTTTTTTCAAAATTGGATTAAATTAATGGGGTCAAATCCTTCACGCATGAGAAACATACCCTAATTTTTTTTTTAAACATAACATAGTATCTGGCATGTGCATCAAAAAAGTCATAGTTAGATTTAGTATTTTGACAAATCCTTTGGCAAAAAGATAGTTAAGAGTGAGCACTAGAAGTTTTGTATTTTTTTGTTATTTTTTTTTGAGTATTTTTTTAGTGATTTTTCCAATCGAGCACATCATGAAAATCAGGTACCTTTTTGTGCATGAAGCATAACTTGCACTAAAACAATAAAAAAATGCAAAAAGAAAAATTTAAAATTGTAAAGAATCAAGTGCACTACAATAAAATATAAAGTTTTTTTTAATTTGGATAAGTAGATCAAATGTTATTAAAAAAATGGTACACGTATGTCTCTGAGAACTATGGAGACACTGGTAAAGGAAATAAAATAATAAAATGTTATTGTTGTTTAAATTTTTTTAAAATTATATGATTAGAAAGCTCAGAAGATGGGTGAAAATATGGTGGCAATTTTAGAAATACCCACTTGATGAAGTGTAAACCTGATGATGACAAAGTCAAGAAACCAAGTTCATAAAACAAAACATGTCAAAAAAGGAGGGAAATGGAGGGAAATCAAACTTCCAAACCGCAACTTTGTCATCCAAGCCTATTCACAAGCCTAAACAGACAAGAGTGCATACGAGGTTTATTTTGAATAAGAACCACATATGGGGTTCCTTTTGAATAAGAACCACGTACGAGGTTTCTTTTGAATAAGCACCACATACGCAGTTCTAAGGAGAAAATAGCATGTATGCGGTTTTGCCTGTGATACTCTAACATAAAGAAATTAATGTGTATGTTTAAAATGTGTGTGTGTGCATACATACATGTATATGTACAATACGTATATATGTAGATATTGTATGTATATATGTATATGTATACACACACATATGTATGTATATGTATATAATATGTGTATGACGTATGTATACATATATGTATGTTTATAATATGTGTGTGTGTGTGTGTGTGTGTGTGTGTGTGTGTGTGTGTGTGTGTGTGCCTGTGTGTGTATTGTCTTTTGATATTTTTGTTGGCATTATGTGAACCAGTATGAGGACATAATGACACTGTATGTTGTCGTTGATGTCAATATGATGAAGAATCGGTATAACACTATGAACCGACATTTGTGCCAAACCGGTATAACACTATGAACCGGCATTTGTGCTAAAGTGAAGCGGTGTGCTTGTTCATGATGAATTGGCATATAGTTATGGGAACCAGCATATGGAAGTATTGTATGACTACTGGTTGGTAGTCTCAACTTTAAGGTTTCCGGTTGATGTTCTTCAAGCCTGTGTGGCTCAACTGATGATATTGTGTGATGACTTAGCATTGTAAAGAAGAATAGATTGTGTTGCCACACAAGCCTGTGTGCGTGAAGGATCTTGCATGAGGGAGATTGTTCCTATCTACCTCGGGAATGTGTGAAGTTTGTAAAATGGTGATAACATGTGATGGGTTATCAGCTGCCATAAAATCAGTGGAAATGGACGATGGAGAATGTCTTGAGTGTGGATCAAGATCTGCTGCATTTAATACAGTGTGCTCAATGGTCAGGATTGAACCGTTTGAATTCCTTAACCTAATAGGTTTAGGGTTTAGGGTTTATGCTACCGACCTATTTGTTTTCCTATAAAGTCAATGTTGTGTCTCTTTCTGAGGTTGTTGGCAAAAGTTGTGTGTGTATCCAAGAGAAGGGATACGTGATTCTTGGCAGACCAAAAGGAGAGAAGTGATACTTGCAGAGTGTAAGTGCAGAAGGTGAAGAGGAGCCTAAGCAGATTTGCATTGGCATTGAGTGTTGTTACTAGATCATTGTAATACCTCTTGATCTCTAACCACCTCAATAGTTGGAAAATCCCTTAACAGGGTAGCCTTAACCGGCTTGCTGAAATCCTTTAACAGGGTAACTTAGAGCTACTAAGTTCAGAATCCTATAGCTATTGAGTTCTTGAAATCCTCTAACAAGGTAACCTTTAACAGGGTTTAACCCTTAACCGGGTGATCTCTAACAAGGTCAGTTCCTAGCAGAACCTTTTGTAATGTCTCTAACCGGACAAGGCTCCTAATAGAGCGAACTTCTAAAGAGTTCAAAAATAGCTTGTGGGTATTCATCCCCACCGTGGTTTTTCCCAGTTGGGTTTCCACATGATAAATATGTGTGTCATGTGTGATGCTTTTATCTTGTGATGCTTTGCTATTGTCTGTCAAGCATATGATGGTTTTGTGTTTTATGCCTATCAATAAAACATGTTGAACTAGCTGTTACTATGATCTAATGATAGATCACCTGTTTATGCATAAGGGTGAAATGGTAGTGTAGTCTCGAGTTGAGTGAAAAGGTAAGTGAGTAACTGGTTAATGCTTATCTCAGACATTCTTAGCTTTACCGATTGCACTCTATTTCAAACCGGTGTCACTATCTGCCAGTCATTTGAAGTGTCTGCTGTCAAACCAGTTTTGGACTGTATTTTTGTCTGTATTGATTCACCCCCCCTCTTAGTACCAGTTTGGTACTATTCATTCATCATTAAGTTATCAATTGGTATCAGAGCATTCTCCAGGTCCTCTATGCTATAAGCTTAACCTCTTGAGGTAAAGATCCCAGTCTAATGATGAAGAGGGAAGGTCCAAAGTTTAACAGAGAAATTTTCAGTATATGGAAAGACAGAATGAAGATATTCATCAGACGCATGGGTGCTCAACACTGGAGCTATGTTGAGATTGTCTATGTTGCTCCTACCGGTACCCTTACCGATGACCAAAAGAGAGAGATGCGGGAGAATGGGCAAGTCATGGAAGCCCTAATCAGTAATTTATCTGACATTGAGTTTATTGATGTTCAGGATAAGGTAAATCCCAAAGAGGTATGGGACACTCTTGAAAATATCTATGGCAGTGATGAGCATGTAAAATAGGCTAAGGAAGAAAGCCTTAGAGGGAAGTTTGAAGATATGCGGATGGTTGAAGGTGAGACCATTCAATAATATGGAATAAGGATCAAAACTGTTGTTGGAGATATCAAGAGTGCATGTGGTAAAATAGAAGATGCCACTGCTGTAAGCAAAGTCCTGAGATCCCTATTACCGATCTATGCAATAAGGGTTGCTGCTATTCAGGAGCTGAGATCAATAGACAAGACTAAGTTATCCTTAGACTCCATCATAGCAAAGTTGATAGCCTATGAACTAAATAGTTCTGATGGCAGTGTTCAAAAGACTGAATCAACTTTTAAAGCTTCTGCTATACCATTCAAAAAAGAAAAAGAAGCTAGCACTAGTGGTGAACCAACACAGAGCAGAGAAATGGATGATGAGGAGATTTTGATGGCATTTGAAGCTCTCCTTGCCAAGAAACTTCCTAAAGGAACTGACAAATACAAACATAAGCTACCTTTGAAATGCTTTTCTTGCAACCGGATAGGACATATTGCTATAAATTATCCTAATAGTGACAACAAGGACAAACCAGAAAGGTTTAAGAAATTCAAAGGAGGAATCCGGAGAAACTGTTTTGTGGTAGTTGATGAAGGTGTCACAGATGAAGAATCAGAGGATGAAGAAAATGAAGATATTGTGTTTGTTGATGTCAAGGAAGATGTGTCAGACAAGAAGGCTCTTGTCTCCCGATTTGATAATTCCAATGAGTGGATCATTGACAGTGGTTGTTCTCACCATATGACTGGTGACCGAAGCAAGTTTCTATCCTTGGAGGAGTATAATGGTGGTGTGGCTTGCTTTGGAAATGATGCACCATGCATGGTCAAAGGCAGAGGGTCCATCTCTCTAAATGGAAAGAGTAGTGTTGACAATGTGTATTGGGTTCATGGTCTCAGACACAACCTTCTGAGTGTTGCCCAGCTGAATGACAGTGGCCTCACTCTAAAATTCAAGAATGGAATTTGCAGAATCAAAGGAAAGAATGGTGAATTGGTGGCCACCGGCATGCAGACCAAAGGTAACCTATTTCATCTAAATGTAAATATAAGTACATGTCTTATGGCTAAATTTGATGATAGCTGGATATGGCATAGGAGACTCTGCCATGTAAACTTTGATAACATTGTAAAGGCCAGTAAGATCAAGGTAGTTAGAGGGTTTCTGATGCTAAGCAAACTAGATAATACCTTGTGTAGAGAGTGTCAATTGGGGAAATGTCTTCCTCAACCTTTAAAGGTAAATTTTTCACTACTGACAACTTGCTTGATCTTGTGCATACTGATTTGTGTGGTCCCATGAAAACTAGAAGTATGCAGGGTGATAGGTACTTGATTATTCTCACTGATGACTACTCAAGAATATTGTGGGTCACATTCTTGAAAGACAAGTCTGAAGCCTTTGTAAAGTTCAAAGCTTTCAGAGCTTTAGTGGAGAAGGAAAGCGATAAAAGGATCAAGTGCCTGAGAACTGATCAAGGAGGGGAATTCATTTCCAATGAATTCAACAAGTACTATGAAGAACATGGCATCAAGATGCAATTGTCTACCCCTCGGACTCCATAGCAGAATGGCCTAGCAGAGACAAATAACCAGACCGTGGTTGAAGCAGCTAGAACCATGTTGATTCAAGGAAAGGTAGCTCACACCTTTTGGAGAGAAGCGGTGAGCACTGTAGTCTACACAATGAACCGGGTACTCATCAAGAAAGGTAAGGAGAAAACTCCTTCTGAGTATTCGACCGGTAAGACACTTGTGGTTAGCTACTTTAGAGTATTTAGTAGCAAATGTTACATCAAGAGGAGTGAACACTAGAGAAAATTTGATGTGAAATGTGATGAGGGAATATTCCTTGGATATTCCACCAAGAGCAAAGCTCTCAAGTATTTCAACAATAGGACTCAAAGAATTATGGAAAGCATCAATGTAAGAGTTGATGAAACCTCTGAGAAAACTGAGGAAATTGATAGTGAGCAAGCAGTAAATGAACCGGTTGCAACCTTCTGGGAACCGGTTGTCAGTCAATCGAGTACCAGTAACAGTGTTCCTACACTGGTAGATGTAAATGTTGATACTGATGGAGATGAGGATGAAGAAGAAAAGCAAGAGGAATATATCAAGACCATTCCTCGGTATGTCAAGCTGAATCATGATCCTAATCAGATCATAGGAGATAAGGATGTAGGAATCCTTACAAGAAGAAAGGTCAAAGAAAACTCATGTATGATCTCTGAATTTGAGCCTAAATCATTTAAAGAGGAACATAAAGATGAAGACTGGATCAAGGCAATGGAAGATGAACTTGACCAGATAGAGAAAAATGGTACATGGTCTTTGGTACCCAGACCGGAGCATAAAAATGTCATTGGTACCAAATGGGTCTTCAGAAATAAGCTAAATGATGATGGCACAGTGATTAAAAACAAAGCCAGATTGGTATGCAAAGGATATGCTCAAGAAGAAGGAGAAGACTATGGAGAAACCTTTGCTCCTGTAGCCAGATTGGAAGGAGTTTGTATGCTTCTTGCATATGCAACTTTTAAAGGCTTCAAAGTATATCAAATGGATGTAAAATCTACATTCCTAAATGGTGTACTTGAAGAGGAGGTGTATATAGAGCAACCAGATGGGTTTTCACTATCTGAAGACAGTGACATGGTATGTAGGCTACATAAAGCCTTATATGTGCTAAAGCAGGCACCTAGAGCATGGTATGAACGCCTGCATTCCCATCTTGTGAAGATTGGATTTGAGAGAACAAGTGAAGATAGCAATTTCTACTTGAAGTCTGAAGGGGATCAGATCCCGATCTGTGAGGTATTTGTTGATGACATTATCTTTCGTGGAGATGACAAGATGAGTCATGAATTTGCAGATAAGATGAAGAAAGAGTTTGAGATGTCACTCATAGGGGAGATTAAGTTCTTCATTGGACTACAGATCCAGTAGATGAAGGATGGAATCTTTATCACTCAGTCCAAGTATGTCAAAGAGGTGTTGAAGATGTTTGGCATGAAAGATAGCAAACCAGTTGGTACATCGATGGTGACCGGTTGTAAACTATCCAAAGAGGATGACTCTGCATTGGTTGATGAGAAGGAATACTGATCAATGATTGGTAAGTTGCATTATGTAGTGCATAGTAGACCAGATATTGCACATGCAGTTGGCATTATTGCAAGATTCCAGAAAATTCTAAGAGAATCCCACTTGGTTGTAGTCAAGCGGATTCTTAGGTATCTGAAAGGAACTATTGACTATGGGTTATGGTATCCATACAATAATGATTTTAACCTGAAAGTGTTCATATATGTTGATTGGGTAGGTAATGTAGATGATCAGAAGAGCACAACCGGTGGTGCATTCTTCCTTGGTGGTAGACTGGTCTCATGGATGAGTAAAAAGTAGAGTTGTATCTCTCAGTCTACAGTGGAAGCGCAGTATGTTGAAGCTTTCATGAACTGCACTCAGATAATTTGGATGAAGCATGTATTGAATGGCTTCAAAGTTCCTGTATCTGAATCGATAAGTATATTTTATGAAAACACTAGTGCAATTAATATCTCCAAGAATCTGGTTTTGCATTCTAGAACCAAGCACTTTGAGCTTAAGTATCATTTCTTGAGGGAAAAGGTTCAGAGCAAAGAGATTGAAGTGGAGTATGTTTCCAGTAAAGAGCAGTTAGCAGACATATTCACCAAGCATAATGGAACAGGGTGGCTTGTGCCTCCACTTTGGAATTGTTGTCAAAGGGAGAGAAGATGTGAAGCGAAGAAGATATCTACAGAAATTGGGGGAGAAGATGTGAAGCGAAGAGATATCTTTGTATATTGCCATCAATGCCAAAGGGGGAGATTGTTGGCATTATGTGAACCGGTATGAGGACATAATGATACTGTATGTTGTCATTGATGTCAATATGATGAAGAACCAGTATAACACTGTGAACCGACATTTGTGCCAAAGTGAAGCAATGTGCTTGTTCATGATGAATTGGCATATAGTTATGGGAACCGACATATGGAAGTATTGTATGACTACTAGTTGGTAGTCTCAACTTTAAGGTTTCTGGTTGATGTGGTTCAAGCCTGTGTGGCTCAATCGATGATATTGCGTGATGAGTTAGCATTGTAAAGAAGAACAGATCATGTTGCAATGCAAGCCTATGTGTGTGAAGGATCTTGCATGAGGGAGATTGTTCCTATCTACCTCAGGAATGTGCGAAGTCTGTAAAATTGTGATAACATGTGATGGGTTATCAGCCGCCATAAAATTAGTGGAAATTGATGATGGAGAATGTCTTGAGTGTGGATCAAGATCTGCTACATTTAATGCAGTCTACTCAATGGTCAGGATTGAACCATTTGAATTCCTTAACCTAACAGGTTTAGGGTTTAAGGTTTATGCTACCGACCTATATGTTTTCCTATAAAGTCAATGTTGTGTCTCTTTCTGAGGTTGTTGGCAAAAGTTGTGTGTGTGTGTCCAAGAGAAAGGATACATGATTCTTGCCAGCCCAAAAGGAGAGAAGTGATACCTGCAAAGTGTAAGTGTAGAAGGTGAAGAGGAGCCTAAGTGGATCTGCATTGGCATTGAGTGTTGTTACCATATCATTGTAATACCTATTGATCTCTAACCACCTCAACAATTGGAAAATCCCTTAACAAGGTAGACTTAATCGGCTTGCTGAAAATCCTTTAATAGGGTAACTCAGAGCTACTAAGTTCAGAATCCTTTAGCTATTGAGTTCTTGAAATCGTCTAACAAGGTAACCTTTAACAGGTTTTAACCCGTAACCGGGTATTGTAGTCATCCCTTAACCGGGTGATCTCTAACAGGATCGGTTCCTAGCAGAACCTTTTGTAATGTCTCTAACCGAACAAGGCTCCTAACAGAGCAGACTTCTAAAGAGTTCAAAAATAGCTTGTGGGTATTCATCCCCACCTTGGTTTTTCTCGGTTGGGTTTCCACGTGATAAATATGTGTGTCATGTGTGATGCTTTTATCTTGTCATGCTTTTCTATTTTCTATCAAGCATATGATGGTTTTGTGTTTGATGCCTGTCAATAAAACATGTTGAACTAGCTGTTATTATGATCTGATGATAGATCACCTATTTATGCATAAGGGTGAAATGGTAGTGTAGTCTCGAGTTGAGTGAAAAGCTAAGTGAGTAACTAGTTAATGCTTGTCTCAAACATTCTTAGCTTTACCGGTTGCAGTCTGTTTCAAACCGGTGTCGCTATTTGCCAGTCATTTGAAGTGTCTGCTATCAAACCAGTTTTGGATTGTATTTTTGTCTATACTGATTCACCCCCCCCTCTTAGTACCGGTTTGGTACTATTCGTTCATCATTAAGTTATCAATTTTATGTGTATTATTTGTATATATGTATGTACATGTACATGTATATTGATATATATTATCTTTTGATATATTATTGTACGATGTATTCCTCTCTCTCTCTCTCTCTCTCTCTCTCTTAGGACCCCACATAACACCTAATGACATCATGTATAGTCCCCTAGCACACATATGACCCCTTAAGACAATATGATGCCCTAAGGGTTCATACAATGTTCTAACACATGTGTGGCCCCATTATGACCCTACATGACCCCCAAGGATGCAATATGACCCCTTCGGACCATCTATGATATCTTCAGGGGTAATATGGTGTCTTAAGGAGTCATATGGTGTTGTAACACATGTGTGGCTCAATAAGGACCCCACGTGACCCCTAACAATATCATGTGACATCTCTTCCTCTCCCCCCATCTCCCTCCTTCTCTTCTTTATTCCTCTCTCTCTCCCTCCCTCCCTCACTCCAATCCTCCCCCATCTCTCTCTCTCCCATATCGCTCCCTCTCTTTCCCATCACCTCTCTCTCTCTCTCTCTCTCTCTCTCTCTCTCTCTCTCTCTCTCTCTCTCTCTCTCTCTCTCTCTCTCTCTCTCTCTCTCTCTCTCTCTCTCTCTCTCTCCATTAGGACCCCACATAATACCACATGACCCTTTAGGAGCATATGATGTCATAAGGAGTCATATGGTGTCATGAGGTGGCAAGATGAACCATTATTACAACATATAAAGTAATGCCAATACTGCATACAAAATTTGACACCTAAGGGGTCATATGGTGTCCTAAAGGGTCATAGAACACCATATGACCCCTTAGAACACCATACAACCCATAATGACACCATATGGTGTCGTAAGGGGTCATATGGTGTCTTAAGGGGTCATAGGACACAATATGACCCCTAAGGACACATTATGACCCATAATGACACCTAAGGGGTCATATGGTGTCCTAAGGGGTCATAGGACACTGTATGACCCCTTAGGACACAATATGACCTCTAATAGCACCTAAGGGGTCATATGGTGTGCTAAGGGTTCATACAGCACAATATGGCCCCTTATAACACAATATGACCCATAACGACACCTAAGGGGTCACAGGATACCATATGACCCCTAAGGACAACATACATCCCATAATGACACCTTATGGTGTCATAAGGGGTCATATGGTGTCCTAAGGGGTCATAGGACACAATATGATCCCTAACGGCACCTAAGGGGTCATATGGGTCCTAAGGGATCCGAAGATGCCATATGAACCCTAAAGACACCATATGACACCATATGGTGTCCTAAGGGGTCATAGGGCATAATATGACCCATAATAACACCATGTAACCCTAATGTGGTGCTCTAAGGGGCCTTGTGGTGTCCCAAGGTCTCTCTCTCTCTCTCTCTCTCTCTCTCTCTCTCTCTCTCTCAAGACCCCACATAACACCAAATAACCCTTTAGGAGCATATGATGTCGTAAGGGGTCAAGATGGCATTACAATGTTGTAAGGTTGCAAGACAAATTATTATTACAATATAAAAAGTAGTACCAATACTTCTTACAATAATAACAAACTAGCATGCTCCCCCTCTCTCCCTTCCTCCATACCACATTCCTCTCTCTCTCTTCTTCTCTCCCTCCCCACTCTTTCTCTCTCCCTACCCCCTTTATCTCCCTTACTTTCCCATCCCCTCTCTCTCTCTCTCTCTCTCTCTCTCTCTCTCTCTCTCTCTCTCTCTCAGGACCCCACATAACACCTAATGACATCATGTGATCCCTTAGCACACCACATGACCCTCTAGGAGCATATGATGTCCTAAGGGGTCATATGGTGTCCTAAGGTGGCAAGATGAACCATTATTAAAAAATAAAAACTAGTACCAATACTACTTACAAAAGTAGAAAACCAACATGCTCGCCCTCTCTCCCTTCCTCCATATCCCATCCATACACAAGTTCAGCTTGATAAACAACTTCTTTATATGAAAAATTGGTTGCAAGCCTCACAAGTTGTTTATAATTGGAAAACAATTCATTATCACCCACTTTTCTTGTGTAGAGAAAATTCAAAAACATTTTCAAGCTTTCTCCTCCTACCTCCTCCACTATCACTTCTACTCTTTCATTCTCCATGAAACCTACAACCTGAAATAATACTTTCTCCTCCAACCTCTTTCATCACTATATTTTTTTTATCCGTCTCATTATATACCACTTGTAACGTAATAATATTATCTCCCACCTCCTTTATCACAATCACTCCTTTCTTTTGAACCATCAGATCCCCTTCAAACATGGCCCGAAAAACATCTGACCTATTCACTTGCTGATATATTATAAAATAAAAGACAATGGAATGCTCTCTCTCTCTCTCTCTCTCTCTCCTCTCTCTCTCTCTCTCTCTCTCTCTCTCTCTCTCTATCTATATATCTATCTATCTCTATTCCATCCTCTCTCTCTCCCCTCCCCCTTTCTCTCCCTCTCCCTCTCCCTCCCTCCCTCCCTTTTCCATCCTCTCTCTCTCTCTCTCTCCTCTCTCTCTCTCTCTCTCTCTCTCTCTCTCTCTCTCTCTCTCTCTCTCTCTCTCTCTCTCTCTCTCTCTCTCCCTCCCAACCTTTTCCTTCACATTTTCTTTACTACTCTAGCATCATACAATTGCAACTCTTGCAATTTTGACTACATTTTAGGCCCTCACCTTTGCGGTTGCATTTCCCTACTTAATTGAGACCCCTCTCTGCATCATCATTCCAAATCTTCTCATGTTTCGGCCCAAAAATAGAGCAAGATACCCCTATCCCCTATAGAACTGGGGCATGGCACCCCTATCCTCCCTCTTAGGGTGGCCCTAGGATGGGTCCATCTGACCCTTGGACCTAATTTTCTCCTTGGGACCTTAAATTCTTCTACGTCAATCAACCTTTAATTAGATGAAAGTTAATCCTCTGAGGCAATTATAAAAGGGATTAGTCCTCTCATTTGCATAAGTAAAATTTAGATAAGCGTGGATAAGCAAAATTCAAGCGGAAGGTCTTCATTATCATCATCAAGCATTCAAGTCTTCAAGAATCCATCAAGTTCTCTTCTTCATGTCTCTTCTTCATTTATCCATTGGAGCAACATTAAAACATTCGTTTGCAAGCATGCTTGTGTGTTAGGGTTTTGTCATGTTACATGCCATTTCATAAAAACATTTGTGATTACATTCAAGAAGCAAAGCAACTATCATCAATAAATTATAGATTTACAAGATATACATTTCCATCATTTACATTTAAGAATTTTCAATTACTTTCTTTCAAGGTTGATTCCTCAACTAAGGTTTGACTAGGGCAAACCCCTATCCACAACCCTTCTTCCCTTCTTTTGTGTGTGTAGGTTGCAAATGCGCAACTATAATTGCAAGTTTGTGCTTCATTTGCAGAGATGAAAAAAGCCTTTTTGATTCACGGATTTGTTTGAGGACCAAGTACACTTTCAACCCAGTCCCATCAACTTTTCTCCAAAGTTGCAGGGCAGACCCGTATCCATCTAAATATCTCAGATCCAAAGTTACAACGCGATCCTGAACCGGTAGCTCCTTATTTCATCTATTTTATCTTTATTTTTTGCATAGTCAACAAGTCAACTCTTCTACATACAAAAGAGGGTAAATTGCATTGCACCCTTGCAATTCACTTAGTATTTAGATCCTTATTCACCTAGGGTTTGGATCTAGTGAACTCAACCTATTTTTGAATGTAAAGTATCTCCCAAGTGAAAATCATTCTAGTTATTTCCTTTCTCTCTCCTAGGTGGGGAATCACTAGGGTTCAATTTTCCACTTTACAACTACAAGAAATGTGTACGAGGTTTTGATAAGTTAAAAGAGTGTACACAGGGTACTGGGAATATGGACGTTATTCTGCTGAGCATTTTTAGGCACTAAAAGCGTGCATAGGGTTGGTGACCATACCGCGTACGTGGCTCTTGGACATACTTTTAGTTTCCTAACAACCTCAATGACATCAAAAGAAGTTTTTGGGGTCGTTGAAGGCCCCACTGCAACTGTTACTACATTTATGTGATAGTTTTATATGTAGAAGTAAGTGAAATTTTTGTTTTGTATGATTTCAAATGATTGAATTGTTGTTCTTATTAGTTTAGTTAATGTTATTGTGGTTGTTTAATAGTTTTTATTTGAAAAAATAATGATAATGCTCAATTTTATGGTTATTTGATTACTTAAGAACTTTTGTTGACATATATATGTAATATGATTCTATTTAGGATAATTGGTATTAATGATGGGAAAGAACAAGCGAGGAATGATGGAACAACGAGAGGCTGAAAAGGAAAGACAAAGGCAGTGTATGAAGAAATTACATGACATAAGAAAAATGGGACAAGAAGGTACATCATCCCCAACATCTCAATTCGATTTACCAAATGAACATAATGCAATTGAAGAAGAGATCACAATGAATAATCAAACAAATAATAAAGATGCACCAAAAAGATTTGATTTACCATATGAACCTAATACAATTGAAGAAGAGACCACATTGAATATTTAGTTAAATGATGAACATACACTAGCTCTATTTGATGCGATGAATATACCTAATGCATGCAATGCACTGATGTTAACACCTCCTAGAATGATTCGTAGGAAACCAAAGTATCTAATTGACATCAATGAAAATATTTTGAAGCCCATGCCCGATAAAATGAATGAATGAACTTGTAGGAGAATGGTTAAAAGAATATGGAAAAAATATTTTGAAAACTTAAATCAAACTGCAAGATGCCAATTAATTGTTGAAATGGTTAAAAATTTGAATTTTAGAGAGATAATGAAAATTCTAGGCCTAAGATCATCTACAAGTAATAGAGAAAGATCTATTGTAAAAAATCTATTTGATGCATATCAACCTATTGGTTCAAAATAACGTACTAAAGATTCTAATGTTACTTGACGTGCTATTACATCAACCATAATGAGCAACAAAATAAAAAAAAATCATATGATAAGAAAAACAAGTAAATCATTAAAAATAAGTAGAACAACATTACGTAAAGAATTAGATAGGTGGGAGAAAATAGAGGATCCTAACAATAATTCTCTTTGGGAATTCTTGGATAGACTACCACGCAAAGACAAGGTTGTTGATGCACTAAGAACATTAATTGAAACTTTTTGGCACAACAACACAAGGGTTTCGCCTAACCAAAGAGATGTTGCTAGAAGGAGAACTGGATCTAGAAATCATGAGCCACATACAAAACACTATTTGTATATGACTCAAACAAAATTTTATGAAAGATTCCTTCAAAATTTTCCTCAAATAAGAATTAGTCAAAGGTTTTTTGAAATGAAAAAACCTTTTTACGATAAGATTAATCATGTACGCACTACATGTTGTTGTGGGATGCATATTGAATTTTCCATGCACTATGATATTTATTGTCATATATGTTGTACTTTGCACACTAATGATGGTTTGTAGGAATGCAATATACAACCACCTCCAAAGTCACCAACAAAATTTATTTCAAGTGTGTTATGTAAAAGAGATGATGGTTGCATTTATTATAAGATTATGTGTTTGAAAGGTTCTTGTGCTACATGTGTTGGTTTCTAACATTTGCCAACATTTCTACATTTAGATAGCACACATGAAATTGCTAAGAAAATGGTAGTTTTTTTAAAGTACAAGACAGTGACATATGGGGTTAAAGATGGAAAGGAATTGAAGAGATGTGAGTTACTGAAAAATGATATATGTGTAGCTTATTTAATGAGAACGTTTAAAGAGAAACTAGTTTATGAGTACATAATGCATACACATATAGCTCGGTGGTTAGATGAGAAATTAAAGTTATGCAAGGACACATTTCCTCTTGGTACCATTGTCTCTATAGTTGATTTTGCTGAAAATTATACACTACAACCTCAAAATGAAGTGCAATCTATGTATTACCATTCTACACAAGTTTCTATTTTTCTACACATAGCATTCATGCATGCAAATGATAGCATAGAGGAGGATAGAAAGGTTGTAAGAGAGAATCACTTCTACATAAGTGATGACTTTACACATTCATCAGATCTTGTGCAAGGATTCTTTAAAGTTTTATATGATAGTTTAAGGGAAAGGAACATACGATACAGGGAACACATAATATGGTCAGATAATTGCACCTCGTAGTTAAAAAATGAAAGGATGTTCTATTAGTTGAGTAGGATGCATGTGACAAGTGGTGTACAACATTTTTGTAATTTCACTAAGGCTAGACATGGAAAGGGAGATCACGATGGTGCAAGAGCATGCATAAAAAGAACCCTAGCTAGAGAAAAATTGAAGTACGAAGGTGTTGCTAAGTTGACAGATGCAACAACAATTGTGCAATGGTGTAACTCTACAATGGGACTAGGTAATGCAATTACGTCAATGGTTCATAGATATTTTTGGTTGATCACTGAATCTGACATTGAAAACTATCAAGATTGTTGTATAGTTGCAGGATCCAGTGACATGCATTCATTTAGAATTTCAAATGCGAGTTCACCGGTAATTTATACTAGATAGATTGTATGTTTTTGCTCTTCATGTATGTTTTTTTTGTGGGAAAAATGTGAATCACAAGAGCGGGTTGACAAATGGTCTTGTAGACCATTGGTTCCTATTGATACCTATCAAATTCCTAGAGCACTGCACTTGAACCATATGGAAGCATAAGTTGATTTTGATCATGTATCTAACCTAGTGGAACCAAGTGAATTTTTGTGTAAATTTTATTGTAGGAAATTTTTTTGGTTCATTTTGTTACATCAAATATTGTTTTTGGTATTAATTATCATTCTATAATACGTAGGTCATGTGTACACAGTTGTTGCAGAAGAGAACAATGAAGATGGAATGAATTACTTTTTGTGTCATTGTATTGAGTCTAAGAGAAAATTAACAACCACAATAACTGATGGAGAGGGTATTGAGCATCCATTATGGTCTATTGTTGTGATAGGCACATCTCTTAGGAGATAACCTATCAATAATATTTATGTTTGGCTATTCGAGGACTTTGAAACACACAAACATATTCTTCATTTCTCCAACCTTGTTATTTCAACAAATATTTATTTGATTAAGTATCGTGGTAGACCTCATAACAAGATTTTATGAAAAGTTCATGAATCTAACCACCATGCAATACCTGACACAATATAAGTTAGAGCCGATCCAAAAGGCTCACTTGACTGATTCTACGGTTCAGGGTAGAATCATTTTGAGAATATTGTATATATCATCAACGAATTGTTCTATATTCATTTTTTGTATATATAAATGCCCATGAGCTGATTCGTACATATTTAGGGGCATAATTTTGTATATTTAAATGGCCATGAGCTAATTTGTACATATTTAGATGCCAAATTTTATATATTTAAATGGCAATAAGCTTATTTGCACATATTTAAATGCTAAATTTTGTATAAAAGACCATGAGATGATTTGTAAAATATTTTTTTAATATATGTGACTATGTTTTATGGCTATTTTTGAATATATGTGACTATCTTTTGAATATCTTAAGGGTTTTGAGTTTATGTGATGTGATAAGGTCAATCGTGACCATTCTTGATTATACTTCAAGTTGCTTCAACCCACCAATGACACACCCCCACTCCACAAACCCCATCGAATCATGAAACATGCTTTAAATAAGTCACAACAATATAGATTCACTCAAGACCAAACATTTCACTGTACTTGACCCTCTGTATCTTTTTCGCCCTAACAAAATGTTGTTGCAACTACCCTAGGGATAGAATAGGTATAGCTCTCAATGTTCCAATGCATTGGGAGACACAATAGGAGAATTCCTAGTGTAAACCTATCCACCTAGATACACTCATGATGTTAGTTTGTGCTCACAATGAATGAAATCAAATCTATCCTATCTTGCAACTTTGCATTGCATGCGACTAACCGTTTTTGTAATAGGTGAAAAATGCTACCATTTGAAAATGGCTCTAAGTCATTAGAAACCAAGATAGTTTATTGTAGATGAGCCTCACATGATAGTATAGGTTCAAACGGATCAATCATATGTATCCTATATTTCAAGAAACTGTCTGCCAAATTTTGACAAGTTTTTGGACTCAGTGCACTTGAGAGATTGCACTGGTAGGGTATGGCTCTTGACGTTCCGGCATGTTGAGAGGCACAACAAGAGTATTCCTAGTGTAAACCTACCCACCTAAATGTGCTCGTGATGTTAGTTTGTGCCCACGATGAACGAAATCAAATCTAGCCTATCTTGCAACTTTGCATTGCATGCCACTAATGGTTTTTGCAGCAAGTGAAAAACACTACCATTTGAAAATGGCTCCAAATCATCAAAAACCAAGATAGGTCATTGTAGATGAGCCTTACATGACCCTATATATTCAAACAGATCAATCATATCTATCCTTTATTGTGAGAAACTGTTTGTCAATGTTTGATAATTTTTTGGACTTAGGGCACTTGAGAGATCGCATCCATAGGGTATGGCTCTTGACATTTGAGTGCATTGGGAGGCACAAAAATAGCATGCCTACCATAAACCTACCCACCCATACATTCTCATGATTTTGGTTTGTGCCCACGATGAACGAAATCAAATGTAGCCTATCTTGCAACTTTGAATTGCATGCCACTGACAGTTTTTGCAGTAGGTGAAAAAATGCTAACATTTGAAAATGGCTCCGAGTCGTCAGAAACCAAGATAGATCATTGTAGATGAGTCTCGCATGACCATATAGGTTCAAATGGATCGATCATATACATCCTAGATTGTGAGAAACTGTCCGTCAAAGTTTGACATTTTTTTGGTCTCGGGGCATTTGAGATATCACACTAGTAGGGTATGGCTCTTGACATTTTGGTGCATTGGGAGGCACAACAGGAGCATGCCTAGCATAAACCTACCCACCCAGATGTGCTTGTGATGTTTTTTTGTGGCCATGACGAACCTTTGACAACAACTGAGCACCTTTTACATCTTTTATCCAAATGACCCCAAAATTTCATAAATGACTTTAAATGATCATTAATGGTCCCAAATCACCTTATTTAGATAAAACAAATGGAAAACAAGACAAAAACTGAAATTTAACCATTGTGAGCATGAGGGTGTTCTCACACCACTCACATTGACAAATATAAATGAAAGGAATCAAAAGAATCCAGTGATCATTACCATGGATCAAGTCTGGCCATTACCATTGAATTTCATTTTGATTGAGACAAGGAGTTTTTTAGGGTTAATTCAATATTTTAGAAAGCTTATCAAATAATATTCCACAATTGCAATGCTTTAATATCATAGATTTTTGTTGTTTATACTCATATTGTTGATTACATCTATAGGCAAATATTCATTTAACTTTATAAAAAGGGTAGCCGCCAAATACACTGAATAGTTTGAGCAAAAATTAATCGTATCAATTATAAATAATCATTTATACATATCAAAATGCACACTAATCAACACAATGAACAAATTATTTATGTACATCGAATATGCCTATCAATATCAATGAAATGCACAATAATTAACACAATACACATTTATTGGATCAAATATCAATATTTATATATACCAAAAAAGGCATATATGCTTGGAAGTCAATACAAGTTTTACAAAAATGTGGCATATGCCATGTCCAAATCGATATACAATAAAAATGTAGAATATATCTACATGTATTGGTCATTCAATGACCACAACACTATATGATCCTATACTTATGGTGGATCATCAAAATCAAGCCTCTTGATGCAGTACACGACTCTATAGATGGCTACATAACCACAATTCAAAAGCCAAGTTAGAATCCTTTTGTAGAAAATAGTTCACAATTCTTAACATAACTATACACTTAACCATAATTTCTTTGCAATTGAAATGTAGATTACCTCATCTGCTGATCTAGGATCTATTGTCTTCTTTGTCTTCTCCTTGTCATTCTTAGGAGTTTTCTTGAACACAAACTTCAAAGGATCTAAGTTATGGCCTAGCTGTGAAGGGGTCTATTGTAGGTTAAATACAATTAATACAATGTAATAACATATATAAATAAAAAATACTAAAAATATATAATATAGAGAACAAAAGTGTACTAGAGCCTCAGATGCTTCTCTAGTAGATTGAGGAGTGCTTGCCATTGATGGAGTAGTTGTGGCTATTACCTATACAAAAAATGATTAAAGATTAAAAATACAATTAATAAAATGATAAGTATTGTAGGTTAAATACAATTAATGAAATATATAAAACAAAAGTGTACCGAAGCCTAAGACGCTTCTCCAGTACACAGAGGAGGGCTCTCCATTGATGAAGTAGCTATGGATATTTCTTGTATGAAAAATGATAAGATTATAATTTATCACAATTTCACATGTACACGTGTATATAATCATCAAATTAAGAAAATGAAGTAGAGATACATACCTCTGCCCTCTCTCAATCCTCAGGCATATCAGGTGCATTCAACAATTCTACAAAGCCCAATGGCCACTGTATATAAAACAGACAAAAAAGCACCAATCAATCTACAAATTCCAACTGAGACAATTTCAACCTTTTCAAACAATTATACAATTAAAAATGTGTTCAATTACCTTCTTCCCATGTTTAGGCGTTGTCAAGGATTTCTTTTGCTGAGGACGAGGCCTAGACACGAAGGGGGTACTCTAAAACAAACAAAATTAACACAAGAGATATTAGTAGATAATATTAAATATAATTTAACAAATCTAAAATTAAATGACTTGCATATTCCATAAAAATAATACATAAAATGAGGTGTACAAAATATGATACTACATAGCTTTGTAGGCCAAAATCGATCGCTAAGAGCATGACATCATCAATGTGGGATATTTGGTCCCCTATCAACGCCTACAAAATAAAAATTGTCAAGCATTAAAGAGATTTAGTATATATTATAATTGTTTTTGAATTCAAAGTACTATTCTATTGTAACATGTTACAAAATTTATAACTCGGGCGTCTAAGTTGCAGCTGCAATAACTGCGGGAGGAATATCAGATGGTGTATTAATACCCACTGCTACATCCTGAAATACATGTTGTTTGTATTAATTTAAATTGATCTATAAATAAAAATTCATTTACAATTACAAATTTTGAGTGAATGATAAATAAAATATTATGAATTCAAATCAACACACCTGTGTCTACGGCTGACTAGCAAACAACATGTCCATCAATTCATCCGCCAGTTCCATATCCTTAGTCATGCGGGTCTAATATCTACTCTTGCAAATCATGCACAGATGGGACATGGAACCATCTGCATTGGCCTCGACATCCATCCATGTACATATGCCTAAGCAAGTGGGAAACACATCTTCAATGGGTTGACCAGCACCAACTACCTCAACTAATGGATCATCGTCTAGGCCAAGAGGGTGTGCTAACTATGTCCCATGTTGGATGATCACATCAATCAATGTTGTGGCCACCTGAAGATTTTGTATCTCCATCGACTCTTTCATGGCTATAGGGACCTTTACATGCACCTTGCATTTGGGTGCTAGGGGGAAATGACTTAGTGGTTCTATTACCCTATGGGTTCCAGGTCTATCTTGGGCAGAGCCGACACCTCTACCATGGAACTCTCTCATATAAAAATAATTAGGCCGCTCATTGAGGAAAAAATCACAATATACTTTGCTCAAAAAATATAATGGAACCTCAAAATTATTACAAGGTTGTTTGTCAAAGACCATCCACCACCTATTCCAAAAAAGATTCTTCATCTACACATCGGTACACCAATGTCTGGGAAACCTCTTTACATTAAGAGGTAAGGACCCACCAATTCTAGGATCAAGAAAAAAAGCATATATTTGTACTTTACTTATAATTTTATTTTTCACTGCATCATATAATAACCCATCAACATAATAAGTGTGACACCTATCCCTATAGTTTCCCCATTTTTTTAATTTGACTCAAAACTGCAGTGGCACCACTAGCCAATGTTTCTAGGCTAGTGGCAAGGGATAAATGATGCTCAAGCTCAGATGTTTTCCATCTATTAATCAATCTAGTTATTGTAGCAGTGTTTTGCCCTAATTGATTAAGCAAATCCCCCTGTGTAGTTGTTGTATGATCTAAAGGAGGAGTTGGAGGTGTATCTTGAGGGTTTTGTTGTGGGTTTTGAGGTGCCTCTTGTTGTGGTTTTGCAATTTTTAGAATCTAATATTGATAGCAAATTTTTTTTTAAAACTAATCAAAATCAACGAATTTAAATTGAAAATGTAAATAAAATTTATCAAATGTGCAAAAAAAACAAAAAAAAATGTGTAACCGACCTCTTTCCATGGCATCTAGGTGTGAAAATATGGAGCTCGTGCATGGTTTGCAACAAAAAAACCCTTTAAACTCGCTCTTGGTCATGGAAGGAAATAATACAGTCAATAGTCAAGCAAAAAATTATTGATAGGGACCACGTATGTGATCCTTTAGGAACTATAACCACATACGCGGTCTTATTTTCTAAAGGACCGTGTATGCGGCCTTATTTCCTAAAGGACTGGTGTACGTGGTTTTGTCTCTTTAGGCTTGGGAATGACGAACCTAACTGTGTATGGTTTGTTTTTTTAATTTTAAAACTGTGAATGCGGTTGTTGTTTTTTCATCTTTTTTTTTGGGTGTGTCCAATTTTTTGCACACCATATTGGTGCATACACCCCAAACTTTAAAGAACCTCGTAATCTTAGGCTTTCATTGGCAACGGACAGTGTCAATCCATTTGGAGAGATGAGATCTATTTACTCGGTGTGGCCTATTTTTTTTTATCAACAATAACATTCCTCCATGGATGTCAATAATGAGGGAGCACATAATGTTGGCAGTGATTGTTCCAGGTATTTGTTTACATCAATTTTCTTTAACATAGTAGTATCTCATTTGTCTTATTTGTTGCAAGACTTATATCTTTTTCATTTAATAGTCATGTGTATATATATATATATATATATATATATATATATATATATATATATATTGCAGTAAAATGGTTATAATAAATATGTAATGTTTATCTTCATTCAACTAGGTAAGTACCAAGTTAAAGATAGGAATGTACATATCGAACCTCTTATTGACGAGTTACTAAAGTTATGGAATGGCATGGCTATGTATGACATCTCTAGACTAACAGGACAAAGACAATTTCAATTCCATGCAAAGCTTGTATGGACAATTCATGATGCAGGGTAAAAACACAAAGTTGTGTCACACTTTTATAAAGGAAATGGCCAATGTTGATTCAACTTTTTAAATTGAATCAATAGAAAGTGAAATATATGTTTTGAATTTTGAAATGATATAATCTAATCAAATGAATTATTTTTTGTATTTTATGTTTGTAATTTTTTTTTTAAAATTTAAAATTATTTGAATATACTTTCTTATAAAGTACACTATAATTTAGTTGTTGATAAAATGTTGAAATTGAAGTTCCACAAGGCATCACACTTTATATAGTAAATTTTACCTTTTTTTCAATTTTTTTGTGTATATTTATAACTTGAAATTTTAGTGCAAAATCATATTTTTAACTATTGTTTATGTATATATATTTTTCAATAAATTTGAAAAGTTGTGTACTAAAATATAACTCCTTTTATTTGGCGTCACTTTTTTCTTAATTATTTATCCAAAATAGAAAATAATTATATCATCCTGACATAAACTCTTTTCTCTAGTGCATTTATTTTTTTCAATTTTTTTGGATAAATTTTAGTATTTTTCCTTTACAAGATAATCAACCTTATATTTTAGTGTTGATGACCTACTTTCAATATAAAAAAAAATATTAAATATAAAAACTAATTAAAATATTAAAAGATATATATTTTGGAAAATTCACTCATAGATCTATAGAAGGGTATTTTAACATTTCAAAAAATATATATTATTTATAAGAGTAGGAGTTGTTGAAACATTAAGTTTTCCAAAAAAATATTTTTTTCAATAATTAGACCCAAAGTGGTATAAAATATACACTTAGTAGACAATTCTAATTGGAAAAGTTATGGCCCATATATACACTAATACATTTGCCCTAAAATTCCAACGGTGGTTTCCGACAGAGAAGGTATATTGTGAACAAATTTGATTTTTGCTTTGAAACATTGCACGCATTTGTCAGAATTCTAATGATCATTCAATATATGTTTGCGGCAGAGAAGGAGTTGGCAACGACGTTTGTGTTTTTTACAAAAAGTGCTCGCGTTTGTCAAAATTCCGACGACAGCGGGCATTACTTTAAAAAAAAAGACCAAGACATTTCAAATGATTTCCGCGACCTCTCCCCATTCTCTCATTGCCACCCCAGTAGCGTATTCCTGCCCACAGTTCCACCTCTGTTTGCTAGAATCCCCTAGCGTTACCTTCGCCACTACTCATTGCTTGTTCCTGGTCATAGTTGTTTAGGAAGGAACCACTCATGGTCAAGCAGTTAACTAGTTTTTGTTTGATTTTATCATGGAATTTTCCTGCAGGAACTAGAACAAAGCGTCATGGAAGGAACTGGTTTTTGTTCGATCCTTCACTCAGTCGTGAAAGGAACTCAAACAAGGACTGAAGGCCCCCCACTTCGTGGCCACAGAAGGAAGAATATAGTGACAAACCCCAACCATGACTGATTTTTTCTGGGTAGAGGAAGCAACATAATATATCATAAATAAGCTGGTCATCGAAGCATTGTTGGGGGTAATTGTCAAGTCCGAACCCAACATTCTTGCCCCCCCCACCCCCAAGTGGTGGGCATTGGCATTTACTAATAGCGATCATCTGGGTCGACCTCAAAGCGGACATGTAGGGAGAGGTTTTTTCTGATCTTAACACTTTTTGTTTTCATGTATATTTGAGTGAAGTAGACCACAGCTACAATTGTTATGGAACCTGGGAAGCTACTTGAAATTTCATATTGATCAACCTTGTGAGTAAACCATGGCTCCATTGGGTTTTTAGTAACAATTTCAGCACCATCCATGATTAGTCCATCATATTTCATGATTAACAGTAGCGAACTTATCCAATGTCACATAACACCATACAATGAAACTTAGGACATAACTCATTATTCTTCTGTATGAGATTTTTTAACCAAGATTATCATATTTCAGCTTGTGTGATAAGTTTTGGCATGGGAATCAACTAATATACAACATAGATATTTATCATCAACCTCCTTTTTTTTCACCAAAGGGATAAAAATTTATTAAACACAACGAGAATTACAGAGCAAGAAAGTAGATACATAACCTAATCTAATCTCCATTTGCATAACCTAAGAAGGTAGATACAACTAAATAATCTTGAAAGGATTGCATATTAAGGGTAGTATTAGAAAAGAACTTATGTACCATGCTAGTCTATGTAGCTACTACTAATTATTGCATATAAATAGATACATGTGTTAGAATGTTTTGAAATAGTAGCTAGCTCGAATAGGACAGGCCCTATAAATGTAACTTGTAATTTGGTCTGACCCTAATTGGGTGATGTAACATGTGGTCCTATATTGAATGTAACTTGTAGATAGGGTCATGTAACTTGTGGTCCTATATTGAATGTAACTTGTAATTTGGTCTGAATGTAACTAAGGATAAATATTAAAAAAGTATAATAATTACACTAATACATATATCACTCTCATACCTTCCTTAATTTGATATAAGGTCCCTCTATCCTGTTAATGCATGATAGCCTCAATAAGATAAATGATTGAATGAGAGATAATTGAAGTCTCTCATTCAATCATCTATCATATCGATAAACTATGATGAAGACTTCAAGCTATTGTTCCTTCATTTGATCAATGATCATTCTTAAATTTGTATATATTCAACCATACTTGAAAAGTTCAATCAATGCTTAACTATCGATAAGCATCAGTTATAAATCTCATAGCATAGAATACCTATTGGTATTAATTTACATTAAAACCAATGCACTCCAATTAATATCGATTAACATATTAACTATGAACACCGGTTGTTATCGTGCTTAACGAATGCACTCTGATTAATATCGGTTAATATATTAACTGTGAACATTGATTGTTATCGGGCTTAACTAATACATACTGATTAGTATCGGTTGTCTTTCATATGATAGAGACATCGATTAAGTATCAGGTGGTTTGTTAAGTGATATACACCGATTTAGGTTTCTATCCTCCTCCTTTGTTGACATCCCCTCCCCCATTGTCTAATATATCTATGACTTTTCCAACAACTTTTATTATCACAAGAAGAGATAATCTTGTATGAGTTTCTTAAATCCAACTTTATTACTCTCCCCTTGAAAAATTGAAGAAAAAACCATAAACAAAATTAGGACAATCCTTTTTTCAAGAATCATCAACTATTCCGGTAATGAATGTCATGATTTGGAGATTAAAATTCAACAACTTATAGTAGTTCTAGTAACATTTAAATAATAGGTGACAATGAGTTATACACTCATCATTTCCCTTCTAAATGACATTTAAATAATAGGTGACAATGAGTAATAGGATCAGTCATTGGATCCATTCTTCCTTGTGCATGTTAGTACAACCTAAGTTTGATAAGATTTTGGAATAGTTCCTCTTGAGAACCCAATTGGGTGAGTATTGTTACAAAACAAAGTTGAAGAAATGACATTGTGTCATGGTGAATGATGTGTTTCCCTGTGAGCTCTACATCAATACTCCAATGACTAAGAACCTCTAATCAGTTTCTTAATTCCCCAAAACTCACCTTCAACAATGAGATGGCTAGCTAGAGACACAACTAGCTTTAAAAAAAAAATCCCTCCTCCCCAAAATTGCTTGTTTCCGAGCAATTTCAACTTTGGATGTTGCAAAGGCTGCTCATTCTCTCAATTAGAATCCTCAACTAGTAAGTTCTTCAACTTCACTAAGTACTCTTTGATAGTCCTCCTCCTAAGAGTATGCTCCCTGACATCAATGATAGCCTCAAGAATAAGAATAAGTTTCCCTTCGTCACCCAATAGTGGTAACTCAAAAGATGGAACTACATTGTGTTCCAACACTTTCTTGAGGCGAGATACATGAAAAATATTATGCGACTTACTATTCGCTAGTAGCTCCAACTTATAAGACACTTCTCTAATCCTCTTGGAAATCCTAGATGAGCCATAAAACCATGGCTTCAACTTTTTCGATCCACTCTTAAAATTCAACAACTTATTGTAGTTCTAGTAACATTTAAATAATAGGTGACAATGAGTTATACACTCATCATATCCCTTCTAAATGACATTTATAACCTATTATGTTTTTATCTTGCTATATGACATTGGTAGCTTAATTACCTTTTAGGGGCTCACTGTCATTCATGGTACTACGATTTCATGTGCAATCATACTTGGGAGGCAACGTAATAGCCTAGTTCTTCTTGTCTCTACATTGTGGAGCAAGAATAATAGTTGTCAATTGTTCCTCTTTTTTAAGTATCCACTTTACCTTTGTTGATTTTTATCTTCTATAACTTGATATCCTTTCTTGCATAGAATTATCCTAAATCCAAATTCTCTCCTTGCTTGGACACAAAATGGCTAATTAAAACCACTTCATATACACAAAATGTCTCCTTGCACTAATCAAGCCTCAAAAATGTGACACCCTTGTTCAACAAGGGTTGATACTCTACAACATGATGCCTATCATTCATGAGCTCAAGGTGGTTGCTTTCATGCTCAATAAAAATATGATCAAAACTTTTTGTAGTTTCCCCACCATCATAATATCATTTTGCTATTGTTGACATCATACATCCTCTTGCTATGTTGGAAATTCATCGGGCTCTTCAATTTTTTCACTCTTTATATGTTAGTGACTACCTTTAACTTATGAACTTTCAAATAAATCATCATAATGACCCCTTCACTATCTTGTGTTGAATGAAAATCCTTCAACTAGATTGCATTGTATAAGAATTTGGTGTGGATCTTTCATTATTTCCTTGATTTGCCATTTTTTATTGATCCACCCTACAATCTTGTATTTGAGGTATGTAAAATGGTTGCTCTATAGAGTTTTTTTATCTCTATGCATTCTTTTGTTTGCCTTCATTTAAATTATGTTTAATGTATGCATAATATCTCTTTTACAACTATCTCTTCCTTTCTTATAGCAATGAGGCATGTACAAGGATCTTTCTTCCTAGCTTGGAATGCATGTATATTTATTAAGGGCATCTTCTTGGTGTTGAAGGTGCTTATAGGCCTTCATTGCTATCTACCTTAAGATATCAACCTAGAGGTATGTTGACATCTTAAGGGGAGGCATATGAGCTCTCCTCTTTTCTCGTGTTAATTCATTTATGTTATATCCTCAAACTAGAAGTGTTGTGGTACATAACGCCCCCTAGGGCATGGTTATTATTTTTTTGAGATTCATTACTTGGAATAGCATGGATTAATGCTAGTGTGACCATTATTGTTGTTTACACCTTTGCAAGTGTTGGTTATTATTGTTGTTTGTGTTTTGTGTCACTACAACAACCATTTTGTAGTAGAGTTTTTGGATTGCCTTGCGAACAAATGGTTTTGTTTGTTAATCTTCTCTATCATGGATCACCTAGCATAACACAACTTGCTAGCCAATGAAATCCATGATGTAACATGAATCACCCAACATTACACAACTTGTTAGCTAGTAGTATTCATGTTTCTTCTATTTGCTCTTATCATATGACTAATAGTAAGCATCTCCTTAGTAGACCTAGAAGACATATCTCTTCTCCCGTAACAAAGTGTTCAAGTACAATTGTTGGGACTAGGAGGTGCAGATCGACCAGATCCTCCACCTGTCGGATGTAGACAAAATGAATGCTTATGATTTTCATGCCATCAAAATTTGAGTTTTATTGTCATCATTTACTTTTCCAAATTCTTCACATTGAACTCCTAAATCAATTTTGTACACACAAAATGACAAAAAATAGGTTTGTTGATGGGGGCTTTCCTAGGTCAAACATCAGGTTGTGAATTAACCATGAAGTATAATGTTTTCCTTTTGAGGGAAAGGATAGATCTAATCTAAAAATGCTTAAAATTGAACATGATACCTTGATGAAGCTTTCTTGAATCCTCACACAAGGTTTTAGGATGTCATGCAGAATGGTGTGCTTTAACTTGAATTCTCCTTCAATTCTTGATGAATGCTTGATTGCATGTTCACTTGGAATTGAATTGATTTTATAATTAAGAGATCACTTGAATTGTAGGTAAACCCCTTCAAATGACAAGGTAGGCTTCCTTTTATACCTAATGTATGTCTTGAAAGAATTTTATCCTGATGGATTTTAATTTTAAGGTACTTTCTCTTCTATCTGGTATTAGTGGAGCAAAGGTTGCATTGCATCGACCTAGGATACATGTTTCCGCAGATACAACACAAGTTAAATGTATCCCAAGTCAATGTAAAGCAACCTCTGCTCTAGAGATCACCAGAAAATAGAGAAAGAACTTTAATTTAATGCCATTAGGATAAAAGGCTTTCAAGACAGATAAATGGTATGCAACTGTATCTATTTGGAATGCATTACCCAAACAGTGCAAACAATCAATCGCCTTTGAAAATAAAGTGGTATGATGAAATATTTGGGCATAAAATAGATGAAATGTACTCCATACTACTGCTGCATAATATTTTGGTCGATGATATTTTTAAAATAGTAAAGGAAGGTGTATGGAACTGGCCTACTCTTATGCTTTTCATGCCATCAAAATTTGAGTATGCTTGTCATCATTTACTTTGCCAAATTCTTCACACGTAACTACTGAATCAATTTCCTACACACATAATGACAAAAATAGGCTTGTTTATGGGGACTTTCCTAGGTCAAATAGGTTTTAATATACCTTGAAGTGTGCAATATGGAAGGTTTGTATTCTTAATGTCCTACCCATTTCTTATTTTAAAAGATGATATCTTTATTAAATATCTCCTCTATTTTTGGAGGTAGACATCTTTAGGAAAAGATCTGTTCCTCCCTCTTTAAAATGATCCCTTTAGATGTAATCTAAAAATTCTTAAAATTGAACATGATACCTTGATGAATCTTTCTTGAATCCTCACACAAGGTTTTAGGATGTCATACAAAATGGTGTGCTTTAACTTGGATTCTCCTTCAATTCTTGATGAATGCTTCATTGCTTGTTCACTTGGAATTGAATTGATTTTATAACTAAGAGATCACTTGAATTGTAGGTGTAGACACCCAAAATTGTCATGTCTAATTAAATAAATATTTTATTTATCTAATTATCTAAGCTTAATTCTTCTATTAATTAAATAAATCTTTATTTATTTAATTAATTCATTTATCCTCTTCTAGCCTTATTTCTCATTTAAATAAATACATTTATTTATTTAAATTGTCCTTTTCCTAAATTAAATAAATATCTTATTTATTTAATTGATCCCACTTCTTCTATTAATTAAATAAATCTTTATTTATTTAATTAATTCATTAGCCTTTTTCTACCCATGACACATGTCATTCATCTCTTAATTCCTACACTACCTACCTCTTTCATTATTTTATTATTTCTTTTACCTACCCTCTAATCATAGCCGACCTCCTTTTACACCTCTCAATCTTATCCCTCAATTTCATATAGTGTCTTCTATTTAAGGAGATGCTTCCTTCATTATCAACCCTAATCAATCACTCTAATCAACCTAGCTAATCATTTTATGCACTTGACTACACTACGATCCTACTTGCAACCACATTCCGTTCTTTGTTGAGCTCTTGTGCACATAAAATCTGAGAGCAAATATATCAAGCAAGATCAATGGAGATAGGAAGAATGGAGATCAAAACCCTATTGGACATGTAATGGTATAATCTTTTTGATTTCATTTGATTTGCATTGTCTTAGGTAATCTTCATATGTTATGGTGGATCTTTGTTGTTGTTAGGCAAGGGTTTTGTGGTTGAATTCATTTAGCCTTTCAATTTTGTTATTATTGTTATCCATTTTCACCATAAACATTTTGGCACGCCCGATGGGACATGGATTTTTGTTAGATCTGTGTTTTTTGCAGATTTTTCTAACCCTATATTGCTGTTTTGTAAAACAATTTGGAGAATAACCTTGTGCGGCTAGGGTTTTGGACCAAAAATCATGATCTTGGAGAGATTTGATCATATCTCACAAACGGCTATGAAATTTTGCACCAAATTTTTTTTGCAAGTTGAAGAATATATCAAAAGCTCTTCATACAAAATTCAGATTTTTTGGAGTACATTTTCAGTTTCTCTGAATTTTTTATGATTTTTCATAAAAAATTAATTTTGAGAGCAAATTATAGAACTTTTCAGATTTTCTTACATTTTTGGAAAAATCTCATAATTATACACAGGATCTATTTTTTGTGATTTTAATTTTGATGCAAAATATTTCCCTAAAAATCAGATCTTTAAAAATTAGGGTTTTTCATTATTTTGATAAGAGATCACAAACAGCTTCAAATTTTTGTACCAAATTTGTTTTATAGATCAAGAAAAGTTTCAGAAGGATTCGATAAAAAATTCAGATTTTTTAGATCAATTGTTCAATTTATATGAATTTTTTATGATTTTTCATAAAAAAATGATTTTGAGAGAAAATTAGCGAATTTTTTTTATTTTCTTACATTTTTGGAAATATCTCAGAATTATACATAGGATCTGTTCTTTGTCATTTTAAATTTGATGCAAAATCATTCCTCAAAAAATAGATCTTTGAAAATTAGGGTTTTGCATTATTTTACACATATCTTACAAACTACTTGGATTTGTTGTAGAAATTTTTTTATGCAAGTTTGGAAGAACATCAGGACTCTCCAGTAAAAATTTCAGATTTTTTGGATCAATTTTTCATTTTATATGATTTTTTTATGATTTTTCATAAAAAATTAATTTTTGGAGCAAATTAGCAAATTTTTTGGATTTTCTTACATTTCTGGAAATCTCTTGAAATTTTACAGGTATTGTTTTTTATGATGAATCAAATATTTGAATTGGTCAACAAAATGCATTGTTGAAGGCCCCTATTTCACACAGTCTTTTGGATCTAAAATTTACCTAACTTGTGTGCTTGCAGGAAGGGGTGATCATTTGAAACAATCCAAAGTACTAATAAATTTTTGTTGCAGGTCCTTGGCAAGGGTTTTTGGATTTTTATTGTGTGCCTTGTTTTCATAGACTAGCAAACACTTCAATTGGTGCACTAAAATTGAATCATTCTCTTTTGTGTCTTGAGCAATAGGCTCTTTTTGTTTAATCTTTAGAGGGCCTGTCTTCCCGTGTGGTCATTAGGACTACTAGTGAGAAGAGAATGACCCAAGTGGTAGCAAAAGAAAAGTCATCTTCTTCCAAACCACTATAAATAACTGTATTCATGGTGAAAACTATGAATAACATGTGCTGATTAGTTCATACCGACACTATGTCTCCCCATAAACCCGTTTGATCAAATTTATTTGATCAGTTGTAGGGCATAACCCCTACTGGCTGGGAGCCTTTTGTATTTACAGAGCTGAAAGTGCCACATGTATGGCCACATGAGTGGATGCCCTTACTAGCACCTTTTTGTTTTAGAAGCCCAAATCCTTCTAGTTGTTGAGGCAAGAGGTCGGACCTCTGGTAGCGGCCCACACACATACGGTTCTTAGTAGAGATACAAAGTTTGCCACGGGGAGTTTTGGTGGGGACTGATGCTTGGCTGACCCAAGAAGTGAGTGCCGAGGGTGGAGCCAGTGAGGTCAAGCATCTAAGTATCCGCTCTGAATAGCGTAGTCTCGAGGGTAAAACCCCATGTGGGATCAACAACTATTGTCTTGGCCAGCCATAAGAATTGTGCTTGACTTATTTTAAACATTCAAACATTCAAGACCAAACAGCAAAAACTTGTGTCTTTTCTGTCTTCAAGTGTATGCAAAATAATTTTACATCAAACAACACACTTTTCTTGGAGTCATTGTCAGTCTAAACACTTGCAAACATTGAGTCCTCATCAACATTGTGTCCTCTTGTCACGAAAAATAGTCAAACATTCAGATTTGGTCACAACCAACAACTTCACAAATTGGAAAAATTTTACAGTCCAGTAAACAAGAGCAATCAGTTTCGGAATTCTTGAGCTTCCTAGGTTGTTTCTCCGGATTTTCATCTAGTATTCAACTTGTCTTTGGGTCTCAGACAATCCATCATTGCTTCACATCTTGCTTTACATTCACATTTGTCTAAACTGGAGTCAAAAGGTCACTTGCTTGTCCTCATCATACTTTGTCAACACACTACATACAACAACACTTTGCTAAGTGGTCCCTCATCAAGGTCTATCACCTTTGGGTCTCATTTGGTCTTACTTAGAGTCAAGGTCAACTTACCTCATCAAGAGAAACTATCCTCTCTTTGGAAGTCACACCTACTCTACTACATACATACTTGGTCTTACACTTTGGACATTGCAAGTACACCTCAGATTCATTTACACTCCATCCAACTCTTGGTCTTCCATACTTTTTCCATTTTCATCTAGTCTCACACATCTTGGTCAATACCTAGTTCATGGTTGAAACTCGTCTTCAAAAATCTAGGAGAGAAACTAAAGAGGCTCAAGAGTCCACAAACATGAGTTCTTATGAGTATGAAAATGATGTCTTTTTCAATACTGGTCATAACACATTACCTGACATGGATGCCTATAGAAACATTCCAAATGTTGAGAAAATGGACACTACAAACAACAATGATACACACAATGACAATATGGACAACTTTTCAGTACATTCAGCAGATGTGGAAGAATCCATTATGGACCCCCACTTCAATCGACTGATTGAGGAAATAATGAGGAGAGATAGACAATACTTCTTACAAATGACGGCACAAAGTGGAGCCAAGATACCTCATGATTTCGACATGTCTCAAATAATGGAAAATCGACCTTTGCAACAAACTCACTCCAACATGGATCAAAGGAGGCCTAATAGTGGAGGAAATAGAGGACCACATCTTGTGCCTGAATCACCATCATCTTTGTTTCAAAAACCAGAGGTCCCACATACACATGGTCAAGCATATGATACTCACCTTCGTAGACCATTATGGAAGTCTTATGCAGAAAGATATGCTCAATCACATACAAATGCTAAGGATCAACCACCAAAGAAATTGGATATTCAAAGGCATGCTCAAAATTTGGACACAAGGAAACCTCGTGTCAAATTTGGGGGCAACACATTAGAACATGACATGCCTATAGAGTATTGTATACATGGACAAAATAGATATTTCGTTCCTCAACATGAATCTATACCGAGTGGTCCATATATGCAGCATCACTATAGACCTCCTCCATATGAACATGTGTATGATCAATATCATCCATATATGCAACATGCTTCTCCTCCAATTGGTGCCTCAAGCATAGGGTATGGTCCAAGAAGTCGATCTCCACCTAAGAGCAATTTGGAGCAACAAATCAGGGACTTACAAAAGAAAATGGAGGACATAAATACACCGAAGCCAACATACACAATGAGAGACATATGTCCTTATCCATTCGACAAGAGCATTCCAATGCCTCCATTTCCTACACACTTTGTGATGCCTAAATTTGATAAATATAGAGGAAAAGGGGATCCTAAGGCACACATAAGATAGTTTTTCACCGCTTGCATTGAAGTAGCTTCAGAAGAGACATATTTGATGAGATTATTCCCACAAAGCTTAGGTGATCAAGCTATGGAATGGTTCTCCCAACTCCCACCTGGTATTAAGTCATGGGGTGACTTAGCAGAGGCATTTATTCAACATTTCTCCTACAATATAGAGATAGACATATCAGTCACTACTTTATGCAACACCAAGAAAAAAGAGGGAGAGTCTTTTGCATCATTTTTACAAAGATGGAGGAATCTAGCTAGCAGACGCTCTTGTGAAATTCCACAAAAACAAATGGTAGAGATGTTCACACAAAACGTTAACAAAGACATTGGCTATGATCTAAGGAAAGCTTATTTGTCCACCTTCAGGGACGTTATTGAAAAAGGCTTAGCAACAAAAAAGGTCCTAATTGAGCAAGGAGTCATTAAGATATTTAAGGAGAACAAAGATGACTTTAAAGGAAAAGACAAGCCAAGATTTTGGAATAAAAACAAGAACACAGTCAATGATGGTGTTGTTGATGCCAATACAGTGTGACCCAAATTCATCTTTTCGGGATCATGTTCTACAAACAATCAAGTGAATACTCAAACAACTTCTAGATCATGAAGGAAGTACACTCCATTGGGAGAACCACTTGAGTCAGTTTTCAAGAAACTAGTGGCAAACAAAGTAATCACTATTCCAGATTTTCCTCCATATGAACCAAAGGTCAAACCAAATTGGTGGAATGATGATGAGTATTGTGAATTTCACAAGAGCAAGGGTCATAAAATAGGAAATTGTCATCGACTGAAGAACATCTTACAAGATCTCATTGATAGAGGTGACATTGAGATTGAAGGACACTCATCCAATCAAGAACATGAGATGTTTAAGGAACCATTCCCAAAACATGACAAGGGAAAAGCTAAAGCCACAGATGACCAAACCAGCTATACAAGAGCATCCTATAACTATGATTCAACTATCAATCACATTTCAATTGATAATTATGTCTCTACTATTATCATCAAGGACAAAACCCCTGAGAATTCTACCCAGAGACCCAAGATCATTCTGAAAGGAATTGGATATTCTTTTGAACCTGCCTCTGAATGTCATGTTACAACCCATTGAGGTAAATTCACCTTGCAAGGTGCCCCAACTAAAAACACCACTTCCTCATCAACCAAGCCTGAGTATGACCTTGTAGAACAGTTAGGGAAGACACCCACACTTATCTCAATCCTTGAGCTCTTACACATATCCCCCGCACATAAAGCCATTCATGACAAAATCTTGAGAGACACTTCTGTCCCTACTGATCTGAACATGAACTAGTTTCAAGCCATGCTGGGATACCTTTCCACTCCACACTCCCTTACATTCACAGAAGCTGATGATGCCTTCGTAAATCAGCCACATAATGCACCTTTACACATCGAAGCCTTCCTACACAAACATCGAATAAAACAAGTCCTGATAGATGGAGGAGCTGGTCTAAACATTTATACATTGAGCACAATTAAACAATTGGGATATTCTGATAAAGCTGTGAATTCTACAAATAAAATCACCATCAAGGCATATGATGATGAAGAGAATTCATCTAAAGGCATGGTCACCTTGCCTCTCAAATTTGGGCCGGTTACGAAGGATGTGGTTTGTCAAGTCCTTGATCTTGATCTCACATACAACATATTGCTAGGATGTCCTTGGATTCATGAAATGAGCATAGTCCCATCTACATATCATCGATGCATCAAGTTTCCCCACAATGGAGTTGAAGTGACCGTCAAAGCTGATCTAGACCCATTCATATATTGCAACAATCTACAACCTAGATTAGAAATAACAATCCCAATCAATCGAGAAGCTATTCCTTCATCAGCATATGTGGATCCAGAATCCTTAAAAGATTCTACATCCAAAGAAGTGGACCTAAAAGAAAAGTTCAAGATTAAAGACCTAGGATGTGGTGAGTATATATTTCATGTTGATCAACTCCCACTATCTCCTAAGACATTCAGTCAATAGGAACAATCTACAAATAATTTGCAATGCCAAGGAATTGGGTGTGAACCACCTAGTGTTGTGGCTACTAAGTCTGAATGTAAATCTCCTTTAGTGGTGCAAGCAACTCTTGATATCAATAGTCCTAAGAGTGGTTCCAACAAAGAATCTATTGAGCATATCACCAGCCCTCTTGAAAAATCACATAGCCTTACCATATCATCCACTACTTCCATTTCCACTCCACTTCCAGACTTGGATCAACAAGAATTACAAAAGCCCTTACTCATTGGGGATCACAAATCAAGCTATGAAAAGAAAAATCTAAAAGTCAAAAATAAAGAAAAGTCCTTTAGTCCAAATCAAAATCAAAAGCTACTGGACTCTGCAAAAATCAAGGTCAAGGACAAAAATCATACAAAGAAAAAAGAACAAGAGTTGATCTCCCCTAATATCAAAATAACTGGGGGCAAAAGTTCTATAATTTTAAGTCAAAAAGCACACTTGTTGATCCTAAGTCTCTATCATGTCATCCTACTTTCACTTCTTTTCACAATCATAAGCCTTCATCACTCATTCACTTGTTCCACACATTCATCCCCTTTTGGCGATACATCATGGACCTTTAATGGAGCTTCCTCGAAGGACTTTGTTATCAGGGATGCCCGAACTTCTTTAGGTGACACGCATATGGGCAAATGTAGTCCACACACTAGTAATTCTATCTCAGTTCCTTCATCAAGGAAGACAATCACTCGAGCTACACATCATTTTCTCAAGGAACAATGCAACTACAATCATAAAGTCAAGCCTCACACATTTGAGGTAGGGGACTTAGTTCTCAGAGAAAACCCCAAAAATCAGCAAGACAGAGAGAAGAAGGGCAAGTTCGAACCAAATTGGCTTGGTCCTTATATCATTACAGCAGCATATGGATCTGGGGCATATTAGCTCTCAACTACAAAAGGTGAACCTTTGGAGGATCCTATCAACAGCATGCACCTTCACAGGTTCTACACATAGCTCTTCAGAATATCCTAATTCAAAAATACAAAAACAATCAAAAAAATTCAAAAATACAAAAAAAAATTATAAAAACAAAAAAAATCGTTACTTGGTGAAAACCTAGCAAACAGGCGCCTTGTGACACAGAAAACATTGAAAAATCAAAAAAAGTAAAGAGAAATAATTTTGTCCAATGGTGAAAACCACTTCAGTGGTGCCCTGGGCAAGTACCGAGGTGAAAACTGGGTCAACAGCGCCATGCATAGAGACATTGCTCCTCCCTCCTTCAGGATTCACTTTCATCCTTTCACTTTGCACACACTCACAACCTATTCGTCCATAATAAACTTACCCATTCCCATCATGGTTTGTTATTGATCTACCCAAGATTGGTTAGCCATTCATAATAAACCTCCCTTTTCACCTCCCTTTCCATCCATAATAAATCAAATCCTATATGTGGCTAAGGCAAATTCTACATCTAGTGATGGGTGTGGAACTGAGAACATCACATGTTTTGAGGAGTACAGTTTCTTCCAGTTTCCTTCAGTCTATTCGTGCACAATCCACAATAAAACAATATTTGCATCGCCAGTCTGCAATAAGGTCTCATCTTCTTCACACTAAAGTATCAGTTTCATGGATTCAGTCAGTTTCAGATGAGACAGCAGCAACAATGAGCTTCAACAAAATCAAATCTTTCAACAGACTCAGACAACATATGGTTCCGTGCTATCTATCCTTTTTGTGAAAGTAAACATTGTGACCACAATCAAATAAGACTTATACAAGTGACAAGAGACACTAAACTTGAGGACTACAGTGGATGTTGGTGTCGAGTCTTGGTTTTCTTTTGATTTTATCTTTTGGTGACATGTCTTTTAGCTTTTCCGAGATGTCTCTGACTAGAGATTCTATCTCCAGGAAGTCTTTGACTAGAAAGGCAAGGATGGGGTATCGTCACCTATTTTCTTTTGCTATTTGTGGATTGTCTTTTAGTAATGTTATGACTTGTCCAAGGATATGAGGACACTGTGAGTCTAGTGTGAACTGGGGCATTCCTTGTTTGTGACTGTCTTATCTCCATGCAAATAGGTACAATGACTTTTTGGGTCAAACATATGCCTCAATTGTCATAACCTACTTGCCATAATAAAGCTCAATGATGATAACGCACAAGAATCTCTTTCACGTTCATATCTTCTATCTTTCATCCCCCTTTCTTGATTGACTTCCATCGTTCTTCTTGAGTCCGCGTAGCCTACTATCACATGATTGAGTATAATGACACACCAAAAACATTTGCATTTCATGTAGTTTGCACCTGCATTACCACATATAAGCATTTCATACATACATATAGATATCACAACTACATAACATCCTGCACACAACACCTGTTAGCACAATTTACATTTGCATTATCATATTCATCTGCATTACATACATTCACATTTGCATCATGCATACACATATAAAACATAAAAGAACAAAAAAATATATTACATTGCATCATATACATATTTGCATCCATATCATAAGCATCACATAGAAACATACATCACATAGGTATGCATGCATATAGCTTCCGCAAAGATGAATCATCTCATATATATATAAAGTGTCATGATACAATGATGTCAAAATCATATGGCTACAATCACCCGCAGGTGTCTACATCATCATACAAAATGGTACAATACTGATACATAGGGAGCCCTCTATGGCTATGATGAATTCCCTTCCTCAGAGCTGGCTGGCCTCGATGGATTCTGAGCCCTAGAAGGACCCGCCCCAAGATCATCTCTCCTGGCCCCTGTGTCCCTTGTAGCCACCCCTCGTGTCGCCTTATCCGGACAGAGGAACCCACTGATAACTCTTGCCAACACTGTTGGTAGTGCTAATCATGTCCATATCATGGTATCCCATGCCACATGTCCCACCCTCATCTCCAGTCCCAGATCCTAGAACACTCATCTCAGTACATTCCTATCTCCGTCTCGATTGTAGGGTACTAACTCCCCATTGATCGGTATCCTTAGTATCTTGTATACATCCTCCAAGGTGACTATCATCTCACCCATCGGCAAATGGAATGTGCATGTCTCAGAGTGCCATCTGTCAACAAGCGTAGTTAGCAAACCCATGTTCGCCCGAAACTCAGGCACATACAGAATATGTCTCAATCCCATAGCCTCAATCGCAGCTCGATCCTCAGCTGTCAACTCAGGTCGCAACCTCTGAGTCGATGGGAATCTCTCCTGTGACTCCAACATAGGCAAATACTCCTACAATCACACAAATCAATCATCTCAGTCCTAGTGACACTCACTGTTCATCACAAAGTGTTGCTTCTATCCTAGTGGTACTCCCTGTTCATCACAAAGTACTACGTGTTTTGCACTCCCTGTTCATCACAAAGTGCTGCTCACATTTGCACTCATTGTTCATCACAAAGTGCTGCTCATATTTTAGTACTCCCTGTTCATCACAAAGTACTATATCTTGGTAATCACTGTTCATCACAAAGTGCCTTGATCTATCTTATCCTAGGGCCTATGCTTGAGTGAATCCTCTTGAGTAGTTTCCTAATTGGCAACGTATGTTCTATCACAGAATTGTCAATCCTAGCCCTTTTTGCTATCCTAGTTTTCCATAGAGGACCTGCTTGAGTGTATCCTCTTAGCAGTTTATCCAATCGACAGTGTATGTTCATCACAGAACTACCGATTTGACCTAGAAGACACAAATTCACATTTTTAGATACAAACGTGCTTTCATGACATAAACGCTCTTTTAGACTGCATAAACGCACCTGGCACCAATGCAAACATGCCTACACATTTTTGACATTTTTTGGACCCTATTCTAAGCACATTTATTACTCTACCTAGCATGCATTAATGACAACAATAAATGCATCAAAGTACGAGGAGGTTTTGTGGTACTTACCGGCTCTCCTGCCTCTAGTGGCCTCTAGAATCAGTGAACGCGGTCGAATCTGTGAAGGAAAGCCATCACTGCTAACTGCTACTGCTCTATTTTCGCTCTGCACTCTGCTCTCATGGATGTGTGGATGACAATGAGGATGTCTTTTGCCCGTGGTCTATCTTATAGCCTACCCTCGCCTTGGCCCTCGTTTCCCAATTCAGTCTTCTTTATCCCGTGACTTTGTCACTTTATCCGGTCAATCCATTCTAGCCTCTCTTTCTTATCGAGAGATTGTCTGCAATCTTTTCAGACATTTTCATTCAATCTCTCGAGGGGGCATATCATTCCCATCTTGGGGCAACTTTGTATCAGTTCATCTTATCTTCTTTGAAACAATGCGACAAGCTGCATTGTCTCAAAGAGGGGCAAAATGTAGACACCCAAAATTGTCATGTCTAATTAAATAAATATTTTATTTATTTAATTATCTAAGCTTAATTCTTCTATTAATTAAATAAATCTTTATTTATTTAATTAATTCATTAGCCTTTTTCTACCCATGACACATGTCATTCATCTCTTAATTCCTACACTACCTACCTCTTTCATTATTTTATTATTTCTTTTACCTACCCTCTAATCATAGCCGACCTCCTTTTACACCTCTCAATCTTATCCCTCCATTTCATATAGTGTCTTCTATTTAAGGAGATGCTTCCTTCATTATCAACCCTAATCAATCACCCTAATCAATCTAGCTAATCATTTTATGCACTTGACTAAACTACGATCCTCCTTGCAACTACATTTCATTCTTTGCTGAGCTCTTGTGCACATAAAATCTGAGAGCAAATATATCAAGCAAGATCAATGGAGATAGGAAGAATGGAGATCAAAACCCTATTGGACATGTAATGGTATAATCTTTTTGATTTCATTTGATTTGCATTGTCTTAGATAATCTTCATATGTTATGGTGGATCTTTGTTGTTGTTAGGCTAGGGTTTTATGGTTGAATTCATTTAGCCTTTCAATTTTGTTATTATTGTTATCCATTTTCACCATAAATAGTAGGTAAACCCCTTCAAATGATAGGGTGGGCTTCCTTTTATACCTAATATATGTCTTGAAAGCATTTTATCTTGATGGCTTTAAATTAAAGTACTTTCTCTTCTATCTGGCATTGGTGGAGCAGGTTGCATTGCATCGACCTAGGATACATATTTCTGCAGATACAACACAAGTTAAATGTATCCCAGGTCGATGCAAAGAAACCTCTGCTCCAGAGATCACCATAAAATAGAGAAAGAATTTTAATTTAATGTCATCAGGATAAAAGGCTTTCAAGACAGATAAATGGTATGCAACTGTATCTATTTGGAATGCATTACCCAAACAGTGCAATCGATCAGTCACCTTTGAAAAGAAAGTGGTATGATGAAATATCTAGGCATAAAATAGATGAAATGCACTCCATACTATTGCTACACAATATTTTGGTCGATGATATTTTTAAAATAATAAAGGAAGGTGTATGGAACTGGCCTACTCTTCTTCTTTTCATGCCATCAAAATTTGAGTTTGATTGTCATCATTTACTTAGCCAAATTCTTCACACGTAACTCCTGAATCAATTTCCTACCCACAAAATGACAAAAATAGGTTTGTTGATGGGGGATTTACTAGGTCAAATAGGTTTGAATATACCTTTAAGTGTGCAATATGGAAGGTTTGTATTCTTAATCTCTTGCCCATTTCTTAATTTAAAAGATGATATCTTTATTAAATATCTCCTCTATTTTTGGAGGTAATTTAATGTTCTTTCATATTTTTGTATAGATTCTTTATAATAGCCTATTATAGTGATTTTTTCTATTATGGATAATGTTGTGGGTCAGACGGCTTTGTCATCAGTGCATGAAAGCATTGCATGAGTTCTACTTTTAAAAATTACATGAAACATTTGTAATTTTTTTGATTTAGTGTTATTTGAAAAAAAGTTTATCAATGATGTTTCCTTTCTCCAAGAATTGGATCTAGGGTCTTTCCATCAGATAATATGTAACATCCAATGACTAAATATTTTCTTTACAAATTCTTATTTTATTTAATTATCATCTAAGCGTGAATTAAAATTTATATATGTGTGGAAGCAAAAGATACAAGTTGAAGACTCGTGCGCATGTAAATTTCGTAAAAGAAAGCAAGCAAGCATTATCTTGAATGACATGGAAACAAGCTCATCAGCTGCCTAGAAAAGAGAAATTGGAGAAAAGAAGAGGAAAGTGTTAAAGGGTGATAAATACACAGAGAGTATGTAATACAAACAAACAATGTCTAGAGTGTGTGATGTGACATCTCTAATTTATGTCTAGAGGGACTAACTGGTTTTGGAGTTCCTGGGAAACCTATTGGGCCACACTTGGAGGAAATCAATGTGTTCATGCAAGGGCCACCTTTTTTCTATTATGAGAATGATGCTTTTGCATCAAAGGATATTTGGAAGGCAATATCCAACAATTTCTATAATGTGGAACCATAGTTGGCAGACTCGAAGTACTTTTCGGCTTCTAGAAGACCAAGAGGTAATGTACACAATCTCGCAATAGAAGGTCAATTTCAAGCATTACCTCTTCCCCCCATGACTATTCAGGAAGAACTTTCTCAAACAAAGGACTATTGGTCTCCATGGGATCAAATAAAAAAATTGAATTGCTAGACTATAGACGATGTGGTGGTGTCCTTTGTGAAGAACTCTGCACTATAATTGAAAATTCATGAGGGAAACTGCAAGATAGTGAATAGAAATACATTCTTGAAAAGTGGGAATAATGGATCTTGGTTTGGGTGGCGTCAAGTCAGGTGGCTCCTCTAGAGGTTGACAAGATAGAAATAATATTAGGATTTGAAAAAGATCACACTCATGGAACTTTGTGTACGACTGATCGATTGCATTGTTTGGGTAATGCATTCCAAATAGATACAATCATATGTATGTAACTATATCTATTTGGAATGCATTACCCAAACAACGCAATCGATTAGTCGCACACGAAGTTCCAGAGTGTGATATTTTTCAAATCCTAATAGTATTTCTATCTCGTCAACCTCTAGAGGAGCCACCTGACCTGGCCCCACCCAAACCAAGATCCATTCTTCCCACTTTTCAATAATTTATTTCTATTCACTATCTTGCAGTTTCCCTCATGAATTTTCAATTATAGTGCAGAGTTATTCACAAAGTACACCACCACATCGTCTAGAGTCTATTCTTCAATTTTTTTCTTTGATCCCCTGGAGGCCAATAGTTCTTTGTCTGAGGAAGTGCTTCCTAAATAGTCATGGGGGGTAGAGGCAATGCTTGAAATCACCCTTCTATTGCAAGATTGTGTACATTACCTCTTGGTCTTCTGGAAGCCGAAAAGTACTTTGAGTCCGCCAACTCTAGTTCCACACTATAGAAATTGTCAGATATTGCCTTCCAAATATCCTTCGATGCAAAAGCATCATTCTCATAATAGAAAAAAAGGTGGTCCTTGCATGAACATATTGATATCCTCCAAGTGTGGGCCAATAGGTTTCCTAGGAACTCCAAAACCAGTTAGTCCCTCCAGACATAAATTAGAGATGTCACATCACACACTCCAAACATTGTTTGTTTGTATTGCATATACTCTATGTATTTATCACCCTTTAACATTGTCCTCTGCTTTTCTCCAATTTCTCTCTTCTAGGAAGCTGATGAGCTTGTTTCCATGTCATTCAAGATAATGCTTGCTTGCTTTCTTTTATGAAATTTACATGCACACGAGTCTTCAGCTTGTATCTTCTGCTACTGCACAGATATAAATTATAATTCACACTTAGATGATAATAAAATAAAATAAGCATTTGTAAAGAAAGAGTCATTGGATGTTACATATTATCTGATAGAAAGATCCTAGACATTTCTTGGAGAAAGGAAACATCATTGATAATCTTTTTTTGCAAATAACACTGAATCAAATAAATAAAAAATGTTTTATGCAATTTTTAAAAGTAGAACTCGTTCAATGCTTTCATGCACTGATGGCAAAGCCATCGGACCCACAGTATCTAATACCGTCAAAATTTCAACGAAAACTAAAGAACATCTGATAAGGATGTTGTATATCCGATGACACTTCCATGCCGGACTGTCATCGAGGAGAAAAAATGGTATCTGTCAGAATTCTGACGGTAATCTGTGTAATTTTTTGGCTGAGGGAGCAAATATAGCCATCGTCGGAAGAGTTCATAAAGTTATCGGAAGTCCGACACCAATGGCATTTTTGGAAAGACCGACGATGAGTTTTTGATGATTAAATTTGTCAAAAGTCTGACGTTTTGTCATCGGACTACCAGCAATTGTCCGTCGGGAATTATGCCCAAATGTACTAGTGATAAGATAGTTATAATGAATCTCTATAGACCATTTGTTTGACTTAAATTAATTTTTAATTAGAATTACTTAAATTCACTTGTGTTGATAAGTTGGCCTAAAACGTGACACAACCTTGTACTTTTACCCACCAAGGATAACACATTTTTGTGGTATCTTATAACGTTCGATTGCACTTTAATGATACTTAATTTTATGAAGTAGATATCATGCATGTTTTTAAAATAATCTATTCTTTATATATAATTATAAAAATTGACATATTTAATCCAATTATATATGATATTACAGGTCTTCAAACAAAGGGAAAATTTTCATGTCCAGTTTGCGGTCCAAAGATGAACTCTCGTCGTTCAACAAGTTTAGGAAAGCAGATGTTTGATGAGTATAGGTACTTCCTCCACAAAAATCATAAGTATCGAACTACTAAAAAATATCTTTTCAATGGGAAACAAGAGACAACATCAAAACCACGAAGAATGACACCTCGCTTATGAAAGTTGGAATATAATAGAATTAATCATCAAGGTTATACATCGGATCAAATTGTTTATCTATCATATATGATATTGATGCATGGTCAAAACGGTCACAAGGCACAAACACATAAGTTCAAATGTTAGCAGATTAGTTACAACCAAAACGAAATACAAATGAACTTAAAAGCCTTAAGATGCATATCAAGAGAGATATAAAGCACACAATAAGAAGCATACATAAATGAAAAAGGGAAAGAAGACCCCCCAAGATGCTCCCCAAAATGCTCGTAGATGTTCCTCCCTTGTTCCTCTCCTCTCCAAGTCCCACATGAGTGTAGCTCTCAACTTTTAGCACTATCCATGGATTTAATATGAAGATTCAAAATGGTTATAAAAATGAAAACAAATGCTTATGCAAGTGTGAATGATTTACTATGAGAACGATCCTAATTATTCTAAGTGAATCTTAGTATAATAACAATACAAATGCTTCTTAATTCTCTCTATAATGACTATAAGTTTAATGCACAAAAGACTTCTGATCCTGAAAAATGAAGAATGATAGCTCTATTTGTAGGGGACATAGGGAAATGGATGGTAAAGATTGAGTGAGCTTATGAGGGGCTAGAATTGATGGGTTTGTGATCCATGTGATCGCTTTCAACCCAATCCCATGATGACAAGTGTCAACATGAGATGGCTTGAGGGGAGAGGGAAGAAGCATTAAATGCTTGAGATGACATGAAGGTTACCTTGGGAGGGTTTGGTTAGGCTTGAGTTACACGATAAAGCTTTTATCAAAGGGAAATTGCTTTTATCCAATGGATAAAATCTGGTGCAAGAGTTAATGGGTATGACCATGGTCAAAGCAATGAATGATTGAAGAGACCCATGAGTTAAATGAGGGTTGCATTAGAGGGAAAGCCTCTAACCATGTGGGTAAGTTGAGTTAACCATTAATGGTTATGTAAGAGCCATAATGGTTATGTAAGAGACATAAATGGTTTAGGAGACTTTGGGGGTTAACTTGTTGAAGAATAAAAGCCTTTAATACATTTCAAATATTTTGGAGGCTTTGAGAACTGAATTCTCTTTGCTTAGGAATGTGACAATAATTAGGAGATGAATTAGCCTAAATTGGAATGGATTAGAAGAATCTAGAAGGGGTTTAGGAGGCAAGTGGGTTTGGTGGGTGAGAGAAAATAGGATTTTAATTAAAATAAAAATTCATTTATTTCAAATAAAATTGTGCAACTTGCATTTGTAGGAGAATGCAAGTGGGAAGTTTTTTAGATATTTAAATAAATATTTAATGAGGAAAGGGGTTAATTTAAACAAATATGCTTTATTCAATTAATTAATTGTTAGAGTATGGTTTAATGAATTAATTTAAATAAATTAAATAATTTATTTAATTAATAGAAGAAGTGGTTTAAGATGAATTAATTAAATATCAATTTAATTAAATGTTGACTGGTGGTTAAATAATCAAATAAATACTAAATATTCATTTAATTAAGCGGACAAATTTATGTGTCTACAGATATGTTTGGAATTGATAATTTTATATTGTGTTTTGTTGACTCATGTTATAATTGACAATGATTGTCATTGCTAATTTGTTTAACTTATATGCTTCATAAAGGTCATCAAGGCATTATTGGTCGGCTTCCACAAGGATTGAAAAGTTATCCCAGACAATTTAGTAGGTTGCCCTACTTTGAGTAGCTACAAATTGTGCATTTGTTTGATACAATTTATATGAGAAATAATTTAAGAGAAACATTATGGAAAATATTGGATAGAAGGCATGAAAAAGAAAAAATTGTCAAAGTTTGTAGTGACATTCACTAAGCCAATCATGCAATGAAAAATCTCATTCAATTAAATAGCAATGGAGACCAAATTAATATAAGTGCACTTCCTTGGTTATTAATGAAGCAGCAAATCAATGCTATAAAATAAGTCATACGAAAAATTCGATTTCCCACAGGATTTGTTGCAAACATAAACAATATTATAACAAAGAAAGGTGGATTTGGGTCAAGAATGAAAACACATGATTGGCATACCTTCATTAAGGTAATTATTCTGGTATATTATATATATATTTGTATATTGCATGTAATTTTCTAGTGTATTATGTTTATTACTTTTGGAAAAATAATGAAAAGATCATTTTATAATTGTTGTAGTACATTCCACCTCTGTCTCTCCCAGATAGCTTTGACAACAATGTCAAGCAATTTATATATGATCTTGGAAAATACATGAGGTAAGTAGCGATATTTATTCAATTTGTTGTATAGATCTTATATTTGCCATTTGTTTTACTTGTTATGTAATATATTGTATGTTTTTGTTAAATATCGTTAATATATTTGTGCTTTGAATCACTTGTAGATGGTTGTCATCTAAAGAGATCCATAAAGAAGATATAAATTATTGAAAGAGAAAAATTCCTTGTATAATGTGTGAAATGCAAAAGTGTCTTCCTTTGACATTTTTAAATGCACAAGAACACTACCTCATACACTAAGATGAGGAGATTGAATTGTGTGGACCTGTACACACAAGGTCAATGTGGATGGTTGAGAGACACATAAAATTTTTGAATGCTTTAGTTAGACAAAGAGTGCATCCTGAGGGTTCTATGGTGGAGGGATATATGGTATAACCAAACCATGGTGTACATTATTGAATATCTTCCTAAGTTTGCATCAAAGTTCCATGTAGATCACATTTGGGATCCCATCTCCATTAAAAAATTCGAAGGCGAGTACCTGATGGGGAAATGTAGATTGAGAAAAGTGAAAGATAATTATAAGATGGTCATGGAGATTAATTAGAATACATTTTACATTTGGTTTTAATGTATATTATACTTATTTAATTATTAATCTTCAATATACATCAATAATATTTTAAGGTCGTATAGCATGATAATTAAAAAATTAAATGTGGTAATTAACTAATTATAGGTTGTTTACAAATTTCCTTTTTTTTATATACAATCAGGTCGAGAGTGGGATGCACTACATTTGTACATCGCAAACAATCTTGATTGGATGACAGTATGGATTGAACGGTGTCAACAATCTAGTTGTGCATTAACATGAGAAGGTGTGGCTTCATTGGTTAAAGAAGATCATTGTAATGGAGATTCTGATGTTACACCAAGGAAAATTGATTTAGCATTCGGTTTAAGAGATAAACAGGTATGTATAAATATATTGATCACCCATATTATTTAATTATTTTCAACCATATTATTGATGTATATATATGTTAGAGTTTTTTTCTTTGCATACATTATGTCATATGCTAAAATTCATAATGTAGTCAATAAAAAATCAAAGGGAAATCATGAATCCCTATCCTAACAGAATTTAAACAAACTCAATGAAAATAGATGCATATAGAATAGTTCTAAACAATGTAAAAATCCCTATTGTGCATCATGGCTTCCATTGTTCTTCTCCTCTTTGTGGTATGGTGTCTCTCAGATATCGTGCTCACAACTTGCAAATGACACAAAGATTCAAAGTTTGTGATTGTTGAAAAATGGAGATTGAATGCTCAATTTATAGATTATTGGAGAGGATTGAATGAGAGGTAGAACAAATTGATCAAGAGGTGGAACTTAGGTGAGCTCACACGATGATTGATAGTTGAATTGTTGATTTGGAGGTGGAATATAATTGATTGAATAGACTAAATGCGTCAATTGATTGAGAAAAAAGTTGATTGGAAGATGAAAAAGGGTGATTGGAGGAAATAAAGAGGATGAGATAGTTAACTGATTGAAAGTTGATTGAGAGCTTTATTTAGAAAAAGCTAACTAAAAGATAGAAATAGGAATTGAAAAGATAATTGAATTAATTAATTTAGGATGTGCTTGAACTTTGACTAAGATTTTCAATTTAATCTTTGCATGAGATTTAATTCAAATATTGAACTTATTTTAAATTCAATTAGTTATTTGAATATATTTAGAACTTGACTTTGATTTTCAATTTGGTTTTTGAAATCATGCACATGTATTTGGATTTGTAAGAATTAGAAAAATTTGAATTTGGAGAATATTAAATTAATTAGATGAAATTAGAAGAAATATGATATTAAATGAAATTAGAAGAATTAATTAGTTAATTAAATAATTTAAAGAAATAATTTAATTATTTAGAAATTGAATTTAATTAAATAATAAAGATTATTCAAATTAAAAGAATTAGATCATAATTAATTAAATAATTAATATTTAGAAAAGGGTACTAATTAATTGAATAAAGATACAAATTGAAAGTGAATTTATTTAAATAATAAAGATTATTTAAATTGAAGGATTAATAAATCACAATTAATTAAATAATAAATATTTAATTAATATTAGAAAATGGTTTAAATGATTAAACGATAATAGAATTGAAATTGGAATAATTAGTAAGATGATAGAAGAAATATGAAATTAGAAGAATAAGATTAGTTAACTTAATTAAATAGTTAAAGAATTATTTAATCAATTAGAGGAATAATTAGTACATGATCAATGAGACATTTTTTAGGTGTCTACATTTGCCCCTCTTTGAGACAATGTTGGAATGATGTTGTTTCAAAGAAAAGAAAAAAAACATTGCCCCAGTATGCCCCGGTGACACTTCGGGTGTAATGACCCCTCGAGAGATTGAATATGCATTAAAAGTATGAATGATCTTTTAAATGAAGAAGAATGTGAGATAGAAGGATAGTTAGTTGATTAGAGATAGAGATAGGTGATATGAAGATGATATTGAGATAGAATATGAGAGAATGAACCCTAGAATGAAATAGAATGATGTTAGATGATAGAAAATGATTTAGAAAGAGATGATGAGAAAAGAATCAACAAACTAGAAATAAGAAAATAAGATGAAATGAGAAGGATTGATTCATGAACCTGTCTCATTATTTATTGTGCAATATATATTCATCACTGAGCCTTATTATTGAACAATGGAGCTTAGCACATCAGGGTATAAGGAACCAAGATGTAAAGATATCTCATTGAAGAAACAAACACGTAGCAGACGAGAAGTGAAACCCTCCATTCTGGGAAGTACACTTGGGGTCGAGGTATGTGTGACATTCACAAGCTAGATGCTCCTATCATAGACACCCACTAAATAAATTTCCATAGAACTTCATTGGTTCACACCACACACAGCAGACAAAAAAAAATAATAATAATGTCTATCATGGCTCGTCTAGTCACTTGCGGACATCCTTGAGTAGCATAGGAACATAATCTATCGCCAAATGGTAAAAAATAAAGACTGACCCAGACAAAATTCAACAGCTATACTGACCTTGTACCTTCATTCTCAATTGCTTGATGTGATAGTTGATAATGTGTGATCTCTGAAAGTTGCGGACCCCATTTAACACTGACATGTCTGATTTTGAGTGTATCATCTTCTATTTAAGACAAGATAATGATCACTTGATATGAATATGATACGATTGATAAGATAGTTTGATCAGTTGATTGCAGATGTTTGACTAAATAGTTGTATCCTTTGTTAACTTCGTGTGAAGCATTTGCTGGATATTTACTAGGGTATTTGTTTCTTGCAAGACATTTTATTGCAAGTTTTTTGATCGATTGTTTGATTTTGTGGATCGATATTTGAATATTTTTGGATGACATTTTAAGGACTTTATTTGATTTTTTATTTATTTATTTATTTATTTTTTTTTTTTAGGACTTTTTCTGGATGTTTTTGGTTGATTTTTTAAGGACTTTTTCTGAATGTTTTTGGTTGATTTTTTCAGGATTGTATTTGAATGTTTTTGGATTGATTTTTTCTTTTCAATGTTTTGGATTTGATGAAACATAACCTGTCATCAATTGATAAATATAAGATTAACTTGGACAAAATCCAACAGCCATATTGATCTATGTCATTGTTTTGATCGTTTGATGATTGATAGGAATGTTTGGTTTGAGAGAGTGAATACCCTATATAAGACTGATCTGTCTGGTTTCGAGTGTACCCTTCCCTATATAAGACATGTTGATGTTTGATAGGGTTCGATTGATAAATTGATTAACAAGACATGTGATCAGTTTGATTGTTTACTTTGAGAGTTTGTCTGTTGCTGATTTGATTTGATGGACGGTTTATGCTTTCTTGCATTGATTTTTGTTTTTTGATTTTTCAATTTTTAAGGCTTTTTTCAAGACATTTTATAAAAAAAATTTTGGATTTTTCTTTTTCAAATATTTCTAGTATTGATTTTTTTGCTTTTCAATGTTTTTGAACTTTACGTTTTTCACTGTTTTTTGGATTTTTTCAGGACTTTTTATGATTTTTAAGATTTTGTATTTTCCCAATGTTTTGATATTTTTTCAAGACTTTATTTGATTTTTTAGGATTTTTTCAATGATGTCCCTAGTAGGAAGACCTATATGACATGATGATCAGCATAATGTATGTGAAGACAATGAATTTTTTACATGACCTATGTTAATGCAATATGCTTGATGAATGTGCATTTCCTATTCAAACAAGGATGATTGTGTTTGTTTAGCATTTTGTAATACACCAATTGAATTGGAGGTACAAAACATTTCATAGATAAGCAGTCAATCGATCCTTAAGGTCCCTTGGAACATCCAAATTAACACACTTAGTGACTAAGATTTACAAATTGAGGCATGGAAAACTTCCCCATTGGTTCTTGAAACTTTGATCTTCTTTTGCCCATGTGGTGCAAATGAGTTAATTCCTGCTCTTGTGTTCACTAAAGATCCTTAGCATCTTATATTCCTAGCTACATGGATTATTCTAACTTCAAAAGCATCCCGAATAAAGCCTCGCTGCCAACAAGCTTTTAGAGCTCTAACGAAGTTATAGACTGTAATTTCTCAAATATTACTCCATTGCCAATAGGTGTTCATAGCCCTGATGGAGTTACTCGCATGTTCCCATGGTCAATTTTTTTGTCGCACTTTATATGCGTGATATTTCAGTTATATATCATTTCTCTTTTGCCTCGAGATGAATATTTGGCATAGCTCACTTTTTCTTTTTACATTTTCTTTCCTTGACTTGTAACTAATGAAACCTACTTGGGTGTGATAATTACAACAACACTGAAGTAGAATTTTAGACTTTTCACTAGTCATATGATCAACTAGGTGTCTAGAATGAATTAGAGATTGTGTTAATGTGTTAAAGATATAGTAATTGATAGATTTTGGGTTAACAAGTCTCAAATAGTGAAATCACTACCCAACCATAAGTAAAGCGTCGCCATAGGGTAATGTTGAAAATTAATGACCTCAGTACCTCAAAGACTTCATGTCTTAATATCTAAGAAAGGAGATGACCTTTATTTCTCTTGAATGCAAACGGATGATAAACTTGGACAGTTGCCTTGTTTTATTTATGTTGCTTTATGTAAATGTCGAAATTTTGTGAATGCAATGCATTTGAAAAAGAAACTATATGTCATGGAGTGCTTTGAATAAAATGAGATGTAATGCGGAAAGCAAAACCTAAACTAACCCAACCCTTAGATATAATATCGTTTAAGGTGCATGTTGTTCATAGTGCCAAGGACGGGATCTCCCTCCATGGTAGCCAAATTGTATGCTCCATTTCCTATAACCCTTTTTATGATAAAAGGACCTAGCCAGTTAGGTTCAAACTTTCCTGACTTTTCTCGTTCTGCTAGGTTCCTTTGGTTCTCCTTGAGAACTAGATCTCCCACTTCAAAATTCCTTGGGCGTACTCATTTATTGTAACTCCTTCTCAATCTGTTTTGGTAACCTTGAAAATGATTTAAAGTAGTTTGTCTCTTTTCATCAAGAATTTCAAGTTATTGTAATCTTGCAGCTCGTTAGTCTTCCTCTAATATGATTTTTTTAAGGAGACTCTTAAAGATGATAGTTCTATTTCAATAGGTAGAATTGCATTTGTACCATAGACCAATGAATATGGTGTTGCTCTTGTAGGGGTGCGTACTCCTATTCTATAAGCCCAAAGAGAGGGATTTAACTGGAGATGCCAGTCATGTTCTGCATCAGTGACAACTTTCTTTAGGATATTTAATATTGTCTTGTGTGTTGCCTCTGCTTGTTCATTGCTTTGCGGATAATATGGTGTTGCAAATCTCTATTGTATTTGAATTTTTTCACATAATTCTCCCATTTCTTGATTTTTGAATGGACCTCCATTGTCAGTCACTATGCACATTGGAATCCCATACTGACAAATAGTGTACTTAAGCATGAATTTTACTATTTTCTTACCAGTGGTGTATGTAAGAGGGATTTCCTTGACCCATTTAGTAAAATACTCAGTAGTCGTTAAGATGAATTTGTGCCCTTCGGAAGAAGTAGGATTAACTTTACCAGCTAGATCCAACCCCCATTGTGAAAATGGCCATATGTAATAGATTGAAGATCATGTGTCAGTGAATGAATGAGATCTCCATGCATTTGACATGGTCTACATTTTTGTACATATTTATTGGCATCATTTTCCATAGTTGGCCAATAGTATCCATTTCTTAACAATTTCTTTGATAGTGGCGGGCCACTTTGATGTGCCCCATAAATTCCATCATATACCTCCTTTCTGGCAAGTTGTGCTTCTTCTTCATCAAGACATCAGAGAAGGGTTCCATCAAAGCCCTTTCTATACAATGTGTCAGCAATAATAGTGTTTCTGGATGCTTGATGAATAAGAGTTTTCTTTTGATTTTTAGACAAATCAAGAGACATATTGAGTATATAAGTATGTGTATATCTCATTATACCATGGGGATTTAGGACCCACAATTACACATACATATTCTGATGAGGGAATCTCATATGCCAGTATCATCAATTGTTCTACAATAAACTCAAAATAAGTTTCATTATTAGGCATATTTAGTAGAGACCCTATTGTAGCCATGGTATCGGCTGCCTTGTTTTGGATCCTTGGAATCTGTTCAAAAGTGATGTTACTAAAATAGTCTTTATAATCTTTTACCATTTGTTTATAAGGCATCAGTTTATCATCTTTTGTGTTATAGTCATTATTGACTTTATTTACAATCATTTGTAAGTCACCGTAGACTTGTAATTCTTTTATCATCCACTGTACAGTAGTACGAAGTCCTATGATGAGAGCTTCATATTCATTAATATTGTTTGTATAGGGAAACTTTATTCTAAATAACTTAAGGATAGAATCACCTTGAGGGGTGATGAAAATATTCCTTGCTCCAGCTACATGATTTGTATAGGATCCATCAAAGTACAATTTCCACATGGTGGATGCTGTCAATGTAAACACAAATTCATCAAGAAAATCTATTAGTAGTGGCTGACTATCTTGCAAGGGTGCCTCTGCTAACTGATCTTCTATAATCTTCCCTTTGATTGCCTTTCTATCCACATACTCTATATCAAACTCACCTTAAATCATGACCCACTTAGCCAATCTTCCAATCAATATTGCTCGGCTTAACAAATATTTGAGTGGATCAAAACGTGCGATGAGTTGGACTTTGTGACTCATCATATAATCTCTAAGTTTTTGAGATGTGAAGATCACTACTAGACATGCTCATTCTATAGGAGTGTAATTAATCTCATATCCAATTAGGGTTCTACTTATATAGTAGATTTCTCTTTCCAATCCTTGATCATCATGTTGTGCCAACAAGGCTCCTAAAGATTAGTTTGTTGTTGATATATATAGTAATATGGTCTTTCCTTGAGTAGGTGGAACTAATATTGGAGTATTCAAATGATAATATTTTAAAGCTTGAAAATAATCATGGCACCATCCTATCCATTTGAAGGTAACTCCTTTTCTGAGTAAATACTGAAATAGATGACATTTATCTATTAGTTGTGCTATGAACCCTCTTATAGACTATAGTCTTCCTTGTAACCCTCTTAACTTCTTAAGTGTTGATGGAGGTTGCATACCCATGATTGCTTTGACCTTTGTAGGATCTACTTCAATTCCTTTTTTAGACACAATAAATCCTAAATGTTTGCCTCTTGTTACACCAGACACGCACTTTTTTGAGTTTAACCTAACATTGTACTACTCTAATCGATCAAATATCTTTGCAAGGACTTCAAGATGACCTTCTCTTGTATATTATTTAGCTAGTAGATCACCCACATAGTCTTCCATGATATTGTGGATTATATCATGAAATAGTGTCGTCATAGCCCTTTGATATGTTGCTCCTACATTCTTAAGACCAAATGGCATGGCGTTCCAGCAATATGTTCCCCATGGACAGGTAAATGTCATCTTGTGTTGATCTTTTGGTGCAATCCTGATCTAGTTATATCCTAAGAAACCATCTATTAATGAAAGCATTTCATTCCCAACTGTTAAGTCAACTATCATGTCTATGTTGGGTAATGGGAAATCATCATTAGGACATGCTTTGTTTAGATCTCAGAACTCGATACCGATTCTTATGCCCCAAGTGGGCTTAGTGATAGGTACCAGATTGGATATTCATTCTTCATAGTCAATAGGTCAAATGAAGCCCACATCTAGGAGCTTTTGGAGTTCTATTTTGACCACTAATGCAATTTGTGGATGCATCTTTCTTAGCTTTTGTTTGTATGATTTAATTCCTGATAGTAATGGTAAATGATATAACACCAATTCTGGATCTAGGCTTGGCATATATGCATAGGACCAAGCAAAATTGATAGGACATTGTTTGAAAAATATATGAATTTGTCCTTTTCTTCCCGATTTAATGATTTTTCTAAGTGGATATTATGTACAACTTATCCTTCTACTATATTGACTTCTTCAGTTTCTTCCATGAGTAATGTTGAATTCTATTTTTTAGTAGGGAGATTGTCTAACTCATTCTTGCCATTGAGATCACTTTGTGGAAACTCTTCTCTAACACCAAGGAATTTTGTAATAGCTTCATCATTCTCAAACCAATCTAAAGTTGGTTTTCCTTCTCGTCCCCAATCAATCAAATGTGAATGTACAAGGGGTAATTCATTGCTCCCTTCTGTTGTAACAGATTCTGATAACATACATACCTAGTTATTTGAGTGACCTGATATATTTTCATCATCGATAGGTGATGTGTGATCCTCTGTCATGTCTATTGCTTGTAGGCTAGAATCATGAGTAGATAGGAATTCATAGTCATGAGAATCCGTCTCACTTTCTATGTATGTTTCAGCTTCTAAGGTTGTATCACTTATCTCCTCTTGTTCTTACATCTGATTTTGTTATAGATTCGCGGGCATACTTTGTATGGTTGTTACCCTTCTTAATCCTAGTATAAGTCATTGTAGTCTTTCTTCATCTGATTCATTGGGTGGAGCTTGAGTTGTTTCCCTTGGAAAAAGTATTGACAAAAACCAAGGATTAGGATCATTTACTAGTACTAAGCCTGTGTCTGTTACCATATTTTCTTGTGCAGATGTTTTAGATATTGTATTGTTGGCGACTCAGTGCTAAGCTCTTGTAGAATTTGTCTCATATCTTCACCATCTGATTTCGTACTAGGAGATGTTGTTACTTTCTTGCTTGTCTGAGATGAAGAGGGAAATACCCATGTTGACAACTAACTTTGAGATATGTACTATGATGATAGCCTTGGTCTGTTTAGTATATCTAGTGTACGTTGTCTTGCTTCTGTTATATTTGGTATATGTTTATATCCTAATCCTTGATTCTTTGGATTTTCATTTGGTACAACGGGTTCTAATCTTCCTTGCTTTTGTAATCCCAAGCATGTGGTACCATCATACCCATTGTTTTGTAGCATCTTGAATCTGTTGTCATACTGATCTTTGGGTAACCTAGGTATTGTCATGTCATCTTCTTCTTTGTATATCTAGTGATTGACATCTTCATTCAAAGATTCTTTTTGTAAATCTCCCCACCTAATGAAAGAGCATGAATCTGAGTATCTTACTATTTCTTTTCCTTTGTCATGTCGGGTTCACCAAAATGTTGTATGCTAAAATTCATAATGTAATCAATTATAAATCAAAGGGAAATCAAGAATCCCTATCCTAATACAATTTAAACAAACTCAATAAAAATATATGCATATAGAATAATGCTAAACAATGTAAAACTCTCTATTGTGCATCATGGCTTCCATTGTTCTTCTCCTCTTTGTGGTATGGTGTCTCTCAGATATCGCGCTGGCAACCTACAAATGACATAAAGATTCAAAGTTCATGATTGTTGAAAAATGGAGATTGAATGCTCAATTTATAGATTATTAGAGAGGATTGAATGAGAGGTGGAACAGATTGATCAAGAGGTGGAATTCAAGTGAACTCACATGATGATTGATAGTTGAACTGCTGATTTGGAGGTGGAATAGAATTGATTGAATAGATTAAATGAGTCAACTGATTGAGAAAAAAAGTTGATTGAAAGATGAAAAAGGGTGATTGGAGGAAATAAAGAGGATGCGATAGTTAATTGATTGAAAGCTGATTGAGAGCTTTATTTAAAAAAAGCTAACTAAATGATAGAAATGGGAATTGAAAATATAATTGAATTAATGAATTAATTGATTGAATTAATTAATTTAGCATGTGCTTGAACTTTGACTTTGATTTTCAATTTAATCTTTGCATGAGATTTAATTCAAATATTGAATTTATTTTAAATTCAATTAGTTATTTGAATATATTTAGAACTTGACTTTGATTTTCAATTTGATTTTTGAAATCATGCACATGTATTTGAATTTGGAAGAATTAGAAGAATTTGAATTTGGAGAATATGAAATTAGAAGAAATATGATATTAAATGAAATTAGAAGAATTAATTAGTTAATTAAATAATTTAAAGAAACTATTTAATTATTTAGAAATTGAATTTAATTAAATAATAAAGATTATTCAAATTAAAGGAATTAGATCATAATTAATAAAATAATAAATATTTAATTAATATGTAGAAAAGGGTTGATGATTAATTGAATAAAGATAGAAATTGAAAGTTAATTTATTTAAATAATAAAGATTATTTAAATTGAAGGATTAATAAATCATAATTAATTAAATAATAAATATTTAATTAATATTAGAAAATAGTTTGAATGATTAAACAATAATAGAATTGAAATTAGAATAACTAGAAAGATGATAGAAGAAATATGAAATTATAAGAATAAGATTAATTAACTTAATTAAATAATTAATGAATTATTTAAACAATTAGAGGAATAATTAGTACATGATCAATGAGACATTTTTAGGTGTCTACACATTCGACCAAGAATAAATATGTTTATCAACTGACAATGCAATAATTTTTACATGTTTGACATATTGTAGGTGAAACGCTACAAGGCTATGTGGTGCAATGGTCATAAATTTTGAACCAAAAAGTTGGATGACATGAAAAAACACTAATGTTTACATGATAACTACAGTCTTTGAGGTGACTAATGTTTCATCCAGAAGCAACATACATCCAAAAGTCTCAGAAAATCGATACTATGGGATTTTGGATGATATACTTAGAGTGTGACTTTAAGTCCTTCAAATTAGTTTTGTTCGTCGTCCAATGGTAGAGGCTATGATTGAATGAAAATGATCTTGACATAACTATTATTGAACATGATAAAGGATTTACCATGGTTAATAAAAGGTCATTCGAGTGAGCTGGAAATGAGCCCTATGTTCTTCCAAGTCAATGTGAGCAGGTATTCTACTCAGAGGTCCCAGGTAAACCGAGTTGGTCATTTATTGTTAGACATGATCCAAGAGGAAGGTCGGTAAAGTATAATGTGGTGGAAGAAGAAGATACCGAATAACAAGAAGATGATGTAGATGATGATCAGGATCAACAGTTAGTTGATGATGTGCTTGACGAAGATGTCGAAGAAGGTGAACTAGATCATGATGATATAAGAGTTAAGGTTCGTGAAGATGATATTTGTATGGATGATAAAATTATCGAAAATGATATCAGTGATGATGATGATGATATGACCAATTCTTACAATGTCAAATCTGGATCAGATGATACAGACAAAGAGTTGGATGAAGAAGAGATCAATGGCTTATTGTAATTTACACATGATTTGTTATAATTTTCTATATTTACTCCATGATTCTTTTGGTGTTATATCCTAATTGTTGAACTGCTTGTTAAATTGTTTATTATATTATCCTAAAGTAGTATAAGTTATTGTGCATTCTATTTGCCATTATCTGTTAAGTTGACATCATGTTCCATCTTCTTGTGCTATGACCTAACCATTCATATTGGTTAATCTATTATCATGTGGTTAAAAAAAACCTAAATAAATAAATAAATGTGAACAAAGTTCTTAATAATTATAGGAGGGAAAGAATTAATATGCAGATTTTAGTGTCATGTCATATTTAAAATCAATTCTCTCTTTCCCCTTCCTTATCTCTTGACATGTGGATGAAAAGATTGGTAAAATGAATCTTTATGTGTCAAAAAATGTTTGGAAAACTAATAAAACTTGTATGCCTTGATGTTGGTTCTTTGTTGGGGATTCAAGGAGCTGGTGTTCCATCCTCTTTACCAACTGGTGGTTCAGATAAACAGGGAGATGTTGAATCTTAAGATGGTTGGGACCTAGATGTCGGGTTTCAAGTGGACCCGGGTGATGGGGCCACTAGGAAGGTAGCTTCTGAGGAGGGCCCTCGTGATAAGGTCTCCTCACGTGATCCTTGATTGAATCAACCTATCAAGGGCCACTGAGCACGCTTTTCTCACTGGTGCTGCAGAGAATGGTTGGGCATATTTGTTTGGAGTCAAACCTACTGGGAAATATTTCTTCCCCCTATCTTTGTCATTTGTGATAAGGTTAGCAGTAAGGTGACTCTTTCGATTCTAGATCAAGTGATAGACCATAATATTGCTATTATGGAGCTTACCCTTGTGAAATTTTCTGGGCCCAGACCCAACATTGATGTGGTAAGGGTATTTGTAAGTCGTAGATGGAAGCTTAAAGGACAGGTCTATATCTCTACTCTTTCATGGGGTTTTTACTCCTTTGTGTTCTCCTATGATGAAGATATCCCAGTGATACTTTGCAAGGGACCATGGGTTATGGGAAGATTTTCCTTAACCTAAAAGAATGGGCTCCTAATATGGATATGTCAGGTGCCTTTTTTGAAAATGTTTCTATATGGGTGAAACTCCCATGGCTCCCTTTATAATATTGGCATGAAGACATCTTTAAGGGTATTGTTGGAGTGTTTGGCGAGCTTCTTTCGATTAACCGTATGACGGCCGCTTGGAAAAGAATGGTTTATGCTATGATTTGTGTGGGGGTTAGCAAATCTAAGGATCTTCCTTCCTTGAATCAACTCATTTCGAAGTTAGGATTGTTGTTCCAGGTCATTGAATATGAATCACTACCTTTTGTCTATTTCTTGTACAAGAAGGCTAAACATTGGGAAAAAATATGCCCTTGGAACAATAAGAAAGATGAAAAAATTAATAAAGGCCCTAGGGTTTGGAAGCCTAAGCAAGTGCCGAATGAGGATCGGGGTAGTAAGGAAAATAACAAGCCTAATATGCCTGATGAGGTCCATGTGAATAACAATGTTAGAGAAGATAATAAGCTCCCTAACAATCCTAATGAGGTCCAAAGGGATAGCAAAGTCAGAGAGGATGCTCGTCACTCTAAGCATATTATGGGCATTAAGGAGAAATGTTGGGAGAAAAATGGTACAAAATATACAGGAAGTGTAGAATAGTGAGATGAAGGAGGAGGACCAGGAAAATGATCGATGTAATGCTTTGGGATAGGGGAAGAAGAAAATATTGCTAGAGTTATCGAGATGGCTGATACTGAAGAGGAGGATATGAAAGATGATCTAGAGGAGGGAGAAATTAACATGAATGATGTTGGATCCAGATGCATTTCTCCTAGTACCAGAAGAAGTGAGGTTGAAGAGGAAGGGGAGAATGCTATATGTACTTTCAAGGACCATCAATCTTCACTAGTTTTGGGCACTTCTTTTGGAAATATTCTTTCAGGATTGATTAAGACCCCCATTCTGGGTGATTCTTCATCTCAAAATTCTAATGGAGGTCATTCTGATTTGGACCAGAATATGGTCATTCTTTATTCGATGCAATCCCCTAAGGAAAAAGAGAATATAATTCTGGAGCAGATTGAGTTTGATGATGATATGAACTATACTAAAGTGGAGAAGAAAAAGAAAATGCAACAGAAATATGGTGTTGGTGTCACTACTCTAAACAAAGTCAAAGCGGATTGTGGGCCTTCTCGAAGCGCAAGTAGTAAATCCAATGGGTGGCAAAGAGAACAAGAGTGTATGCAAAATATTATGGATGGATCACAAAAGACGATCCATGAAAGTCTTTTTAACTTTCCTGGTAAGAAATGAAGATTTTATCCTCAAATATTAGAGGTATGAATAGTTGTCATAAATAGGACATAGTTTGTAATTTGGCTAGGGATCATAAACCAGACATTTTGCTTATTCAAGAGACTAAAATGTCTAGAGAAAGAGTGGAGAAAAATAATTTTTTCAAACTTTGTGTCTCAAGGAAGTAGTTCAAATGGGGCCTCTGGAGGAGTTGTCACTTTGTGGAATTCTCATTTTATCCAAGGTGTTCCTCTTTGTCACGATGATAACCATGTTGCTACATTGTTTAAACATACTAGGGATGGTTTTTCTTGGATATTATCTAATATTTATGTTCCTAACAACAAAGTCACTAGGAGAAAATTTTGGGCCAAAATTTCTTCTTTTCGTTGTAAGAATCCTAATATCCCTTGGTTGGTTATTTACGATTTTAACACTCCTCCCCAAGAGGCTGAGAATTTTGGGGGTTCTCAAATACATCTTGATAGAAAACAATATTTAGCTAATTTTATCAATGATCAGTTCCTTATTGATCTTGACTTGACTAGAGCGTCTTTCACCTGGTCAAATTGTAGAATTGGGGCTGAGTTGATTCAAGTTAGATTGGATCAGATCTTAATTTCTATTGATTGGCTTCAGCATTATTCTTGTTCTTTGAATTCTATGATTAGAGTTGTCTTTGATCATTATCCTATTAGCCTTATGGTTGAACCCAAAGTTGGGTAGCATAGAAAGTTTCCTTTTAGATTTGAGAAGATGTGGTTATCCCATCCTAGCTTGTATTATAATGTGAAGGAGTGGTGGAGTGTTCAAATTGATGGTACAACTATGTTTTGTATAGCTAAAAAACTGATATTTGTGAAGGAGATGGTCAAAAAAGGGAATAAGGTGATCTTTGGGGATATTTTCTTGCAGAAATTGTCTCTTCAAGTAGAGTTGAACCTCATTCAGGATAAGATATAGAAAGATATAGAAAGATGTCTTGAGTAAATACCATAGTATCATTGCCTATGAAGAGATCTTTTGGAGACAAAGATCAAGTTCTTTATGGTTTAATGATGGTGATAGAAACACAATATTTTTTCATGTCACTACTCTCAAACATAGAGTAGCTAATAGAATTTATCACCTTGTTAGAAATGGTAGAAGGATAGAGAAGGAAGAGGAAAATAGTGAAGTTGTTGTTGAGTTTTCTGGGGAGCTTTTAAAGGCAGATCCTATGTTGGATGTAGATGCCCAAGGTATTCTGGCGGATGTTATTCCTGAGGTTCTTTCTAAAGATAAAAATTGTAACTTGGTAGCTATTCCCTCAAATGAGAAAATCAAAACTGTTGTCCCTGGCCCCAATGGTTTTCCTATGTTCTTCTTTCAACACTTCTGGGATATTATGAAAAATGATGTCTCTAATGCTATTCAGGAGTTTTTTAGAGCCAGGTCTTTCCTTAAGGAATCGAATGCAACATTCATTGTTCTCATTCCTAAAATGCATGGACATAATTCTTTGGATGCTTTTGGACCTATCAGTTTGTACAATTCCTTTTACAAAATGATATTCAAAGTTCTCACTTCACGACTGCTACAGATTTTGCCTCTTCTAATATCTACTCAACAAAATGGCTTCATCCCAGGGAGACAAATCCTTGACTCCATCATCACTATTCATGAGAATATTCATTCACTAATGGAGGCTAAATCTTTGGGCTTCTAGCTAAAGTTGGACATTGCAAAGGCTTATGATAGGGTGGATTGGTGTTTTTTTGAAAAAATTTCTTCAAGCCTTTGGATTTGCGAGTAAAGTCATTAGTCTAATCTAACAACTTATGTCTACTATTGTTATTGTTAATGGGTTGCCTTTTCATTTATTTACAAACTCAAGAGGGTTAAGGCAAGGTGACCCCATATCCTCAATTTTGTTAACTATCATGACTGAAAGTCTGGGCAAATTTACTCATAAATAGGTGCTGGAAGGATCTCTAAAAAGGTTTGAAGCCTTTGTTGGACTTGGTTGTTCATTGCTACTACTAGGGTATGTTGTTTTCATTGATGTCAAAATATTCTTGTGAGTTATTCCAGTGAGTTTGGAAAAGGTTTTTGGTCCAGTTTTGTAGTTTGGTTTTATTGATCACTGTTTTGCGGAATTCGGTATTCCCTCCGATATAGTTTGGTGTGATCAGATCTTGTGCTGAGACTTTTGATTATTGTTTGGGATGATCTTATGTATCTTTATTTCAGATGGTTCATTATTTGGTGCTTCGCAAGTTATATTTCCTTGTGACAGTTGCTGATTGGTTGTGTTCTTGAGCTTTGAGATGTTGACCGATGAAGATTTGAAAAGAGGTGTTGATGCAACTATTCCAGATGATTCTAATGTACTTGATGGTGTTTCCTAGTAGTGTCCTATTTTTTTTGGCAATCCACATTTCTCATTGTGTGAGTTTTTGGAGATTTCTATGAACCAGTGATAATTTGTGTGTTATGGAGTATTTTTGGTGTTGTAGCATGTTGTAGTTGATCTTGGTGGGATTTTTGATGGATGTAATCATTGGGAATTTGAATTAGGTCCATGCTATGTAATGTAAATCATAATATTGGTCTAGTGGTTGATCTTTGTATCGTGTAAAGTAATTTTTATAATTTTTGTTAAGGGTTGAGGGTTTAGATGAACTTGTTATCAAGATTGATGATTTGTATATAAAGGTGATATACTTGTGTAATTTAGATATCGATATTGTGTCTACATTATCAGAGAAAGGTAAATGTGCGAACAATGATATATTTTTCAGTGAAGTGTTGTGGTGAAATTAGTGTTGTAGAGAAAACAATTATGCTTAATCGTCACTATCATCAGCTATTTGTAGATTTTATTAGTGCAGTCCATTCCTTTTGGATAGTAGTCAGAATCATATTGTAATTTAGTGAGACTTCCTTGAGCATTGTAGCCTTTTGGGCATATATCTTTTGAGTAGTGAGCTCTAGCCAATGTTCTTGAATGCATGTGCATTCTCCATTGTAATATTTTCACATACTACTATAGAGTATCATCCTATTGTGGGTAGGTTACCACCGTGGATTTTCTCTTAACCAGGTTTTCCACTTCAAAAACTTGGTGTTTTGTGTTGTGTTGTTAATTTACTTATCTATTATTATTGTGATTTATCATTTTATATTTTAGATTTTAATTTTCTTTGATCTAATGAAGACTAATTTACACCCCCCCCCTCTCAGTCTTCCTTTTTTATTGCTACTAACAACCTTCTCTGGTAACTTGACTTGCACTCACCAATAGTTTGTGGATGACACAATCTTATTGGGAAGCTCTTTTTGGGGGGAGGGTAGAGTTATTAAATCCACCCTCAGCCTCTATGAAAAGGCCTTAGGATAGATTGTCAACAGAGATAAGAGTTTTATCTATTGTATTAACACTCTTGAGTCTAGGTAAAAGAAGATTGATAACATTCTTAAATGTAGGATTGCTTTGCTTCCTTCCACTTGCCTCGCTCTTCCTTTGGGACCTAAACCTTCTGATACTTTTTGGCTCTCTTTGATTGACCAGTTCAATAGGAAGTTAGTTGACTGGAAGGGGACCCTCCTTAGTCAAGCTGGTAAGATTCAACTTCTCAAAGCCACTCTTCAGAAACTCTCGGTGGTTTGGGGTGGAGGAAAGAAAGATAATTCCTTTGGTTGCATGGGAGAGTATCTACAAACCCTGAAAGTATGAGGGTTTGGGGATTCAGAGTATCAAGACTTTTAATCTTACTCTTATGGCTAAACAATTTTGGTGAACCTATGATTGTAGAAGAGAATGGAATACAATATGGCATAACAAATACCTCTTTAATGTTCATTCCTTATAGGATTTTTTGTATTCCCCTCATATTCCTACTGGATCACACCCATGGAATAATATTATCAAAGATAGGGATGTGGCTAATCGTGGAACTTTTTGGAAGGTGGGAAATGGGAGGAGTATTCATTTTTGGGATGATTGTTGGATTGGGAAATGTCCGCTAGCTTCTGATCCTTTGTTGGGGGATTTTAGAGATACTTGTGTGGCTTCTTTTCAACTGATGGTGGATGATTATTGGATGAAAGGTAAATGGGTGAACAGGTTTGATGTTAACCCATGTTTTACTCAGTGGTAGTTGTCCTTAAACTACCTTCAAGTTAGAAAATAGATCTGAAGATGAGATAATATTGACTTTTTCATCCAATGGTAAATTTTCAGTTGCCTTTGTGGATTGTTGTGTTGATCATCATGTTTCTTGGTGGTCGAAGGTGTGGATTAAAGGTCTTACTCCTAAGGTTAACATGTTTTTTTGGCTTATTTTCCTAAACAAAATCCTGAATATGGATAATCTTTCTAAGAGAGGCTTCTCCATACCTAATAGATGTTACTTATGTTTGAAGGAAGTGGAATTGGTTGATCATCTCTTTCTACACTGCTCTTATGCTACTGAAATATGTTACCAAGTGCTTTACAAATGGGATCTTTGCTGGATCTTCCCTAGGTCTGTTAAGGAGTTTATTTATCAATAGAGAACACCCACTAGGAATCACCTTTTGAATACTTTATGGTCCTTTTTGTTTCCTCATGTGGTGTGGGTTCTATGAAAAGATGATAATAACATAATTTTTAGGAAGATTTATCTTCAACCTAAAATTGTCTTCAAGAAAATTACCAAGGCCATTAATGAAAATCTTTCTATAGTGAGTACCAAGAGTCAAACTCAGAATGGAAATGTCAATGATTATGAGGTTAGAGTTGCCAATGCTTGGGAATTTAATCATCTCTTCACTCAGCTAGGCCTAAGTTGAATAAAAGAACCAACATTAGTTGGAGATTACCTCCCCAAGGGTGGGACAAAATCAACTTTGATGAGGCAGCCAAAAAAAAAACTAGACTGAAAGGTTATGGGGGAGTGTTGCGAGATCACAATGATAGTTTTCTTTCAACATTGGCACTCTCCTTGGGCACTCAAACCAACCATCTTGTTGAAGCTATAGGGGCTTATCAAAGCTTAATTCTTGCTAAAAATCACATCTTTAGTTATGTTTGGGTGGAAGGGGATTCAAAAAAAATTATTAACTACCTAAGGGGTACCTCTAAACCATCTTGGAATGTTGAAATGTGGATAAAAAAAGATAGGGATATAATTAAAACTTTTGATAAATGAATTATATCCCATGTGTATAGACAAGCTAAAGTGGTTGCTGACTATCTTGCTAATAAAGGGGTCACGAGTAAGAGTCGATTGAGCTGGACCAATGGTGACAGGTTGGACTCGGATTTTGTGATGCATTTTCTTCATGATCAAAGTCAAGGAAGTAACATTAATGATGACTCAAGCTATAATGACTCGGAGTGATTCTATAAAGATCAGAACCTTTTCAATTAAGGCAGGGGGGCAGAGAGTACATAATATTATGTGTGAATTCATTTTGCATGTTTTATGGGAGATTATTGACATTCTTTGGGCTCTTTTTTTTGTTCTGCAAGCCTAATGTTGTGAGAGCGACAGAGAGAAATTGAAGTTAGGGGGCGCTAAAAAAAGGATTGAACCTCCTAGCTACGTGAAGCTAAAGAAGGAACGTAAGTTGTGGAGGATTTTGGAGAAAGGGGGTTTCACCTCTTATATCGAGAGGTTGCAGGGTTGTAACAAGGATGTTACGAATTACTTTGCCAAGAATTGGAAGGATGGGAGCATTGATCTCCATGGGAAGAAAGTTGTGGTGGATGAAAGCCTCATTTCCCAAGTCACTGGGATTTCTATGGATGTTATGAAATACAACAGGGATAGAGCATATACATAGCAGGATATGAAGGATTTTCCCAAGAAGGAAGCGAAGAGAGCTAAAATTGTTAAAAAGACTGCTAGTTACTATTCCATTTCAGTGTTCAAGCCCTTATGGCAGAAGATTTTAAAGGTAATTATGGAATACATTACTTTAGATGGTCCTTTTACTAGAGTGTATGGGAATCATTTTGTGATCATGAATCACCTTTTTCATGGAGTGAAGATGACATTCCCATTTTATCTTATGTCTGCCCTGAGAGCCAATTTTAATAACCACAAGAAGAACCCCTATAAGTTCCCCATATTGCATGAAGGACTGTTAGTCCTTATTAATCTCATTTCCATGTCATTCATTCCCCTGATGACTCTATTCATACTTCCTCTGAAGAGGAAGCTAGTGCGGGTGAGTCAGGTGATGATGAGTCTGGGTCTAATTCTGAAGGTGAGTCCCATCCCCCACCGAAAAAATTTAAAATTCAGAAACCTGTGAATACCAATCCCCCATAGGGCAAGGGTGAAAAAAGGACAAAAGAAAATTGTGGTATCTTCCTCTTCCACTTCAGCTAGAAATGACTCCCCTACTTCCAGTGGCACCAAAGCTAGTCCTGAGGATTTTGTGAGTGAGAAAGAAGATAGCAAGCAACCAGACAACCATAATATTCAAACCTCTCCTTACCCACCCCATGATACTGGTAATGTGGGTGCGACGGCTCATGAGGACCTTCACCCAAAATGTGCAGAGCTTACTGATAAAAAAGAAGATTATGACAATGTGTTGGGTATGGCTCAGGAACATGAAATTGACACCTTCAACATGTTTAAATGGTTGTTTCATGAATCAAAGGATGTTAGACTCAAACAGAGAGCCCTGGGTATTAAAATGGGGGCCATCCCTATTGGGAATGATCAAAGCAATCAAAAGGATGTGGGGCAGTGGGACGACAGAGGAGAAGAAGTCGGCGTTGGAATGCATTAAAAGTATAGGTGAAGGGATTGATCAGATAAAGAAAATGTTTGAAGACCACATCTCTAATGTTGAAGAGGAATATAATAAGATCCAGGATACGCTTAAGGCTATCATGTCAAACAACCACAAGATTGTGAATAATACTATTAATGCCATGGATGTTATTGTGCATAGTTGGGAACAGTGGGAAAAGGCTATTGTCACCATTGGAGATGAAACTGATATGACTCTGGCTGAAGAAGGACCCATCAAAAGGACCAATGACAACATGAAGAAGAAGCCAGTCGTTCAGAAGGTGGTCTATAAATAACTAAATGTTGCTGCTGAAAATATGAGTGTCCTTGAGGCGAAGTAGGTTGAGACCCTCAAGAGCTTCATGTAATTAGGTATGTGTTTCTGTCATCTATTTTCGTTGTTGTCTCTATTTTGTTGGTTCTATGTTTTGTTGTTATTGCTGGTTTTTATTACTTCTCTGGGCTTTTGTTGTCTCTATGGCTACCATTTGTAATGTCTTTTTCTTGCAGCTTGTTTTGTTTTGGATATATATTAAACTTTGATTCTAATTCTCTTAGAATCTTTTTGTAAAGGGTTTTGGGGCCCTTTCAAAACCTATTTTTTCTTTAATCCAAAACTTTTATGCCTTGATGTATGAGAAATTAGAAACTTATGAGCAAATAAAGTCATTTATAAGTGTTATAATAAATATGTATGTCTGAAATAATGTAACTTGATGGTCCAACTATGTAATAGCATGCAATTTCTTCACACAGTGACTTAGACTAGCAATTATCAACCATAGATAATTATAATAGAGAACTAATTTGGAAATGAAAAAATCCACAACACATTTGAAAATAAGACAACTGGATTTTGTATTGATTGAAAATAAGATTCTTGACAACTAATTAATTATCATATTTGTTCGGCATATCTTAATATTACAAAAAGATTTCCCATATATACGAAAAATAAGAGTTCTTTCAATGAAAAGAAATATCTTTCTAAAAGAGAATAATTTTAACAACAACTAATTATCTCTAATGAAGATATTAATAGACCCCAAGCGGTCAACATATTCCTAGGCCTGGTAAACATTAGTATTTGCAAATAGATGGCCCATCATGTATTAATAATCACAAAGCAATTGTTGGAATCCAAGAACACTGAGAGAGGGGGGTGAATCAGTTTCCTACCGGTAAACGAATCTTAACCTATTGCATATGAACCGTTAACAGTAAATAAAGTTAGAGTGCATAAACCAAATAACACATAAAGAAGCAACACAATAACACAAATATTTATATGTGGAAAACCCTGTAAAGGGAAAAACCATAGTGGAGCTGATACACATAATATCTATATACTTTATCAAGGTATACAAATATTAAATAGAGGGGATTGCACATACAAATAGGCTTACCACCTAGAGCTCACTTCTCAAACAAAAGTCTCACTAACTTACACAACATTATACAATGACTACAATAAAAAATGAACTCATAGAGTGCATCTGACCCTGATGGATAAGTTTTGGTTAATGTTTTGTCAACCCTCTATCAACCAGTTTACTGATACTTTGTTCTTCCCTATTTTTCTACCATTTGGAACTGTGCATGTAAACTACGCACAAAAGATTTTACTCACTGATCAAATTGCATACCATTAATCTTTGATTGATTCACATCCAAAATTGCATCACTATTAACATGGAATCCATCGCTAAGAGATCTCCCTTAAATACCCTTTTAACTTTTCATCATGTCAGCCTTAATAAAGAAAAATAAACCTGTCGGTTGTCGGGTCACAAAGTATATCATACGTTATCCCAATGATCACATCGGTCTTCACATGCTACCATAAATTCCTTCAATGATATTATCTAGGTCACAAAATATCTTAGCCAGGTCCTATACTCAACCGAGTTCCAAATTACACATTACTGGTACCAAGACTATCTGGTTAATAAGAATAAGGCATAGTGTATATACCGGTTGATGCAATGAATGCAAAATGATAAGACAATGAATCTTGATGAGATTTATCAACACCTGAAGATTAGTTGCCATCAATGACAACCCTAAATGCTATTTCCTTCACCAAATGATTGTCAATTGCCAACAATCTCCCCCTTTGGCATTGATGGCAACACTCATTTGAAAAATGATACCATCATTGAATCTCCTCCCCCTGACTTATACATGCATGCTATATATGTCTGATATACTCGCCTTGAGCTATATATACATTTTTCACTGTACTCCTCTCCCTTTGAAATCAATGACAAAGAAAGGTACCCACAAAAATGTTGTATATATATATATCCCCGAGAGGGTATTATATATATCTGTGAAGGGCTAGCAGGCAGATTAATAAAGAGGGTTCTCGATATTTGCAACTATAATATATATATATATATATATATGTATATGTATGTATATATATATACATACATATATATATACATATATATATACATATGTATATATACATACATATATATATGTGTATATATATATATATATATATGTATATATGTGTATCTATATATATGTATGTATATATATATATGTATGTATATATATGTATGTATGTATATATATATATACATATATATATATGTATGTATATGTATATATATACATACATATATATACATACATATATATATATATATGTATGTATACATATGTATATATGTATATACATATGTATATATATATACATACATATGTATATATGTATATATACATATATATATACATACATATGTATATATATGTATCTATATATATATAGATACATATGTATATATACATATGTACATATGTATACATATGTATACATATATACATATGTATACATATGTATACATATATGTATACATATGTATACATATATGTATACATATGTACATATGTATACATATGTATATGTATACATATATATATATGTATACATGTATTTATATATATGTGTGTATGCATACATATATATATATATCTATACAGATATATACATATATACATATACATGTATACATATACATATATATATATATACATGTATACATATATATATCTATATGTATATATATATATATACATGTATACGTATATATATACATGTATACGTGTATATATATATATATATATATATATATATATATATATATATATATATATATATATATATATATATATATATATATATATATATATATATCAGTTCTATAAAAGTTTCAAAATGGCAGCATACATAGTCTTCAAAAATGAAAAGTGTTTGTCCCAACCTTGCTTGAGAGAATATATATAAAAATGAAGACTATATATACATACATATGTATATATACATATATATATATATATGTATGTATATATGTATGTATACATACATATACATATATATATGTATGTATACATATATATATGTATATGTATGTATACATATATATATGTATATGTATGTATACATATATATATGTATATATATATATATATATATATATATATATATATCGGTTCTATAAAAGTTTCAAAATGGCAGCATACATAGTCTTCAAAAATGAAAAGTGTTTGTCCCAATCTTGCTTGAGAGAATCAAGAATGGAGGTGAATCCATTCAAGAGACTAGAATAGTATTCAATAGCCTCAGATTTTGTGGGAACTTCCTTCTACATGTTGGATATACACTCAGTCTTGTGAAATAATAAATTATCAAACCAGGGACCTATGAAATTCTGGAGCTCAGTTGCTTGCTTTATTATATTGTCCCTTTCCCTCTCTAAGCTCAAAATTTGATACATGACCACCAAAATTGGACCATCTAAAGAAATTGTTAGGTTCACTGTCAGGTTATAAGAATTAGAGGTTTGAATCAAATTATCCTTATAGTCTGAAATTTTCTTGTGTAAGTGAGTAGTAGGCCTAGAAAAATCTAGACAAGACTTATAAACCTTTCCTCCTTAAGCCAATGCTAAATCAATGGATTGTAGGCATGTTTGAAGTTTTCTCTTCTCCGATAAAATCATCTGCATAAATGTCTACTTTCAGGATTCTACAAATTTATTCTTAGCCTCAGTTATTGAAATCTTAGCCAGATAATCATATTGTTTAGAAATGAAATTAATAATCTCCTTAAATTTATTGGATGAGCTTGCGCTCTCCTGAGCCTAGAAATCTGATACTAACCGCTTCAAAACTTCAAAAGTATTCTGAATCAGTTGCATGCCCTTTGATTCCTCTTGGGCCAATTCTTGCGTTGCTTGTGCTTGGAGTGTTGTAGTGGCCAAAATTTTCTCTGCCAAAGACATCATGTGATATGGCTTGTCAAAACTGATAGGATATTATGGCATGTTCCCTTTGGCTAATGATGATGTATCAATTTCCAAGATGGAAGGGGAGTATGTCTCTGTTCCCTTTCCTTTGTCTACAAGTGACTTAACCTATGTAGCCTTTATCTCTAGTGTACTGGTGGCTTCGCCACTTAGTAACTTATTTTATTTTAGTGCATCCTCAAAAACCTTATTATCAGTATCTTTATCCTTATTATCCTTATCTTCTACAATATCTTCCTCTACATCCTATACATTTTTAGTTGGAGGATTCTGAGTATCCTCAGTTTCAAAATTGGACTCACTAATCGGTTTAGTAGTAACTAGTAGAGTGCTAACCGAGGGATCAGTATTTACATTTTTCTCATCTGATTTTATTGGTTCCTTATCCCCTGGCAGTTGAGTATTTTGTGACTATACAAAATTGAGACTTAACTCATATCCTAGACTTAAAAGAGTTCTAACCCAAATGTCTATTGTTTGTTTTTGGATTTCTTCAAATTTCTCTAACATCAAGTTATTTATCCGGTGTTTAGGATTGAATTTAGTTGAACCAGTTTTATTGATTAAATCTTCTATCTCTAGAGGGGTTATTGATGGACATAGATTAACTAATTTTGTCTCTTTTATTTGCTGGTCCATAGTTTGTGTGTGTAATTTCCTGACCTCTAACTTATCATACAGTTCCTTAGGCAAGATTTTCTCTAATTCAAATAATGCCCTATTAGAAGAATTAAGATATAAAACAATAGCTTCCTCAAGCTGCTTCTTATCTTAGTCATCAAAATCATCAAAGAATGTAGAAATGTTATCCAGATTATCATCATTAATGATTTAATCTATATTATATTGAACATCTAATTTCTTCTTATCAGTTCTCCTTTTTGCTTCTGGTTTAGGTTTCCCATCACCCCTAGGCTTCATCTTATGTACAACAGTGATTTTGGGATTCTTCGAGGGAGGCTCCTTTGTTGATTCTTCCTTTTGTTCTTCCTTCTTCTCCCTCACAACCCTTACAAAAAGACCTTTCTTCTTCGGGTCTCCTCTAAAGAAACAATAATATATTGCCTATCCACTTTTTTTTTCTTTTCATTGATTCTTTTGCTTGGGACTGACGGGCTCGCTGGATGGTGCTTTTGATTGTTTGGATGTCTCTGCTGAAACTGGGACCATATTAGGAGTGGCTTGAGTTGCCTTCCCTGCTTCTCTTTCCTCCTTTCTCTTCTACTTCATCTCTTCCTTCCGCTAGGCTTCAAGGATTTTAACCTTTTGTTCAATTTTAGCCCTTTCGTCACCCTCAATGATTAAAATTTCAGCTGCAATCTTGGTTATCTTCTTCCTTATTGCCGGTGCAACTTGTTTTTGATGAACTTTTAAACCTTTCTCCTGGGCTATTCTAATTTTTTCTTCCTTTTCATCAACGGGAGCTTGCAATAAGTGTTGTGCATAATCATCTAGTGTGGCCTCATCCACTTCATAGCCCATAGGTATGATCCAAACTATTCTAAGCTAGACTGCCTCCATCACACATTCATCTTTATTTACCATAAAACAAATAGTATCTTTATATTTTTCTACAATTCCTTTATGGATTATAGCCCTGTTTTTCATCTCTTCTTGGAAGGTTTTGAAAAATGCCCATAAATTGGCTTTTTGCTACTTTTCACCTTGACTATCCAAAATTTGTGCTATCTGGGTGGCTACCGGTCTATCAAAATCCCACTGTATTTTACCATATCCCGGTACCATATTCAAAAAGTAAAATGCCAAACATATAATAAAAGATCCATACCAGAATGTATTTTTCTTGTCTTTTTTAATTTTCTAAAGGTTTTACATTAGTTCCTTCAGCATCACACTACACAGGTCATAGTGTTCCTCCTTATCCATTTGATGTGCAATAAGGATTTTGTTACCAAAGATAGAGTTTAGTTGGTTTGACTGATAGGCTTTGTATCTGATTACCATTGCTGCAAATTTCACATCAATATCTATGCTATCATCAACTTTCATAAATCAACCATCAAAGGTGGCACCAGTGAGTTTGCAGAGTTTGGTGTTGGAGAGTTTTGATCTAGGACTGGGAAAACCTCCAACCTTGTGTAGGAATGTAATATTCTTGATAAATTTCTCAATAATTTTGTAAGTCCAATCCAACCAAATGAATTCCCCATGAATGTGGCTAAGAATATATCAGACCCATTTAGCTTTGTCAAATGTCAAAAAGTCCATAAACTGGGTAAAACCCTTCCTCTACAAATGTGCATATTTTAGCTTCAGTTGATTGTTGGTAATCAGATTTTCTATGAACACTTAGGACAACTCATAGCTCCCAAGCTCCTCAATGTCACAATGGATGTATGCCCTAATGTTTACAGTATGAAAAACAAAATGGAAAATGCTCGAGAACTCTCCCAAAGGACCATCCAAAAGAGATTTGAAAGGATGCTTGTTAAATTTTGGACGAAGGTGGTTCTTGATTTCCACCACCAAAGGAGTATCAACATTCGATGAAGAAGCCATGATAGGTAACTAGGGTTTCAGCAAACGGTAAATACCTCAAGATTTTTCTAGATGGTGAAATGCTCTTCGAGTAGATGCTCGCACAAATCGCTTTTGGACTCTTGAAATACTCTAGAAATTGCTCTTCAAAATGCTCAATCGTTTTGTAAGTAAATGACTTAAATTTTTCCCTTTTATCGCCATTAACCCTAATTTTTGACTCTCATAAATGCTACCCAAAAAACTGACCAGATCACATAATCTGCATATAAGTTCTGGTAAACACTTGAAATGGACTAAGTATTGTTTTGCAATCAGAATTATTTGACTACATATCTAATCCAGGGTGTTTGCATCATCTTCAATGATTTGCCTACCCCTAAGGTAGAGTGCCTTAGTTACCGGTTGTTCCTGCTTCCGGTGCAAGACCTGATGGTTCTACTGATTGTTCTGCCAGTTGAGTATCTGATCTCCTAACCCATCTTCTTGCATCCTATTTTATGATATCTTCAACCTTTGCCTTCCCCCTCTCATCTTCATTTCCATTAGCTACCGGTGGGTTCTTACTCCTGCAATACTTAGCAATATGTCCAATCTTGTTGCATGCATAACAAACAATATTGTTCTTGAATTCCTTGAATTCCTTTTGATCTGCATTGATTAGCCATATGACCAAATCTACTACATGCATGGCATCTGACATTTCCAAGACTGGTGAATGATGCATTGTTCTAATTGTTCCTATTTCTGCAATGACTTACTATATGACCATATTTATTGCAAACAAAGAATGTACCACTGAATTTGTGAGCATTAGGCCATCTTACCAGTGATTTCTGGTTTTAGTTGTTGGTATGATTATGCTTCTGATTGGATGATTGATCTTATTGTGCAGTACCAGAGCTTTCTCCTTCTTCATAACCAATACCTCTTTTGTCATTGGTGTCTCTCGAGATCTTGAACAATTCATCAAGTTTTGCAGAGCTCGCTTTCAACTTGTCCTTGTACTCATTTGCAGTGTCTAAATCATCTCTCATGATTATGACCTATCTTTCAAGTTCTTGTTCATTATTCTGGGACTAAATCAACTCAAGTTTCAATATGCCATTCTCATGTGTCAGTCTATTACATTCAACAGATTTGTCCTTCAATGCTTGAGCTAGGTTTTCTTCATTCTTCTTCCTGTCTTCAATTTCCTTACACATTCTCATGGTTAGGGCTTGCATCTCATTCATCAAGACAGTGTTCACCTGAGTGAGTTTCTAACATTGATCTTTCAAGGCATCTTCTTCATCACTACTCTAATTTTGCAGTTGATCACAAAGTTCCTTTCTCTTGGCTTGAACAGCTGAAAGATTTCCTTGCAATGAAATAATGTGTTCTTTGTCTTGCATTAGTTCATTCCTTAGTTTACTGTTTTCCATTTGTTCATTATCAAGATCCTCAAGAGCAAGTTGAAGCTATTGTTATAGACTAGTTTCCATTGATTCCAAGTTCTAAATCTTCCTCAAGTGGTTAAACTTCTTCTAAGGAACTAGGCTTTAATACTAATTGTTGGAATCAAAGAACACTGAGAGAGGGGTGAATCAGTGTTCTGCAGATAAATGAATTTATTAACTTATTGCATATGAACCAGTTAACAGTAAATAAGGAAGCAATACCATAACACCAATATTTATATGTGAAAAACCCTTTAAAGGGAAAAACAATGGTGGGTCTGATACCCACAATATCTAAATAATTGATCAAGGTATACATATATTACATAGAGGGGATTGCACATGCAATCAGGCTTACTGCCTAGATCTCACTACTCAAATAGAAGTCTCACTAACTTACACAACATTATACAATGATTATAAACAGAAATGAACTAATAGAGTGCATCTGACCATGCTGGATAAGTTCCAGTTAATGCTTGGTCAACCCTTTGTGAACCGGTTTACTGATACTCTATTATGCCCTGTTTTGCTACCAGTTGGAACTGTGCTTATGAAACAATGTACAAAAGCTTTTACTCACTGATCAAATTATATACCATTAATCTCCAACTGATTTGCATCCAAAATCGCATCACTATTAACATTGAATCCATCGCTAAGAGATCTCCCTTAAATACCCTTTTAACTTTTCACCATGTCAACCTTAATGAAAAAAAATAAACCTGTCGGCTGTTGGATCACAAAGTATATCATACATTATCCTGATGATCATGTCAGCCTTCACACGCTATCATAAATTCCTTCAAAGATATTACCAAGGTCACAAAATATCTTAGTCGGGTCCTATACTTAATTGGGTTCTAAATTACACGTTACCAGTACCAAGACTAACCAGTTAATAAGAATAAGGCATAGTGTATATATCAGTTGACGCAATCAATGCAAAATGATAAGACAATGAATCCTGATGAGAATTATCAACACTTGAAGATGAGTTTCCATCAATGACAACCCTAAATGCAATTTACTTTACCGAATGAGTGTCAATTGCCAACAAGAATTCCTTTGCACAAGTTTTCAAAATGGCAATTAATTCCTTGAATTAATAATCATAAAGGACCAATTTGAGAAGAAGGTAATTCCACACCACAATTGCAAAGAAAATAAACTGGATCTATATATTAATCTTCAAAGTATGGGTACATGGTATAATGCTTCCTCTAATCTAGCTCCTATTCTATTTTCTAATGTCTTTTAGAATTCGGTCTTGGTTTCTCCTTTATACAAAATGAGGAGAAGAAACAAGATTCAGACCATTTACAATTGCATCCTTTCATAACTAACAACTTAAGATAAAACATAATAAACTAAAACATTAGGAAGATAACTATAAAAATTTTTTTTGGAGAATATCATGCTTGAAATGAGGAATAAATAACCCCAAGGTCAGATTCAACATGTGATTTTTTGCTTGTTTTCCCCTTTCCTTCGAATACCTATTTCTTCTTCTAGGAAGACATCTTGGTAGGTCTTAAGTACTCATCTACCCACTCTTATATTTGAAAATGAGTAGGAAATTGATAATGGAGAATATATGGCATACCAAGCAAATGGTCTTTCCATTTCTTGCTAGTAATTGCTTGAATTTTGACCACAAACTTTGAGAATATATTTTCCAATACAAAAAACCTATCTAGGAGCATGTTAAAACTTTGAACACTAAAGCCTTTATCTTCTTTCATATGGGAAATGATCCATGAAACCATGTATTTATACTCTATTTTCCATTCTTCTAAACTCTTTACACGACCCTCTTTATCAATGAATTCAGGGATTGTCCAATGCTTAATACTATGAAAGGAGGATAATTTTTCTTTTATTCTTCCTTCTTCCTATTCTATGTAATATATTTCCTTAATAATAGATTTGAACATTTCCTCTATATCTTTGATTTCACCAGGTGCATCTGGATCCCTCTAAGTAACCTCACGAAGCCTGATCAAATCATAATGAGAGGGATTCCACCTCCTGGAGAGCTCATCTAATTGTTTCTTTTGTTTAGCAAATGTTGCTACATGTCTAATAGATTTTGGTATCCAACATATACTTCATCACATTTACTAATCACCAAATCAACATTGCATGCCAGTACTTTCTCTAAAGCATTTAACACCTGCTTAGGGATTTCCTCTAAAAGCATTTCATCGTACTTCTTAATTGGTGATTTTCCTCTACGTACTTATCCACTTTTCCTTTTGACACTTCATCATCCTTTACATCAATTGGTACAGAGGAGGCATCCTTATGTACTACTAGAGCCTTTCTCTGGTTACTACTCTTTAATCTTTGAAGTTGTTTCTTCAAAGCAACATTCTCAAGGTACAATTGATTGATGGCTCTGGTCATTTATGTCTCCCTAGTTTGTGCCTCCTCTAATTGCTCTTACATATGTTTTACCTGGTCTTTATTAAACATTTCTCTGTGTATTAATTTTGTAGTTGATGCCAAAGGAGAAGTGTTTTCCATTGTTTTCATTGATGCCATTCCATCATTTCCTTTGATAATTTTAAGTAATTTGGGCTTATGATGGCCCTTAAAACTCACCCATGTGGCCAAAACTTCAGTTTTGGGATTGTACCCTAATCCACTTATCTTCCCATCAGTATCAAAATCAACAAAAAATGTACTGTCCTCTTGTTTTCTAGCTCGGTCAAGCAAGAACAAACGTCTGAGTCAGCCCTAGAACAATGAGCATATCACTTTTCTGCACCATCTCTCTAGCCTCTTCCAAGGTACAATTGACCTCATCAAGGTGTAACTCCTTGAGTGTTTGTTGAGCAACCTCCTCATGTCTATATTCTTCAATCCCCATCAATTTTAATCACTTTATCTCCTTGAAATATTATATTTTCATTTGAATCCAAAAGTCCTTGAATTCTTGTGTTTTAATAGTGTCTTCGTCTTCAAAAAAAATTCTTGATATGGCTTCCCTTTCATCCATAAAATCAATAGGTTATTCACCTTCCGGAAGCTGAGCCTTATAGCCATGGACTTCCTCTTGAAATACTGATGCTGAGCCACGTGATCTATCAAACTCTTCACCTTTACCAAGTGATTTGAGTGCACTATCAACTTCATCAATATCCCCCTCTCCTTTTGAATCATCATAAGGGGTTATGGCTACCTTCTCATCTTGTTTTTGCCTCTTTAGAGGGGGATAATTTGATGCATTCACTGAATCTGAATCATGGATAATCAATTTTATATGCCTTTTTGGAGGATCAAGCTTAACCTCGTGTGATATACTGCTTGTAGCTTTTCCATATAGTTTCTCAAAATCTTTTAAGCACAACTCCATCATCAATATTTCTTGGGTTTGATCATGAAAAAAACATGGTTGGCCCTTCTTCTATCTATCCTCTTCCAATTTCTTTTATAAGTTCCACTTTTTCAACCTTTGCATAACATCTTGAGGAGTCATGCAATTATGGGAAATATCTTCCACTATGTCAATTTGATGTTTAAATTCTTTTATAAAAGAACTAATATAACCTTTAAGGTCATAGACCCTCTCACTTCCATCCTTCAGACAATATGTTTTCTGTAAATTATCCTGAACTTGTTCAAGGGAACTAGAACCAATAGACAATCCAACATACCTGACTACATGGGGCAAGAAAGTCCCCTTCTTCCTTGGTCCATTCACTTCCTTCTCAAACCACATCATCTGCCAAATAAATTCTAAAAAGGCAACCCTTTCTGATACAAAGTCTGGCAACTGATGGAGGGCCTGCTTGCATCCATATACCCTGATGAGAGTATGATCATTCTTGAAGATCCAATTAGTGAAATTGTGAGTGTGACCCTTTTCTAGGTTGTATTCCAATGGTCTGATCTACCCTTTATATCTTAGAAGGAAGCCTTTCAACCTGAACCCCAAGTGCCCTAAATATCCACACAAGAAAGGAATCATAAAATTCCTTGTAATCATAGTCTCTACTATTCTTGTCCCATATCCTACACCATAACTGAACTGGGAGTCCTTTCCCCTGACCATCCACGATAGTTAACTTCATCATGTCTCTAAATATATTTTTGTTCTGGAAGAGTATTAAATGACACAGTAGAGAATAATTCTTCAAAGTTCTACTAGTATTCTAGTAAACCAACTGATTATGTAAAATTCTTTCAAGATCACTGGCAATATCAAATTCTAGGTTAATGTTAGGGTTCTAGATCCTCATGGACATATACATTAAATCCACTAGCATTATACTTCTATGATTATCACCATAAAATTGACACCAACCATGATAGGTTTTCTAAAAGAAATCCATAAATTGGAGTGTAGGAAATTGAGCCTGATCATTGATAACCATTGGTCTGTTATCCTTGCTTTTTTTCTAGAAATAAGCTACCTCACGTAGTCCAAAACTCTTTACCATCCTTTCATAATCCACCGGATATCCTTCCCTGTCAATCTTGGTAATTGCCTGCCTATTCAGGCCAATGCATGATCTTGTGATGACAAGAATAGGGTTTCCGTCAATTCCCCTAACTATTATGGTTTTTTTTTATAATTACAGGCCAAGACCTCAATAAGTTCTACATCTATAAACACATTTGGCACTAAGTCAAGATTCTAGGGGTTGGACTGAGGCACTTTCTCATCTCTATTATTGTAAAAATACCAGAAAAGGGATCTACCAGTGTGAGGAATGTCAGTATCTCGACATTCTCCCCAGGCATCCTAAAACATTATTTTAGTTTCGGTATCTATGGACCCTGGTAATGCATCTAGAAGGGCTTTTTGTAAAGGAAACTTGGGTTGTTCATTTTTTCGTACATCCTCTTTTTTCTTCCTAGGAATTTTTCTTTTAAATGCAATTGGAGTAGTGGAGAAGAAGCTGGACTTACTTGTTCAGCTCTGTCTATAGTGCCAAGCTCCCTGTGACTTCTTACACTAGCTTGGCTCTCACTTCCACACTTCTTTGATGCTCAATTTGTACTTTTGATGTGATTTAAATTGAATGCCATCTCCTTTAATTCAAGTTTGCAACATTTAATTCTTTTTGAGACTCCACATGTGTGCACTATCTTCTTCAATAATGTTGATGTCATTTCACAAACCCACTTTACTCATCCTTGCAAAATGGCAACCTTTTCGCTAATTCGCAAGTGGTAGTTGATGCCCTTCACAAAATAGCGTCGAGTTCGCTATTCACAATCGTCACTTTTGACTTTCAGGAAATGGCAATCTCTTCGCTATTTCGCAATCCTCACTTTTGTCTTTCATAAATCGGCGATGTCTTTGCTATTTCACAATCCTTACTTTTGTATTTTGAGAAATGGCTTTGCTATTTCACACCCTTCATTTTTAGACTCCGTGAAATAGAGAAAGGTTTGCCATTTTGCATGCTTTGTTTTTTTACTCTTGCGAATCAATGAATAGCATATGGACAGAGGTCCTCATTGATTGCACATGCTATCTTAAAACTTGTTCTGAAGACTTATGAGGTATGGATTGCGTAAAAATATATAAGGATATGAACAAACCCATGGGATGTTTTTTTGGATAATTAGGATAAATATGCTTCACAACATTCACATTCTGATAGGTGGGAATAGACATTTTATCCAGGGTACTATTGTGAACATTTTTATAAGAAAACTTTTTTATCTTCAATCTTTGCTAGGGTTACAATGAGGGTTAGGGTTTATATCATGGTCAAGGTTAGCATTAGGGTTAGGGTTACAATGAGGGGTAGGGTTTATATCATGGTTAGGGCTAGCATTAGGGTTACGGTTTGGTTTAGATTTATTATTATGATTAGGGTTAGGGTTTAGTGTTAAGATTTGAATATTTATAGTCATGGTTAGGGTTTAATGTCATGGTCAGAATTATGTACATAGGGTTAGGGGTAGAATTATGGTTAGGTTTAGGGTTTGGATTATAATTATAACAAGTTTTGAGTTTATGAATAGGGTTTTGGTTCACATTAACGGTAGGGTTGGAATTACTATTAGGGTTGGGATCAAAATTATAATTAGCAGTAGGGTGAAAATTTAGATTTGCTTAGGCTAGGGTTAGGGTCAAGGTTAGGATTAAGCTTAACATTACCATTAGGACTGTGATTTGGTTTAGGTTTATGATTATGATTGTCAAACCCCAACCATCCAACCAACCTCCAAGCCAATCAACATCGTTATCATACCAACCTTAATTCCCTTACAAAACCATGTCATCTGAATGAACCTATCAATCATACTAGTCCAGCTTATCCATGCCTCAAAGCTATCCAAAATATTCATGAGCCTCATACTTATCAAATGGGTTTCTCCACTTTGATCCAATCTAGTTTTCTTCATGAGACTATCATTCATTCCATATCATACCCTCCTCAAAATTGACTTGCATATTTTTTTAAAAGAAAAAAGTATCCCATTAGTAATATAGTTTGTCAAAAAATGCATTTTCCAGGAAAAGAGTTAGGCCTCCACGAACAAGGAATATTAGAAATCTATATTGAACCACTAGGACCCCACATGACCCCTAACAACACCATATGACCCCTTATCACACCATATGACCCTTTTGGACCATATGATGTCTTAAGGGGTTGTATAGTGTCCTAAGGGGTCATATGGTGTTCTAACACATGTGGCCCCATTAGGACCTTGTGTGACCCCTAACGACACCATAAGACCCCTTAGCACAAAATACAACCCCAAGTAGGACCATATGATATCCTAAGGCGTCATATGGTGTCCTAAGGGGTCCTAAGGGGTCGTATGGTTTCCTAGGGGGTCATATGGTATCTTGAGGGGAAAGATGAACCATTATTACAATACAAAAAGCAGTGCCAATACTGCTAACAAAAAAAGGGTTTAGATCATCCCCTAAGAGTGAGCATCAGGTTCAAGGATGAAAATAATAAACCAATATGCTCCCCCTCTCTCCCTTCCTCCATACCCCCTCTCTCTCTTTCTCCACACTTTCTAGTCTCTCCCTCCCCCCTCTATCTCCCTTCCTTTCCCATCCTATTTGTCTTCCTCTCTCTCTCTCTCTCTAACATAACCATTATTCTAACCCTCACCCTAACCATATGCTAAAACTAAATCCTAACCCTTATAAACATAATCTCAAAACTACAACTAACCCTAACCCAAACCAAACCTTACCTCAAACACTAACCCTTGTTGGTAAAATGGTGTCTCAACCTTACAGTTAAATAAGGTTACTATTTAGAGTAAGTTTTTATTTGAGCATGAAATGGTGCAAAATTCTCCTTGAATCTTTTGGTTGGCTAGATAAGCATGTCGGTAAAGTTACGTCGTGAGATCATAACTAGTTTTGAAGATATTAAATTTTTCATTTTGGAAGGGTCTACTGAAAGGTTTAAATTTTATTTTGAAGACTTTAGAGGCCCCAAAATGCCTTGAAAAGTGGGCATAAGAAGCGTAGCTTCTTACAAGGCATTAGAACACTTCGCGAGATTTTTGGCACTTCAAACGGTTTGTTAATAGGACATGCGATTCTCAAGTTATGACCTCTGAAAGTTTGTACTCCTAAAATAAGAAATATAAAATGCATCGAACACATAAATGAGCTGTAAAAAGGGAGGGACACGTCATAGGACATCTAGAAGGGAGATAAGGTTGGCTACACCTTATTGGGTGGTTTTAGCACATGGTTTTGTAATACCTTTTGATGGTTTCTTGTATTGTATCTCCTATAGATGAGGTGCGTGAGATAGAGGTTGTGTGTAAGAGTCTTATGGCTATTGAGTTACCTCTGAATATCTGATTAGTGGTACTCCTGGGAAGAGATTTCTCTACAAGTATATTGTAATCTATTTTGATTGCGGAATAATATATTGGGCAGCTTTTGGAGTGTGGATTCTTTATCCCGAAAGGGTTTTCCCCACATAAATCACTCTGTTGTGGTATGAATGTTATTTATGAGTATTTCTATTTTCTATAACTATTGTAATGATCTGTAAAAAAATTGCATTACCCTCCTCTCAAGGTTAGTGTAGGATGTTGTTCTGCTACCTAACTTCCTTACAAGTGGTATCAGAGGTTGATCACCTTTGATTTTAGTTGTGGGTTGTTGAGTTTTTTGAACTAATCCAGATTTGAGTGGGAGCTTGTGCAGAAGACACTTTTTGTTCTTGTTGTAAGAATTTTTAGATGGCAAGTTCGTCAGCAAAAATAGAGGTGGAGAAATTTAATGGAATAAATTTTGAGATGTGGAAGCTGAAGATGGAAGATTTGCTAATAGATCGGGATCTATGGGATATTGTTGATGCAAATGTTGAAAGGCCCTCAGATCCTACTACGACGACTTAGTATGATGTGATGAACTGAAAAGCCAAGGGTCTAATCGGACTATGCCTAATAGACTTTGTTCTAATCAATTTCAACGAAGAAAACACTACAAAGAAGCTATGGACTAAGCTTGGCGAATTGTATCAAGTGAAATCTCTATTAAATCAGATTTTCTTGAGGAAGAAATTGTATTCCTTGAAGATGGAAGAGGGTGGATGAGTTGCAAACCACCTAGAAGCATTCAATATGTTGGTGGCTCAATTAGTATCTATCGGTGTTAAGATGAACGAAGAGGAGAAATGTCAGATCTTGCTTTGTTCTTTGTCTGATTCATGGGATTCTCTTGTTATGGATATTGATAGTACTTCTATTATTTTAAAGTCTGAAGATGTGATGGGTGCCCTACATCACGAAGAGATGTGAAGGAAGGTATCCCACAGTTCGAAGGAAGCCCTAACTGTTCGTGGAAGACCTAAGGAGAAAGGCAAGAAGAATGAGAAGCTCGATAAGTCCAAATCAAGAGGGAAATCGAAATCTCCTGGAAAGTCCAAAGTCATTTTCTCGAATTGCAGTAAACCAAATCACATCCCTAAGGACTGCATAGAAGAAAATAAGAAGAAAAAGAAGAAGATTGATTCTGATTCTGAGTCTAAGAAGGAAGATGGTGATGCATTTATTGTAGCTTTGGCAACTCATGTAGGTAATGATGCCTAGTTAATTGACTCAGGTGCATCTTTTCATATAACTGCCAATAGAGAATATGAAGAATTTAATGGAGGTAAGGTGTACTTGGGTGATGATTCACATTTAGACATTGTTGGTCGAGGTCAAGTTAGAATTAGGTTTTCTGATGCTAGAATAAAAAGGATTAATGGTGTGTTGCATATCCCTCATTTAAAACAAAATCTATTATCTATGAGAAAACTAATAGATGCAGGTGTGCAGGGAGTCTTTTATGAAGCAGGATCTAAGATGATTAACGGTTCTATGGTAATTGTTGGAGGTGTCAGGCTCGATACTTTGTATAAGCTATATGCATACATTGTTGAGTGTAATATCACTTCTATAAAAAGTGAATATGTGGAAGATTTGAGGGTTTTACCTTCATCAAATGGAAATGGCTTTTGGGTACCTAAGGGTTCTCTTTCTTCTGAAGAAAAGTTACATATAGAGAAGACTATGTTATGGCACTAGAGGCATGGCCACATTGGAGAAAAGGATCTAAGGACCTTGAAAAATAAAAACCTTATTGAATGTTTGAATGATTGTAATCTTGACTTTGATTTCTGTGAGCATTGCATTTATGCACAACAAAACTGCATTCAATTTTACTCAAGTTCTCATTAAACTTGTGGTGTTTTGGATCTTATTCATTATGATGTGTTTGGTCCTGTAGATGTTCCTTCGATTGGAAAATCCGCATATTATGTTTCATTTATTGATGATTTTAGTAGAAGGACATGGGTATATTTTCTAAAGAGTAAATCTGAAGTTTTTAGTCGATTTAAAGAATTTAAACAAATGGTTGAGTTGTAGGCTGAAAAGAAAATTAAATGTTTGAGGATTGATAATGGTGGTGAATTTTTCTCTAATGATTTTGATAATTCTATAAATATCGTTGCATTAATAGATAGAAGGCAACTTTGTATTCTCCACAACATAATGGAGTTGCAAAAAGAATGAACAAGACACTGATGGAGAAGGCTATGAGTATGTTGAGTGGTGTTGGTCTAGAACAAAAATTTTGGGCTGAAGTTGTTGCCTCTGCTTGCTACTCTATTAGAAAGTCTCCTACATTAGCCCTTGTTGATAAAATATCTATAGAAGCCTGGTTGGGTGACAAGCCTTCATTGATACATCATAGAGTTTTTGGTTGCGAGGCACATGCACATGTGCCAAATGAGAAGTGGACAAAGTTGGAGAACAAGGTTGTGAAATGTATCTCCATCGGGTATAGTTGTGGTGTGAAAGGATACAAGCTTTGGGACCTTGTTGCATAAAAGGTAATTCATAGTAGAAATTGTATTTTTAGAGAAATTAAGTCTCCTTCTATTACATTGTAGTTAGAATAGACTAAAAAGGAAGACGTGAGTCAATTTCCTTCTACACCTGAAAGAGTTGAATCAAGACCCTTAGATAGGCAAGAAGTTGAGGAGAGCTTGTCTACCTCTGCATCTTCAAAAGAGGAGGAAGAACCTCCAATTCAGCTTGTTCAAAGGTCTACAAGACATAGACAACCACCTGAAAGGTATTCACTTGATGATTGAAGATGTATTTTTTCTTTGAATACTAATGTGGATGAACCAAAATCTATAGAAGAGGCATTAGGTATGAATGATGCACAATCTTGGAAGATTGCTATGAAATAAGAAATGTCAGCTTTGAAAAATAATGATACATGAGATCTTGTACCATTGCCTAAAGGACGAAAATCTATTGGTTGTAAATGGGTGTTCAAGAAAAAGATTGGTTCAGATGGAAGCATTGAGAAGTATAAAGAAAGGTGGGTTGGAAAAGGATACTCTCAGGTTGAGGGTGTTGACTATGGTGAGATATTTTCTCTTGTTGCCAAAATGACATCCATTAGATTTTTTCTTTCTATTGTTGTTTCTTATGATTTAGAGATTGAGAAAATGGATGTGAAAACTGCTTTCTTTCATGGTAATTTGGAGGAGGATATTTATATGACATATTCGGAGCACTATTTGGTGAAAGGTAAAAGTAATTTGGTCTATAAATTAAAGAAATCTTTGTATGGCCTCAAACAGAGTCCTAAGATGTGGTACTAGAAATTTTATACATGTGTGTTGAGTTTGGGATTCGAGCATTCTAAATCAGATCACTATGTTTATTATAAATCTAATGGTGATCATTTTCTATACATTTCATTGTATTTTGATGATATGTTATTCATTGGTAAAGGGAAAGGTATGATTTCCAAACTTAAGTCTCAGCTTGCTACTAAATTTGAAATGAAAGATCTTGGTGTAGCAAAACACATTCTTGGGATGAAATTTAAAAGAGATAGAATGAATAGAAAGCTATGTCTAGGCTAGAGTAAGTATGTGAATTCGATATTATAGAGGTTCAACATTCCAAATTGTAGACCATGTGTGTTCCTTTTTCATTTGGAATGAAATTATCTATTGTAGATTATCCTACATCCCCATCAAAGATGGAAGACATGAGCAAAGTGCCTTACCAAAGTACAGTTGGAAGTTTGATGTATGCTATGGTCTGTACTAGACCAAACATTGTCCAAGCATTGGGAGTTCTATTCAGATATATGTCTAATCCTGGTAGAGTTTATTGGGATGCAATCAAAAGAGTCTTCAAAATTTTGAAGGGTACCTTAGAGTATTCTTTGTGTTATCATGGTAATTCAGTTGGAGACGTGATTTCCTTTGATATTCATGGTTATGTGGATTCAAACTGGGTAGGTGATATTGATAGTAGAAGATCCACCAGTGCTTATGTGTTTACTTTATTTGGTGGTGCAATTTGTTGGATGAGTAAGCAGTAGGTTGTGGTTGCTTTTTCCACTACTGAAGAAGAGTACATGGTAGCTACTCATGCTTGTAAATAAGCCATTTGGCTTAAGAGACTGTGTTTAGACATTGGAATCAAACAAGGACCTATGACAGTTTATTGTGATAGTCAGAGTACGATCTACCTAGCTAAGAACCTGACATTTCATGCCTGGACCAAGCACATTGATGTTCAGTATCATTTTGTTAGAGATATCATCAAAGATGGCAGGGTGAAGTTGGTTAAGGTAGAAACTTTGATGAATGTTGCAGATGCTTTAACTAAGGTTGTGAGCACAGAGAAGTTCAGATGGTGTTCGGAGTCTATGGGCCTCATGGCCCCTAGCAATTGATTTATTGTGTTGATAATCCCTTTTCTCTTGTAAGGTGTTTGACAAGTGGGAGATTTATTGGGAAAATGGTGTCTCAACCTTGCATTTACATAGGGTTACTATTTATAGTAAGTTTTTATTTGAGCACTAAAAGGTGTGAAATTCTCCCTAAAGCTTCTGGTTGGCTAGATAAGAATTTCGGTAAAGTTACGTCACAAGATCTTAGGTAGTTTTGAAGATATTAAATTTATCATTTTGGAAGGGTCCAATGAAAGGTTTAAATTTGATTTTGAGGATTTTAGAGGCCCCAAAACATCTTGAAAAGTGGGTGTAAGCAGCTTATGAGGCATTAGAGCACTTCGCGAGCTTTCTAGCGCTCCAAACGATTCACCAATAGGACACACGTTTCTCAAGTTATGACATCCGGAAGTTTGTACTCCTGAAATAGGAAATATAAAATACATTGGACACATAAATGAGTTGTAAAAAGGGAGGCACACGTCATAGGACATCGAGAAGGGAGATAAGGTCGGCTATAACTTATTGGGTGGTTTTAGCTTATGGTTTTGTAATACCATTTGATGGTTTCTTGTATTGCATCTCCTATATATGAGGTACATGAGATAGAGGTTGTGTGTAAGAGTCTTATGGCTATTGAGTTACCTGTAAATCTCTGATTAGTGGTACTCCCGCAAAGAGCTTTCTCTACAAATATATTTTAATTTGTTTTGATTGTGGAATAATATATTGAGCAGATTTTGGAGTGTGGATTTTTTCTCCCGAAAGGGTTTCCCCACGTAAATCACTGTGTTGTGGCATGAATGTTATTTATGAGTATTTATGTTTTCTATAATTGTTGTAATGATCTGTAAAAGTTGTACATTACCCTCCTCTCAAGGTTAGTGTAGGAAGTTGTTCCACTACTTAACTTCCTTACAACCTGATGCAGAGGCAGGGGGGAAATTGCAAAACTTGTAGATAAATATATGTTTAGGACCCAAACCCCACACTCCTAAGGTGATTTAAGTGCATCAAATACCTCCAATAGGCTCCAAACTAGTCTTCCACTAATCCAAGTGGCTCCTCAACCTCTACACCATTAAAATACTCCCAAAGACATGTGTCTATGGTTCACAAGTCATCAAGTGTTTATTTGTAAAGAAGACTCAACTATTAGCTTTCAACTAGGCCTAGGCTCCTACGAACCCTACAAACATTGTTTTCGATGAATATCTCCCAAAGGTTACAAAGCTATAGGAAAACAAATCACATATTAGGATACCCTTTTCATCCAACTATAACATTCCCAAAAGTTAGGTATTGTTGCTTTGGACCAACATCCTCAAAACCTCACTGTCCTTTGTACCCGGTAGGCTAATTAGGCCTCTTTTGCAAAGGAAGTAGTTCCTAAACTCATCTATAGTAAAAACCCTTCTGTAAGGTCTTTTTTTATGATCCCAAACCAAGGATTTTCTAGGTTTTATGCCTAGGTAAGGCTTATATATGTCCTAACCCCAAAACCCTCACTAAAACACCCTCAAACCTAGGGCTTGCTCAAAAACTCACCAAACACCACTTCCAAAATCAAATAAAGGTTGATTCACCATGTCCCCAACATACACTCACTATTTCAAACACAAAACAATCCCCTCCTTAAGGCCAATCTGATACTGCTATAATTGTGGCATCAAAACCATGCATTTTCAGTCAACTCTTCATGGTGTACACCAAACATACTCTCTTTCCTGTCATTAAATTGTTAGGAATGTATGATACATGCTAGGAGATGATCCAATCCATAGGAATCAGATTCCTACATCTATGGTTGGATCATTGTGTCAATTGAAATCAACAAAATGGTTAAATGAAACTAACTATAAACTTAGGAATGTACAGTGCAAAGTGTGATAACAGATTTGTTGTACCCTCAACAAATTATAAACATGAAAAGAATACAAAAAAGCTATCCTGACTTCATTACAAAACTATTATCAAATCTACTTTAGTGCATAGAAAACATTAAAACTAAGATTTGTAGGAAAAATAAGTGGTTTTATTGCTATTTTGGTTGCAGTCCGTACAACCCCTATACTTGCTTGTGCTCACACCTTGCACTATCGTACAAATGCCTCTCAGGGATTTAAATAAACCTCCAACAACTACCCCAACTGATCCATGGAGTTAGTTGTCATTACAAAAGCTTAACAAGCCGATTTTGTCATTTCCCACCAAAATGGCACTAGTTGTTGATATTCAAACATTTGAATAAAAAACTCCTATTAAATATCCTATTTTGAATTCTGACCCAAACTAATGACTCCTAAAGGATTAAAATTCTTTATTCAAGAGGTCTAAACACTCTTAATACCATGCCCAATCCTATAACCTTGAAATCCCATATTTGGTCCTATGGTCCTATTAGGCCCATCAGGACAATTAACCATTACATTAGGATCATTACAATGAAATGCCATAATTGTCTTTAAAACATCAAAATTGAGTCTATTAGACCCATACATCTCCTTGTCATTCCTCCATGGTGTCCTCCAAGTTGTCTTCAAGTCAGGTGCTCCTGCACCACAACCCTAACCCTAATCATAATAAATGAGAATTCCTAGGGCCAACCATTTGTTATAAATTTCTTATAGCACTAAAATGTCCAACTTGTGAAGTATGAATTAAAGATCATAATTCATATATGAAGAGCACATCTTGTTTAAACTATCCATTTTAAAATATACCCAAAATCATGAACTATTAAAAGCCTTCACAGCGTAAGAAAAGACTCAATCATATCATCATATCCTTATCTACCACCTAGATACTTTGCACCATCTACTCTTGTTGACTTGGAATATATTTACATATTTATATCTATATTATATTTAAGCTATGAAGAATTTTATTCATGCAAACTAAAGAGATTACTTAGAGGAAATGTTGCATGATATTAGATGTTAGATCAAACTCTTTAATCAAAAGGCAATTAAAATTGACATATAATATCACAACACATTAATTTAGTGAAATGTGCGTATTATTCTAGAATGTTAGAGCAATTTATAATGTAGCATTATTATTATATATTATTTGTAGGCCTTGATATCTTCTAGGAGGTGTTCAAATAAAGTGTTTTGTAGACATTTTGTGCTTCAAGTTTACATAATAATTAAAATGAAGGAAAATAATTGGACCCAAATTGTATTTTAAATTTGAAATTTAAAATTTTCTTTTGAAAGTATAAAAATGAACTTATAGTCTATTTGGCTCGTTATTTGAATCTCGCACTCACAAGAGTAGAGAGTTGTGGCTACGATACACTATAAGGCATAATCTAGTTTTGTAAGCAATCCCCATAAAAGCCCCATTTGCATTTTCAAGGATCAATTGAAATACCAAGCCACCCACAAAGCATTCAACCAGCCGGAAATTAAAAAATGGAGGGAGAAAGAGGACGAACAAGTGCTAGTGCCAACAAATCCAATGTAAGTGTTGCATTCTATATTTTGGTCAAATCCCATTAATCTTAAGATCCATTATAAAATCCTTCCAATTTACTAAATAGGATTGAAATGGTAGCGTGATTTTTTACATTGAGTTGGTAGGGCTTATTGGGGCAGAAAATTGTATTTTTTGCAAAACCTACAACAAGTGTTGTGCCTTATGAACCATTCATTATAGAGCCTTTTAGCTCATCAATTAAATAACTTGATTACATAGATATTACAATATCCAAACTAAAAACACCTTGACTAATATTGCCTAACTATTGACAATAGGATATTTCCAACAAAACATACAATGTATGAACAAGGGGCAACAAAATTGCAGTAGGGAGACAACTAATATCAAACCTAATTCAGCACCCTCTCGAGCTCTGCTCATCTTCTCATGCAGCAATGTCAGACTCCTAAGATGAGGTGTCATCCATTGGAAGAGGGAATGCAAAATGTGTTCCATGTGGATCTAACAAAGTGTTCTCCCTAAGAACCCAAACTGCATAAAACTGTCATTTCTATTGAAGCTAGGGGCTCACCAATTGGAAGGGCATGCTGTCAGACCTATTGAAGAAAGGGTAGTGGAGAAGCATATCCAAACCTATATATGAAGGAGAGAAAAATTGAACGTGGCACTGAATCAAAAAGAAAGAAATCATTATTCATGAAACTACCCCACCAAATATCTCTAGCAAAAATATCATTATTGTGTAACTATAGATTGAGCTCTTCCCAAGTGAAAAGAAAGGAGTGAAAAAAAGGCCCCAATTATCAACCTGGTATAGTCTTTTGGATGTGTGAGATCCATAACCACTTAAGCCAGCCTTGAAGCCACCATGCTTGGAGTAGCCACTAGATTTGCCAAAATCCATTCTTCACCTATGACTATCTTTGCAGCCCATTCGACACTTCCCTGCGATATTGCAAATGTGTCAAACATTCTTAGTGGATGGACATTTGCATAAAGACCCAAGTTTTGCGTTATCCCACAAAGTTGGATTCTTGATTCCATAATAACTGCTTATGAAGGTATGCCACTCAAAATTGTAGAACATTGTTTGTAATGAAGACCACAAAGCCAAAACACTACGTAGAGATTAATTTAACCTTTCCACATTGTAAAAAACCTTTGGAATACAGATATGTAAAATTACACAATCGGTGAGGAAGGACATTGGAATTCCAATAAATCATGTGGAGTACCTCTGTACTCATATGGAGTAGCTCGGTATGAAGTCCTTACTCTATCCTCAGCTTCCATGTTGGTAGCCTTTGCTTGCATCAAATTGAATGCTGAAATGATTTCCATAATGTCATACGTAAGAATCCCCATTGTAAAGGATATGGATTATTTTTCAAATCCTTCACCGCTTTTCAATAGACTATTGCCTTGGTTCTTGATTCTCCACATGTCTTCTTATCTCTGGCACAATGTCATGAAGTGACACCTTTGAAAAAACCATGCTCTTTAATTCTCATTTTTTAACATTGCGAGATGTTAATCTGAATGTGCAATCTGACTAATTTGAGTTAGTTGTACACCCCATATGCAAGACATTATTTCCAATTACATCATTGCATTGAATACTTCGCATCCACCTGAAGTGGCATTCCAAGTCATGGGAGTACGTTTTCAGTTGTGTCCTACGTCATAAGCCCAACCTTCCATATCTTTATCCATACAATGGTTAATCAATAAGAAACCTATTTTTGGATAAGACATTTACATCTTGTCTCACTGATTTATTGCACAGAAGGTCTTTCCTACGATCAACAACAATAAAATATATTAGTAAAATGATACTTAAACTTTGTTGAAATCACTCTCCAAGTGCTCCATTAAAATTTTGTCTTCATGGAGCTCCCTTGATGAAAGAGTAATCTTATTCTCTTCTTGTTCACATCTCCTATTTGCCAAAATGTTTGCCATCATTTTGGCTTCTCTATAGCAATGCATAATCTGATATGAATCTAGACAAGAGAGCAACTCGCCTGCTTCCGGAATGATATAATCTAACTATGAGTTGGGGGTTTGAGACTTGATCAAAGTTGTAATAATGATCTGAGAATCCCCTTCAATTATCAGATTCTTAACCTTATTTTTAATGGCTAATTTTACACCAAATAGCAAAGCCCTTGCTTCTACTAGGTTGTTGGTTCCATTTGGTATCCTCCCATAGCCTATTACCACCGCATGATCTTCTGAATCTCAAATGACACAAGATGACATACGTTTTAACTTTATCAGTTCCTTTTGAAATCAAATAAAAGTCCATGAAAAATAACCAGCCAAGTTGGAGGGTGAGGAAAACTAAGTCCATCTTTCAAGAAACCTCTACTAAGTCCATGATCTCTTGTAGATTCTCTTTGTCACCTTATAGTTATGCTTGCCCATGTCTTGATGGACCATGATAAACCTCAACAAATTTTTGGTAACTATCTCTTTCATTCAATGGAGTGCAGGTACCACTAAATAGGTATTTGTCAGATCTGTCTTCCTCGAGCAAGGGAAATTCAGGAAGAGAAGAGGAAAGAGAGACATGTAGCAGGTTTAAAAGAGGGAGATCAACTAGAGGTAAAAATATTAGAAGAAAATTTCGTAAACGTATGGAATTTTTTTTGTTGAAGGGGGTCATGTTCTTATGATGATGAGAGAATAGGTGATAGAGAGGTTCCCTTGAGGTACAAACATCTATGGAAACAATGGGTACCCAAGTAACTTCCTCTAATAAACACTGATTTATGTGTCAACGAGAGGATATATTGCATAGCACCATCGTCATTACATGGTTTGGGCCTATTTTACATGGACGACATAAAGGTCTGTTATGGAAAAGTTACTAAATTGATGGAGTATGTTGGACCCTATTACAGTTACAAAGATTGGATGCAGCTGGTTTGATATACATGAAGTATGCATAGGTATGCACTATTAGCAAATTATATATGGCTAAAAGATAGGGATCAAAATAAAGGAGTGGCTATGTACATTGATGGAAAGCCAAAAGTATCAGGGAATATTGCAGGTTTTATAAATAGTACACGACTTGGGTCAACAAATAAGAAACCCAATTGCATTTTTGAGGTGCGTGAGGGAAACTGTGTATTCGTATGTGCAATAAAATCAATAACTGTAAGGGAAGAGTTGCTAATTAATTAGAATTTGAACCACATAGATACAAACACAATTTCTATGGGGGTGGTACATACTATATACCATTTTACACAACCTCCAATTAATGACTTCAATATACCATTTTATTATTATGTTATTTTTCGTAAGTCTATTGGTTTCATTTCGCTAATGTTTTTTATATTTAATTTTTTTCACAGTGGGACATTGATCATACAGGGAAGGCTCTGACCCTGAACACAAATCGCAATGCATATTTAGGCGCTTCTACCCAACAGGTTTACCTCATTATTTCATGTTACTGTCTCCAATTAGGACTGTCAATTCCGTTCTTTCATTACCTGATCACATTCTAATTTTGATCACAATCTTTCATAAAGAAAACACAATTGGAAGTGAATCCTATTCTCTTGGAGCCTTCAAGGCTTTCATACTACAACTCAATCCACACTCAATGATAATGTTAATTTTGATAATGTTTTTAATATTCTTCTGCAAACGAATGATCAGGGAAAGACATTAGCAATAGAGGAGAGCATCCATAGGGAGGTGTAGTCACTATTATGTGATGATGACATTGCATATTCTGCAAACCCTCTGGATATGATAAGGAAGACCCAAAAAAAATGCAATTAAGAAATCCTTCAGTAATTATTCATAGTGCCTCAAATAGATGAGATAAGAGAAAGGGTTAAAATATTGACTGAGAGAGCACGAAACTTGCAGGTAAGTTGTCATGAGATCTTTAATTATAACATAAGTTCATTCATGGTTTTATATTTTGTACTCTTTTATGTCATGAACTAAAATATGAGTTGTTTTTACAGGATTTTTTGCATCCTCATGATGCTGCTGGCCATGATCAGGGTACTACAAGTGCTACCAGGGCAATAGGGGTTGGTTCAAGTGTCGATCCTGATCTTCTTGCGCATTGACCACATCATTTGTTTCCATCATCCATTCCTATATTGTCACCTCAAATATTGGCAACAGATAGCATGCAGGCATCACGTACTGCACCCTTTAGCAACAAACAAATGCTAGAACATGCATTAGGACATGTAATTGGGGATGCAGAGGTCACTAGTTTTGGTGATTTTTTAGTAACATTTATTGGATCTTCCTGTATTACTAGTACGGGAACATTGTCAGTCACATTTGTGGTGACCGATGATTTCGTTCCCATAAAGATAGAGAAGGTCCTAGGTACTTTAAAAAAATTTAATTATTATTATATATAATCCATTTGAAATTTACTTATTGATCACTCTTTTTAGACTAATGATCCCATGATCTTTTTGCATGAAATCATGTTTTTTATAAACATCTAAATGATATTACATTGGATATCTTTGGGCCCACCATACATACACAATGGAATGCCCAAAATCAAGATTCAAAAGATGAGCTCATTAATTGTTTAGTTGTTGTTCGATAATAACACATTCAACCAAAACAAGGTCCTTAAGAAAGTTGGTACCTATCTAAAGTATGTGCGGGACCAATATAGGTCACATTTAGAGAAGAACATAAAGTACGAGCATCCCCTCATGATTCTGGAGAGGAAGTGGAAGGACCTAGTGCCGGATGGAAAGGAGAAGGCTGAAAAGGAAAAAGGAAAGACACAACTAGGCCAAGGAAGGTATGTGATACTATCAACAAATGTAATTATATACTAGTCACTCTTTCTTTTTGCATAATTTAACATATTTCAAACTTTTCATAGGTTGTTGGACACATTGAAGGCAACAAAGGAAAGAGTAGAAAAATACTTGCATCACAAACTTGGCTCAAGTGGTTATATGAAATTAGCTGCACAAATTGTAAGTATCAATAAATGAAATATATCATCCAAATAATAAATTGTAAACAATTTTGGTTTTTTCACACCATATAAGGAAAATTCTTGACCCTGCGCAAAAATGCAAGGCTCTGAATTCAAGAGAGTGTCCACAAAAGACGACCTAAAGATTTCCTTCCAGCAAGACTATGGAGTCATGGTTGAATGCCTAAGACTCTTGACAGGTAAAACACAAGATTCCACTACATCTAACACATGGGTAAATAAAATCAATGAAGTTTATTTAAAATTGAATACTTCTACAATCTATTCAATATTAATTTCCACCATAAAGTAATTATGTGCCTATTTGTTTTAAACAGACAAGCAATGATAATATTGCACATGACATTGGAATGCAGCCTAGTGAGGGTGGAGCACAACCTGCAAATGATGGTCATGGCCATGTACATCCCAGTACTGAATGTATTCATGTGCTATACAAAATGTATTATGGATTAATACAAATAAAAATCTTTACTTGGAATTGATGTATTAATTAATGTAACCTTTCATGTTTCAACTTTAGAGCATGTAGAGCGTAATCAACATGTTGAGCATGATCAGGCTAGACAAGATCAGTAATATGATGTGGCCTCGCCAAGTAAAGAGGACCACTCTAATGTTATTTTAAATATTTTTAATTGCAATTGGTGTATTAATTAATGTAACTTTTCTTGTTTCAACTCCAGAGGTTTTAGAGGGTGTTCAACATGTTGAGCATGAGGATATAAGAAAATATCAAGAACATGATGTGGGCCCATTGGGTAAAGAGCACCACTCTAATGTTATTTTAAACATTTTTTATTGCAATTGGTGTATTAATTAATGTAATCTTTCATGTTTCAACTCTAAAGGATTTAGAGGGTGTTCAGCGTGTTGAGCGTGAGGATATAAGACAAGATCGGGAACATGATGTGGCCCCATCAAGTAAAGAGAACCACTCTAATTTTCCTTTAATTAATGAAATACTTGTAACAATAATAATAAAACATATCAATTTAACATTTATTTGTTATTGCAGTAGACCCCCCCTTGCACCGGCCTCCACATCGTGAGTACACAACTAGGAATACATTAATATCATGAGCAGGGGGCATAACAGCTGAAGTGGGGGCAGATGATTTAGAAAACGATGTTCCACTTCATCTCTATTTATCTTCAAAAAATAAACAAAAAAAAAAGTGATTGTAATCATATTATGACAACCGGCATATTTTTAATAATATGTAAAAACTAAAACAATGAATGTTATATGCTAATGAATGAGTGTGAATATGTTAATGAATGAATGTTATATGTTATTAATGGATGAATGAATGAGTGTTATATGTTATTAATGGATGAATGAATGATTAATGTTATATGATTGGGTATGGGGAATTGAGAGTAATGTGAAGGGGAATTGGGAATAAACCCCATTTGTTATGACTATCCTAAGTATTTGTGACTGTTACAAGAAGACATTGTTGTTATTGTAGCAATATGTGGGGTTAGTTCCAAGCAAAGATTAACAAGCGAAGACCCTAACGTAGAAAGCATTATTTTCCTTTCTCTGCTTTTGTGTGCCTTTTTGTAAAGAAGTTCAAAGGATGTTCTAATTTTCATAAGGGTCTCTATCATAAAAAAGCAGTTTTGAATGTCAAACTCAGAGAATATAGACCAAAGGTATATGAGACTATTAAAGCAGCAAAACTTGTGAAGGTATATCCTCTACACAAAACATTCATCGACAAAGGACAGATTTTCAAAGAAAATGTAGTAACCTAGACCAAAAGAAGTCATTGTAGGTTGTGGCAGTCATAGGAGCTCTAAATCAAGCCTTAAGAGGACATTGTTAGATATAGTTATGATACGAAGGCAGTGAGGTTAAAGGTATTAATAACGCTTGAGGTCAAAGGTCACTTCATTTCCTAAGCATGAGGATACAAAGGTAAGATGAGTGAGCAATAAGACATGGTTTCAACTCAACAAAAGCATACACCGCCTCTTCAACTAATGATAGAGCAGAGAACAATAGTATATCTCGTTATGTAAGGAATGGTCTTTTGATTATTCTTAATTAGCACATTCAATATATTTTGACACAAGTTTGGATTCTCTTGGATTTCTTTGAATCATATAGTATCTCACACACATACAGAGAAGGCAATAGGTTAGCTGACAGCCTAGCAAATGTACAATAACATAGAAGTAGACTCAACAATTAATTGCATTGACTTAGAACTATTTCCTCACCTGGAAGACATTGTGAAGGAGGAATTGTGTTTAACAAAGATAGGAAACTAACGAGAGATATATCTTATGAATGTTAGAAAACTTTATCATAAATGTTTCTCTCACGAGAATGGCAATTATCAAAGATGATCATCATTATATTGCAAGATTTAAATCTTGCATTCTTTTTATTGATAATAATAGCAATTATAATCGGCAAGGGGAAATTATGTATGTGTACTTAAATTCATCGAAGTTCTAAGAATACATGTTTTATACGCCCTGTTTCAAATGCAGCAAATTTCATCTTCTTCAAACGAAGGTGAAATTCAAACAACTCACTGGTGCTCAGGCTATCGTTTGGCACATATGGAGTATATGTTGTGCAACTACAGGGTGAATGTTTTAATTCAACACTGAGAAATTCCTTTCACATATCATATTTTGGATGAAATCCAGGGCAAGTGTTTAAAGTTCACAATTCCCAAGTCAGGAATTGTGTGAAGTGACTAATTGGGGAAGAAATTATATTCCCACAGGCAAGAAGAATCATTTTCCCTTCTCAGTTGCTTTCTGCCTTTTTATCAAATGCCCTAGATTTGCTTCAATCATTCAATTCTCTTGAGCTAATTGCAAGTAGGGTTGTAAGATAATAATTCATCTCTGGTAACAAATTATTGCATGCAGTCCAGCACTATGATCTTTGGAGAGGGAAAACACATATTGGGGGTCTTTTTCCCCGTCATTTTCTCCTCAATGGTCATGCTTATATCTTAGTGTGCATGACAATATTAAACATACTTTGGACATGCAAAGTATTAGGTTCATTCAGCAAGTATTTGATAGATACATCAAGGTCATTGGACAAGATATGATAGAAAGAGTTTATAAAAAAGTCAATTCTCTCTTATTCCTGTTACGCCATGATAATGCGGACTCTGCCCCTGCTTAGCATAATCCAACTGCTCACAATCCTTTTGCTAAGGATAATGTTTCTCCATCCCAAGGCACTCAAGGTCCTCATGCTCATGACAACATTCAGCCTCCAATCTTGGACCTGAACAACCCTCCAAGAACGAGGAATATCAATGATTTACAAATAGCCAACAACTCAGAAATGCCACCTACACAACAAGTAGGGTTCCCTCAAGAACAACAGGATAAAAATGAAGTTGACATGAAAGCCATGGAAGAATGAGTATAATTATGATAAATATTTTTTTGTGCGAGTAATATGTAAAGACTATTTTGCGACTCCATCCTCTACAATTTATCAACTTCACCCATTTGATATGCTGGCAATTTTATTTTCTATAGAATCACTATGTGATTTTGGCCAATTGAACTATTTTGGTCATGTATGCTACTTGAACCAAAATTTGTAATCTATTATATTATATTATTATATTTTTGTAATAGCATTCATTTGAATGAATATATATATTTTTTTAAATAGTGTTTTTTGCTGTAATCTCGATGAACACATACTGATGAACCCCTTAAATCATCCGACAAAGTTGTTGTATGCACGACGAAATTTTTCGTCATAAAGGCTTGCTACACATCGTCTAAATTATGACAAACAACCATAAAATTCCAACAAGTGCACTATATGCATGATGACATTTTCATCACAATGACATGCTCAATATCGTCATAATTGAGACGATATACTAAAAAAAGTCTGACAAAGTCGTTGTATGTGCAACAATGTTTACATCGTAATATACACTCTACATCATTGAAATTGCTACGAACGTTTGGCACTTTTTGACATTCGACAAGAGACATTTTGCAATCTTTGTGGATATTTTTCGTTGCAAGATGGACGAAGTTTCCATCGCTTTTCCAATGTAAACCAAATGCATTTTTGTGGCATTTTTCAATGGTTCTTTGTTGGGGTTTAGATGAATTACAGTGAGTCGAAAAAGTGAGGAAATTTTAGTGACAAAATTTAAGTGACGAATTTTTTTGGGGCCTTTCATCGGTAATTCGATGAAAGTTTGTCGAAGTTTCAATAAACATTCATCAGAAATTGGTGCCAAATACAATAATGTGTGGTTTCATTGTTTTGGCTCCTAAGAAGATATTGTAGACACCTGACAGTTCTTCAACAAATGGGAGAATGTTGGGATTAGGGTGTCTCAACCTTAGAGTCTTGACATGTCGAATTATTTAATTATTTGTTTCCTAATTGATTTATCTTATTATAAACTTCCTAAGTTGCCATTCACTTTGCGGTACCTCTTGGTGAGGTGGCATCCTTCATGGCAGGTGATGAGATGGCATATTTCTTATTTTTTAGGAAGTTGGCACCCACTTAGAAGATGTTATGTTTTGGCAAGATGTTGTCATATATTTTCATTTTGGAGTGGAAATTGATTTGGCAATTTCCTATGTTGACTAAAAAGTCTTGATTTTCAACTTCTATTATGTATTTGAGTTGCATTTTAGCTATTAGAATTTATGGTGGAGTTCACTTTTGACAAGTTTTGTGGGGTAAGAAAGATACCTATCCTTGTTCATTGTAAATTATATGTTGTCTTTACATTGTATTTGGAAAGATGATTGTTATGGATGAGATAGGTGTTGTTGCCTTAGAATTTGCTATGAGCAACGTGTCATGGGATTAGTATTATGTTTGTTTATGAAACAACTTACCTCTTAGGCGTTGAAAATGGTTTTTGAAACCATGGATGCCTACCTCTTTGTGTTGATCTCTTTTTATATGTTTATGCCTTAGTTGATTTAAGAGAGGAGAGGTGTTCATTTCACAGGGGTTACATTGTCAGTTTTTTCTCTGAGATGGAACAAGATGTAAATCTCCATGTAAAGGATTAGAGTCTGAAAATTTATTGTAACTTGTTGCTAAATAATACACTAGCTTGATGTTTTGGAGTGTGGGGGTTTTTACCTGAAAGGATTTTCCCCATGTATGTCTATATTCTCTCTTCTATCTCATTCTTCTTGTTTCATGAGTCTGTTGTATTAAATTTGTATGTCATAATGCTACTGAAATTATTAGATCTGTAAATTGCATCATCTTTCCTTTAAGGTTTAATGTATAGAAAATCAACTATATTTGTTTTTACTTTTATGGCATGGTAGTATGTGCGTGTATCAATATGTTGTAATCTATTTTGAAGAAACACACGATACTTTAGGTGCATACTAATCTCCAAGGTCTTATTGGGATGCCCTATTTTCCTTCATCTTTACACTTAGGATATGGTACATTGAAAAATAGATTGTAGATTTTAATGCTACCTCAATCACATAGCCTTCTCAATAGACAAACTTAAAAAATGGCTTCTCTACACAAGATCAATACTTCAACACCTCTTTAGAACTGAAATGCCTTTCCTCCAACATTTTAATCATGCCACCAAAGTAGATGCAAATAATGCAAATAGAATTGAATTATATTTTTGCCTTTCTTTTACTCTACAAACTCAACTACATCAATCACTCTCCATTGCTAAACATATACTAAAAAAAACACATCTATTATTGCCTTGTCTATGCTTCCATTAAACTTCTCACAGCCTTCCATATTCTAACACCTTTACTATAAATATGTTGTCACAAAAGTATTGCAAAATATTGCATCTTGATTCCAAATATTCTTATAGAGTTTTGACAATTATATCATTTTCTATTCCTTCAATGTCTTCTTTCATTCCACGTGAAAATGTTGCACTTAAACATCCATCATCTAGAAATCAATTTGCTTGACATCTTTCCAGACAATGTCTAGTTTAAAGTTACCATTTCCCATTGCATGCCCTTTATTTCATTGAAGGTGGTAACCCTCAGTCTACCATGCAGCCAGAGATCGACATTCTTCAGATCTGCTCTCTTCAGAGGTGAAGGATTCTACAAATCACTCTATTCAAAGTCTCTACATTCTCCTCTTGCTCTGATACCATACGTGGACACAGATCAAAATCAAAACATAAAGTTCAAATTTGAATTCAACGGGACAAAATCAAATGGTCTTATAAAACACAACATTAGCTATATGAAGCCACCATTTTATTCATAGTTACCCTAACGAAAACAACTTCCCATCAACTAACTCTTAGCAAATAATTATCTATTTCCTAACTTATGTTCAACTAACTATAAACTAATGTAATACTCTAACGCTATTTTTCAGGGAAATTGATACATGATTTTGCTTGATACCAATAGTTAGATTTAATTATAAACATAATCATATATTAATTGTTACTAATTACTTATATGCATTTTCCAAAAACCAAAAAATAAAATCTTAATAATCATTAACATATATAAGATAAATGGGTATATCTTTTTAATGAAAACTAATATTATTTTCATTAATGCTTCAAGGTATAACAATTCCACAATTCATTATGGTGCGAAAATTGATGTGCATCACCACCTAAAAGAAATATTATTCTTGTTGCAAAATAGTCCCTTTCTTTAAGAACTTCCTTAAGTTAAAATTCAATATGGAAGTTTAGAGGAACCCTAGCAAAGCTAGTACAAGCATTGGTGATTAGATATTATGTAGATTATTTTATCAGGGGGACATTTTTCTCTTGGTTATGAATATAACAATGAGGTTAAGTAGAAGCCCATTGTGCATTGTCTCTCTTCAGCCCTTTCTTTGATTTGTAAAAGGTGTATTGTCAATGTCCAAGCTTTTAGATTTTCATTAATGTTCTTAGTCATGGGTAAACCTAGAATCAAAAGCTTTGAATTTTTCTCGAGGGGGTTTTGTATTCGTGTGGTAATTTTAGTAAAAAAAAATTTAAACAAAATTTAAAGAATGTAATAGGGAAATTGTGCATTTGATCAAACTTCCTAAAACTAGAATGTGACCACTTAGACATCTATATTACCTTGGAAAATTTTGAAAGTGATTAGTGCCCACTTAAGTGAACTTAAAATTGTGATGTATAAAGGTGATTTTCATTAATATTCATTATATGTATTTGATGTCCCTTTCGGATGCTTTTCAATTGTCATACTCTCTTTTGTGTGACATGTCTCTAGCTCATGTAGAGCGTATCGAAACTATCATTTTTTCATTTATTTTTTATGATGGTGTTATTATCATGTTTCTTATTCCAAACAGTTTGTGGACAATTTTTTTTCGTCAACAACTAATCTCCACACAAAATGGCACTATAAGAAAATCCTAGAGTTGCAAGTCATTATTTCTTTGTTTGATTTTTTGTTTTTTTTTAGCAATGGGGATTTGCAAATCATGAAGATTTAGCTACTAAAAATTTTGCGAAACTGCTTTGTGTTTTGCAAATTTTAGAAACTATACAAAGTGTTGTTTTGTGTGGAGATTAGCCACATTCAATTTTTTCTAGCATTCCTCATTTATTTAGTTTGGTTAGTTCTCCCCTAATTTTATATTGTCTTGGGTCGTTCAATGCATAAGAAACATGTTCGATTGAAGCATTAGGATCCCTTTCTCAATGGCAAGGTTCTCTATTATTAAATTATTATGGTTTCCAACAACCTATATTTTATCTTTCTCAACTAGTGGAGGGTCATTATAAGCTTTGCTTGTGATAATCAAGTATGGGATATTTTCATTGAATGTGTTGAATTTTTTATCTCTTCTATTGAAATCATAAATGGGTTGTTATTTAAAGATTTGTGAATGACAAGCATAGGATATTGATGCATGGTTCCAACACCTCCTTAAGGTTAAAAATAGTTTCAAGGTGTTTGACTTAATGGTGTACTTTTGTGGTGATTCATGTATGCTTGGAAAGGAGTCCTAATTTTTTAAGATAATAATTCAAAGTATATAAACTAAAATTAAGAATAATTTTAGCTTTCCAAACCAAATTTTCAATTGATTGTTAAATTTACCCACATATAAAAAGATTAAATTATTGATGAATAATGAATCACATTTTCTTAATCTCTTCATGAGCCTAGTTTCAACATTTTATCTATAAACAAACTTTCATTAAAATAAGTTAAATCTTTAAAAAATCCTTTTAATACTATAAATGACATTCTACTATTGTTACTGATGCTTTGCAAAATGGACAATGGTTAGACTAAAACCTATGGTCGTATAACACACACAAACACAAGAAATTGTTAGTGTTAATCAACCAAAAACTAATCTAAGCAAGAATATCAAAAGAAGCACTAAAAACATGAAAAATTATTTAACTATGAAAGTAAATACAACAAAACATCTCCAAATGCCTTCTAACATGCTCTTAGCTCCTTCTCCTTTGTTTCTCTTCTCTCCAAGTTCCAAATTAGTGTAACTCTCAGCAGCTTTTTGCACTATGGATGCTTATGGAGGTTCAAGATTGAAATGTTTACTCTAAAATACTATGCAAATGTGAACAAAAGCTAATATTAGATGCTATGATGCTAAAATGATTTATTCCAGGCCAAAATAATAATATATTAATAATTTATGCTAAATGCTCTCTAGAATTCACTATAACTTAGATGCATGCAAGTTTCAGGATCTGGATTATGAAGAAATGGCCTCTATTTATATGAAAGATGGAGCAATAGATGGTTGAGATTGAGTAATTTCAACAAGGGTCAGAATTGAATGATATTCAATCCATGTAATAGCTTTCAACCTAATCCCAGGATGACAAGTGTCCATATGAGATAGGTTGAGAGGAAAGGTAATAAGCATTAAATGCTTGACATGACCTAAGAGTTAACTTGGAAGTTAAGGTCAAAGTTGAGTTGAGTGAATAAATTCTTTATTCAAAGAATAAAGATTTTATCCAATGGATAGACTCTTGTGCAAAGGCAAAAAAAATAACCATAGTCAAAATAATAAATGCTTGAGGAGACACATGGGTGCGAGTTGAATTAATCATAAATAGTTATGTAAAAGTCATAAGTGGTTTGGAAGACTTTAGAAGTTAAATTGTTGAACACACAAAGCATTAAATTTTTTTCAAAGACTTTGAAGTCTTTGAAAAATGACTCCAAGTTGCTTAGAAATGTGACAATAATTAGGAGATGGATTAGGTTAATTAAGAAGGGGTTAAAAAAATCTAGAAGGGAGTTTAGGAGTACAAGTGGATTTGGTGGGTGAAAGAAAATAAGATTTTAATTAAAATAAATTTAATTTATTTCAACTTGTGGTTGCAACTTGCATTTGTAAGAAAATGCAAGTGGGGGGGAATAAATGATTTTAATAAATGTTTTATTTAATTTATTTAAAACAGAAAAGAAGATTAAATTGAATAAATAAGATTTATTCATTTAATTGATTTATGAATTTGGTATAATGAATTAATTAAAATAAATTAAATAATTTATTTAATTAATAGAAGAATGTTTGAAGATAAATTAATTAAATATTAATTTAATTAACTGATGGCTAGTGGGATTTTAATCAAATAAATAACAAATATTCATTTAATTAAACTAAACAAATTTATGTGACTACAGTTACATGCAAACACACAAAGAAGGATAAATTACATTCTTCTAATTTTACCATTACACGCACGATCAATAAAAAGAATTGAACCCTTTTCATACTATAAATTACATTCTACTAAGTTTACTATTACACGCACACACAAAAAAAAAAGGATTGAACCATGTAAATGTATCGCTTGCATAAATAAGATTTACTTAAGTCTAATAATGACCAGGTCCAAAGACTGTAAACCCAAAAGAAATACAACACATACGATCATACAACCAAAATTATCAAAATATAGAGAACACATGTATTGATAAGTCGAAAAGATCTGCAACCAAGAAAAAGGACATACTACTGCATATTGTGTGGTGGTGAGTTTTGGTACTTGAATCTTCATCCTAGGGAAGGAAGAACCAAAATCTTCCCATGGGAAATCGGCCATCTTGCAAAAGCATAATCTGAGAGTACTCTGAAGGAGAGCATCACTGATAAGATCTTCATGAATATATTTCCAGCATAGAACTTGAAGAATAAGGTAACACACTAATATATCCATGGCATTTGAAAGGAATCCCCAGCCCATATCCAGAGGCAAGAAGAAGCGCTGGTAATCCTTAATAATATCATCACCAATAACAACACAAATAGATTTCTCGTCAAATGGCAGATGAATATTGACAATTATAAAGAAAAGTAAATCCTCAATGATTTTTGTAAGCTTAGAAATAAATATCATTCCTATGTATAAAATATCAAAAATATCATTCCTATGTATAAAATATCAAAAATATCATTCATCTATTTATGTAGAAAAATAATTCTAACATGAAAATTTACGAAATTTGATGTCTCTGTAAAACTATGTAGACTAATGATTATAAAATATAATGTAGTCGTACCTTAGAAATCTACTATTCTTATATGATTATATGGATGATCTTTTTCTCCTCTCTCCCGATAACATTTTGGCAAATCTGTTAATTACAATGAGCATTACAACATGAATAACGTTTAGTTCTCAAAACTTTAAGTTTTGATTAAGAAAACTACAACTAAATAATAGATATAAATGGTAATTATAGATGAAACCTGATCAACGCATCCTTGTTGGTAAACTTATCTTGAACTTCTTCAAACTTGCCAGTTTCTAAATTCACTTTGCTCACAGGCTTATCCAATAACTTCTTCCCAATATTTACAAGATTCTCAAGGTTTTCTTTGCGTGAACAATCTATACTCACTCCATCTCCACTTAAGTTTACTTCCTAATTAAAACTAAATGATTAGAAAGAATCAACATTAAAACTAATTTAAATAAACTTTATATAGCATCTATTAAAAAGAGAAACACTTAATAGTAAATAATCCTGTAACTGATGAAAGAAAAGTTTTTCAAAGAGGATTCATGAATAGATAGTTGTTCTCACAAATGAAGTAATTTAGTATTAAATTGCTCAGCAACTAACATATTTTGAATGAGTGAGTTAAATGAGTGAATTTGAATGAGGCATGAGGTTTTTGTAAATGAGTAAGTTAAATGAGTGAGTTGAATGAGGCATGAGGTTTTTGTAAATGAATAAGTTGAATGTATATAGGTTGTTTGAAACGAAGAAGTTTTTTTTAATGATATCAGATTTCTACAATCTATAGTTTCACTGTTAATACTATTTTTTTTGGATTAGATTAAATTTTTTGTATCAACGTTTCAAATTACATTCTATGCTCTCACAATCTAATTCAGGAAGAACAACATTAAGATTTATTTTGCTAAAACAATTTTAAGATGTAATTTTAATTCTAATTGCATGATCTACGTAAAAATTTTGAGGTCTTAGAGGTCTTAGAGAATACCTGAATTCTGAGATAGAAAACTTTGTGAAAACCAGACTGGAACATATCAGCCATGTATATGTCCACCATATCTGCACTGGCATTCATGAAGACATCTATGATTGGGGCTCTACCCTTATTCTGAATCCATCCCAAACCACCCCATTGAGCAGCCTCTTTGGCATCATAGTTTATTTTTTGTGAATCTTCTTGGCCAGTTCCAAGTGAAAGCACCAATATGTCTCCATGATCCTAACCCAACAAAAAAATCTTTGCTCTTTATCTTTTTTGCTCAAACACATAAAATTATGCAAGCATCAAAATATGATCTGATCTAATAATCAGTATTTACCTGAGGTCTAGTATATGTGAATCCCGGATTCTCCTTCAGACGCATTTTTGTAATTTGATTTATCGCTAACAAAGTCTGCATTGATCATTTTAATAAAAAAAATTCTAATGAATGATGATATTAAGCACTGTGTCATCATCATAGAGCCCACATCAGTAAAAGTGAAATTATAAATAAAAGAGATTCTGATTTGAATAAAAGTAAAGAGCCATGTAAGGAAAATAAGAGGAAAAGGAAATATCTGAATTGTTATTTATTTTCGTTGATTTGATACTTCTAGCTTCTTATTAACTAAGTAACCTGTAATTAGAGAAGGTGAGGATCAGTAAAGAGTAAAATTGAAATAATAATATCAAGTTTTCATGATTCATAGCATTGTTTATTAGTATTTTTTAATTGGATCGTGTTGGAATTTTTGTATCAATGTTTCATATGGTATTTTATAATCAATTATTATATAAATAGAAAGAGAAAAAACTTATCTTGACCTGCAATTAACCATTTCTATTATCCTGATGATGGATGATAGAGTACAATTTGAAATGTTGATGCAAAATTTCAATACAGTCAAAGCAAAAAATAGTAAGAAACAAGATTGAAATCATGATATTACTATCAGAATTCAACTGTATAATTTTCTAGTCAAACAAGATCAAAATTCATAAATGAAAATAAACATGACTGACCATTTAAGCTGTCCCCTAAAGTTTTCTGATTCTCCAAAATAACTGATTTTTTTTTTCTTTTAAGCTCTGCAACATTATGACTCAAATGACATGTACTTTTCTCAAAGGGGTTTTTTAAGGTCTCCTATCATAGTAAAGTTTCATTGGATTTCACGTTTACTTACAGGATTGTTAGCAGCAATTCCTCCATCTATCAAGTGAAAACTTTTACCACTTCTAGAGGATTGATCATGTATTGTAAAGTAGTGAGGTGGGAGGAAAGTAGGAGCTGCAGATGTACCAATGCATACATCTTTTAAAAATGGATTCTTGAGAGCATTTTCCTTTGCCTGCAAATACAATGTAAAAGTATTCAATCAGATCCAAACCTATAAACTGAATTGCACCAACGTAAAAGACTACAGCTAAATTAAAATATATTATTAAAATTGTGGTTGTAGTAAAATATTTGGATTTGTGACTATCAAAGTTCAAATCATTGTTGGACCATTGTAACCATAGACTTATACTTCCACTGATTCAATATGCTTGAACCTCAGTGTTGTTAAATGGAAAATAAGTTAAAAGATTTTAGTGACATCTAAAAAAGTAGTAAAAAATGCAGTAAGAGAATTAACCTCAAAAGTAGAAAAAATGACTGGCTGCTGCAGCTTTATATCAAAAGCGGGTAATAACACATTGGTGATTGTCTCGTTTAGACGTAGATTAGGAATTATCTCATTGAAGATCTGCCTGAGGCACTGCCCTGAGTATTTGCACCCATGGAATAGACTTATGACTGGTCCAAACCTATTCCAACGGCTACAAGAATTCAATTTGCATCAGATTTATACAGTAAAAATATTACAAGATCGATACAAGAATACCAGCTACAGATTATATACTCGCCAGGGTTGGGGGAAAATTTTTGGAAGTCTCCTTAAGTAGAAATCAGTTACTTCTTTGGCAGAAAAGAGGGGACGTTTGTTAACTTTTGGAGATGTTATCATAGCAGTCATCAGTCCTCCAGTACTAGTACCTGCTATAAGATCAAAATAATCTGCTAATCTGGCTTCTGCACCATCTAATTCCTAGAAAACAAAAATGCAATGGAAGTTAAATGGACCATCCAAACCTGTGAAAAAACAGTACTATTGATAACAGAAGAAAATGAATACTGAATTAGCTTTGACCCATATCTTCATGACGGATTCTATGTTAGCTGATTGTGATTAATAGAACTAGAAAAAGATAGTAGTTTAACTTCTCAATTTCTATGCAATATACTGTTCTTGATACAAATTTGGACATTTGTTGTTGATTACCTGAAGTTTGGCCTCTAAAAATCCAAGAGCTTGGGCAGGAATAAGTCCCCTAACTCCTCCTCCATCAATACTCAAGATTGTTGACATCTTTTCTTGTGCTTTAGCCATTGCTTGTATAACCTGACTGCTAAGAAATGATGGAATATATTGTAGAAAAATGTATGTTTTCCGTGAACTACTGAGTTCACACTTTAATTTCCAAAAATTTATGGATGTGCAAGAAGATTCTTTCTGGCTTATATATTTATGAAAGTAGCTTCCATAATGTGGTTCAGTGGAGATTTGTACCACCTATATTACTTTTCTGCAGGACCCCAAGCATTGTTCATGTGATATATGAAGAAGAATCTTGACCGAAAATAAGGAAAGCCATTAGGGCTCCGTCTTCGGTAAGAGTTAAAGCTAATTAGCGTTTAGAGGTTCCAATTCGTTGGATGCGGGTTCATTGGTGGTGACCAGGACTTTTTTTATTGTGTTATGTTTTATCTATTAAGATTTTTGAAGTTTAGGTACTTTCTATATTATTCTATTATTATTTAAAATTGTTTTTCATGTTTTCTATTATGTATTTATTAAAAAAAAAATTCTCAATGCAGTATTATAGTTTGTTTTGAATTTTTTAAGAGTTAGGATTTCTTTTGCTTTCAATAAATTTTGTTCTAAAATACATTTGACTTTATCCCATACTATCTGATTAATCTTCTATCTTTATCCATCATCCTTACTTATTTACATTTATTTAATTAAGTTTAACCTTGACCCTTAATTAAATAAATTTATTTTTATTTAATTATGCCTAACTTTAGCATACAAATCCTCCTAGTAAATTTAATTAATACCTACTTAATTAATTGATTTGAGATAATTAACACTCATTACCATCATTATTATATTCCACCTCACCTCAATTCTTGACCACTCAATCCTAGCCCATGAATCTATTTACATGGATCAATATCTAAACTTGTCATCATATGACAAGTATCCCTACCGTCCTCTAGCTTACATATGTGAGCATAAAAGGTCACATCATAGTCATCCCACCTCTTACACATTTCATAGATATGTCACTTTCACAAGTCTAAATCTTACACATGTCATAGATATGTCTTTTCCATGAGCTTCCTCATTTGTGAACATACTTAACCCTTGCACCTCACTTGTCCTTGTGACAATTGTCACAAGGCTAAGCCTCCAAATCTAGGACCACGCTTCATCCAATCCTAAACATCCATTTGGCATTCAATCTTAGCCATTATTTTTCCTCAAAAAAATCCATATTTTAAGGCCTCTTTTTTCATTTTCGTCATCCCTTCGTATGTTATTCATTTCATCACTCAATCACCTTTATCATGCCTACATGTTGTTAAATCAATGAGCAACCACATTCAACCAATCGACATATCAACATACTTATCGTTTTGAGGTTTGCATGTGTTTGTTGAGTAGGTTGAGTTTGTATGTATATTTCATTTAACACATTTGCATGCATTCATTTAGGTGAACCCAATTTGGAATTGATCTTACTAGCGTGTGTACTTTTGAGTTTTTGTGAGTCTAATCTTACACATTATAAGGGATTTTCTAAGGGGTTCTTTGAGGTGATCTTTTACAAATACTCTTGAATCATAAAAATAATACCACGGTCGCATTCATGACAATCGAAAAACTATTTTTGACATTTAATTTTTCAAATTTTTCTTACTATCAATTTTTTGGAAAAGAAAGGCATTTTTTATACAATTATACCTCCATATAGCCTACAATTTTTAAACACTTGTTTGTGTTAAGTCTTTTTTTGGTAGATTTGAAGACAAAAAAAATCATAGAATATATATGTTGCTCACAGGGATATATGCATAGATCTAAGATACACATTCACAAAATATCACTACATATAAGTATATATACACATAGATTTGGATTGTCATCATAGGCCCTTAACCCTTGGTCATATGGTAGACCAGGGAGAGGGTTAAAAAGCTCCCGACACCCTCCCATCAAGATTTTAGTCGAATGGAGCTAGAATTTTGACACTAAGGAGTTTAAACTGAGCCCCCCTTCTCTACGTGAACACATAATGTAGCTATCTCACAAAAACAGATGTAACTTTCGCATATCGACTTGGATTTTCAACTTTAAAGAGCCTCTGGAAAGCTGACTCAAACCTCTACATTGGTGTAAATAAATTTTCTAGTTTCTACTCCAAAAATCAAGTGCACCCATTTAAAATCAACCTATCTTTTAAACTTCAAATGTTCATATCTTTGTCATCCAATTTTTAGTAATTTTTTAAAAATATATATTAAAATGACATTTTTTTTTTATTTTTTTTTCTTTATACAATCTTTTTGGGGTGTGTGTAGAATGCCTCTAAAAATAATTATTATTTAGCAAAAGATCAAACTTATATTAATGTGTGTGCATGATAAATAAAACTATAAATTCAATATGAACACTTTGAAAATAATATCTTTCAACATATTTTAAATATATATATATGTAAGATAACAAAGTAATATATGTCTTACAAATTAGTATGAACTTTTTAATTTTAGAGGCACAATTTTTTATGGAAGTTGGGATCATCTTATTGAACCAAATACTAATAAAAAGGATGTTTTGTAAAAAAATAAAATAAAATAAAAAATGTAGAATGTAAAATAAAATCTTAAGATACATTTATCATAGGGTACAACATAACATTTTATATTGAAGTATATTTGGTGTAATGGTCTAAATGATTATGAATTTAAATCCCTCCCCTTTGACAGTTTAAGAGAAAAATAGAACATGTATGATATGATTTCTCCCTTGGCTGATTTTATGTTCTTTCATCAATGTTGTTTTCTTTTTTCACCCTTGCTTGGCTCTTAACTTCCTTTTTTATTTTCCCCACAATTCTGGAACACACAACTACTATTGTTTCCTTTGGAGGTGTTTTATTGCCTCAATTCCTGACTAAATTTCTCACTTAACAGGTTACTAATTTTTTTGGACAGCCTCTCAACTTTTTTCATATTTAATAGGGGAAAGGATCCAGTAGTTGTGCACCCTAACTTGGTGTTTTTCAAAATCTTACGTGGAAATTTCAATTCACTCCGATTTTTTTACAGTAGCTTACTTGGCAAGTTCCCTGACCACATCATCAAATATGATGCGACATTAGCATGTTTTTTGCCAAGGTGTCCAAAACAGCACAAAAAAAAAGTGAGACCAATGGGTGTGCAAAAGGGCCCCAATACTTATGCAGCTGATGTGGCATCACATGATTGGTTACTTTTCACAACAAATGGTATATTTCATATAGCTATTGGTGCAATGTTATACAAAGGTTGGACATTAAATCACCAAGTATTGGGGTATTAAATCAACAACTTCTATCACAAGAATTGGAATGCGCTCAACTACTGGGTCCTTTCCCCTACATGTCATTTTTATTTACAAAATTAAAATTTAGTTTTTTATGTTTTGTATCATATATATATATATATATATATATATATATATATATATATATATATATATATATATATATATATGTATGTATGTATGTATATATGTATGTATGTATATATGTATATGTATGTATGTATGTATATATGTATGTGTATATATATGTATATATATGTATATATATATATATATACATATATATATATGTATATATATATGTATAGATATATATATATACATATATGTATATATGTATATATATATATACATATATATGTATATATATATATACATGTACATGTATATATATATATACATGTACATGTATATATATGTATATGTATATATATGTATATATATATATATATACATATATGTATATATACATATATATGTATATATACATATATATGTATATATACATATACATATATATATATATGTATATATATACATGTATATATATATATACATGTATATATATACATGTATATATATATAGATGTATATATATACATATATATATGTATATATATATGTATATATATATAACAAATTATATATTTTATTTTAAATTTTATTTGTAGTATTATTATATTTTAAGTATAACACATATAAATAATAAATATAATTTATAAATAAATAATAATATATTAAATATTTTAATTTTTTTCTAACTTAAAAAAAATCATTAATTATAATTGCCTTATCTGAATTAAAAATTATTTAAACAAAACATAGAAATAATTATAGAATTTAAAATAAATATTAATAAGGATCACAATCATAATATAATAAATTAAAATATTTATAGATATTTAATAAAAAATTTGAATGTTGAAATAACTATTGATAAGTTAGAATAATATTTTTTATATATCAAAACCTTAAAATTAAATAAAGATAATTTAAATAATTCATATAATATTAACTTTAATTCTAATTTTAACTTAATTTTAACTCTTATTAAAAAATTAAATCTCACTTAAACTAGTTAAACTTATTACAATTCATTGTAACAAGAATTATAATTTAGTTTAAAACTTATATACTCATAATTACAAGTTAATCTACATAATTAAAATTTTAATAATAATATATAATAATAAATTTAACCTTAAATCTAATGCTTAATTATTATTATTTTAATTATAAATATAAATATTAATTATAAATATATAATATTAATTATAAATATAAATATTAATTATAAATATATAATATTAATTATAAATCAACATTAAATTTATTTAAATATATATTCAATCTAATTCTCAAATATAACATTATTTAAATTTATTAATAAATTTGTTACTTTAATTTTAAAAATGCTAACTTATTTTATTTATTTATTTATATAAATATTTAATGAAATATAAAATATTTTCTTAAAAACTAAACTTAAAGTATACTGTACAACATAAAATAAAAGACTTAAAAACAAAGCAAATTATACATTCATCATACCAAATATTTTTTCAATTTAAGTATGCCCTCCTTTAACCAAGGTAAATTTTATTTATCAAATATAAAAATTTATTAAAACATATCACTTATGATCTATTCCCTTCACATATATTGTCATCTCTACCTCTTGCCTTCCAACATCTCTTTTCCCCCACCTCTTTCTATCCTTATCTCTTTCTCTTTTCTTATTGCAAACATAACATGGGCCTATTGGCAATAGAGTATTATTAGGTTCCTTATTCAAAGTTTTGTTTCAATCAATTCTTGAACTCCTATAAGTAAATGTATAGTTGATTTGAAGTTATCACTTCTCTATTTAGACTTCTGTTGCACACACAATATTACTTACTAGATGACAACTCAATTGACCTCGTGTATTGTACAAATAAATGCAATAAATAGACCAAAACTTTTCTTTACAGATCTTCCACATTTCTTCCACATAATCATTACACACCAAGATGCAATTTCTAATTAAATACAAACTCTAATAGTCTTATTAATCTAAAGCTCCATGCATGATTGCTAAATTTTATTACCTTTCTTTTGCCCCACTTTGTGAGTATAAGAATGGTAGTTCAAGGATCCCAAGTCCAAGATTCTCAGTCCCAAGTCTTTAGGCTTTGAAACTTGGTCGAGCTTAGGCTTTGAGGATGTGACTTTCTAGCCAGGCGAAACCAGGAGGATGCATCTATTCTGGCTCCAAAATGGTAGTACAGATTGACTTAGTCACGCGTTTTACACCGTCGATTTTGCAATAAACGGTTGCAATTGACTAACATGTCGCTATCACGTTGTACAAAATGTTTGTTTTGGAGTCAGAATAGCTTCGGCCAAACCAGGAATCTGTGAAATGCAGGAACCCTATGACCGCACAAGTGTGAGTTGACTTGTCAACTTTCCTCTATCTTGGACGGATGGCCACTGAATACTATCTAGGAGAAAGCACGTTCCAATTCTTGTGATAGAAATTGTTGATTTAATACCCCCATACTTGTTGATTTAATGTCCAACTTTTGTACAACATTGCACCAATAGTTGTATGATAAGTACCACTAATTGAATGAAATATATCATTTGTTGTGAAAAGTAACCAATAATGTGATGCCACCTCAGCTGCACAAGTATTGAGGCCCTTTTGCACACTATTGGTCTCACTTTTTGGGGGGGCTGTTTTGGACACCTTGGCAAAAGGCATGCCAATGTGGCATCATATTTGATGATGTGGCCTTGAAACCTTAGTTATAAGTAAGGGACTTGCCAAGTAAGCTGCTATAAAAAATTCAGAGTGATCTGAAATTTCCACGTAAGATTTTGAAAAGCACGAAATTAAGGTGCACAACCAGTGGATCCTCTCCCCTAATGCATTAGCTTTATCTGCTTAGACAAATTCACTTTATTCAATTTCCGACTTGTCCTTACTACTACTGATTAGGTACTGTGATAACGTGAAGACAGCTAATAGCCTTATCGGACAAGATGCATTGATATTTACTACTACTGATTAAGTACTGCGATAATGTGAAGACAGCTAATAGCTGATCGGATAAGATACATTCTATTACTACTGCACCAAAGTTTATTACCTACTAACAGTACCTAATCAGTAGTCGTAAGGACGTGGAAAATGCGATAATGAGAATGCCTTTAAGCAGATAAAGAAAACACTAGTCGGAACGCACCAAACACTATTCAGTGTCAGTAATAATGTATTTCATGGATTCCTGGTTAGGACTATAAATGTATGGGCGTGGGTGTAGGTTGAGAGCAATAATAAGATACCAAGTTGAAGCCATGAACTCTGAGCGTATTGAATCACCAGATTGTTGAGGTGGCCAATGGTTACGCGCACATTAAATGCTGTTACAACTCAAGCTTACTCCCAATAGTACCAAACACTATTCAGTGTCAGTAATAATGTATTTCATGGATTCCTCGTTAGGACTATAAATGTATGGGCGTGGGTGTACGTTGAGAGCAATAATAAGATACCAAGTTGAAGCCATGGACTCTACCAAACACTATTCAGTGTCAGTAATAATGTATTTCATGGATTCCTCGTTAGGACTATAAATGTATGGGCGTGGGTGTACGTTGAGAGCAATAATAAGATACCAAGTTGAAGCCATGGACTCTGAGCGTATTGAATCACCAGATTCTTGAGGTGGCCAATGGTTACGCGCACATTAAATGCTGTTACAACTCAAGCTTACTCCCAACAGTATCCAATATGTGGGAAATTCGATAAGGTGAGTGCCTCTCAGCAAGATAAAGATGACATTAATCAGAATCCACCGGATAATATTCAGTGGCGTCAAAGGAAAAAGACAGCTCATTCGTCCTTGCGTTTAGTAGGTGTAGTGTAGAGCATGTGTACCTCCTGTACGAAAGGACTGAAAAAGAAAGTAGAACCTCTTTTACCGATAAATTCATGAGTAGGTATTGCTATCCAAGCTAATGCAGTCCGTGTGAAATTTATTTATTAGAGTACGAATGCAGTGTGGAGTCAAATCGACTAAATTTAAGAGATCATCCGTACCACGAACTGAGATAGCAATTTAAACTTTTACAGTAGGACGGCAATGGCCTGTCAAATCGACTGCAGTTGGAACGCATTCCAAAATGAGATCTGAGCAAATGTTGCCGAAAATATGTACTACTTCATCTTTAATGGGCACTGCAATAATATAGTCGATGTGACATCGCTGTGCATTCTTGGTATCCTACTCAACCTATAATTGTCTCATTCAATATGGGATGGTGAAACATGGTTTCATGAGAAAGGGGTCAGTAGTTTTGGGATGGTGAAACATGGTTTCATGAGAAAGGGGTCAGTAGTTTTATAAGGTTTAATATATAGGTTTACAATCATTTGTGCTTGCTACATATTTACACTATAAATTGTAAATAAATAATTCAGCTGCAAATAAAATGAGCAATTGTATTTTAGTGTGCAATGGGTACGTCTAAGAGTTTCGGAAGGTCTATTGAGAAAAAAATGGTCAATTTTTTTTATATAATTGTGTAGTTAATGAGATCAACTGACATATCATTTGGCGAATGATATTGTTAGTGCAATTAATGTCTAAATATAGAAGTGATAGCTTTAAACCAACTCTGCATCCACTTATAGGTATCAAACATGACTAAAACAAAACCTCTTAATCTTTCAATGCTGATAGAGTATTCATAGTTTTCCTTTGAAGAACATGTGAGGATCATGGGTTGCATATATTATCATTCTATAGACCTAAGCATGATTTTAGGGTTTGGAATATGTTGTTTGAATTCAAAATTATCATTTTAGATTTTGGGTTATGCTTAAATATAATATGTTAGAAATGGTTTGCAATAGAGAGAGTAAAATATAACGAGATAGAGGAGAAAAATAGAATGAGCTATAAATAACAAAGAGAGAGGATGAAAGAAAGAGAGGGATGTAACATGTGACAAAATTCCCTTCCATGATGTTATGGTAGATGCCATACCCTATTATAGATCTCCTATTTTGACACAATTAAGGAGAAGATAGAAAAATATTTTGTGTGACCAATTTCATAAATGTTAATTGCATTTGCAAAAAATTATAAATTCAACATAAATATAATTAACTTTTTTAGATAAATTATATTTTTAAAACTAAAATCACATTTCAAATAAAATATTTAAAATAAAAAATAAACTATATGAAAATTGTTATAGCTAAAATTTTAACTTCTATTTTAAAAGTTACAAAGTAAAATTAAATATAAAATAAAACTTAAAAAAAAAAAACATTATTTGATTTTGATAATGTAAAATATTATTGCAGTTGTTATCTAAAAATTAATTAATGTTTTAAAGAAAAATATTTCAATAGGAATATTAAAATTATTTCTTTTAAAATATTATAATTATAATGATTGTTAATATTATTCTTATTTAATGTTATTTAGATTAATACAAACTATCGATATTGTTAAAGATTTTTTTTTAATCAAAGATCAAATTTAAAAATTAATTCATTATTGAAATAAAAACAATATTTATTTAGTTTTTCAATTATCTTATTATTTTATTTAAATAAAAAAAAATCCTTAAAAAATCATTTTAATATATTATTATATTTAATAAATTACTTTATAATAAAAAAAGAAATATTAAAAAAAGTTTATTCAATATTTTTTCATTTAATTATCTATAATATTATATAAATTAAAAATTTGTCTTTAAATTTAATTTAAATGTGTTATTATGTGTGGAAAAAATGATAGATTAATTAACAATATATGATAATATTTTATATTTAATTTCAAATAAATTATATTAAAAATTAGATAATTGATAAAAACTATTGATTATCTTTATTTATATATTATTAATTCATTTTTTATTTTTTTTTCAAATTTTACTTTAAAATTGAATATAAAATATCATTTTATGTAAAAAATACTTTATAATAAACAAAATAAAAATGAAAAAGAAAATTATAAATTATTTTAATTAACTTTTTAAAATAATATATATTTTTCATAAAGTATTTTATATTTGAAATTTGGAATTATAAATAAGCATCACATTATAATATATTTCACAAAATATATATATTTTTTAAAATAAAAATTATAAAGTTATAATTGAATGCCACATTATAATATATAATAATAATTTTTTACCATTTTTCACATTCATTTAATTCCCTCATCCGCCAAATTTGTACTACGATTATGAATAAGCCCGCAAACTAATAAAGAAATTGCAGGCCATAAAGACGTCAACACACAAAAGAGAAAAGTATTTGCAGAGAGTAAACGAATATAAAAATTTGTGTTGCTCCCAAAGCTACAGCTTCGGAAAGGAGGCTCAGAAAGGGTTTAGGATATAGAGGGTCCAATAGTCTCTACTAAATATGGCGGGGCTTGAGACTCCTTTTTGAGCTTAGTTCCAACCAAGTTTTCTCTTTCTACTGCAGAATTTTTCAAGGTCAAACCTACGGTAGAGGGAGGAAAAATGATACGGCAAAGGGAGGAAATGTTCGGGTTATTCAATATTTTATTTTTTTATTTTCGCGTGCATGGTCATCGTTGATAAAAATAATTATATATTTTAAAATGAGTATTCAGAAACTTATACAAGTATTACGTGTAGCTTTTGGAAAAGTTAGGTACGTTTAAAAAGTTTAAAATTAAAAAACTTAGTCCTTTGTATGTTGCAAATTTCCCAATCTGTAAGATAAGTCCCTATTGTCATTAGAACGCAAAGCAGTAAAAACAATGGCTAACGTTTTGGTAAAATGATCCAACGACTCATATCCTTCCAATCATCTTCCACATTTCTCGGCACGTGTGGAACGTCGATTTGTGAATTGAGCTCGTCCATTTCAGATAAGGAGTCGCCTTCGACGAAAAAATTATCAAATGTTGATTAAAATGGACCAATACTTGAACACATGAAAACCTATAAATGTTATATATAAAAGACATAAACATGTCCATTAGGGGAGAGAAACCAATAGTCATGTGGGCTAATTTTGTCAACATGTAGTTGTTATATGGAATAAATGTTGTAAGACCTCCATTTTATTTTGACATCTATAATGGACACTTAACTATCTACAACTAAGTTTAGAAAGTGTGACTCATCATGTAACTCTTCAAAATAACACATCTACTACAAAGTGTCCAAAAAATGACTTATTAAAAGTTTGACCAAAACTTAATTAAAAAATTTGTAATAGTTGAATAAAAAAATATCATTTGTTATTAGTAGAATATAGTATTTCTATATAAAATATAAATTATATGAAACTTAAATGGACCAAATACCTATTAGTAATCATAGATGTTTGTTATCTCTAACTTTATATCGAGCACAAAATGATCAATAGTTGAACACAAAAAAATATTTATTTATTTATTGAAGAAAGCAAATAGAAATTACAAGAAATACAATTGGAACAATTGAAAATAGTGAATTGGAAGAACAAAATAATATTTGTTGTTATAAAAAGAATAGATTATTATGTAAATTGTAACTTATATCTAGCATAGACGGACCAATAGTTGAACACTAAAACCTTTTGACAATCCCTCAAATGCCATAGTAAAATACAAAGCATTTATTTTGCTCACCTTTTATATTTGTGACAAGACAAAATATTAATATGAAATACTCCAATCAATATATTGCTACCCCAATATTTGTACACATGAGAATAATATTTTTCTCACTATGGTAAGAATACTTGTTTAAGTGAGCAAAAGAGCATCTTATTTTATAAATGACACACTTATAGTGGATAGCTATTATATTTTATTTGAAACAAAAATTTATTTATTTCACCTGTTAACAAATGTATTTATATCTTTTTCATATTACATTTATAGATTCTCATGTGTTCAAGTATTAGTCCCTTTTAACCATCTGGTAATTTTTTGATTTACAACTAGATTATTTATTTGTAATATATAGTATAAAAATGTGGCAATACTTAGTATTATAAGCACAAGTGGGTGTACAACTACTAGCCCCTCTCCTCAACAAGTGAAATAAATAACTTTTTGTTTCAAATAAAATATCATAGGATCCATTATAAGTGTGCAATTTATAAAATAAGATTCTCATTTAATAAAATAAGATGCTCACTTAAACAAATATTGTTATTATAGTGAAAAATCTTATTCCTATGTGTACAACTATTTGGGTAGAAATGTGTAATATCCAAAATCACACCTTGTATAATTCAACGCAACAAATGGCGTCTTCCTCCACATCATCAGACGGCGTGTACTTCCACTTTTATCTTTTTGCCCACCTAGATCGCTTAGTCAGCTCCAAACCAGAATATTACCAACTCTGCCAACTTGTCATCTTCAAGACACTAGTGTGGCACGAAGACGTCTGTTGTGACGTGATAGTGTCCCATAAATCTGACAGCCCACAAGTGGTCGTTTGAGTGTTATGCCTATGCCTGGAAGGAATTGTAATGCCTCTGCATGCACCCACCGACGTCAGTTTTCCTTCAATGGCCTATATCGCTCTCGTTTGAAGGCATTTTTTGGATTCTTGATTGTTTTCTTTTAGGTTAAATCTTTGGCAATCTTCTTGAGTGGTATTCACAAGTTTTCACAACACTACCATTGTTGCATTCCCTCGAGCAACTCACAATGTTATCTTTACAAGTCTTGGAAGGGGAGTGCACTCACTTTCTTTGGTTTGTATGCATATTCATAATATTTTGTTCCAATCTATCTATTATTCCAATTGTGTTCCTTTCATCTTTATCATTCGATTTTCCTTGTTGCTACTATCTGGGTTATCTGTGGAGGTGGAAACACCAAAACAGGGGTCTAACTGAGGTAGACTCCAAAACACAACCCCCAACATTTTCCTTCTTCCTTGTGTGCAGGTTTAATATTCAAGGAAAAGAAATCATCTCACTGGAGGCTTCAATCGTGGACTGGTTGTGAGTTTCGCTTACTCTTCTTTCTTTTTTTTTTTTTTCAGTATTTTGCATTTTGTGTTGGTAGATTAGTTTGTTATTGTTTGTATTTATTTAGTTATATAATCACATTTGTCGCTCCCATATAATTTTTATGTTTTGTCTGCAAAGGACGACAATGCACCACACTGGTGTCCTAGTTTTGCATGCTCATCCTCAGAATAAATTCAACAAATTCATTTGGGAGCTTCATTTTGTAGTTTGTTAGCTTATTGAATTTTCATCCCCTGGCTCACCCTTAGCACCAGTTTAAACGAGGTACTAGAGGGCCAATTTACAATTCTCTAGGATTCATCATCCTTGAGATAACAAATTTCCTCCATTATATTTTGGTGGACCCGATGTGAAATAGTTGCATGGTGGACCCAATATGAAATAGTTGCATCATCTTTTTGTTTCTAGTCTTCATTTAATAGTTTCATTTAAAATTTAAAAACAAACAAACAAAGAGAAAAATATAATCAGATCTCAACTTTGGGGCAAACCTTAAAACAAATTTCTTTATCACAAAGTACTATAGACTTGTGACATCCTAGTAGTGCGGTCAAAGTGTTGTGGGGCTTGTCCATGAGCTTTACGACCTAGACTACCATGAGAGTGATAATATGACGAAACTATAAGGATCCGATCAACTACTGAGAGGGGGGGGTGAATCAGTAGATAGAAAATAAACTAAAATTTCACCAAAATTAATTTCAACTCAGAAACAACTTGCTAACCTAACCAATTTAGACACTGTATCAAAAATTGCAATTGCAATGTCAAACTTTACCGGTTGATCAAAATATCAATGATACAATGCAACAGATATGAAACTCAAATGCCATTTACCAAAACATTAAACCACTTCTTCACTAATATTAGTAATAGCACATTTCAGATCATTTATGGTCATCTAAACATATCTAAGTGGATTTACCAGTTATTTATATCAACCATATCAAAACACATCCACAAAATCATTCACCACTTGATACAATTATTTTCAGGTGGAAACCCAAATGGGAAAAACCATGGTGGGGATGAATACCCACAAGTATTTTGAACTCTTCTGAAGTTTGCCCTGTTAGGATCCAAGCCTTGTTAGAAGCTTATACAATAATGTCATGTTAAGAACATATCCGGTTAAGGACCACCCGGTTAAGGGGTTGACTACAATACCCTGTTAAAGGTAGTACCCTGTTAGAGGTAACCTCGGTAGAGGATTTCAAATCTAAGCTAATAGATCACCTGGTTAGAGGATTTAAACAACACCTTGCTTGTTAAAGCTTACCCGGTTAAGGAATTTAATTATTATAATGGTTAGAGAACAACAAGTTCTTTGCTAATCTAGAAATAGCACTTCCTTGCTTAATAAGATCCTTTTATGCTCCTATCTGCCTTCATAACATTCTGCAGACACTCCTTCTGGTACAGTAACAATCACTACCACACTTAACCAAATTTGCCAACACAACATTGAAACAAATCATCGACCTTATAAAACCTACAAATCTCATAGAGATTATAAATTTATCGGTTCAATCATAATCGTTGGATTACATAGCAATCAACTACACATTGTTCTAGACAACTTCAACTGCTCCTGGATCACCGCACATTTGATCCTATAGCTCATCACGCATTTTTTACTTTATGCTATGCATTAGATCATTCCCAAGATAAACGATTATCTTCACGCTCCAAAACCACTTTGAAACTCATCATGTGCATCATTTTGACATTGCACCTTCATCTCCGATCACCATTTGGTATAGATCATCACAACCGATTCTCCAAGCTCCATCGGTTAGGGTTCTGCTTATCAACTAGTTAGGGTGACCAGTTACCATCACTACTTAACTACCGGTTGCATAACTGCATCATTATCGGTTGCAATACAACTCCATTACCGGTTACTATTGAAATCAATGACAACACTATACTTCATCAATGCAATCTTTATGCAATGCCAACAATCTCTCTGTTTGGCATTGATGGAAATACAAATTTCAATACCCTTTGATTGTGATGATTGAGAGTAAATCATATACACAAGTATAGGAATCTTGGTTTACATTTTTCCATATACTTTCCTTCAACTATATCTTCATGTCTTCGACAAGTAACTGGCTATCAATCATATACAATTCTTCTCCCCCTTTCACAACAATGCCAAAGTGAAGGTAAATCATTCCATGCTTCACCAATCTGCAACTAGCTATTCCCCCTGTGCAGTAGCTCCACTCTTCACCGATCCTGCTTCAATATTTTCAATAGGCTCTGGGATTGAGGTCTTCAACATCTTCTTAATTGACTTCATGTAGGGGTAAAACCCCTAACTTACCTCTAAGATACTCAAATGTAGCCATAGGTAGAGGTTTAGTAAAGATATCTACTAGCTCTTCTTTAGTAGATACATGCTCTAGTGACACATCTTTACTCTGCACTTTCTCTCTTAGGAAATGATACTTTAGCTCAATATGCTTTGTCCTAGCATGCAACACCGGGTTCTTATAAATGTTTATAGAACTTGTGTTATCATAGAAAATCCTTACCGACTCTTATATTTTAACTTGAAACCTTCCAAAATGTGTTTCATCCAAATTGCCTACGTACAATTCATGTAAGCTGCAACATATTCAGCTTTTGTAGTTGATTGAGAGATACAACTCTATTTCTTGTTGCTCCAAGACACTAGTTTGCCTCCAAGAAAAAATGCTCCTCCGATTTTACTCTTCTGTCATCAACATTGCCTGCCCAGTCTGCATTTTTATAGACTTTTAAATCAAATTCTCCTACATATGGATACCATAATCCATAATAAATTGTGCCTTTCAGATATCTAAAAAAAATTTTGGTTGCAACCATGTGTATCTCCTTCAGACTTTTCTGAAATCTGACAACCAATCCTACTGCATGAGCAATGTCCGGTCTGTTGTAGATAACATAATTTAGTTTACCTATCATCGACCTATACTCCTTTTCATCCAATGATGCATAATCATCTTCCTTAGACAATTTACAACTTGTAACCATTGGTGTTCCACCTGGTTTATAGTCTCCCATTCCAAAAGTCTTCAACACTTCTTTCACATATTTGGATTGTGTGATGAAAATACCTTCCTTCATCTGTTGGATTTGCAAACCTATGAATTTTTTAATCTCACCTACCAGTGACATCTCAAACTCATTCTTCATTTCATTAGGAAAGTTATGGCACATATCATCATTTCCTCCAAAAATGATATCATCCACAAATACCTCACTTATCGGTATCGTATCTCCTTTTGTCTTGAGATATATGTTACTGTATTCAATGGTTCTTTGAAAACCTATCTTCACTAAGTGAGAGTGCAATCTTTCATACCATGCTCTAGGTGCTTGCTTTAATCCATATAATGCCTTATGTAATTTGCATGTACCATGTCCTTTTCTACAGTTAAAGTATAACCTTATGGTTGTTCAATGTAGACTTCCTCTTCCAATATTCCATATAGGAATGCTGACTTCACATCTATCTGATATAATTTAATTCCTATGTATGCTGCAAATGCAAGTAGATTCCTTACTCCTTCACATATTGCAACTAGAGCAAATGTCTCACCATAGTCTTCACCTTCTTCTTGTGCATATACTTTGCATACTAGTCTGGCTTTATTTCTAACCACTACTCCATCTTCATTTAGTTTATTTCTGAATACCCATTTTTTACCTATTATATTCATGTTCTCTGGTCTAGGTACCAATGAACATTTATTGTTCTTCTCTATTTGGTCAAGTTCTTCTTCCATTGCCTTGATCCAGTGTTCATCTCCAAAGGCTTCTTTTGCAGTTCTAGGCTCAATGATGGAAATCATACAAGGGTTCTCCCTAAGCCTTGTTTGAGTTAGCACACCTGCATTCTTGTCTCCAATAATACAATTGGGCTATGATTGAGTCTAACATACCTTGAAATAACATGATCTTGATTTCCAAGTTCTTCTTCTTCACTTTCTTCATCTTCTGCTGGACATTCCTATTCTAGTTGAACTGGGGCTTCTCTATTCTATTCTCCAACTTCTAGCTTCACTGATTCTGGTTCCAAAAATAGTGTGTAAGGTTCTTCTTCTTCATTCTCTTTACTAGTTTCTCCTGATTACTCAAGAAAATTATCAACATAGATATTAATGCTTTCAATGATCTTATTAGTCTGGTTGTTGTAACACTTGTAAGTTTTTCTCTCGGTGGAGTAACCAAGAAATATGCCTTCATCACTCTTGGCATCAAACTTACCAACATAATCACCTCTTTTGATAAATATCTGCTATCAAAATTTTAAAAGTAACTGATATTAGGTGATCTACCATACCAGTACTCATAGGGATTTTTGTCCTTACCTCTTTTAACCAGTATTTGGTTCATTGTGTAAACAGCTATGCTGACATCTTCTCTCCAGAATGTCTTAGCTACACCTCCTTGAATTAGCATAGTCCTAGCAGCTTCAACTACTAACCGGATGTTCCTTTCTACAATAGCATTCTGTTGTGGTGTCCTTGGTGTAGAAAGATGCCTCTTAATTCCATTGTCTTCACAGTATCTAGTGAATTCCTTTGAAGTAAATTCACCACCTTGATCCGTTCTTAAGCACTTTATCTCTTTCCACTTTCATTCTCAACTAAGGCTCTGAATGCCTTAAACTTGCTAAATTCTTTTGTCTTGTCTTTCAAGAATGTGACCCACATCATCCTTGAGCAATCATCAGTAAATATCATGAAGTACCAATCACCTTGAATACTCCTAGTCCTCATTGGTCTAAAAAGGTCGGTATGAACCAAATCTAGCAAATATTATGCTGAGAAGGATTTTCTCTTGAAGGTTGAGGATGTCATTTTCCCTAACTGACATTCCTTGCACAAAGCATTCACCAGTTTGTCCAACTATGGAAAATCTCTTATTGATTTGGACTTACTAACTCTCACAGTGTTATCAAAATTTACATGGCAAAATCTACGATGCCAAAGCCAACTATCTTCTACTTTTGCGATTAAACAACTGTTGACTTTAGAGCTTAAATGAAAAAAATTACCTCTGGTTTGTTTGTCGATTGCAATCAGTTCACCTTTGCTTCCATAAATATTGCAAACTCCATTCATAAATTCCAGTGGGTAACCTTTGTCATTGAGTTGAGCAACACTCAAAATATTGTGTTTCAGTCCTTCAACCCAATAGACATCATCTGCACTACTCTTACAATTCAGAGAGATGGATCCTTTTCCTTTCACCATGCAGGGTGAGTCATTCCCAAATATCACAACACCTCAATCAAACTCTTTCAAAGTAAGAAACTTACTCCGGTCACCGATCATGTGGTGTGAACAACTGCTATCTAAAATTCAGACATTTGAACTATCCATGCGAGAGACAAATGTCTTCTGATCTGATATATCTTCTTTAATAGCAACAAAGACAATGTCCCCATTTGCATCTTCCTTAGATTCTTCATCTGTAATTCCTCCATCCATTGCAATGAGATAATCTCTTTTACCTTTTCCTTTAAACTTCCTATACTTCTCACATTTTTGCTCATTATCTCCATTTGGACAATTAGTAGCCATATGTCTAATCTGGTTACATGCAAAACACTTAAGTGGTAATTTTCCTTTGTACTTACCGGTACCTCTAGGTAATCGCTTGGCTGATAAAGCTTCAAGCTCATTCAAACTATCTTCATTAGCTACCTCTCTTGTAGATCTAGGCTCATACCTGTATCTCACTTCTCTGCTTTTCCTTACTGGTGGGGTTGAGACTGAGGCTCTAAATGCAGATTTTGATCTCTAGACACTTCCATAAAAACCATTTAATTCAAATGCAGTTAATTTACCAATGATAGAATCAAGAATTTCCTTTGTCTTATCAATAGACTTGAGTTCCTAAATGGCTGCAACTCGGATAGCGTAGACAGGTAGAAGGTTTCTCAACACCTTTCTAACCACTATGGTATCCTCCATTGTACCTCCAACACTTTTGATCTCTCTGACTATCTCTTTGATCCTCTGACCATACTGTTGAATGTTTTCTCTTTCAGCCATCTGCATATCATCAAATTTACCTCTCAGACTCTCTTCCTTGGTAATCTTAACATGCTCATCACCGCTATAGATATCTTCCAGTTTCTTCCATACTTCACATGCAGTCTCCAATCCATGAACATCAACATACTCTAAATCGAACAAGGAATTGATGATGGCCTCCAATGCTTCATTGTTCTCTTGTTGCTCCTTCTTTTGATCATCTATCAGAATCACACTAGGCAAGTTATATTTAGTAACAACATGTTCCCAATATTGACTTCCTAATCTCTTGATATAGATCTTCATCCTATCACTCCAAATTTTGTAGTTTTCCCTGTTGAACTTTGAACCTTCTTTCTTCATCATGTTCTCCTGGATCTTTTCCTCAAGCTATTAGGCTTAAACACAAGAGGACCTGAAATGCTCTGATACCAATTGATAATATGATGAAACTGTAAGGATATGATTAACTACTGAGAGGGGGGGTGAATCAATAGATAGAAAATAAACTAAACTTTCACCAAACTTAATTTCAACTCAAAAACAACTTGCTAATCTAACCGGTTTAGACACTGTATCAAAAATTGCAACTGCACTGTCAAACTTTACCGGTTTCAATCAAAGCATCAATGATACAATGCAAAAAATCAGAAACTCAAATACCATTTAACCAAAATATTAAACCACTTCACTAATATCAGTAATATCACATTTCAGATCATTTTCAGTCATCTAAACATATCTAATTGGATTTACCAATTATTCATATCAACCATATCAAAATACACCCACAAAATTATTCAACACTTGACACAATGATTTTTCATGTGGAAACCCAAATGGGAAAAACCACGGTGGGGATGAATACCCACAAGTATTTTGAACTCTTTTGAAGTTTGCCCTGTTAGGAGCCAAGCCTTGTTAGAAGCTTAATAATTTCCTGTTAAGAATAGATCTGGGTAAGGACTACCCGGTTAAGGGACTGACTACACAACCCTGTTAAAGGTAGTACCCTGTTAGAGGTAACCTCGGTTGAGGATTTCAAATCTAAGATAATGGATCACCTGGTATGAGGAATTAAACAATACCAAGCCTGTTAAAGCTAACCTGGTTAAGGGATTTAACTGTTGTAATGGTTAGAGAACAACTGGTTCTTTGCTGATCTGGAAATAACACTTTCTTGCTTAATCAGATCCTTTTCTGCTCCTATCTTCCTTCCCAACATTTTGCAGACACTCCTTCTGGTTTGACAACAATCACTGCCACACTTAACCAAATTTTCCAACAAAACATTGAAACAAATCATCGACCTTATAAGAAAATACAATAGGTCGGTAACACATCACAAAACCTACAAATCTCATAGAGATTATAAACATATAAGTTCAATCTTAACCATTGGATTACATAGCAATCAACTACACATTGTTCTAGACAACTTCAACTGCTCCTGGATCACCACACATTGGATCCTGTAGCTCATCACACATTTTTCACTTCATGTTATGCATTAGATCATTCCCAAGATAAACAGTTATCTTCACATGCCAAAACCACTTTGAAACTCATCACGTGCATCATGCTTATTTGGTACCTTCATCTCCGATCACCATTTGGTCATAGATCATCACAACCGATTCTCCAAGCTCCATCGATTAGGGTTCTTCTTATCAATTGGTAAGGGTTACTAATTAATCTCTGCTTCAATAGCAATATCGGTGGCCATCACTACTTAACTACCGGTTTCATAATTGCATCATTACTGGTTGCAATACAAATCCATTACCGGTTACTATTGACATCAATGACAACACTATACTTCATCAATAAAATCTTCATGCAATGCCAATAGGGAGTTGTTGTGAAAAGGACTGCTAGAAAGAGCATTCATATGAATCACTATAGTCCTCCTAGGTCGGGTCCAATATTTAATGACCAGCTTCCCAACCTAAATAATTTCCTGGCCTCTTGCCCCCTTGAGGCCATTTTGACAAGGGGTCCTTCTCCACCTGATTCTCAATCCAACTCTCAAAACAATTCTTCTAAAAATTCTCCTCCATCTTCCCCTCTTGTTGTTGATCATGATTATGCTATCAGCATTGATTTTGAACAAATTAACATGCTAGAGAATAATCTAAGAGACTTTGAGGGTCTCCTAGATCGGGAGAATGTCCTCCCCTAGGGCGGATATGTTGTTAGCACTTTAAGGGACATGTTGATGTCAGATAGAAGGGGCCTAGAGATGGTGAGGGCATTATCTATGATTTTCAGGAATCACGTGCCTTTGGCTGTGCCTCTCCAAAGGATGGCCAATCCGACACATGTGGTTCTTAGCTTGGTGTTAATATACTTGGTTCAATGGTACACATGGTTAATCTAGGGCCCACTATTCCTAGTATCAATGCCTTATCCACTCCCTTGGGTTACACGAGTATGTCTAGTAGCTCGACCTCAACCTCTGTTGCAGCTCATATCCCTACAATCAACACTAGCACTACATCCGTTGGTGGCGTTAGTCCTCTTGGAGGCGTCGGTGGAGGTGGTGGCACATATAGTGCACCTCTACCCTCTAATCCTATCTTGAGCACTATCTTACAAAACATGGGGCAGTTACAATTACAAATTACAAACATGGCCTCTGCTTCTAGTCAATCATCTATGCTTGCATATTATAGGAAGAGTCCCCTTGATATCATTATCCTTAACACCATCCTTCCTTCCATGATTAAATCATTGAAGTTAAATAGGCTCAATGGTGATGTAAACCCTAATGTATACAATGACTCTTTTATGACCATGTGCAATGACTATCATAGCCTGGACTTTTTTTTGCTCAAAATGTTCTCATGGTCCCTTAAAGGAACCATGCTATTGTAGTACATCTCCCTATTAGATCATTCCATCTGTGCCTTTGATCAACTTATGGACCTTTTCCTTTAATGGTTTTAAGCTAACATTAGTAGTAGGGTCACTATCATTGACCTTGTTCATTGTAAACAAAAACCCAATGAAAAGGTCACAAACTTTATCTTGAGATATCAGTCAATCTCCACTAGGATCCCCTTTTCCCTATCGGATAATGATATGTAGAGGATGTTTATTGGCAACCTACGACTAGCATTAAGGAAGAAGTTGTCTCTTTATTGTTACCAAAACTTTTCCAATATGTCCTCTACACTCTCTGACTACTAGCACACCATGTCGTGGTTCAAAGATTATACTTTGAACTATCACAACGAGTCCTTCGTAGGCGTGTCCATGAAAGGGTCTAGGAAGAATAAATTTGTACCTAATGTTGTGGTTATTCCTTTGATGGCTACTATGTAGGGATCACAATAGAATAGTCTTCACTAAACTAAATGACTCTTACTTGAGCATAATGCAACGATTTCTAAAAGACAATCTGATTACCCTTCCTGAGGTTAGAATTTGTTCGATAATAGATCCTATCGATGTTGGTATGATGGGTCAAATTTTTGTCATTACCATCGTGTACGTGGTCATGACACTAAGCGATTTTTCATCTTCAAAATATTGTCCAAGACCACATCGAAAATGGTGCGATTAAAGTCCATGAGAGCAAGAACAATTCAAACAAATATTTTGATAAGACCAATAGTGATTTGCATATCTATACTAATATATTTCCACCACATTCAACAAATTTCATTTGTGCATCAGATCCTCCTTTGGATGATGGTCCATTTGTGAACATGGTCACAATCACTCCTATTTGTTCAACTCCTAGCCATAAGGGGAAGGTTTATGACATGTCATTATCATTCACCCCTTTTGATGTCCTGTATTGTGGAGAGTTTTCTCCTCTATTCATCCCTACTAAATTAAACAGTCAAACTATCATAGGTGTGATGGTTGACCCATCATGCAGAGTCAATGTCATTATGGAGAAGACTCTATTTGTAAATGGTTGGCATAGGCATGCATATGATGAATGTCGAGCAACCTTGAGGATGCATGATGGTTGCTCTAGATCCCTCCTTTGGGTAGCATCACCTTAATGATGCTCCTGGGACCCAAGGCTATGTCTTCTACATTTGTGATCATTCCTGAAAAGGACCTATTTTAGGTTAAACTAGGAATTCCCTAGTTGATTTCTATAGATGCAGTCCCTTTAGTGATTCACAAGTGCCTCAAGTTTTCTCATGAGGAGTCTGTGCATGTCATCAAGGATAATGGATATTGACCCTTGATAGCTCATGGGGATTTTTTCATTGGATCATTTTTTGCCTGCTCCAACAAGGCCCAATCTTCCTCATGATGACTTGATGTACTACACATATTATTAGTATAAGATGAGGAAGTTGGCCCCTAAATCAGCTCAACCTAGCTATTCATTGCCTCTTTCTGCATCGACCTCTCCTCTGTTTATTATTGTGTTGGAACGAGTAGTGTCTCATGTCCCCTCATCGTCAAGGGTTGAGGCTAAGCTTGTTCCCTCAAATAAACCTCCCTCTCTGCCGAGGACTACACAACCTCTGGTTGTATCTTTTGTTCCTACGACTGCACCTAATGTAGATAAGGGAAAGGCGCTTGTGCTGTCAAAGTCTACGACCTGCCCTCCTTTTGAGCTCCCAATCATGGCCGATATTCCTTGACCCTCTCGATACGAGAAAGGGAAGTGTTCCTCTTGTTTTCATTTATCACTACTTGCTCCTTCCTCACAACCTATGTTGGCATCCTCTGTTCCTCCAACTGCTCCACAAACAAAGTGAGGTATGACACCCATTGTTGTGAATGTATTACTTGTCTCTAATGCACCCCTTGTTCCATCGGTTGGGCCTTCTCTTGTCCCTGACATGGTTTTGGAGGCCTCTCCTATGGAGCATGATGCTCTTGAGTCCTCTCGAGCTTCAGTTAGTGGCCCTCATCTTCATCACAATCAGCATGTGCATGAGCGTAAGTGCTATCAATGGGCCATGGCTTGAGAGCGGGATACTGCTCTACAATTTGTTGGTGCATCTGTGGCACCCAATTGTATTGAATCGGCTCCTGTTTCATTGGCTACTCCTATTCTTACATCATCTTTTGTTTTAGTCCTAGCTACTTTAGGGCCTATCGATGAACCTCCCCCTAAACCGATGTAGGTTTTCATCACTCCTTCTTTGGAGCCGCCCCTCATTACATCTTTGTCAAACATACCTTCATTGTCTTAGCCTACTGATATGTTGCATACATAGGTGGTGTCTAGTGCAACTCTATTTGCTCCCCCTATTTCACTGTCATTCCAACATCAGAGTTTTCTTGGGGTTCTTCAGATCACTATAGTTGATAAGAGACTTGTTTCTCCTATCTAATCCAAATACAACTTGAGCAAGGCCCTATCCCAGAGTTTTGATGGTATAAATTATCATAGGTATGTTCTTCATCCTTTTCTCTATCTGTCTCATTGCCTACTATTTTGCCTATTTCTATGTGTGGTTGAGAAGGATTTATTTTCTCCTAAGTTTATCACTTCCTCTCTTTTGGAGGCCAACAATCTTATTCATGTTTCGTCTTCTTTGAGTGAGTCACCTGCTTCCTCTATGGAGGCTTGCATGTTTGACTCCTTGGAGAACATCCTAAGATTGTCTGCTATCTTTTCATGATCATTGACCCTTACCTCAAGTCCAAGCTTGTGGATGCAAACATTGTTGTTACTTTGTCCCTTTCCCTCACTGTTGGTGAGGTGCCTGGTGCCACTCTTTCCATTGTCCCACTTCAATCTCATCCTCCTTCTCCATATGATATAGATTGGGAGGATGATGACTTGGTTGTTGAAGGCCTCTAGTGCCCTATCTTTCTTTATCTTATAGTATAGTATGTTTGCTTGATTGTGTTCCCTTGTGCTTGCTTTATATGTTTGTTCCCTTCTAGAGGACCCAAGTTATTCTATACATGCTTGGATATGGGAGGTTGACTACCTTTATCTGTTGTGCTCTCTCGGAGGACCCGAGGTACCCCATAGGTGCTCAGATACAAGAGTTTTTTCTATCGTGCACCTTCTTCTATTTGTCTCTCTACTTCTTCTATTTGTTGTATCTTGCTTTTCCATATTCAAGAACAATGCAAATAATTGGGGGCATCTTTGGCCTTGTTCCAGGTTGACCCAAATTTTTATTTTATCTTTCTCTTCATGTGCTTTTCTTCAGATCTAACAACTTTGGCACTATGTCGATATACCCATCTCGCAACTGCATTACATATTCTCATTGCTATGGGTTCTAACGTCAAAATATCAAATCCCCTTGTCCTTTTGCATTCATCATTGATGTTATGGACATTCATGTGTCACCTTCTACTAGAGGCATTCCATGGAAACATCTTTCTATGTTGATGTGCCATAATCACTCTTTTCCTTAGAATGGCATGCCTTTCAGGCCTATCATTCTAAGGGGGAGCCATCATATCTACACTTCTTTATGATTTGCATTTTCTATCTAGCCTCTTGCATATTTCTTGTTGATCAATTTTTCATGTTTTCCTAGGTGGAGGCCACATCAGTTGATCTTATTCTTTATCATGTCTTGCCTATGTGGGGGCCAAACCACTTGATCTTTTTCTTTATCATTTTTTGCCTTGGTGGGAGCCAAACTACTTGATCTTTTTTTTTGTCATGTTTGCCTAGGTGGGGACCAAACCACTTGATCTCTTTTTTTCCTTTGTAGGGGCCAATATCTAATACTTATCAAATCTATCCTTGATCGCCCAATCGCATGGCTATCTAGCATATTGCTACCCATCCCAACAAAACCATCTCCTTATCGCATGACTATCTAGTGTATCGCTACCCATGCTGGTAAAAATCTCAGCCTATCGTATGGATATCCATACTAAAATGATTGTATAAACATCATTGCTTTCCCTATCATATGGATATATAGCATAACCCATTTTTCTATCCATACTAGCGTATCTCATATCACAATGACCACGTATCTTATATCTATTCATAATAAGGGACTTTCCTCCAAAGAGAGGTTTATTTTTGTTACGCTATCTTATTTGTCATCCATCTTAATCTACCCTTTATCTTATCATCTAACATGTTAGTCTACATCTAGCATGTTTGTGATGCATCAGTTAGAAATATCTATTCTTTAGCTTCATCCCACTAGAGGCAACCTCATCTGATCAACAAAATTTTGCCTCTTTTTCACGACTCTTTTCTTCATCTTCCTCTACTTTAGCTTTGCACATCTTAGCAAAGACATGCTCGCTAAAGTGGGTGCAAAATGTAATATCAAAAATCACACCTTGTACAACTCAATGCAACAAATGGTGCCTTCCTCCACGTCATTGGAGGTCTTGAACTATCGCTTTTGTCTTTTTGCCCACCTAGATTGCTTTGTCAACTCATTCCATCTCTACCAACCTTTCATCTTCAAGATACTAGCATGGAGAGGAGACATCCACACAATGGGCTAGCATCCCAGAAATCTCAAAGCACATAGGTGGTGATTTGAGCATTACGCCAGTGCTTGGAAGGAATTGTAACGCCTCTACATATGCCCACCAATGTCGATGTGCCTTCCAGGGACTATATCTCTCCCATATGAAGGCATTTATGGGATTCTTGATTGTTTTCTTGTAGGTTGAAGCTTTAGCGATCTTCTTGAGCGGTATTCACAAGTTTTCACAACACCACCATTGTTGCATTCCCTCAAGCAACTCACAACACTATATTTACAAGTATTGGAAGGGGACTGCACTCACTTTCTTGGTTTGTTTGTATTTTTTGGGTATGTGCAGGATCATGAGGGGCTAAAAAGGTGATAAAAAAAAATGCCTTCTAAACTCGCCTAAAAATGTGAAAAATCCATGTTGACTTTTTGCTTGGCTTGGATGTCAGTACATCTAACCATGGCAAAAACCCAAGCAAATTGGATATCGGATATTAATATAATATATATTATATTATATAAATTATATAATATATTATATAATATATAATATATATATATATATTATATATTATATAATATATTATATAATTTATATAATAAATATATTATATAATATATAATATATTGTAATATATTATATTATATTATATTATAATATATATTATATATAATATAATATATTATAATATATTATATATTATTCATATATAATTTATTATATGAATAATATATAATATGCATCCTGAAAAAAGGTTTAGGAATTGGATATCTGATTCCTGGGTATTTTTATGCCTATAAGGACAGCCTGTGGGTCATTTTTCACTGAGCTATGAAAAGTATTCAAATATGATATCGGATTTGAGTGGATATCCAATTTGAAGGCTTTTTTTGTCAATTTTTCATCTAAGGTATGATCTTATTTACGATTTTGTTGTCTTTTTATCAAAATTTTCGCATTTTTTATTTGTTTTTCTATTTTTTGATAGAAACTAGTTTTTTCATTTGAAATACATTGTCCTTTGAAATTTGTTGATTAAATTAAACTTTCCAACTTCAATGAGGTAAAATGGTGCATAACAATGACAATCATGAATAGCCACAACCACCAAACCCTCTGTTACCAAACCTTCCATTACCAAACCCCCCCTCAATTCAATATTTAATTGGTCAAAATTTGAACCACTTGAGGGGCATTGTAAATATTTAGAATAGAATCCCTCGTTGAGCCCCAATGTTAGATCCTCTTAATGCCATAATAATCAATGTAGAAATCGTCACCACGGAGCACAATGTTGCTCTTTTGTGGAAAGAGTCCATGAGGAATAGATATGTGGATGGTTTGACCTATGATCAGGTCAAGGAGCTTGAGATATTCAAAACTGATATTGCCGCATTTTTATCAATCCCCGAAGACAACCTGTAGATGTGAAAAAACAAAACTTTCTGTCAAATCGTGTGAAAACAAAGATATTGTAAATAACTTTTGGTATCATTGGTGGATGATTTTTGATAGACCACCCAACAAGAATCTTGATGTCCCATTTTATTTCATCAAAAAATTGTATGTTGTGTTTGTTTTAGGAGAGCATGTCAACTACATTGACATCAAGCCTTTCCAGGGTGTGGGTTTTGGTATGCCTCAAGATAGATCTGGGGCAGTTTGAGTATTACAAAGCTCATATGTTCCCTCTCCTCCCGTTGATCCCCCATGTCAAGTACAACATCCAAATATTATTTCTGAGGCAATGTCATAGACTATATTGGCTATTCACTCTTTGATTAGCCTTTTGGTCTCTTAGGCTGGGGCACTAGCTCAGCCTTTTGGTGATGCTAGTGGTGGATTTGGTGATGCTGACACATCCTCTTCAGCTCCACATATTTGTGTGTTGCATACTTGTACTATGTGTGGGCAACTATGCTTAGGTTCTATTGGAGAGCTTGTTGACTGTCCTACGAACACTGCTAATTATGAGGTGCATGATATGCCTGATGCACTAGATGTGATGATAGGGACTGGAGTGTACCCTTCGGAGTCCTCACATGCTAGAGACAAGGAGGTACTTTCATCATATACTAATGATGTAGTTGTAGGACTTGTAATTTCATAGTGCATTTTATTTTAAATAAATATTTATAAGCGATAGTATTAAGTACTAATGTTTATATACATGGTCTATTTAATAGTTGATGACTGAGGAGGAGTTATTGTAGGTCCATGATGGTACCTTGACGACCATTTCATTTGGCCTTGACAACTATACGGTACATATATTATTGCACCTAGTTGTTTACAATTTTCATTGTACATACATGCTTTCCATTTAAATTGCCTTTAATTAAATTATATAGTAACTTGCATGTTTATCTTATTTTACTCATGTAGGACACACGTAGCACAAGTATGGTGCCGCACGATTCGGGATTTGGTAGCGCAATCAGAGACAAGAGAAACGTAATTGAATGCAAACATGATTGAATTAAGAGTTTAAATAACTTATAATGAATATACATGTCTACATATATTGATAGTTTCACATACTTGTTGTCTTTATGTACAAAGAATTGTTGGCTTCACATCCTTATTGACTACACCCACTATACCCGAAGAATCAGAAGAGATGCCTCGAGTACATTTGTTTATTTTATTTTGTGTTTAGAAGATATAATTTATTCCTATCATCCACAATTATATTCTAACTTGTATCAATGTTATGCTTGTAAACATATATAGGTTGTCTACAAAAATATTGATGACATCCCTTCTCTCCCTATGACATATTCTAGGACTCCTCCCAAGATGAAGAGAAAACATGGAGATGAGGTAATAAAAAATTCAATTTTAGAGTTCAATTATATAGCTCAATGTATATTTATTTTTATATTACCTTTTTTGAATGTAAATTATATAGTATAACTAATCTTAATTGTGGTTTGATTTTTCTTGTGCAAGATCCTTTAGAGACGAGCAGTGTTGCAAAGAGGATAGACTTTGATGATCCATCAGTAGTTTAGGATGTGATAAAATATTCTGGGATACTTACATGTCTAGTTGGCATGCATATTTTGTATATGGACATACATTTACATATATCGACCTACATTTTGTTTGAGTTGGCATTTATGTCATTTTCATATATGGACATACACTTGCAATTATTCAGCATTTTGATATATAGAAGTTGAGATTCGATATAACTTGTTCCTCATGTGCATGGTGTCATTCTTTAAAACTTTAATCTTCAATCCAATAATTAACAATAATTAAATAATGAACAATAGAATGTTGTTTGTATAATCTTGAGATTTCACGTGAGGGTTGCCTATAATAACATGTCTTACATTTTTAAAATTCAAAGTGATTTTCGTAGGGAAGCGATTTTTCAGTTGATGAAAAAATATCAAATGCATTCAATGAAAAGTTGTCACAAAGCCAATTTCTCATTCTGCTCATTGTGGTTGTGAACCGTCTGTTCCAACATGTCTGATTAGGAATTCTTACCATAGGAATGCTTATGTACTTCCCCCCCCACTCGGTCGAACGCTCAGGGCAATACCCTACCAACGTCGTCCCTTTAGTGCCCTAAGTGTGAAAAAATTGTCAAAATTTGACAAGTTGTAGCTCGAAATCTGTGGCACCTTCGAAAGATCCATTTGAACCTACAAGGTCACATGAGGGATAACTACAATATCCTATCTCAAATTTTCAATATTCAGAGTAGTTTTCGTAGGGCAATGATTTTTCAACTGACAAAAAAATGGTCAGATGCATGTAATCAAAAGTTGCCATGAAGCCAATTTTCTTGTTCTTCTTGTTGTGGGCATGAACCATCAGTTCCGACACATCTGGTTAGGCATTCTTACACTAGGCATGCTCTTGTTTTTTCCCACCACTTGGTCGAACACTTAGGTCCATACCCTATCGATGTCGTCCCTTGATCGCCATAAGTGTGAAAAATTGTCAAAAGTTGACAGGTTGTATCTCGGAATCCGTGGCACCTGCAAATGATCCATTTGAACCTATAGGGTCACATGAGGGTTGGCTACAATAACTTGTCTCAGATTTTCAATATTCAAAGCATTTTTCGCAAGGAAGTGATTTTTCAGGTCATATGGTGTTCTAACACACGTGTGGGCCCTTAGGAAGCCATATGACCCCTAACCACACCATATTACCCATTATGACACCATACGACTGCTTAGGATAGTATGATGTCTTAATGGGCCATATGGTGTCCTAAGGGGTTATATGGTGCTTTAACACATGTGTGGGCCCTTAGGACCCCATATGACCCCTAATGACACCATATGACCCCTTAGGACACCATATGACCCCTTTTAACATCCTAGTACATGACATGACCCCTTATGACACCATATGACCCCTTAGCATAATACAATGTCCTAATGGGTTATATGGTGTCTTAAGGGGTCATATGGTGTTCTAACACATGTGTGGTCCCTTAGGACACCATTTGACCCCTAACGACACCATATGACCCCTTAGGACACCATATGACCCCTATTAACATCTTAGTACACGACATGACCCCTTAGGTCATATGGTGTCCTAAGGGGTCAAATGGTGTTCTAACACATGCCATATGACTCCTAACAACACCATATGGCCACTTAGGACATCATATGACCCCTTTTAACATCCTAGTACATGACATAACCACTTCTGACACCATATGACCCCTTAAGACAATATGATATCCCAATGGGTCATATGGTGTCCTAAGGGGTCAATGACCCCTAATGACACCATATGACCCCTTTCAACATCATATTACATGACATGACCCCTTATGACACCATATGACCCCTACGAACAATATGATGTCCTAATGGGTCATATAGTGTCCTGTTCTAACACATGTGTGGGTCCTTAGGACACCATTTGACCCCTAACAACACCATATGGCCCCTTAGGACACCATATGACCCTTGTTAACATCCTATTACACGACATGATCCCTTATGACATGATATGACCCCTCTGTGTATGGAAGTCAAGTAGCAGAACAAATTCCTAAACTAACTTGAGAGGAGGGTAATGCAAAAACTTTTACAGATAGTCACAATAGTTATAGAAAACAAAAATAAATATTATAACATTCAAACCATAACATAGTGATTTGCAAGGGGAAAACCCTTTTGGGAGAAAAACCCCACATTCCAAAAGCCGCCCAATATATTATTCAGCAATCAAAATAGATTATAATATACTTGTAGAGCAAGCTCTTCATAGGAGTACCATTAATTAGAGATTTAGAGGTAACTCAATAGCCATAAGACTCTTACACACAACCTCTATCTCACGCACCTCATATATAGGAGATACAATACAAGAAACAGTCAAATGTTATTACAAAAGCATGGGCTAAAACCACTTAATAAGGTGTAGCCGACCTTATCTCCCTTCTAGATGTGTTCCTCCATTTTACAACTCATTTATGTGTCCGATGTATTTTATATTGTCTATTTCAAAAGTACAAACTTCCGGAGACCATAACTTGAGAACCGTGTGTCTTATTGACAAACCGTTTGAAGCGCCTTGTAAGTCGCTATGCCACTTAATCCCACTTTTCAAGGTGTTTCAGGGCCTCGAAAGTCCTCAAAATAAAATTTAAACCTTTCATTGGACCCCTCCAAAATGGAAAATTTAATATCTTCACAACTATATGTGATCTTGAAACGTAACCTTATCAGAATTCTTATCTAGCCAATCAAAAGCTTCAGGGAGAATTTTGCACCTTTTTCGTGCCCAAATGAAAAATTACTATAAATAGTAATCTCATGTAAATGCAAGGTTGAGACACCATTTTCCCAACACTTTAGACAATATGATATCCTAATGGGTCATATGGTGTCCTAAGGGGTCATATGGTGTATTAAGTGGTCATATGGTGTTTTAACACATGTGTAGGCCCTTAGGACCCCATATGACCCTTAACGACACTATATGAACCCTTAGGACACCATATGACCCCTTTTAACATCCTAGTACATGACATGACTCCTTATAACACCTTAGGACAATATGATAACCTAATGGGTCATATGATGTCCTAAGTGGTCATATGGTTTTCTAACACATGTGTGGGTGCTTAGGACCCCATATGACCCCTAACGACACCATATGACCCCTTAAGACACCATATGAGCCCTTTTAATATCCTAGTACATGACATGACCCTTATGACACCATATGACCCCTTAAGACAATATGATCTCATAATGGGTCATATGGTATCCCAAGGGGTCATATGGTGTTCTAACACATGTGTGGGCCCTTAGGACACCATATGACCCCTAACGACATGAAATGACCCCTAAGGACACCATATGACCCCTTTTTAACATCCTAGTACATTACATAACCCCTTATGACACCATATGACCCCTTTTAACATCCTAGTACACAACATGACCCCTTATGACACCATATGACCCCTTAGGGCAATATGATGTCATAATGGGTCATATGGTAACCTAAGGGGTCATATGGTGTCCTAAGGGATTATATGGTGTTCTAACACATGTGTGGGCCCTTAGGACACCATATGACCCCTAACGACACCATATCACCCCTTAGGACACCATATGACCCCTAACGACACTATATGACCCCTTAGGACATCATATGACCCCTTTTAACATCTTAGTACATGACATGACCCCTTAGGACACCATATGATCCCTTATGACATGGTATGACCCTGTAGGGTCCACCATATGACCTCTTTTAACATCCTAGTACATGACATGACCCCTTATGATACCATTTGAGCCCTTAGGACAATATGATGTCCAAATGGGTCAATGGTATCTTAAGCGGTCATATGGTGTCCTAAAGGGTCATCTGTTGTTTTAACACATGTATGGGCCCTTACGACATCATATGACCCCTAATGACACCATATGACCCCTTAGTACACCATATGGCCCTTTAGGACACCATATGACCCCTTAGGACCATATGATGTCCATATGGTGTCCTAAGGGGTCATATGGTGTTCTAACAAATGCGGTGCCCCTTACGACCCTATATGACACCTAATGACACCATGTGACCCCTCACAACACCATATGTCCCCTTACGACACCATATGACCCCTAACAACAATATGATGTCCTAATGGGTCATATGGGTGTCCTAAGGGGCCATATGGTGTTCTAACACATGCGTGGCCCCTTAAGACCCCATACGACCCCTAATGACACCATATGACCCCTTAGGAAACCATTGAACCCTTAAGACATCTATAATCTCACTCTCCCTTATAATCTCTCTCTCTCTCTCTCTTTGCCTCTCTCCCTACCCCTAATTACTCTCTCCCCCCCTCTCTCTCTCTCCCTCTCTCCCTATCCTCTTATATCTCTCTCTCTCTCTCTCTCTCTCTCTCTCTCTCTCTCTCTCTCTCTCTCTCTCTCTCTCTCTCTCCTAAACAAGGTATAAGATATTTGTCTCCCTCTCCCCCCATCTCTCTCTAAAATCCTTTACCCTTCTCTCCCTAACTCTCCCTTTGCCTTACCCTTCTCTGCCTATATCTCCCTCTCCCTTTCCCCCTCAGTTGCTATCTAGATCACTTTCCCCTTATCCCTTGCCAATCATATATATTAATAAAAATATTAATACTATATTTTGATATATAGATTTATATATTATAGTAAAAATATATATCATGTTTAATATATTAATATATTTAATATTAATATATAATAACATACAAAATATTTTAATTTTATTCCTAATAAAAAATTATACAAATCAGATATCCAATACTAATTGAATATTCAATTTCTGTGACAAAAAATTAAAATCTTGGTATATGGCTCGAGATTGCTTTGGGATTTGGCTAGGAAATGTCAAGCCTAGAAAGTCAATAGAAAAAAACGTGTTTTAAAGTATTCCTTGTTTCTCGAGACTTCACCCTGGTGGTTGATGACCTTTTTTTGCCGAAATTGATAAAATGAAATGGGATTTTTAAGGACAATCTCGACTTTCCAACAATGTAAGGTTTGCCTTATGTTGACTTTAATAAATAATTATTATTTATTTTCTAATTGAATTCCCACTAAGGTCCTAATTGATAGGTTGATTGAAAAACACCTATAACTTTCAAATGGTATCACATTTTTTGAATCTGAAACATGTGTCACATTCTATGTTCTGTCTACTATAGTATTAAAAAAATTGAATTTCATAAAGTTTAGACTAAGTTAAGGTGGTCAGATACATGAGTTTTGAATTTCTAAAAAATTTTAGTAAAAAATTCATAGTTAATTATTTACTTCAAAAAAATTACAAAAAAATATGTGTCACATCTGGACATGAGTCTACTACTTATATTAAAAATCTTATAAAAAAATCTTATGATTTGATTGTGGGTAGGGTGGTCAGACATACACCCACTTCTTATCTTTTTCATGAAATTGTAGTACTACTACATTGAAATTTCAAACTTTCGTCAAATAGAATTGCATTTAAAAAAAAGACTAGTATCTTAGAAACTACATTCAATTTGCTACAGATTCTCTTCTTACATATTTTTAAAACAATGTTCATAAATTATTCAAATTTTCATGTCAAGTTGCATACCTCTATTTTTCTGAAATTTCATTGCCACTTTAGGGCCTATTTTGGCCCACCACGATCTTACACATACCCATTCATAATATTTTGCTCCAATATATCTATTATTCCAAGTGTGTTACTTTTACCTTTATCATTCAATTTTCCCCATTGCTACTATCTGGGTTGTCCGTGGAGGTGGAAACACAAAACGAGGGTCTGATTGACGCGGACTCCAAAACACAACCCCCAACATTTTCCTTCTTGCTTGTGTGTAGGTTTCATATTCGAGGAAAAGTAGTTATCTTGAGAGAGGCTTCAATCATGGACCGGTTGTGAGTTTCTCTTACTCTTCTTTATTATTTCATTTTAGTATTCCACATTTCGTATTGGTAGCTTAGTTTGTTATTATTTGTATTTATTTAATTATATATAATCACATCTATCACTCTCATAGAGTTTCTATGTTTTGTCTGTATAGGGCGACACTGTACTGTGTTGGTGTCCCAGTTTTGTGTGCTTGTCCTTGGAACAAACTCAACAAAGTAATCTAGGAGCTTCATTTTGTAGTCTGAACATAGCTTAGTCTTGAATTTTCATCCCTTGGCTCACCCTTAGCACCAGTTTAAGTGAGGTGCTGGAGGGCCAATTTTTTCTCTAGGATTCATCATCCTTGAGGTAAAAAATTTCCTCTATTATACAATGTATGTGAATTGGTGTATTTCATATTAATAATTTTTCTTGTCATAAATATAAAAGGTGAGGACAATAAATACCTTGTATTTTACTCTGAAATTTGAGGGATTGTCAAAAGGCTTTAGTGCTCAACTATTGGTCCTTTTGTGTTGGATATATAAGTTAGAGACAACAAACATCTATGATTACTCATAGGTATTTGGTCCATTTAATTTTCATATAAGTTATATTTTACATAGAAATACTATTATACTAATAACAACTGATATTTTTTATTCAACTACTAGGGATTTCTAAATTCAATTTTGGTCAAATCTTTAAAAAGTTATTATTTGGACACTTCACAATAGACATGTTGTTTTGATGAGTTGAATGATGGGGCACACCTTCAAACCTTAGTTGTAGATAGTTAAGTGTCCATTTTATATGTTAAAAAAAGTGGAGGTCTTACGATATTCCATGCAACGACTACATGTTGACTAAGTTAGTCCGCATGACTACTAGTTCATGTTTTCTAGATAAATCAAATTGTTTGTGCATGGAATTGTTGGGAAAATGGTGTTATACACCTTGCATAATAATATTTCATTGTTGTATTATTTTATTATTGTGTGAGGTAGACATTGAATTATATTGGAATATCATATTGTATTGTTGCACCTAGATGGACGTGCAACATGTAGAGATTCCCTTGGAATATTCTTGTAATCACTTGATGAGTTGTATTGACACATTTATATTATTATATTGTATTTATTTAATATTGGGGAATGTAATTGTGATGAAGTACCCAATATTAAATATGGGTCAAGGGTAGGTAGGAAAAATATTATATTTTATTGTCACATGGTTTTAAGCATATGGTTTTGATGTAATACCACTTGTTGGTTTTGTGGTTTCTTGTCTCTATAAAAACACCACAAGGATAGTTGTTTGGGTTAGCCAGGTTAGCATTTGTGAAGGAGGAAGCATGACATTGGATGTGTGGATTCATGCTTGGTCACATGGAGTGCTTGGTTATGACTAGGTTTTTGAAGGCTTTCCATAGTTGTATTGCAATGGACACATTGTTGATAATACATGGTGGATGATGCTTTTGGAGGATGGGTTTTTCCCTCATGAGGGTTTTCCCAAGATATATCTTGTGTCACATTTTCATGGGTATGTTGTGTATTCTTTGCATATGGCTTCTATGTGTTGATTTGATTGAAATCTTAAATGGGTTATCTGGAATTGTCATAAAAATGGCTGCAAGTTTCTTTACAGGAATTGCCACAAATTCTTGCCACTTCTTTTGTGTAGGACAGTCTGCATGCACTCCAAAGTATATGGCACAAATTTGCACTTTACATGTTCAAAAATTAGTGTGATAATTAACTAGAATTTTTTAATAGTCTCACGTTACATACATGAAAACATGATTGATAATAGAGGAAAAAATATTTCTAGTTAAAAAATGCTTAAAATTACTAAAATAAATTGTATATTAGAATGAGGACTACTTTTTTTTTTAGAATAAATTTGACACCTTTTATATCTTACACTCGACAATGAATTTATGTATTTTATGTTTTGCAACATATATATTTCAATATTTTATTGTTATTTTTTAACAATGTGTAATCTATTAGGGATAGTAAAGGATCTCATTAGGAAAATCACATTATAAGAGAAAGTTAGGCAATTTGTGAAGGCAATTAACATTATTCTTAAGTTTGGTTTTCTTACAATTGATTGTCTCAAGCATTGCATGGAATGTCAAATGGAAGAATTTGGATGTAACGTTACATTAGCACCCTTTTTCTCCAAGTCAGTAATACTTCAACTTCAATCCTACTTTCTATGAAGCCAAAAATTAGGGGTGTATTACTACTCGAGCATTCTTTGTCTATCCCAATACTTTCATTTGTTAAATTACAAAAATGTTAGGATATTTTAAAGGATTTAATTGATGAATTTATGTTGTCTCCTAATAATTTCTAATTGACATTCATTGAAAATTGTAAGTTTGAACAAATAATGGTTTGTATCCTTGAACTACCTAGGGAAACCTTATTTGTTAATATAGGTTTCAACAATGCATTTGTATAGAACAATTCATATATTTTATTTTAAAATGAGAAATATCTTAACGTAGGGTCTTCAAAATAGTGAATAGATGTTATTTTGATAACATATTATTTTTCTCAAATTTGAATTATATTTTGGCATGTTCTGTATTAGAATAACATTAGATCATCGCATAATTAATTGGAGTTTGATCTCCTTCATTGAGATATTGTAGAGAAAATTATTAACATTGATCCAATTGCTTGTTGTATGAATTTTACTTTTAAAATCATGCTTCAATTAATCACCTTTTAAGTTAACAAAGGGCAAATAGTAATTCAATCACTAATAAAGTTATAAGCAATAAGAAGAAAATAGTAGTGTGATGATGAATGCAATTATATGCAATTAACAACAAAGGATGATGAGATCACTATTATAATTTTAATTAATTAAACACAAAGAGTAATGCAATCACCAACATAAATAAATTGAATTTAGGATATATATATATATGTTAAATTATATACATTTTAGGGCAAATATGTATTATCATCATGCAATGATAAGTATTTTTGGGAGACAATTTATTATCATCATTAAATTATAAGAACTTAGAGACAACATGTACCATCACCTCAAACATTTAGTTTAAGGTTATTGTGTTTAATCGCTTATGCAAAAGTTAGTGTATTTTTGCGGGGTTTACTTAAGATGACAAAATATACTATGGATAGGTATTTAAGGAAAAAAAATTCCATTGACTCAATACGCATTAAATTTTTCACATTTCTTACATTGTGAATTTGTGAATTTTTATCCTATTAATTGGAATTTGATCAATCTACCATGAGCATAGTCAACTATGAGATAGGTGGGAACTTTCTCAAAAGTTGGGGAATAGACATAAGTTATAGCTCTACTTTAGTCTTCAATTATTTGTGAATTACAAAGACATAATTATCAATTTGCATCCTATTGTATATTAAATGTTTAATCTCCATAACATTCTTCTCATGCATATTTCCCATGTTAATATTGATTTAAATTTTTATAACTAATTAATTGAATGGATCTACATTGTTTTTTTTCCCACATTATTTCATATTGTTCCATGCACTTGTTTTATGTGAGCCGACATATGTTACACATTTGGACCAATATTTAGATGTTTAGTCCCACTTTCCTATCCCTTCTTCCTTGACTTTATATGCAAGTCCCGCATTTTACATTTTACACACACTCATTGTTATTTGATAGACATTCTTTTATGCTTATTTTTATAGTGGATTTTTATTTTGAATTTTTTTATTTATAGACATAAATAAATCAATGGGAGATGAGGATAAGAATGAATATCTAAATAAATTGAACAAGTTTTAGAATCAACTCAACTAAAAGTTGGGAAACTTCCATTTCAAATGAGGATAAGAATGAATATCTAAATAAATTGAACAAGTTTTAGAATCAACTCAACTAAAAGTTGGGAAACTTCCATTTCAAATTGATGAGAGAATAAAAATGAATTATTATTTTTAAAAATTGGATAAATGAGATTTAAAAGTTTGTATTTGAAGATGAATTTAATTATGAGTGATGGATAAGTTTCTCGAATGAGACAGAGTAATTTGATGACACGAAAATCAAAATTTTAATTGAAAATGGATAATTACCTCTCATTTAATTAAATAATATTATTTAATTAAATAGAGAAAAAAGGATTGATAAATTATTAATTATTTATGATATGTGACATGATAAATTATTAATAATGTAATTGGTAATGATAATTGATGGTAATAAATTATTTTTTTGAAGATTAATAAATAGTATGATGATAATTAGGGTTTGATGGTTAGGTTGATTTTTTTGTGTCTACAAAATGATTTACGTAGATTTTTGATATTAATGGATATGCAAATATGGGTCAACACTTTGTTATGTACGATGAAGACTTGATTATGATTGTTGTCAAATATTGAAGGATACAATTGTGGCAAAGGAAGATGTGATACAAATCTTACAATGAATGCATGATATGATTGCAATTGAGGATTCATGGTATTTGCTTTCCATGGAATTTGTACATTTAATTCACCATTAAATACTTATGATTATTTTGAAAATAAAAAATATTAAAGTTACATAAAAATGCTTACTTCTTAAGCAATTACCTTTCATCTTTAATATTTTTAGCATTTGTTTTGGCATGTGCGTTTTCTTATTTTTAGTATAGATTAACATCAATATTTAATCTTGATTTAGTATTGTTCTTATATGTATGTTGTATAACCAATAACATTAATTGTTGTTTTTCTACTTATTCTTTAATTGGTTGAGTATGATTGAATGATTATATCATTTCCTACCTAGCTATGCATATATATTTATATCTCCTTCATACAGCCACCATGAATTTCCTATCCTAGCACAAGGCTAGTTTAAAATTTTAATTATCGGATTAAGATTAGTAGACATTCCAAATTGTTGTTGATATCGTACCTCCTCTTATAGTTTTGTAGCATTGTAAACTGTAACCCTACACAATTTACACCACATTTTGTGCCTCTACTTCAGTGTTTCATATCTTGGCTCTCTCCCATGTCCATTTTTGGCCCTTTCTCCTTGAATTTGATGTTAGCTATCTACAAAGAGAACAAAAAATATGTCTTGGATTGTTCCCTCTGATATTCAACTTGTTTACCCTATTTTTGGTGGACGATGACACCTTGGGTTTCCTAGTCGAGGACCATGGCACCTTGGGTATCCCAACCCTCCTTAAATAAGACCTAATTTAAATGAGTCAAGACACTTTTGTGCCTTAGCAGTTTCAATTCTATATCTCTTAATTTGATTGTTGGGGGTTGACCTAATTGGTATATTACCTTGGGAACCCTATATAAGAGCACTCATACTGCTAATTTTGATATCTCATATCCACCCATCATTTGTGCATCTACATCAAGCATATTCAAGCATTCAAGGCAACATTTCATTCCACCATATTCTTCATCATGGAGCAACAAATATACATCAATCTTCATGAAAGCATGCATGTTTAGGTCTATTATCAATTACAACAGATTTGAGGTATATCATTCAACATTTACTTCATCATTTTCATTACAATTCTAATTTAATTATGGTTAATTTCAAACCTAGGAAAACCCCTATCCCCAACAACATTTCTCTTCTTTCTATATGTAGGTAACACATTTAGGAGCCACAAATAAATATTATAGTAGAGAAGATGACAACAATTAGTTCTAAGTTTTGTAGAGGAAAAAACTAGAGGACCTCGTTACAAACTAACATGGTCTTAAGAATTTTTGATGAGCTTCTAGTAACATATTCTAAGTGACATCTTGATTCCAAAAGGTTTTAGCCTATCTCCATCTGACATCAAGGATAAAGATCCAAATTGCCACATAATTCATATTTTTAGCCAAATTTGTTGTCACATATGTCTCTCTAATTTTTCTATGCAAACTTAGCTCAATATTTTCATTTTGTATATGCAACTTGTTGTTTTCGCTATTTTATGTCAATTCTTCTTCATTATTCCTAGATCTAGTATTTAGATGCATTGAAATCACTTTCAACTAAACAAAGGAAAAATAACTTGATCTGGATTTAATCCTTTTTCATTGCATCAATTGATTTGTTCCCTCCTTTAATGTTTTATTTGGAAAGTTAGGTCATTTCCTAGTTTACAAGGCTTATGTTGTCATGAAGGATTGTGTTGTGAATGTTAAGTGTAAAACCCATCAATCTTGTGAAACATGCAATGATCCTCAGGCTCGTGGGTTGCCTATGTTAAGGATCAATCTCCAAGTGAAGGGTTGGTTACCTATAAAAACACCTCCTAAAACTATTTACTTGGATGGAAAAGACATAGGAAGATAACTTGAATTGAAATCCTAAGGCTATAGGAGGTGATTGCACCAAAATTGTATGATTCTCTTCAGTATCCTAAAACCTATAATTAGCTACAAAAGACTTAGAACTTGTTTCACAATTTAGTTTAGATCATGAGATTCATAAATATTTCATATGAAGGTTTTGAAGTTTCAATTTTTGTAGAAGGAAAACTAGGTTTTCACAAATATAATTTATAGAGAACCTAATAAACATAACATATAACCTGAACCTAATATGAAATTCTTATTTTGCAAAGCATAAATGAGACACAAAATAAAGGATTCAATAATAAATCATAATACTTATATGAAATCATTCATTTGACAATGGAAAAATAAGATATACTGAGAAGGAATATGTTATCTTGTATTCATAAATTGATAAAATCTATTACAATGCTTCCAATCTAAAAATAATTGAGATACAAAGCTTTCTAACTTGTTGAAGATGCAAGAAGAAAGAAAGAACTAGTTGAGAAAAGAAAAGGAGAAAAGACTTATAGAAGAAGTCTTGAGAAGTAGTGAGTGCTAAGTTGTTGTGCCTTTGAAGAAATGAAGATGAACTGAAGTCATCTTTCTTGATTTTATCTTCAATTTGCATGATCTTTGCTTGCTGGGTCAAAGTTGGAGAAAAGACATGCAGGAAAAGTAGTATAACTATGGGAAACTAAGTGAAGGTGTGCTCAAAATGCCTCTTGATTGATGATGTATGCATGTGAAGCTTCTAATATCTCTTGAATTGCTAGATTCTCCTCAAAATTTCCTCCTTTAGGTCCAAACTGTCCCTTGCATTATCATCTCTACCTTCCTTTCACCTCAATTAAATGTTGCATAAAAAAGGAAGTTCACTTACTTGAAGCTCCCACCATTTTATAACTGCCCTTGAGTTGGTTGATGAAGACCTAGTTGCTTGCATGTTATGATATAAAATAGAAGGGGTTTGGACATAGGCTTTTGCATTCAAATAAAGGGTCTTTAATTTTGTCAAATTGGTATTTTAAGGCTCCAAACTGAAGGTTATTGGTATATATACGTAATGGGCTTCTTAACTCTTGCCAAAACTGCCAATACGAGTTCAAATCTACCATATTAATCTTATTTTAATAACAAGGAAACTCAAGGATCTTTACTGGTAACTAGGGCTTTATATTTGATTACATCTACACCAATATGTCCTTTAGGCTATAAACTCTATTGCTCATAGAGCTTTATTGAATGAGTATTGGGTTGTGAGGGTCTCTTGTCTCAGAATTACATGTATCCATGCAAATGGTCATTCCCTATGGTCACCGTGGTTACTATTGTAGACTGCTTTCTTTAGCTCTTTCTTTTTTGAAGCTACTTATAGTTATGACTTTTTACCGTTCATGGCTCTGTGTGCTTTCATGGATGCCCTTATTCTAGGTCTGCAACTTGAAATGAGTTCCTTGTATAGCTCATTCTTATTGTTATCAGACCTTCTTCTCCTGTAGCTATGATATTTTGTCATTGTTGACCTTGTGACAATGTTTCTCTTTTACGCTGTCTTTACAGACAATGATATTGTGTGCTCTAGAATGATGTGTTGCTCACAATCTTTTCCCTCTAGCATAGGTGCAATATTAAATTCCTTTCATTCTTGCCTTGGAATTATGACCCCTTTTTGCTTGTGATAATGACGGCTAATGTTCTTTGCTTGATAGTGATTGTGACCATTTCATCTTCATTCCTTTCTCTGCCATTAGTATTCCAAACTATTTCATTTACCATGTGATTGGCTTTGGAGGACTTTGTGACTGCAAATTGTCTCACCATATACTATAACTTTTGTGTTTTTTTCCTATGTTAATAAGATTGTTATTCTACCATGGAGGTCTCTCCTTGACTGAAACCAAACATCTTCTCTGCTCTTTCACATTGCTTAAGGGTGTATTTGCATTATGTTATTGATATTATGCACTATTGTCTGAATATTCCTTCATATCTACTCCTCTTTAATTGTGCATGCACATCAACAGTGAATATTCTTTGCTCGAACCTCATATTGCTTGTGAAAGAGATTCTATATCTTGTAGGATGGACCGTGATCACGCTTTCTTTTCATTAAGGTTGTGTGAATTAGGCTCTTGACGCGAGTCTAGTTTTAACCTATGTCATGCATCAACATAGTTGTTCACTGTCTATAAACATCTCTATACCTGTGTCTTTTTTACCTTTGTGAATAATTGCTTGACTAAGAAATTTTGCTTTTCACATTGCTTATCTCGTACTGGTGAAGTTTTTTCAAAATATATGAATTGGGTTTGCACGAAATTTGTTGGGTTTGGGTTCTTTCGTTTTATTGTTTTCTAATTTCTGTGAAAAAATCACGAAAACCTAGCTCATAGATTTTGAGATATGATTGAATCACTACTCCTTTTTGGGTTATGACTATCCTTGGTGATTTAAATGCTCTTATTACTGCTTACTGTGTTTGGACTACAAGCTCACTATGTTTTTACTATTTTGAGTCTTTGACTGTGTTCCTTTTGAACTTTAACTCTTAGAAAGGTTGCTCTATGCCTTTCATACCCATGACTTCTACCCATGACAGGGTACACTATTGTCTCCCTCAAGACTATCCTACTCATGCTTATGCTCTCTTGATTCATCATGATATACTACTCTAATGATTGTAGTGCTGCACTTTTGGTGTTTGAGGTTGCTCATGCTATGATTGGTCTATCTTTTATGCATTGATAGCTACTCTGGAAGATAACTCTCATATTTTCTTTAGATATTTTACTTAAGGGACTGATATTTTACTTAAGGGACTGCCCCATTTTATGGCTTTGTTGAACTTGATTAATCTTTGTCCTAATGCTTCTATCATCTCACAAAAAGTCTGATATATCCTATGACTATCTCTGTCTCTTATCATTGTCTAATCTCAAATCTAAGTGCTTAAGATCATGACTGTATTGTTTCACACATGTGACTGCATTTTCCTCTTATTGAATTGCTTTTTTCTTCTTTGATCATTGCTATATGATTGCATGATCCTATATTGTGACAAATAAATAACATGTTATCATTATATTACTGTCAAAATAGCCTCACAAGACCTCTATCATGGATCATTGTTGTACTATGAATGTTGATAACCACGTGAGGATTTCTTTTTATGAATGTAGGGTTTCCAACTTGTCAAATGACTTTCCACTTGCTAGATTTATTGCCTTTAGGCCTGCTATATTAGACCTTCTTCACAGTCATTTCTTTCCCTATTAACCTCTTTTCTTGGTGCTTCTCTCTAGCTCAAGAAAGTGATCTTTCCTTGACTACAATGACTTTTCTTTGATCTTACTATGGAGACCCAATATTCCTTATGATGGCTATTCATTTCTCTTAAGACCATCCTTTGATATTTTGTTGTTAACGATATCTTAAAGGAATAAATCCTCTAATGGCTTTGAGATATAATGATAATAAGACCATATTTTGTCATATTTGAATACTCTAAACAAAAAGATGCATTTAGTCATGACAAGCTATTCTTCATAACATGGATATGCCTTTTAAAACAAAAGTGACAAAACCTTTTCATGAATATGCAAGTCTTGGAATTCTTCCCTTTACGGAATGACAAAGTAAGGGTTTTCATAGAGTTGCAGCTAACCTTTTTTGAGATCATTTGTGAGCATGATCTTGCATGGGCGTTTTATGAGTCCAAAGAAGATTTATCAATATGCTTCCTACTGTAGTGGTCCTCCACTCACATGAACAATCTCCATCTCTTCATATGAGCACACAGGATATATGCACATATCTGCTCCTTAACTCTCTGTTGAACATCCAAAGTGCCCTATCTGCCATGAACAACAGCATGTAATTTTACAAACTAGGGCTTCCTTCCTTATACATAGAAGCTTGGTCTTGTTCAACTGCGGCTAGACCCTTAACCCATGGTTAGCTAGAAACCTTGAGAAGTTTTTTCCCTCTAAACATAAAAATATTTCCTCTTTTGACTCTATTTACATGATAGCTCCTTTTCTCTTATTTGCATGACTTTCACTTTTTCCCTTTTCCCATTTAAAAAAAAAAATTCCTTCAAATAAAAATCAATTTTTATTAACCTTTTCAACATGGAAGACATGATTACTTTGAAAGATCATTGAAATGAAAAGGATTTTTTCCTTGCCATTAAAGAAAGAATTTTAATTATCTACAACCTTATTAAATAAATAAATATTTGATTCAACATTTTAACCTTTTCTCTTTATATGAAACTCATGAGACATTTTTTAAATAAATCACAAGGCTATTTTCAGCTTTTAGGCCTAAAGATGCAAAATAGGTAACAGCTTAACTTGTGAGACCCTAATTTTCTATTTATTACATTTTGGTGAAACTGACATATGTTATACTTGCATTACTTCTAATTTTTGTTTTCAAATCTAATTCATATGTATTGCATTGATTCATATTTGCAATCATTTCTAAAACAAATAACTTAGGCACTTATAGTTGCATTCATTAGATAGCCAGTTCACACAATCTTGCATTGCATTTTCTAATTTGCATGTTTATTTTCTTTTTACATAATAAGAAAAATACAAAACAATCTTGTTTATGCAGTGTGTCTATTTAGATTTATATTTATATTCTTTGTTACATTAGATAATTTTATCTCATTGCAATATTTATCTTTTGTTTTCAAAAATGTTGGATTTCTTCTTACAAGACTTTTGTGCCCTTGATGACCCATTTGATTATGGTGACTATACCTTTATTGAGAAATTTACTAATGATAAACTTGATGAGGTTCTTGGTTATTTTCTCTTTCCTAATCCTTCATTTTCTAAACCATCCCTTTTCTAAAATTTGATCAACATATTACATAGGCTATTTAGTAGTGTTGACCTTTAGATGTTGGATGAAAATCTTAATGACTTCACCCGTACCTCTAAATCAACCTCTATATCTCTCAAAACACATCCCACTCATAAGGGTATTGTGATGGTTGGCAATCCTCTTTATGAAGCTTTACAAGAGGCACATATGATTGAAAATTATCTTCACGAAGTTCCACCTTCCATGCAATCCAAAATAAATCCTATTCATGGAGAAGTGTTTTTGATTGACAATCCCCTTTGTGAAGCTTTTCAAGAGGTTGATAAGATTGACAATCCCCCTTATGAGGCTTTACCTTATATTTATTTTAGTACACTCTCTTATAGAGGTTAGGCTCTAATGAATTATACTTTTTCGTCCTAAATTTTCTCTTAGGCATGGCAAAGTTTGTGTGAAAGAAGAGGATACCACTATCATTTCATTCAACGAACTCCCTCTTGGAAATAAATAATTTAATAATGATTAATCTCCTCACAAATATAACCTCCTCCATGAGAATAATCTGTTGCAAGAGTAACATGACTTTGACACCTATTCTTCCCATAGAGAACACTTTGTTGATCAAGATATTTCAGTGCAACATCACAATGCTTGTTTTCCTTAAGACATGTCTCCCAAAATTCATGAGGATTTCTTTACCTCCCAAATGGAAATGAATGTTGTTAATAAATATGTCTATCCCCCAATAAATATCAATCCTTATTATTTCATTCATCCTTTTGGTCCTTCACAATATTCTTACACTAACAATTTCAATAAGATTTGTGATGAAACTTCCTCTCCATTATAATTTCATATGCATTGCAATATTGACTTTGACATCCTTTATAAGCAAGAATATAGTTGACATGATATGGAAATCAATGTCCTTGTAGATCTTATATCTTATGGCATAAGGTTTCTACTTCTTTATTTTCTAAACACATTTCTTCACATGACATGAGAATAATTCCTAATCACTCTCCTTTCTTTAGAGAAGACCGAATCTTGTTAACATTCATATGAGGCCATTCGATCACTTTTTCACCTTTACAAATTATGAAACCTAACAAGTTGACTATACAAATTTCTTCTTTTGAGCTTAGCATCTCATGTATGGTTTACTTCCATTGTTCATAGAGAATTTAACATGTCATATTTAACTCCTTCATCCAGTCTATTATGTAATTAAATAAAATTAGTGGCTACTGTGTTGCTCCTCACTATGTGAGATTAGTAGCTTACCTATTGGGTTGTCATTCTTAATGATACACTTTCATATGCAGTTATACTTTTTGTAGCAATATAAAAGCCTATTTTGTATCTTCTCTTATCTCTAAGTTGGGGGCAATAATAATTCTCAAACATTTTATCCTTCTTAAGATGAGACTTTCCTTTTGTTGAAGTTGTGTCTTCTATAACCTGACCTCTTCTTGATTGTGAAGGTGTATATCCCTGCTAAGGATCCCCTCCCTCTTTTTGGAACAAGTATCCTTGATGAAGATCTTATCCTTACTTTAGAAGTATGTATCCTTGATTGTGACCTCTTCCTTAGTGTTAAACATCTATAATAAGTCATTAAATTTTCCTCTTTTTTAAGGACTCACTTTCCATTTGTTGAGTTGAATTTTTAATAATTAACCCTTTTATATTGTGGACATACATATCCTTGATGAGGATCCCATCCCTCTCATAGGAAAATGGATCCATCACAAGGATATTTTGATCATTTTATAAGAATTGGTCTTTTATCACTGATATCTCTTTGGTGTTAAATGTGTATCCTTATCTGCCATGCTCAAGGGGAAAATAATAATATTCAAATATTCTCATTTTATCCAAGATTACCAATTCCTTTGCTAAGTTGCATCACTCATAAATTTGAGGTCCTTTCTTTCATAGAATGGTCCTCCATGAGAATATATGTATTTACCTTGGTTGTACCTATTCTTTGTTTGCATTGGTACATTTTTCATGATTGATTTCTCCTTAGTAAATGTGTGTGCAATCTTTTAATAAGAATCTGCCATTTTCCTAAACAATGGGAAGGTGTGTTTTCTTGGTCTCCTTCTCCTTTCAAATATGTCATCCTTATTAAATATCTCATCTACTTTTGGGAGGAATATATCTTTGGATAAGGATCCCTTCCTCCATGAATCCCTCAAAAGGATCCCTTTACATAGGTTGCAAGATATATCTCTTTTACAACTATCTTCTCCTTGCTCTTAAGAGTTACACTTCTTTAGCTTAGAGTTACGTATATTGTTGCTTGAAGGATATCTCCTTGGTGATGAAGGTATGTATCCTTGTTTCTATCTTTCTACCTTAATACATCAACATAGAGCTACACTAACATCTTAAGAGGGGGAACACATCACAACCACTTTGTTTCTTATTTTCAATTCAAGTTGTGTATTTCCTTGCATGATTCTTTGCTTGGTTATCCTTTTTCAATTCAAACTTTTAGATTTCCTTATAGACAACATGCTTTGTTTGGTTATCTTTATTTCATATCTTATATAGGTTATTGTATTCTCAAAACTAAATAAAAGTCTTAGACAAGATCCTAAACTCCTAAAACTAGATGATAGTTCTGGCAAGATAATTTGAATAGCATAACACAACTCACTAGACCATTCAAATCTTCTTTTTAAATAGGTTAACTAGAATAACACAACTTGCTACACCTTTCAACTTTCCTTTTGAAATTCCTTGGGGTAATTTGACTAGAATAAAACAACTTGTTGGACCTTTCAACTCCTCTTTCTATCTTTTTAGGATGAGTGGATCTAGCATAACATGGGTTGCTACTCAAATCTTCCTTCCTACATGGATTACACAACATAAAACAACATGTTGTCCCATGATAATTTGTGCTTTCATGGATCACCTAGCATTAAATAGTTTTCTAGCTTTTGGTATCCGTTACCTCTTTCTCTTTCTCTCATGGATCACCTAGCATAACACAACTTACTAGCTCATGACATCCATGCTTTCCCTTTTCTCTCCCCCATGAACCCATAACCATAACATACCTTTCTAGTTGTTGGATCATGATTCATCTCTTGATGCATTCTATTTCTCTTTTCATGTGACCACTTGTGCTCTTGCAATAGCATTCTAAGAATGATATTATTGGTTGAGACATTTTGATTATCTAGGTCTCTTAAACTAGTTGACTTGGATATTTTATTTTTAGTACTAACCTCTTTATGTATTTTGTCTTCTAGTATGTATCTTTTATTTGTCTTTTGTTTATTTTTTCTTGTGTGTCCTTACATATCATTATATGAGTTAAGATTCAAAGATTGGGGGCTTGTTACCACTAATTTAGTGATGTCTTATCTTTTGTTATCTTTCATCACTATCTTTTTCTCTCTCTGCTACTTTACCATGAATATGCACATAAGCTCATGCTCCTACTAAAGTGAGAGATATATGTAGCATCATAAATTGTAACCCTACACAATTTACACCACCTTTTGTGCCCCTACTTTAGTGTGTCCTATATTGTCTCTCTCCCAAGTCCATTTTTGACCCTTTCTCCTTGAATTAGATGCCATATATCTAAACAAAGAACTAAAATAATTCCTTGGACTTCATCCTCCAGTCTCTCACTTGTTAGACCTTTTTTGGTGGACCATGGCACCTTGGTTATCCTGGTCTAGGACCATGGTGCCTTTGGAATCCGAGTCCTCCTTAAACATGACCTAATATAAATGGCTCATGGCTCTTTCTTACATTGGTGGTTTTCATTCCTAGTGTCTCAATTTGATTGTTGGAGATTGGCCTAATTTGTAAATTACCTAAGGAACCCTATATAATAGATTTCTATTTATTTTGATCTCACATCCAGCCATTAGTTGTCCATCTACATCAAGAATGAACATCAAGCATATTCAAGAATTCAAGGTAGCATTTAATTCCACCATATTCCTCATTATGGAGAAACAAAACTACATTAATCTTCATCTAAGAATGCCAAACCTAGGGTTTGACATAGGAAAGCCCCTATCCACATCACCGTTTCTCTTTTTTCTATGTGTAAGAAATAGATCTAGAATGTATGAATGGAGATTTTGGCAAAGAAGACGATGAAAATCAATTTTAACTTTTGTAGTGGTGAAAATTAGAGAACTAGGTCAAAAATCAACACATTCCCAAGAATTGTTGATGAGCTTATATTTACATATTCTGAGCAACATATTGATTCCAAAATATTACAGTCTATTTGCATATGACATTAGGGATTGGGACATAAATTGCAACATGGTACCTTATCTTTGGGGCAAACTTCCTACCATAGGCGACTCTTTGATTCTTCTGCTCAAACATAGCTTCATGTTTGCATTTTGCATCTACAGCTTGTTTTTTCCAATGTTAATTATTTATCACTAGCCCTAGATCTAGCATTCAAATTCATTCAAATCAATTTCAACTAAACAAACAAAAAATAATTTGATCTTTATTTAATCCTTTTGCATTGGATCAATTGAGCTATTACCTCTTTTAATAATTTGTTTGGAAAGTTGGGTCATTTCCTAGTTTATAAGGCTTAACTTATGAAACCCTAATTTTTCATCCACTATAGGTTCATAAAAGTAAGTTTAGGTCTTTCATTCCATAAAGGATATATTAAAAATATTATCATAATAATAATTTTATAATTACGTACCCTACATAAGCTGAAAGAAATTTCAGAGGCCCCTATCATTGAAAGAGACATTGTTCATCTTATTATAGAAGTGATTCTATCTAAATTATCAAGGATTTGATGCAAAGCATATGTAACCACCATGATTATATTGTTAAATAAAGAGATGTATCAATTCATAAGATACTATGCACAATTGTTTAACTATGTTGTGCAAACTTATTGCTCCATTTGAGTTGTGTAAATATCATGAAAATGTATTTAAATGAGAATGGTGGCTATGTAAAGGAGTCTAGTTGGAAATATAACCTAGACTATAGTGCATGAATTATTTTTGATAGAAAATGACATAATTTTAATACTATAAAGAGATTAGATGTTATTTCAAGTTCTTATACACGAGTATTGGAAAAGTTGTCAAACTTGCATATTTTGAGAAATAGAATAGTTATTTATGTTGTCTGAGCATGTAAAATAAGATCATATATATATATATATATATATAGAGAGAGAGAGAGAGAGAGAGAGAGAGAGAAAGAGAGAGAGAGAGAGAGAGAGAGAGAGAGAGAGAGAGAGAGGATCATTAAGCACTCCATGCATTTTATATGTTTTAATAATAGTAGGCTTTAGGAATTTATTGTTATTCATATAATCAATTCTTCATTACTGTTACTACAAAAGTTTTTACCCTTGCCTAAGATAGATTAACTCGGGATAACCTTGTGAAACATGAAAACAACCTCCAAGTGTGGGACCTTGACATGTGAGATTGAGTCTCTGAAGAAGGCCAAATTCCTTTTGAATCAAGGTGCAATGTTGAACCAACCCAATACTTGTAAAACCTATTCCTAAGCCTATTCTAATGACTTAGAGGGAAAAGAGGATATGAGTACTAAAAATATAAAGAGGAGGGTGATGTACCAAGACTATAATCGGTCTTCTTGTGCCTATGATTGCATAGAACATCAATGAAAGTTACCTCAATATACACAAATCTCTAACTTGATTAGTCTCCTAAAGATTCATATGAAAGTTACAATTGAAAGGAAAGAACATTCACAATGTAACTACTATGAGCTAAATTAACACAATCATACAATCTAGAAAACAAAGAGAAGTATTTGAATACACATGCAAATCAATCTTACACAAGATATCTAAAACAGCTAAGTTAAATAGGTAACTTTATTAATGTAAGGCAAGTCAAAATTACAAATATAGAAAAATATGAATTTCTATATGAGAATCAAAGGAAAAGAGCCTTAAAAAATATGTTACGAAATTCCCTTCATAGTGCAGGCATAGCTCAAACTGAGCATTAAATTCAACAAAGCCTAACCATCTAGGGTTAGGTTACAATAGGAAAGAAGGCATGGATCATATGAAAGATTTGATTTCTTTCATGTTGGAACAAATCCTCTCTGGTGGATAAGGACAAAAAGGGAGGCATTCGACAATCAATACAGGTAGGGGGTTCAAGCCCCCAGCTTGCACTGGGGGGGATTGTTGCAAGGTGTACACCCTTGGTCTCCTTGTGTTGTGCAACACAAGTGACAGTTTTGAGACATGGCTTAACCAACTCCCATGGATTTTATGTGTCATTCAATTGTATCGGACATTAATAGGTCAATCTTTGGTGTTATGACAACCATGTTTCCAACAACTCTATCATTTAAATAGTGTCTAATTGTGCTATGTTAGGAAAATAATTCCTTCTGCATGCAATAAATAGGCATGGGTAGCTTTGAGAAGCGTCTACAGATCCTGGATGAAGTAATAGAAATTGGTTTGCATTAGCTGGAAGTGGTTGGAATAGGATCAGATTAGATTCGAGCCACCGACGAGGTTAGAATTAATTATTGACCTACTAGTTGGAAACTACCCCTAGGAAACCGTTTGAATTCAAATGTTTAAGTCAAATATTAACGTGGATCATTGGATTCGATCTTTATGTGCAACTAAATGGTTAAGTTGCATTGTGGAAGTCAAAACATCTCCATCGATCTAGGTTTGCATTGTTAGATGGACGACCAAGGTCAAGCCAGGAGTTCCTATAGGACTACGGTAATAATAGATGTCCTTACCGCCCTCTGTAACAATCCTTCTAACAAATCCTATGGCATCTGCAGCTCAACAGGTTCACCGCCCATCAGTAATAGCCTTATAAAACATCTTTGCCTTGGTAGCGGGCGAGTGGTAAGTTCACCATGATATCACAAGTTTCGTCTTCTAAATGGTTTTCCTTCCCTTTGTAGGATGGTGGGGGCACATTTAAATCACTATTTCCTCCTTACCACTACCCTGTAAGATGACATTTTCCTTCGCCATATGAGTAGTGTGGGTCAACGACTTTACCGCTACTTTGCAAGACTTCTTCATTCACCACTATATGGGTATTGCAGGCCAGTGCCTTTACTGTTCTACTACAAGACTAACTGAACTTGGAGCGTTGACGAGAGCAGTACTATAGTGAGGGTTACAAAATGTTTCCACCCAGCCAACTTTCTTATCTTTTAACTAATTATCTCCATGGGACTGCAAGAAAAGTGATAGGGTAGAGATATATAAGGTCGATTGACAACTAGTAGTGGGAAGCTTAGGGTTGGTTCTGAGAATGATTAAGTGGCCTTCGACGAGTCAGCTTTAAGTGATGTAATTGGTTGGGAAAGTCAATGTGAAAATAGAACAAGGCCAAGTATGACCATGACATGAAGGCTTAGGGTTTAGGGTTTAAGACCTTTAGGGGGTCAATTGCAGAAGAGTTTAAGCTATTTTTGACATCTTAGGTTAGTGGTAATTGATGGCTTAACTATGACATAAAATGTCAACAACTACCTAAAAACAATGTGCATCCTTTTTATTCTTTCTTGTAATTCTTGAATAAATCTAGTTTTATATTTGATGATTATGTAGACAATTTTTACACTTCTTAAATGTCTATTATGTATATAGAATCACATGCACTTCCACTTATACACTTATAGGAAGTAGTTTGTTATAGAAAACCCATGAGCTTACAATCCAATATTATTTAAAGAATTTATAGCTAAAAGGGACAAATATGTAAATAGATAGACAAATACATAAATAATTATACATAGGGTATAATACCTCTCAAAAAAGCCAAAAAAATTAATGGGATTTATCTTACATACATGATGATTTAGAACTCAAATTTTCTTTCTTTTTTAATTTAATATAAAAAGAATAATAATCTATTAATGAAAAAATGATGACCCATCCAAACTTAAGTGTATGGCCCAAATATAGGAGGGTGACTCTAAGATTTTCCATTTTGTAACCTAGCTAAAATATGTGTGGGATACAATGATACAATGCTTCTAGACAAGTAATAATTATTTTTTTGTTGAAAATGCAAAAATAATAGAATACAAAGATAAGATAGTCAAAGACTATCAAACGAGTTCTTCAACTAGCCACTACAAAAAAAGAAAAAAACAAAAGACAATTAGCAAACTGAGATTATAGAAATGACAAAACTATCTTGACATACACCCATAAAAGTAGAGTGATAACTATATAAGAACTTATAGCTCTAGTATATACATACCTATAAAATTTGTTGCAAACTAGCAATATGACAAACATTTTATAACCATAATGAACATCATACACATCAACATGATACATATCATCAGTATTGCAAGAATTAAAAGTTGGAACACACACCCTCATGAATATAATAGTGTGACAACCATATTGGTAACCAAAATGTATAGAGAAACTAGGATAGCTAATTTAATAGCAAGAAAAGCCTTATTCCTTAAGCACAACAAATTTTCTTATTTCTGAATAATTGATCGCCTTTCCGCTTGATGCTTTGGATTTTAAGTTCCATATTTAAGTTCCTTGTAGAATCCACCTATAGTTTAGATAAGTAAGAAGCAAAACAAAAAAATATGTTAGAGTAAAGCTTTAAAACTATAACTTCCTGACAATAATTATGATGATTAAAGATTGCTTTACATATGTGTCTCCATATATGCAATAAGATTACATGTCACACTCCACCAACAATAATATTATTATGAAGTCCAAAACCAACCAAGGCTTCTTTCTAATTAATTTTTATGACAAAAAATAGCAGGAAATTATTGAAATACAAAATTCATTTGTTTCTTAACAAATTGACATCGCTAGAACATGTGCCTCATATCTTCCTATTTTTGGCAATAGGGACTGTTGGTTCCGAAGCAAACAAATCACTAAACCCTAAAGGTATTCCAGGTCTTATGCTTAGGTCTAATGCTATATTTGGCCAGCAAATTGGATTTAACCAAGGAGGTTAACATCCCCTTCCTTGCCCTAAGATAGTGCACCTTAGTCTTGCACGTCTTTTAGGTGCACATTTTCTCCTTTGCAGTGAGCCTAAAAAATATGTTAATCAGTTTTTTCATATCGTGAGTTTGATTCTCACTGTGGTTTTTCCCTATTTGGGGTTTCCATGTTAATTTGGTGTTCACGTGTTGATGCTTGATGTGATTCCATTACTATTATAGAACATTTAAATGTTGTTTATAATTAGTTTGTTTTGAAGACCCATCTTGATTCACCCCTCACCCCTCCCTCTTATTCTTTCCTTGGGTTCAACAATTACCTTGGAGAACATTTGATTGAATTCCTGTATCCATTCTTTCAAAATCTTAGGGATAAAACAATTCTTAAAGGTGTGAAAGAATATAATTTTTGAATTTATTTTTTACTCTCCCATAGGTACATTGGAATTCATCTATAACTATTTTTACCATTTTTTCTCTGGGCTTCAAGGCAAGTGGAACATCTAGGGTTCATTGAATAAATTTACGCAATGTCAACAAAGTATGGTGGATGGGTTGTCACTTCTTAAACAAAGGTTTCAAAATTAAAAAATGACCTTTCAATTTTTCCAATGCCTATAACAAAGTAACCTAACTTTTATACACATCATCAATTTTGTTAATAATATGTTATACCCTATAACTAAGAATCCCTTCTAACATTGAGACAATTTGATCCTTGACACCTACCTTTGTAACCTTAAGTTCCTCAGTCTCTTCATCATTTCCTTCCCTACTCTACTTCATTAAGTTTATTGCTCCATGTTAATCACCTTTGCAAGTGGCTTTACAATAGTAGGAGGTTGGTACAACACAATGTTGATACTTGGAAGAATTGGGGCTTTTCCTAATGACAATTTTTTTTTTCAATTTTACATTTTTAATATACAATCTATTTACTTCCTTATTCAAGAGGATCAATTTTTTTTCATATTTTGTCAACTTTTTCTCCATTGTTTTCACAATAGATTGAGTGAACATGGTCGAATGCATTATCATAGTGGCTTGTTCCATGGCTAAGATGTCCTCCAAAGTTTTAACCATAGTTGGTCCCCTCATTTCCTAGACAACATCTAGAAATATAGGCTTTTCAGTATTATTATGCCTATCTAGAATGGTAGTGCATCAATTTTAGTATTATACCCCAAGCCACTCACACCTTGATCTGAATCAAATTCAACAATTAATATTAGGTCTTCTTGGATCCTGACTTGATTAAGTAAAAACATATTTTGTAAGTCCATCACAGGAATCAATAGCATGCCACTTTGTTGTACCATTCTTCTGGTTTCATCAAGGCTAATATAAATTTTATCAATATTGAGTTCCTTAAATGTTTTGGTAGCTATCCATGACGTTGGGATTCATTAGTCCCCATTTTATTTATTTGCATTTTTTTCTTCAAATTATCTCATTTACATTTTCATCTAAAATTATTTGAACTCAAGTGTCTTGATGAACTCATCATCGTCCATGAATCAAAGAGAGTCTACCAATCTCTTATCATCACTCTACCCTCTTGGAATGGGTTTATGTACGTCAATTTTTCCTTTTAACACTTTGGTTGTATTATCCTTTCTAAGAGGTCACTTTAAAAGATCATTATACTCATTGTCCTCTTTCATCTCCCTCAAAACACTAGCAGTCTCATTTGTATCACCCACATCTGTTGATACTTCATATAGTGCAAGGGGAGGCTATACATCAATCCTCTACCTCTTGTATGATGGTTTCTCGAGAGGTTCACTTGGCGAAGACATTTGTACTGACATTGGATCAGGAGGAGGTTGAAAAATAGTAATCCCCTTTGGTCATTTGACATGAAGCTTTGTTGGTTTAGGGAGTTGTTCCACAAAATCCATTATCAATTTACCTTATATTTTCTCAATATTATCAATCATCAAATTGATCCTTTTAGTTGGATCCTTCTACTTTGCATAGAAACCTGGGAAACTTGGTTCCCATTCCTTCTTGGTCATTTCTTTTTTCACTAAAATGTCCCATTTCTTTCTAGTTTTGGAAGATCTCAAAGGAATCAATATGATTTATTATAACATCTTCTTTAAATAAACCTCATGAGAAATGCTTACCTTAGTGAGAATATGTTTTGTTATATAATTTATGTGGCCTTCGGGGTCAAAAACCTTCTCTTCTTTGAGCTTTAAAGAATACCTAGGTTATGTGGCTTTTCACTTCCTCATGTGTATCTTACCTAATAGGGAAATTTGAAATTTTTGTGACATGGAGCATGAAGGTGCCCTTCTTCATTCTTTCCATTACATGCTTTTCCATCCAGATCATTTGCCACATAAACTCAAAAAATGCTAATTATTGAGAAGCAATCCTAGGCAATAGATGAGGTGCGTGAGGGCTTTCATAGATCCTTATAATTGTATAATCAGAAAAGAAAAAATAATCCCCCAAGTTATGAGTATGATCTTCATCAGGCTTCAAAGCTACTGGCCTCAATGATTCCAATATTCTTGGGGGCAACCTTGTTGGAACTAAATTAAAATAAACCACAATTTTTACTACAAAATATTCATGAATTTTGACATAGTCATTTCTTTTGCACCTGCAATCCTATACATAACTCTAGTATTGAACTAACAACTTTTGACCTTGTTTGTCTACCATCTCCAATCTCAACTTTTGGCTCCACTAAGTTATGTTTTGATATAATATTAGGTGAAAAATAAAACAATAAAGTTCGAAATCAACTATGGTCAAGTTCCCCTTTACTTTCTATAATTCTTCATGTATCTCCTATGATATTTTCATGGCAAAGTCAAATTCTATCTTCACCTCTAGGTGTTGTACTCTCATTGGCATCATCATCAAATCTATTAAAATTTTGTCCTCTGCATCCTTATCCATTAATTGACATAGGGAATAGTAAGTTCTAGCAAAATACCTCTCAAAATATTCAACCAAGAATGGTTCATGTTCAATCGATGGTGTAGTCCCTGCCAAGAAACCCTAGAGAACAAAGCCAACTAACAACCTAACTAGACATCTTAGATTGTTTTTTTTGAGATACAACATCCCATTAAACTTAAAAAAAAATTCATAAATTTAAATTAACATGATTTCATAATATTGATGCACAAGCGGAAATAAACTCATAACATCTGACCTACAACCTCTAAGGTGTAGTGCCCCTCCCTAAGTCATCTTGCTTTTTTGTACAACAATATATCATACTGATATAGATCGGTCTACTTAATGATGATTTGATTGTATTTTGTTATGTACTAACCCTATTTCATGATTGTTTTGGATGTGATGATGAATATGATAGTGCTTGTTTTATTGTGAGTATCTTTTATTGTATTTGTGATAAGGGACGATGTCATAACACTCATTCATGAGCATGATATGACATTGTGATTTCTTTTCACTTGTCTACCTATTTTATGATACATGTTATGGTATATGTTGTTGTATTTGTGTTAATGGTGATAGGTTGCAGGTGTAGACACCTAAAATTGTCCTGTCTAATTAAATAAATATCTTTATTTATTTAATTATTTAAGCCTAATTCTTCTATTAATTAAATAAATCTATTTATTTAATTAATTCATTTATCCTCTTCTAAGCCTTTTCTCATTTAAATAAATACATTTATTTATTTGAATTATCCTTTTTCTAAATTAAATAAATATTTTATTTATTTAATTGATCCCACTTCTTCTATTAATTAAATAAATCTTTATTTATTTAATTAATTCATTAACCTTTTCTACTCATGACACATGTCATTCATCTCTTAATTCCTACACTGCCCACCTTCTTATTATTTTATTACTTCCTCTACCTACTCTCTAATCCTAGCCGACCATTTATTTTTTACACCTCTCAATCTTATCCCTCCATTTCCTACAGTGTCTTCTATATAAGAGGATACTTCTCTCATTATCAACTGTAACCATTCTATTCAATTCTATTCAGCTAATCAAGCCTACTTGCAACCACATTTCCGTTCTTTGTTGAGCTCTTGTGCACACATAAAATAAAATTTGAGAGCAAAAATATCAAGCAAGATCAATGGAGATAGGAAGAATAGAGATTCAAACCCTATTGGACATGTGATGGTATAATCTTTATGATTTCATTTCATTTGCATTATCTTAGGTAATCTTCATATGTTATGGCGGATCTTTGTTGTTGTTAGGTTAGGGTTTTGTGGTTGAATTCATTTAGTCTTTCAATATTGTTGTTATCCATTTTCACCATAAACATTTTGGCATGCCACATGGGACATGGATTTTTGTTAGATATATGTTTTTTGCACGTTTTTCTAACCCTATATTGCTGTTTTGTAAAACAATTTGGAGAATAACCTTGTTCAACTAGGGTTTTGGACACAAGGTCAAGATCTTGGAAATATTTGATTCGATCTCACAAAAAACTTGGAATTTTTGCATCAAATGTTTTTTGCATGTTTGGTATAGTATCAAGAGCTTGCAACCCAAAATTCAGATTTTTTTGAGCATATTTGAATTTTGTATGAATTTTCATAAAAAAATAATTTGGAGAGCAAATGAGCAAATTTTTTGGATTTTCTTATATTTTTTAAAAGCTCTCTAATTTATACACAAGATCTGTTCTTTGTGATTTTAAATTTGATGCAAAATCATTCCTAAAAAATCGGATCTTTGAAAATTAGGGTTTTGCATTAGTTTGCTCATATCTCACAAACTGCTTGGATTTAGAACTGAAACTTTTTTTATGCAGGTTTGGAAGACCATCAAGAGTGTCCAGTAAAAATTTAAGATTTTTAGGATCAATTTTGAATTTTATATGAATTGTTTATGATTTTTCATAAAAAATTAAATTTGAGAGTAAATTAGCAAATTTGTTGGATTTTATTACATTTTTTGGAACTCTCTCAAAATTATACACAGGATCTGTTCTTTGTGATTTTAAATTTGATGCAAAATAATTCCTAAAAATCGGATCTTTGAAAATTAAGGTTTCACATTATTTTGCTCATATCTCACAAACTACTTGGAAATTTTGCAGGAATTATTTTATGCAGGTTTGAAAGACCATCAAAAGTGCCCAGTAAAAGTTTCAGATTTTTTGGATTAATTTTGCATTTTATATGAATTTTTGGAGCAAATTAGCAAATTTTTTGGAATTTCTTACATTTCTGGAAATTTCTTGGAATTTTATAGGTGGTCTTTTTTTATGATGAATCAAATCTTTGAATTGGTAAAAAAAATGCATTATTGAAGGCCCCTATTTCACAAAGTCTTTAGGATCTAAAATTTACCTAACTTGTGTGCTTGCAAGAGGGGTATTATTGCAAAACTACTAACAAATCTTTGTTGCAGAATCTTGGCAAGGGTTATGGATCTTCATTGTGCACCTTGTTTTCATAGATTATCAAACACTTCAATTGGTGCACTAAAATTGAACCAGTGTCTTTTGTGTCTTGGGCAATAAGTTCTTTTTGTTTAATCTCTAGAGGGCCTATCTCCCCGTGTGGTCATTAAGACTACTAGTGAGGAGAAAACGACCCAAGTGGTAGTGAGGAAAATCCATCCTCTTCCAAACCACTATAAACAACTGTATCCATGGTGAAAGCCATGGGTAACGTGTGCTGATTAGTTCACATTGACACTATGTCTCCCCATACATCCATTTGATCAAATTTATTTGATCATTTGTAGGGCGTAACCCCTACCGGCAGGGAGCCTTCCATATTTATAGAGCTGAAAGTGCCACATGTATGGCCACATGAGCGGATGCCCTTACTAGCACCTTTTTGTTTTAGAAAGCCAAAATCCTTTTAGTTGTTGGGTCAGGAGGTCAGACCTCTAGAGCGACCCACACACATATAGTTCTTAGTAAAGATACAAAGTTTGCCATGGGGACTTTTCATGGGGACTGATGCTTGGCTGCCACAAAGAAGTGAGTGCCAAGGGTGGAGCCAGTAGGGTCAAGCATCTAAGTATCTACTCTGAATAGCGTAGCCTGAGGGGAAACCCCATGTGGGATCAACAACTATTATCCTGGCCAGCCATAAGAATTGTGCTTGTCTTCTTTTGAACATTCAAACATTCAAGGTCAAACATAAAAACATTATGTCTTTTGTGTCTTCAAGTGTATGCCAAATATTTTTATATCAAACAACACACTTTCTTTTTAGTCATTTTGAGTCTAAACACTTGCAAACATTGAGTCCTCATCAACAGTGTGTCCTCTTGTCATGCAAAATAGTAAAAAATTCAGATTTGGTCACAACAAACAACTTCACAAATTGGAAAAACTTACAGTCCAACAAACATGAGCAATCAGTTTCAGAATTCTTGAGCTTCCTAAGTTATTTCTCTAGGTTTTCATCTAGCATTCAACCTACCTTTGGGTCTCACAAAGTCCATCATTTCTTTACATCTTGCATTACATTCACATTTGTCTAAACTTGAGTCAAAAGGTCACTTGCTTGTCCTCATCATACTTTGTCAACACATTACATACAACAACATTTTGCTAAGTGGTCCCTCATCAAGGTATCACCTTTAAGTTTCATTTGGTCTTACTTAGAGTCAAGGTCAACTTACCTCATCAAGATAATCTATCATCTCTTTGGAAGCCACACCTACTCTACTACATACATACTTGGTATTACACTTTGGACATTGCAAGAGCACCTCAGATTCATTTACATTCCATCCAACTCTTTGTCTTCCATACTCTTTCCATTTTCATCTAGTCTCTCACATCTTGGTCAAGACCTAGTTCATGGTTGAAACCCATTCCCAAAAATCTAGGAGAAAAGCTAAAGAGGCTCAAGAGTTTGCAAACATGAGTTCCTATGAGTATGATAATGATGTCTTTTTCAATTTTGATCATACCACATTACCTAACATGGATGCCTACAAAAACATTCCAAATGTTGAGAACATGGACACTACGAAGAACATTGATACACACAATGACAATATGGACAACGTTTCAGTACATTCAGCAGAAGTGGAAGACTCCATTATGGATCCCCGTTTCAATCGATTGGTTGAGAAAATAATGAGGAGAGATAGACAATACTTCTTACAAGTGATGGCACAGAGTGGAGCCAAGATTCCTCATGATTTTGACATGTCTCAAATAATTGAAACTCAACCTTTGCAACAACCTCACCTCAACATGGATCAAAGGAGGCCTAATAGTGGAGGCAATAGAGAACCACATATGGTGCTTGAATCACCATCATATTTGTTTCAAAAACCTGAGGTCCCACATACACATGGTCAAGCATATGATGCTCACCTTCGCAGACCATTATGGAAGTCTTATGCAAAAAAATATACTCAATCACATGCCAATGCTAAGGACCAACCACCAAAGCAATTGGATATTCAAAGGCATGCTCAAAATTTGGACACAAGGAAACCCCATGTCAAATTTAGGGGCAACACACTAAACTCATGACATGCCTATAGAGTATGGTATACATGGACAAAACAGATATTCCATTCCTCATCATGACTATATACCAAGTGGTCATTATATGCAACATCATTATAGACCTCCTCCATATGAACATGTGTATGATCAATACCATCCATATATGCAACAAGCTCCTCCTCCACCCGGTACCTCAGGTATGGGATATGGTCCAAGAAGTCAATCTCCACCTAAGAACAATTTGGAGCAGCAAATTAAGGACTTACAAAAGAAAATGGAAGACATAAATACACCGAAGCCAAGTTACACAATGAGATACACATGTCCTTATCCATTTGACAAAAGCATTCCAATGCCTCCTTTTCCTACCCATTTCATGACACCTAAGTTCTATAAGTACAGAGGCAAAGGGGATCCTAAGGTACATATAAGACAATTTTTCACAGCTTGCATTGAGGTAGCAATAGAAGAGACATATTTGATGAGATTATTACCACAAAGCTTAGGTGATCAAGCTATGGAATGGTTCTCCCAACTTCCACCTAGAATTAGGTCATGGGGTGACTTAGCAAAGGCATTTATCCAACATTTCTCATACAACATAGAGATAGACATATCAGTCACTACTTTATGCAACACCAAGCAAAAGGATGGAGAGCCTTTTTCATCATTTTTACAAAGATGGAGAAATCTAGCTAGCAAATGCTCTTGTGAAATTCCACAAAAACAAATGGTAGAAATGCTCACCCAGAATGTTAACAAAGACATTGGTTATGACCTAAGAAAAGCTTGTTTGTCCACCTTCAAGGACATCATTGAAAAAGGCTTGGCAACAGAGAAGGTCCTAATAGAACAAGGAGTAATTAAAATATTCAAAGAAAACAAAGAGGAATTTAAAGGAAAAGACAAGCCAAGATTTTCGAATTAAAAAAAGAACACAGTCAATGATGGTGTTGTTGATGCCAATATAGTACAACCCAAAATCATTTTTTTTGGATCAAGCTCTACAAACAATCAGGTGAATACTCAAACAACTTCAAAATCATGAAGGAAGTACACCCCATTGGGAGAACCACTTGATTCATCTTTCAAGATTCTAGTAGCAAACACGATAATCACAATTCCAGATTTGCCTCCATATGAGCCAAAGGTCAAACCAAATTGGTGGAATGACGATGAATACTATGAATATCACAAGAGAAAGGGCCATAAAATAGGAAATTGTCATCTACTGAAGAACATCATACAAGACCTTATTGATAGAGGTGACATTAAGATCGAAGGACACTCATCCAATCAAGAACATGAAATTTTTAAAGAACCATTCCCAAAACATGACAAGGGAAAAGCTAAAGCCACATATGACCAGACCAACTATACCAAAGCATCCTATAACTATGATTCAACTGTCAATAACATTTCGATGGACAATTATGTCTCTACCATTATCATCAAGGACAAAACACCTGAGAATGCTACCCAAAGACTGAAAATTGTCCTAAAATCCAATTGGCCTTCTTCTGAACCCACCTCTGAATGTAATGTCACAACTCGTAGAGGTAAATTCACCTTGCAAGGTGCTCTAGCTAAAAACACCACTTCCTCATCAACTAAACCTGAGTATGACCTTGTAGAACAGTTAGGGAAGACACCCGTACTCATCTCCATCCTTGAACTATTATGCATATCCCCCGCACATAAAGCCATTCTTGACAAAACTTTGAGAGACACTTTCATCCCTACTGATCTGAATGTGGACTGGTTTCAAGCCATGGTGGGATACCTTTTCGTTCCACACTCCCTTACATTCATAGAAGTCGACGGCACCTCTGTGAGCCAACCACATAATGCACCTTTACACATTGAAGCCTTCCTACACAAACATTGAATAAAATGAGTCCTAATAGAAGGAGGAGTTGGTCTTAACATATGTACTTTGAACATAATAATACAATTGGGATATTCAGACAAAGATGTGAATGCTACAAACAAAATTACTATCAAAGCATATGATGATGAAGAGCGCTCATCCAAAGGCATAATTACCTTCCCTCTCAGAGTTGGGCCAGTTACAAAGGATGTGGTTTGTGAAGCCCTTGATTTATATCTCACATACAACATATTCCTAGGACGTCCGTGGATTTATGAGATGAGCGCAGTCCCATCTACATATCATCGATGTAACAAATTTCCACAAAATGGAGTTGAAGTGACCATCAAAGCTGATCCAAAGCCATTCATATATTGCAATAACCTGCAACATAGACCAGAAATAACAATACTAGTCAATAGAGAAGTTGTTTCATCTTCAACATATGTGAATCCAAAATCATTGAGAGCTTCTACATTAAAACAAGCAGAGATCAAAGAAAAGTTCAAGTTTAAAGACATGGGATGTGGTGAGTATATATTTCATGTTGATCAACTTCCACTATCTCCTAAGGTATTTAGTCGACAGGAACAACCTACAAACAATTTGCAATGCCAAGGAATTGGGTATGAACCACCTAGTGTTGTGGCTACTAAGTCTGAATGCAAATCTCCTCTAGTGGTGCAAGCAACTCTTGATATCAATAGTCCTAAGAGTGGTTCCAACAAAGAATCTATTGAGTGTATCAACAACCCTCTTGAGAAGTCACATAGCCTTACCATATCATCCACTCATTCCATTTTCACTCCTCTCCTAGACTTGGATCAACAAGAATTACAAAAGCCCTTACTCATTGGGGATGAAAAATCAAGCTATGAACAGAAAAAACTAAAAGTCAAAACTAAAGAAAAGTACTTCAGTCCAAATCAAAATCAAAAGCTATTGGACTCTACAAAAATCAAAGTCAAGGATAAAAATCCTATGAAGAAAAAAGAACTAGAGTTGATCTCCCCTAATACCAAAATAACTGGGGGCAAAAGTTCTACAATTTAAGTCAAAAGGCATACTTGCTGATCCTAAGTCTCCATCATGCTATCCTACTTTCACTTCTTTTCACAATCATAAGCCTTCATCACTCATCCACTTGTTCCGCACATCCTTTCCCTTGGTGATACATCATGGACCTTTAATGGAGCTTCCTCGAGAGACTTTGTTATTAGAGATGCCCAAACTTCTTTAGGTGACACGCATATGGGCCTACGCTGTCCACACACTAGTAATTCTATCTCAGTTCCTTTATCAAGGAAGATAGTCACTCGAACTACATATCATTCAGTCAAGGAACGATGCAACTACAATCATAAGGTTAAGCCTTATACATTTGAGGTGGGTGACTTAGTTCTCATAAAAAATACTAAAAATCAGCAAGATAGAGAGAAGAAGGGCAAGTTGGAACCAAATTGGCTTGGTCTTTACATCATCACAGCAGCCTATGGATCTGGTGCATATCAGCTCTAAACCACAGAGGATGAACCTTTGGAGGATCCTATCAACAACATGAACCTTCACAGGTTTTACACATAGCTCTTTAGAGTATCCTAATTAAAAAATACAAAAAAATCAAAAAAATCAAAAAAATCAAAAATACAAAAAAATAAAAAAATTTCAAAAATACAAAAAAATCATAAACATAAAAAAATTGTTACTTGGTGAAAACTTGGCAAACAGGTGCCTTGTCACACACACACAAAAAAAAAAAGAGTAAAGAAAAAGTAATTCATCCAACGGTGAAAACCACTTCGATGGTGCCCTGGGCAAGTACCATGGTGACACCGACGCCATGTGTAGAGACATTGCTCCTCCCTCCTTCAGGATTCCATTTCATCCTTTCACCTTACACACACTCACATTCTATTCATCCATAATAAACTTACCCATTCATATCATGGCTTGTTATTGATCTTCCTAAGATTGGTTAGTCATTCATAATAATCCCTCTTTTTCCATCCATAATAAACCAGCTCCTATATGTGGCTAAGGAAAATCCTACGTCTAGTGATGGGTGTGGAACTAAGAGAATCACATGTTCCGAGGAGTACAGTTTCTTCAGTCTATCCGGGCACAATCCACAATAAAGCAATATTTGCATCACAATCCACAATAAAGTTTTGTCTTCTCCACAATAAAGTATCAGTTGCATGGATTCAATCAGTTTCAGATGAGACACATCAGTAGCAATGGGCTTCAACAAATCAAATCTTTCAATAGACTCAGACAACATTATGGTTCAGTGCTATCTATCTTTTGTGAAAGTAAACATTGTGACCACAATCAAATAGACTTATACAAGTGACAAGAGACACTAAACTTGAGGACTACAGTGAATGTTGGTGTTGAGTCTTGGTTTTCTTTTTGATTTTATCTTTTTGGTGACATGTCTTTTAGCTTTTTCGTGATGTCTCTGACTAGATATTTTATCTTCAGGATGTCTTTGACTAGAAAGGTGAGGATGGGGTATCGTCACCTATATTCTCTAATGTCTGTGGATTGTCTCTTAGTAATGCTATGACTTGTCCAAGGATATGAGGACACTGTGAGTCTAGTATGAACTGGGGCATTCCTTGTTTGTGACTATCTTATCTCCATGCAAATGGGTACAATGACTTTCTGGGCCAAACATATATCTGGATTGTCATAACCCATCTTACCATAATAAAGCTCAATGATGATAATGTACAAGAAGCTCTTTTCACTTTCATATCTTCTATCTTCCATCCCCCTTTCTTGATTGACCTCCATCGTCCTTCTTGAGTCCGCGTAGCCCGCTATCACATGATTGAGTATAATGACACACCAAAAACATTTGCATTTCATGTAGTTACACTTGTATTATCACATATTAAGCATTTCATACATACATATAGATATCACAATTGCATCACATCTTGCATACAACACATATTAGCACATTTTACATTTTAATCATGTAAATAGTTATTTGTATTATCATATTCATCTGCATTTCATACATTTGCATTTGCATAACATATTAAAAACATAAAAGAACAAAAATATTGCATTTCATCATGTACATATTTGCATCCATATCATAAGCATCACATGGAAACATACATCACATAGGTACACATACATATAGTTGTCGCAAGGATAAATCATCTCATATATATATCTCAAAAATCATAAGTGTCATGATACAATGATGTCAAAATACATATGGCTACAATCACTCGAAGGTGTCATCATACAAAATGGTACAAAACTGATACATAGGGAGCCATCTAAGGCTCTGATGAACTCCTTCCCCCAGAGCTGCCTGGCCTCGATGGAGTTTGAGCCCTGGAAGGACCTGCCCCAAGATCATCTCTCCTACCCCCTCTATCTGGTGGTGGTGGAGGACCCATGACCCGACCCCTAGAAACCTATCGCCTGTCTCTCCCTCTAGTGGTCATCGCAGTCTGTGATGGTCTCCGAAAGCTTCTAGCACATTGATCTGGTGGCACTACTTCATAGTATAGGTCTCTCCAGTATCCTATCTCCTCTCCTGCTCATTGAACATAGGTGTATCCAACCCCTATGTCCTCTGTTGGTTGCCTCCCTACCCTTAGTGTTGTCTCAACCTCTGTATATCGCTGAATAGCCTACCTCCCTGTCCCGCTTAGTATCTATTAGCTCTCTCCCATACCTAGCTATATCCCTCTCTAGAGTCCTCCCCCATCCCACAGCCAACCCTCATGTTGCCCTATATGGATAGAGGAACCCACTGATCACTCCTGCCAATACCGCCGGTAGTGCCAATCCTGTCTATGTCATAATATCCCAGGCTGCATGTCTAGCCCTCATCTCCAGTCTTGGATCCTAAAACACTCATCTCAGTGCATCCTTGTCTCTGTCTCGATTGTAAGGAGCTAACTCCCCATCAATCGATATCCGCAGTATCCTGTACACATCCTCTAAGGTGACTATCATCTCATCCATCGACAAATGAAATGTACAAGTCTCTGACTGCCATCTCTCAGCTAGCGCAATCAACAATCCCATGTTCACCCAAAACTCAGGCACATACAAAATATGTTGCAGGCCCATAGCCTGAACCACTGTTCTCTCCTCAATTGTCAGCTCTGCTCGCAAACTGAGTCAACGAGAATCTCTCTCATGACTCCAACATAGGTAGGTCCTCTTACAGTCAACCAAATCAAATGTGTCAATCATAGTGGCATTCTCTGTTCATCACAAAATGCTGCCTTTCATCATAGTGGTACTCCCTATTCATCACAAAGTACTGCATTTTTTTTTGCACTCCCTGTTCATCACAAAGTGCTTCTCTTTTTAGTACTCCCTGTTCATCACAAAGTACTATGTTTTGGCATTCCCTATTCATCACAAAGTTCCTTGATCTATCTTATCCTAGGGCCTCTGCTTGAGTGTATCCTCTTGAGTAGTTTCCTAATTGGCAACGTATGTTCTATCATAGAATTGTCAATCCTAGCCCTATCTACTATCCTAATCTTCCTTAGAGGACCTGCTTGAGTGTATCCTCTCAATAGCTTATCCAATCGACAATGTATGTTCATCATAGAACTGTCGATTCGACCTAAAAGACATAAATGCACCTTTATGACAAAAACATGCTAACATACTTCACAAACGCGCCTAGCCTGCCCAGACGCACTTGGCACCAACGCAGACACGCCTTAATATTTTTCATCCCACTTGACATTTTTCTAGACATACCTAATGCACCTTTATTACCCTACTTAGCATGCATTTATGACAACAATCAATGCAGCAAAGTATAAGGAGGTTTTGTAGTACTTACTGACTCTCCTGCATCAGCTAGCCTCTGATATCGGCAAATGCGATCAAATTTGTGAACCAATGCCATCGCTGCTGACTGCTCTCTTCTCTCTTTGCACTCTGATCTCTTAGGTGTGTGGATGACAATGAGGATGTTTTCCCTCGTAGTCTATCTTATAGACTACCCTAGCCCTAGTCTCTTGAGTTAGTCTTCTTTATCCCATGACTCTATCACTCTATCATATCTAGTCATTCCATTCTAGTCTTTCTTTCTTATCGAGAGATTGTTTGCGATCTTTTCAGACATTTTCATCCAATCTCTCGAGGGGGCATATCATTCCCATCTTGGGGCAACTTTGTATTAGTTTATCTTATCTTCTTGAAATAACACGACAAGTTGCATTGTCTCAAAAAGGGGCAAAATGTAGACATCTAAAATTGTCCTATCTAATTAAATAAATATCTTTATTTATTTAATTATTTAAGCCTAATTCTTCTATTAATTAAATAAATCTTTATTTATTTAATTAATTCATTTATCCTCTTCTAAGCCTTTTCTCATTTAAATAAATACATTAATTTATTTAAATTATCCTTTTTTAAAATTAAATAAATATTTTATTTATTTAATTGATCCCACTTCTTCTATTAATTAAATAAATCTTTATTTATTTAATTAATTCATTAACCTTTTCTACTCATGACACATGTCATTCATCTCTTAATTCCTACACTACCTACCCTCTCATTATTTTATTATTTCCTCTACATACTCTCTAATCCTAGCCTACCATTTATCTTTTACACCTCTCAATCTTATCCCTCCATTTCCTATAGTGTCTTCTATATAAGAGGATACTTCTCTCATTATCAACCCTAATCATTCTATTCAATTTTAATCAGCTAATCATTCTAATTAGCTAATCAAGCCTACTTGCAACCACATTTCCGTTCTTTGTTGAGCTCTTGTGCACATGTCCAATAATAATTTGCCATGATCAACTTGCCATTTTATATTATTATTGTTTTAATTTTTGAGATGGTTGGTAAGAAATATATTATTTTGGTTTAATTATTTATCTATTATTTGATTATTTACCCTACCTATCCTATTTTATTATTGGTTGAGACATTTGGATAAGTTAAATAGTGTTATTTTATAATGTTCTACCTCAATATTTGGCATGGTTGGTATGAAATATTATAATTTGGATTATTTTGATTGGTTGGAGAAGTTGTATAGTTTTTTTATCAATTTCTATTTATTGGGAGATTTGAGTTTGTTGTGTGTGTGGCTTGGCTGGAGAATTTTCTGAGAATTATTGATTTGGCTTGGATTTGCTTGAAGTTGCAATTTTTGTTGGTGGATTGAAGATTTGTCTTGTCGCTTTTGCGACAATTTTGCATTCCATAACTTCTATTTTCGAGGTTGGGGATTTTAAATCCTTCTTATGCAATTTGATTTGAAAATAATGTATTCTTCGCATCTATGAAAAATATATTTTTAATTCGCTAGGATTTTATTCTTGATGTTGATTATTGAGAATTGTGGTATTTAGACTCCCGTGCTTGTGCATCATCATGCATGAGTCTATCCCTGTGATGTTCTATGCTTGATTTATTGATTTTAGATGTTTGATTTCACTATTGGATTGAGCAAGATGATAAATGCCTTAATATTATTCTTTGGGCTCATGTTGAATATTTTGATAATGAGATTCTTGATGTTTAAGGATTCTTGATTGCCTTCGTAAGGCTGCAATATTGGCATATGTTGTTCATGTTCTTGAAGATAATTATTTAATGCATAACCTTGGTTATTAGATTTATGATGCATATGAAATCCCTTGTTCTTGTATTTGATTATGTTGTTACCCTAAGGTTTAGGTACATGATTAGGGAGAGTGGGCTTCCATGAGTCTGTCGAGGTCACAAGGAATGGACTATTAGGATTCTTTATGGTTAGCAGCTAGGGTCTAGAGCATTTAGATAGCTCATTTGGAAGTTCATTGTTTAATCAAGTGATAACATAGTAAATTAATTATAGATGGGTTGGGTAGTAGTAACTCATCTTAATAGGATAAGAAATGTGTATGTGGTACCCCATCTCATGGCTTGAAGACTAGAGTGAGGTGGCCAAATCTAGTAACCGGATAAGTTGAACTCCCTTGATTTCTTCAAAGGTTGAGACAATTCCACATGCATATCATGGATGTCGGGTTGAGTTCTAGGATATCCTTATTGGCGATAGCATGTGATGATACTCTTCCCTACATGTTGGTCCTAGCTCCTTATGCTATGTTATTGGTTAGCCACTAGATGTTTTGTGGTCTTTAAGTTGTTTTACCTCTTTGGTTGTTAGGTGTTAGCCTAGATCTAGAGTGTGAGTGGGCTCTTGTGTCATCTCCTAGCATGGGGGGTGGTTCCTTATAGTTCCACATGGTTGGGTAGTTTGATGCCTTCTTCCATTGGGATGTTTTTTGTTGGAAGCTCTTGTGCATGGATATGGATTCATATCTTCTATTCATGTAAATGGATTGTTGGAGTATATTCTATGTGTTTCAGATTGAAATTATGTATCTTGTATGATGAGGAAGATGTAATTATAAAGGAGGATTATGTACTTGTATCTTGTAATCGTATGTAATGGGATTTGTCATAGATTGAGATCATGATGTATTGTAATAGATTATGATTATTGAAAATCATTATAAATGTCTATGTTGTATTTTGATAATCTTTATTTATGTAATTCTAGATTGGAAGGAACCAAATGATTGAGTTATGTGCATGTTGGTATTAAATGATTGTAGTTAATGGAAATGATGTTATTCTTGGTTAATGGATATCTCTATAATATGAAAAAGAATGAGTAGCTTGTATACTTAAGGAAATAAACTATATTGCATTAGTTGATTTCCTAATTGATAATTCATGATAACATGACATGTTAGAAGGTTTGGAAAGGGATTAGGAACATTTTGTTTGGCATTTTAAAATGAATCAAATAAATAATGGGATATGATAGGATACACATTTGTTGAATAATAATTCTCATGCTGAGAAGGAGAGTAATCGATTAGGAAATGAATGTAATGAATTTTGAATGGTATCATAGATGGAGATGTTTTATGTGTTAGAGTTATTTACATGATGGCGTTGAAGTACCCTAGGGAATGGTAGATGTTGTGTTGTATTCCACTTGTGTAATTATGATGTTAAATATATTTTATATAATCTTGTAGTTTTTAATTAATGAATTTGATGTAATGGTATTTTAAGCTTTTAAAATTTTTTTTTATCTCTATTTGCATGTTAGATAGCTATATATCTCTAGGGTATTTTGGTCGGCATTACATAAGGTTTCCCAACATCATTACTGATAATGCAACAAATATAAAGATACATGAAACATTCCCTACTAAAATAATGTCTTATCATTAAAAATAGCATAAGAAAGTAATTATTTAAATCATAGAGAGATAACCATGAAATATAACATATTTAACACTTTTAAGATACTACATTCATTTTAAACACTGATACCAAATATTTCTATCCTATTATATCTTGCAATCATAATGAATTCATCCATTCCTAAAATACATCCGGTACCAACACCACTTTGATTAAACTTCTCATGTTGTCTTAGCTTCAACACCTTGGTTCATGAATCTAACTCCTAAGGTTAGTATCTTTTTCTAGATTATGCTTCAAAATAAAATCCTTACTATTGATAACCTTTGTAAAAGAGGATTTCTCCTCCCTAATGTGTGTATTCTTTGTTTGGGTGATGTTGAATCTATTCCCCATCTTTTTATTAGTTGTCCCTTTGCTTAGGATATTTGGGGTAGAGTCCTCCAATCTCGGGAGTTGAGCTGGGTTTTCCCTTCATCTATGTTGGATTTGTTTTCTCAGTGGAGGGTTCCTAGTAAAAATCAAGTGATTAAAAGATTTTGATCTTATATCCTTCCACATTTTGTCTGGGGAATTTGGAAAGAGAGGAACAATAGGATTTTTAGAGACTTGGCTTCTTCTACTGAAACTGTCTTCTACAAAATTGAGAGAAGTATTAGATAAAATCTCAATTGTCTTAATAGTGTTAACCAGAGAGCTGAAACCCATAGTTGTACTCAGTATGATATTAATATTCCTACCATCTGGAAAATCCAATTGGATGTTTCAAGAGTCTTCAAACCCCTGAGAAGATCCAAAGAGGGTCCCAACTAGTTGGTGCCTCCTAAGGGTTGGGTTAAACTAATTTTTAATGGTGTTGCTAAGGGTAACCCTAGCTCTGCAGGTTGTGGAGGAGTGATAAGAGGGAGTAATGGATCATTTAATTCTGTTGTGGTTCTTCCCTTAGAAAATCAAACTAATTATGTTGTTGAAGCTATAGGGGTTGATCAAGTTCTTTTCATTGCCAAGCAATGTAATTTTACCGAAGTGTGGATTGAAGGAGACTCCAAGAATATCATTCAATGCCTTAAAAAAAAATCAAACCATCATGGAATATTTAAAATTGGATCACTTCTTCCTTGTCTATTATCAATTCCTTTGAGGAAATGAAAATTTCCCATACCTATAGGTAAAATAATAGTGTAGTGGACTATTTTGCAAATATTAGAGTTGGAGCTCTTGAAAAGATTACATGGAATGAAGGGGATCATCTTGTTGAAGATGTTAAGGGATTAATTAGCCTGGATTATATCACCAGCTATGAACTTAAGGTTTAATGATGTTGTTTATCATTACTAATTTAGCTCCATATTTTTTCTCCTATGAATGTTAGCTGTGTGAGGCATGTGAAGGAAAAATCCTAGGAGAAAGGCATTTATTACCTTTATAGAGATTTATTTTCGCATGCTTTCTAGGTGCATTTGGATTTATTGTGCAAGAATTGCCAATTTAGGTCCATTTGCAGGGTAAAGAGTGATTTTGAGATGACAGTTTGCAAACAAAATTTTGGTATAGGTAGATTTGAAAGAATGGGGGGGCACTCAAGAGAGTGGAGCCCATGGATTATACAATATGGAAGAATAATACTACTGTAGTGTCATAAAGTGTACACCCTTGCTAGGGTGGTACAATTTCATGCTTGGTTTAGCACTTGCCTTAGTGTGTTTTGCATCTTTCATTTCTCATCTCCTTTAAGTCTTTAATTAATTAATTTAATTAAATCTAAATTCATATTTTACCTCTTCACATGTTATAAATTTGGGCCCTTTATCCTAAGCGTGCCCCTTTTCATTTTAATCATTAAATTATAAACCCTAATTATGTCCTATTTTGACCTTTAAGGCCCAATTTCACATATCAAAACACCTTGAAATTAGTTGTAACTTTGGGATTCACCCTAATATCATCATATCTAATGGACCCAAAAATTTGATGAAAATTTGGTCAGACTATGTGCACTTTGCACACGGTCCCCCACATTTTTTCCAAAATTTCGGGAGCATAATTCTATGATATTTTAATGCTTAACCCCAAAATATTGGTAGGAAATTCAAATCCTAGGTCGGCATAAAGATGAAATTAAGATATAGGGTTTCATACATAAGATCTCTCTTTCTTTATTTGAAGGTCTAAGGAATTGAATCTGAAAAAAAGATTTCAAAGCGATTACAAGGAGTCTTCTATGTAGCAAAAGAGAAAATCTTTGGAGTCTTCAAGAACATTCAACAAAACCTATCAAGCATTCATCAAGAATTATTTTATCCATTGGGGGATTTTGAAGATATGAGAAAGCAATAAGAGATCACTAACTGAAGATTGGATTGTACCTCTCCCTTAGGGTTGGGTATGATTTCATGTTCTTTCTATGTCTTTGTATGAGCTTCATTACATCAATTTGATTTACATTCATTATTTAGATTACTTTGTATCACTAATTTAGAGCATTTACCTTGTCAGTTACAAGTAATTAGGGTTTACTCTTAGGGTTGCTCTAGATTGTTTACTCTCATCCTAAGATCTTGCACACATACAAGGTTCTTGCAGACACTATTTTACTTTACAAATCGGCTATTCGTTGAGGTGGAAATCACCAAAATGGGGGTTTGACTAAGGTAAAACCCTACATAGCCACCCAAAACCCTATTTTTTAGCTACATGTGCAAGTTCAGATTCGAGCATCACTGCAAGTTTTAGGACCGACGAAGTGCACAGGGAATGTTCTGAGGGCCAAAATTCATCAAAAACCTATGGGATAGGGGTGTGGTGCCCTGGTTTTGCCAAGGAAAGGGGCATGGGTCCCTAGTCCTCCTTGTTTTCAGCAAGATTTGAAAGAGGAGCAAGCTTCAGTCTTTAGATCCCAGCTTGACAAGTACAACTTCACGCCTGCAGAATCAGGACAGTGGCGCAACACCTTGGTCCCAGACATTTTAGCTCATATTTCTGACACAGGTGCACCTCTGAATTTGCCTCTTAATTTGTACTTTTTAGCAGCATATTAGTTATTCTCAGTTCTACATTTCTAGATTAGGGTTGTTTATGCATATTTGTATTCTAGGTTAAATCATTCAAATCTGCACTTTTGCATCACTTCTTCCTCTCATTTGCAAAAATATAATAGAAACCCTAAGATGTAATCCTTGGCTCTCTCTTCCTCATAGGAAGTAGCCGAAGTGTATTATCTCCCTAGGCTCTTTTGTATTCTACAGTGTGTACATGAGAGTGGGATTAGGACTTGTTTTCTTAGTCTCACTTTTTCACTTACACATTTTGGTGAACCCGACATGAACTCAATCTCATTTTCATTGCATTGCATTTTTAGATCTAGATTTAGTATCTTTTCATTTTTCTTTATAAACATAAAATTCTAAAATAGTAAAAAATTCAAGAAAAAAAAAGAGGATTTCCTTTATTTTCTTACATTGTGTGTTTAAATTTCATTTAATTTCCATTTCAAAATGTCAGATTTTTATTTATAAGATGTTCATGATTTTGATGATGTATGCAACTATGTTGATTATGAGTTTAGTAAGGATGAATTAGATGAATCTCTAGAAGATTTTTTGAACCCTGAGCCTTCTAAACCCTCATTTTGCCAAAAACTAATTAACCTTGTTATTATGCCATTTTGTGGTGATGAGAAAGATAAGTTGAATGACTCCTCTCATGGGTAAATTCATATAAAATCCTCCACTAGATCTAGTGACATGGTTGTTTATGAGGATATGTCTCCTTTGAATCAAAAGATAAACCTTTCAACTGATATGACCATGCTTTGTTGGATGATGCCCTTGATGACTTTATGTCTTTGCCTAAAACTTGAAACAAAAATAATACATCTTAAAGGCTAATCAACTTGATAAATGTGAATGAACATAGCAAGTCTCTTTTTGTGGTCCAAGGTTCTTATCCTTCTTCAAATTCATCTCTCTCTAATCAAAGTCTTTTCATGGTTCAAGGTGGATATATTCATGACTCCTTTAGTACTCCAAACAAACCTATCATTACTGTGCAATGAAGAAATCCCACTAATAGTCCTTATAGTTATGCTAAATAATTAACTAAGGAGTTTCATCATGCAGTTTTCCATACCTACAACACAAGAAATAATAGGAAACCTAACCCTCCTCCGGTTATCCCAACTTCTCTTCTTGATCCTCAACCTATTCTTCCTCAAGCACCCCATATCTCACAAACTCTTGGCAAGGAATATGATCTCATTGAACAACTTAAAGATACTCCTTCCAAGATATCCCTTTGGGGTTTGATTCAAACTTCCTCAACCCATAATGGAATGTTACAAGATGCCTTGAAAACTTTGGATGTCCCATCCACAGTGACATCTAATAACATGGTTTCCTTCATTGATTCTATCACATATCCTAAATCTCAAATTGTGTTTACACAAGATGAGTTTCCTACTAGCGAGATCCAAAATCAATATTATCCTTTAATGATTGTGGTTATCATCAATGATAGTGAAATAAGGCGGACACAAGTAGACAATGGTTCTGGCCTTAATGTTTGTAGTATTAACTTGTTGCATAAAATCAATGTCGATACATCTCTTATAAAGCCTGATTCTCTTACTATCTCAGGCTTCGATAATATTGCTAAATCTTTAGTAGGTATCATCACCTTGTCTGTTAAGGTAGATCATGTTACTTTACCCACACCTATCCATGGCATGTCTGAAGATTTGACATATAACTTGTTATTAGGGAGACCTTGGATTCATAGCATGCATGTTATACCCTCCACATTGCATAGGAAAGTTAAATTTATTTACAACAATAAAACATATACCTTGCTAGGTGATACAAATCTCCAGGCTTGTTTGCAAACATCAACATCGAAGTCCTCTTCAACCGGTTCTTCCCCAACAATCTTAGATGATTCTTCTAAAGCCTCTACTCCCACTAGCATGTCTCCTATCAATAATTCCTCAAGTGAACCAAAGGTTCTTGAGGAAGATCCTTCCCAACTTGAATCTACCACTAAGGATGCCTTTTCTCTTGAAAAGATTCTTGCAGAAGATGATTGGGGATCCCTTGAATTTACTCCTACTTTTATAGGAGAATATTGAATTCCCCCTAGAGAGCTCAAAGTTGAAAAGAAGAAAGAAGAAGAAGAACCTAAAAAATAAATCCACTCTATCAAGGCCATTAAGTAATAACTTTGTGGCGGCTTCTCAGACTTCATCTCCCTTGAATTCTGATCTAGAGGATTTTGATCCTTCACTTAATGAAAATCCTCCTTCTCTTTTGGAAATGGCTAACCTCTATGGTCTTGGTTTTCAGATCTTATCTAGGTGTGGATTTAATGGTAATGGATGTGGTGCTCAAGAGAAAAGGATAAAGGTTCCCTTGGAAAACAAATTCCGTGATATGACATTCAAACCTGGCTATGATCCTTTTGAGCGTACTAAAGCTTCCAAGAGAGCATCTATTAGTGTTAATGCCATCTATACTTCTCTCTCAATAGAATACCTAGAGTATATTGACTATGACTCTTCTAGTGTCTTTGCTTTGGATTTTTTTACCACTGATGATTCCTTAGCTGAGTTCCTAGGAGTTTATGACAACCTTCCTCGTTATCACCATAACCGAGGTTTTCCTTATTGTTTAAATGCAGAAGCATACTTTAGGAAAGAAAGAAATAACAATGAGATAGTTAAAGAATTTCCTTAGTTGCAAGATACTCCTCAACAAAGTAATCTCCTCATAAGTGACACCCTTGATATAAGGATGGATCCTTGTGTTGAAGACAAAATCATTAAGATAGGGAAATGTCTTGATGAAGAAAAACAAAAACAATAGTCTGAATTGTTAAATGAATTCCCTAAAATCTTTTCTTAGATATACTGTGATATGCCTGGTATTGTTTGTAGACACCTAAAATTGTCCAGTCTAATTAAATAAATATTTTATTTATTTAATTGATCCCACTTCTTCTATTAATTAAATAAATCTTTATTTATTTAATTAATTCATTAACCTTTTTCTCCAATGACACATGTCATTCTTCTCTTAATTCATACACTACCTACCCTTTCATTATTTTCTTATTTCCTCTACCTACCCTTTAATCATAGCCGACCATTTATCTTTTACACCTCTCAATCTTATCCCTCAATTTCTTATAGTGTCTTCTATATGAGGAGATGCTTCCTTCATTATCAACCCTAATCAATCATTCTAATCAAACTATGCACCCTGATGACTACCCGACTATGCTTTCAAACTTGCATATGTAATCAAGCCTACTTGCAACCACATTTCCGTTCTTTGTTGAGCTCTTGTGCACACATAAAATCTGAGAGCAAATACATCAAGCAAGATTAATGGAGATAGGAAGAATGGAGATCCAAAACCCTATTGGAAATGTGATGGTATAATCTTTGTGATTTCATTTTATTTGCATTGTCATAGGTAATCTTCAAATGTTATGGTGGATCTTTGTTGTTGTTAGGCTAGGGTTTTGTGGTTGAATCTATTTAGTCTTTCAATATTATTGTTGTTATCCATTTTCACCATATACATTTTGGCACGCCCCATGGGACATGGATTTTTGTTAGATCTATGTTTTTTGCAGATTTTTCTAACCCTATATTGTTGTTTTGTAAAACAATTTGGAGAATAACCTTGTGCAATTAGGGTTTTGGACACAAAATCAAGATCTTGGAGAGATTTGATCATATCTCACAAATGGATTGGAAATTTTGTACCAATTTTTTTTGCAGGTTGAAGAAAGTATCAAGAGCTCTCAATCCAAAATTCAGAATTTTTGGAGCACATTTTCATTTCCCATGAATTTTTTATGATTTTTCATAAAAAATTAATTTTGAGAGCAAATGAGAGAATTTTTTGGATTTTCTTACATTTTTGGAAATCTCTCATAATTATACACAAGATCTGTACTTTGTGATTTTAATTTTGATGCAAAATATTTCCCTAAAAATTGGATTTTTAAAAATTAGGGTTTTTCCTTATTTTAAGAAAATCTCACAAACAACTTTGAAATGTAGAATAATTTTTTTTGTGAAGGTTAGAAAAACTATTGGAAGTGTTCACTAAAAATTTCATATTTTGTGGATCAAAGTTTCATTTTATATGAATTTTTTATGATTTTTCATACAAAATTAATTTTGAGAGCAAATGAGAGATTTTTTTGAATTTTCTTACATTTTTGGAAGTCTCTAGTAATTATACATAGGAGATATTATTTTTTATTTTAAATTTGATGCAAAATCATTCCTCAAAAATTGGATCTTTGAAAATTAGGGTTTTGCATTATTTTACTCATATCTCACAAACTTCTTGAATTTGTTCCACAAATTGTTTTATGTGGGTTTGGAAGACTGTCAGGACTCTCTAGTAAAAATTTCAGATTTTTTGGATTTATTTTGCATTTTATATGAATTTTTTATGATTTTTCATAAAAAATTAATTTTTGGAGTAAATTAGCAAATTTTTTGGATTTTCTTACATTTCTAGAAATCGCTTGAAATTTTACAAGTGTTATTTTTTTATGATGAATCAAATATTTGAATTGGTCAACAAAACACATTGTTGAAGGCCCCTATTTCACAGTCTTTTGGATCTTAAATTTACCTAACTTGTGTGCTTGCAGGAAGGGGTGACAATTTGAAACAATCCAAACTACTAATAGATCTTTGTTGCAGGAACATGGCAATGGTTTCTGATCTTTATTGTGTGCCTTATTTTCATATAATATCAAACACTTCCATTGGTGCACTAAAATTGAACCATTGTCTTTTGTGTCTTGAGCAATAGGCTCTTTTTGTTTCATCTTTAGAGGGCCTATCTCCCCGTGTGGTCATTAGGACTACTAGTGAGGAGAGAACAACCCAAGTGGTAGCAAAAGAAAAGCAATCTTCTTCCAAACCACTATAAATAGTTGTATTCATGGTGAAAACTATGAATAACATGTGCTGATTAGTCCATACCGACACTATGTCTCCCCATAAATCTGTTTGATCAAATTTATTTGATCATTTGTAGGGCGTAACCCCTACTGGCTAGGAGCCTTCTGTATTTACAGAGCTAAAAGTGCTGCATGTATGGCCACATGAGCGGATGCCCTTACTAGCACCTTTTTGTTTTAGAAGCCAAAATCCTTCTAGTTGTTGGGGCAGGAGGTTAGACCTCTGGTAGCGGTCCACACACATACGATTCTTAGTAGAGATACAAAGTTCGCCACAGGGAGTTTTCATGGGGACTGATGCTTGGCTGCCCCAAGAAGTGAGTGCCAAGGGTGGAGCCAGTGGGGTCAAGAATCTAAGTATCTGCTCTGAATAGTGTAGCCTTGGGGGAAACTCCATGTGGGATCAACAACTATTGTCTTGGCCAGCCATAAGAATTGTATTTGACTTATTTTGAACAATCAAACATTCAAGACCAAACATTAAAACATTGTGTCTTTTGTGTCTTCAAGTGTATGCAAATTTTTTTTTACATCAAACAACACACTTTCTTTTGAGTCATTTTGAGTCTAAACACTTGCAAACATTGAGTCCTCATCAACATTGTGTCCTTTTGTCACCAAAAATAGTCAAACATTCAGATTTGGTCACAACAACAACTTCACAAATTGGAAAAATTTACAGTCCAACAAACAAGAGCAATCAATTTCAGAATTCTTGAGCTTCCTAAGCTATCTCTTCAGGTTTTCATCTAGCATTCATCCTATTTTTGGGTCTCACAAAGTCCATCATTGCTTTACACCTTACATTACATTCATATTTGTCTAAACTTGAGTCAAAAGGTCACTTGCTTGTCCTCGTCTTGCTTTGTCAACACACTACATACAACAACATTTTGCTAAGTGGTCCCTCATCAAGGTCTATCACTTTTGGGTCTCATTTGGTCTTACTTAGAGTCAAGGTCAACTTACCTCATCAAGAGAAACTATCATCTCTTTGGAAGTCACACCTACTCTACTACATACATACTTGGTCTTACACTTTGGACATTGCAAGTAAACTTTAGATTCATTTACATTCCATCCAAACTCTTGGTCTTCCATACTCTTTCCATTTTCATCTAGTCTCACACATATTGGTCAATACCTAGTTCATGGTTGAAACCCGTTTCCAAAAATCTAGGAGAGAAGCTAAAGAGGCTCAACAATCTATAAACATGAGTGTCTATGAGTATGACAATGATGTCTTTTTCAATTTTGATCATAACACATTACTTGACATGGATGCTTATAGAAACATTCTAAATGTTGAGAACATGAACACTACAAACAACAATGGTACACATAATGACAATATGGACAATATTTCAGTATATTTAGAAGAAGTGGAAGACACCATTATGAATCCCCATTTCAATCAATTGGTTGAGGAAATGATGAGGAGAGATAGACAATACTTCTTACAAGTGATGGCACAGAGTGGAACCAAGATCCCTCATGATTTTGACATGTCTCAAATAATGGAAAATTGACCTTTGCAACAACCTCACCTCAACATGGATCAAAGGAGGCCTAATAGTGGAGGCAATAGAGGACCATATCTTGTGCCTGAATCACCATCATCTTCGTTTCAAAAACTAGAGGTCCCATACACACATGGTCAAGCATATGATATTCATCTTCACAGACCATTATGGAAGTCTTATGCAGAAAAATACACTCAAGCACATGCTAATGCTAAAGACCTACCACCAAAGCAATTGGATATCCAAAGGAATGCTCAAAATTTGGACACAAGGAAACCTTGCATCAAATTTGGGGGCAGCACATTAGAACATGACATGCCTATAGAGTATGGTATACATGGACAAAGCAGATATTCCATTCCTCATCATGACTCTATACCAAGTGGTCCTTATACGCAACATCATTATAGACCTCCTCCATATGAACATGTGTATGATCAATATCATCCATATATGCAACATGCTCCTCCTCCAATTGGTGCCTCAAGCATGGGGTATGGTCCAAGAAGTCGGTCTCCACCGAAGAACAATTTGGAGCAACAAATCAGGGACTTACAAAAGAAAATGGAGGACATAAATACACCGAAGCCAACATACACAATGAGAGACATAGGTCCTTATCCATTTGACAAAAGCATTCCAATGCCTCCATTTCCTACACACTTTGTGACACCTAAGTTTGATAAGTACATAGGCAAAGGAGATCCTAAGGCACACATAAGACAAATTTTCATAGCTTGCATTGAGGTAGCTTCAGAAGAGACATATTTGATGAGATTATTCCCACAAAGCTTAGGAGATCAAGCTATGGAATGGTTCTCCCAACTTCCACCTGGAATTAAGTCATGGGGTGACTTAGCTGAGGCATTTATCCAACATTTCTCATAAAACATAGAGACAAACATATCAGTCACCACTTTGTGCAACACCAAGCAAAAGGATGGAGAATATTTTTCATCATTTTTAAAAAGATGGAGAAATCTAGCCAGCAGATGCTCTTGTGAAATTCCACAAAAACAAAAGGTAGAAATGTTCACCCAGAATGTTAACAAAGAAATTGGCTATGATCTAAGGAAAGCTTGTTTGTCCACCTTCAAGGATGTCATTGAAAAAGGATTAGTGACAGAAAAGGTCCTAATTGAACAAGGAGTCATTAAGATATTCAAAGAAAACAAAGATGACTTTAAAGGAAAAGATAAGCCAAGATTTTGGAATAAAAACAAGAACACAGTCAATGATGGTGTTGTTGATGCCAATACAATGCGACCCAAAATCATTTTTTCTAGATCAAGCTCTACAAACAATCAAGTGAATACTCAAAGAACTTCAAAGTCATGAAGGAAGTACACTCCATTGGGAGAACCACTTGAGTCAGTTTTCAAGAAACTAGTGGCAAACAAAGTAATCACTATTCCAGATTTTCCTCCATATGAACCAAAGGTCAAACCAAATTGGTGGAATGATGATGAGTATTGCGAATTTCACAAGAGCAAGGGTCATAAAATAGGACATTGTCATTGACTGAAGAACATCTTACAAGATCTCATTGATAGAGGTGACATTGAGATTGAAGGACACTCATCCAATCAAGAACATGAGATGTTTAAGGAACCATTCCCAAAATATGACAAGGGAAAAGCTAAAGCAACAGATGACCAAACCAACTATACAAGAGCATCCTATAACTATGATTCAACTATCAATCACATTTCAATGGATAATTATATCTCTACTATTATCATCAAGGACAAAACCCCTGAGAATTCTACCTAGAGACCCAAGATCGTTCTGAAAGGAATTGGATATTCTTCCGAACCTACCTCTGAATGTCATGTTACAACTCGTCAAGGTAAATTCACTTTGCAAGGTGCTCCAGCTAAAAATATCGCTTCCTCATCAACCAAGCCTGAGTATGACCTTGTAGAACAGTTAGGGAAGACACTCACGCTTATCTCCATCCTTAAGCTCTTATGCATATCTCCTGCACATAAAGCTATTCTTGACAAAAATTTAAGAGACACTTTTGTCCCCACTGATCTAAACGTGGACCAGTTTCAAGTCATGGTGGGATACCTTTTTGTTCCACACTCCCTTACATTCACAGAAGTCAATGACGCCTCCGTAAGTCAACCACATAATGCACCATTACACATTGAAGCCTTCATACACAAACATCAAATAAAATGAGTCCTGATAGATGGAGGAGCAGGTCTAAACATTTGTACATTGAGCACTATTAAACAATTGGGATATTCTGATAAAGCTATGAATTCTACAAACAAAATTACCATCAAGGCATATGATGATGAAGAGCATTCATCCAAGGGCACAACCACCTTACCTCTTAGAGTTGGGCCAGTTACAAAAGATGTGGTTTGTCAAGTCCTAGACTTGGATCTCACATACAACATATTGCTAGGACATCCATGGATTCATGAGATGAGCACAGTCCCATCTACATATCATCGATATATCAAGTTCCACACAATGGAGTGGAAGTGACCGTCAAAGCTGATCCAAAGCCATTCATATATTGCAACAATCTGCAACCTCGATCAGAAATAACAATCCCAGTCAATCAACAATCTATTTCTTCATCATATGTGGATCCAAAATCCTTGAAAGCTTCTACATCAAAACAAACAGAGCTAAAAGAAAAATTCAAGTTTAAAGACTTGGGATGTGGTGAGTATATCTTTCATGTTGATCAACTCCCACTATCTCCTAAGGTATACAATCAACAGGAACAACCTACAAATAATTTGCAATGCCAAGGAACTGATTGTGAACCACCTAGTGTTGTGGCTACTAAGTCTAAATGCAAATCTCCTCTATTGGTGCAAGCATCTCTTGATATGAATAGTCCTAAGAGTGGTTCCAGCAAAGAATCTATTGAGCATATCGCCAGCCCTCTTGATAACTCACATAGCTTTACCATATCATCCACTCATTCCATTTCCACTCCACTTCCAGACTTGGATCAACAAGAATTACAAAAGCCCTTACTTATTGGGGATCAAAAAAGAACCTTGGAAAGGAAAAATCTAAAAGTCAAAAATAAAGAAAAGTCCTTTAGTCCAAATCAAAATCAAAAGCTATTGGACTCTTCAAAAATCAAGGTCAAGGATAAAAGTTCTATGAAGAAAACAGAGCAAGAGTTGATCTCCCCTACTATCAAAATAGCTGGGGGCAAAAGTTCTACAATTTCAAGTAAAAAAGCATACTTGTTGATCCTAAGTTTCTATCATGTCATCCTACTTTCACTTCTTTTCACAATCATAAGCCTTCATCACTCACCCACTTGTTCCATACATCCTTTCTCTTCTGGTGATACATCATGGACCTTTAATGGAGCTTTCTTGAGGGACTTTTTTATCAAGGATGCCAAAACTTCTTTAGGTGACATGCATATGGGCCTGAGTAGTCCACACACTAGTAATTCTATCTTAGTTCCTTTATCAAGGAAGACAAACACTCAAGCTACACATCATTCAGTTAAGGAACAATGCAACTACAATCATAAGATAAAGCCTCAGACACTTGAGGTGGGTGACTTAATTCTCAGAGAACATCCTAAAAATCAGCAGGACAGAGAGAAGAAGGGAAAGTTTGAACCAAACTGGCTTGGTCCTTACATCATCATAGTAGCATATGGATCTGGTGCATATTAGCTCTCAACCACAGAGGGTGAGCCTTTGGAGGATCCTATCAACAGCATGCACCTTCGCAAGTTTTATGCATAGCTCTTCAGAGTATCCTAATTCAAAAATACAAAAAAATTAAAATATATCAAAAAAAACAAAAAAATCATAAAAATAAAAAATCGTTACTTGGTGAAAACCTAGCAAATAGGTGCCTTGTAACACAAAAAGAAATTGAAAAAATTGAAAAACAGAAAAACATTTCGTCCAACGGTGAAAACCGCTTCGGTGGCACCCTGGGCAAGTACCATGGTGAAAACTGGGTCATCGGCGCCATGTGTAGAGACATTGCTCCTCCCTCCTTCAAGATTCCATTTCATCCTTCACTTTGCACACACTCATGACCTATTCATTCATAATAAACTTACCCATTCCCATCATGGCTTGCTATTGATCTACCCACGATTGGTTAGCCATTCATAATAAACCTCCCTTTTCACCCCTTTCCATCCATAATAAATCAGCTCCTATCTATGGCTAAGGCAAATCCTACATCTAGTGATGGGTGTGGAACTAAGAGAATCACATGTTTCAAGGATTACAGTTTCTTCCAGTTTTCTTTAGTCTATCCAAGCACAATCTGCAATAAAGCAGCATCTACATCGCCAATCCGCAATAAAGTTTTGTCTTCTTCGCAATAAAGTATCAGTTTCATGGATTTAGTCAGTTTCAGATGAGACACAACAGCAACAATGGGCTCCAACAAATCAAATCTTTCAATAGACTCAGACAACATTATGGTTCAGTGCTATCTATCCTTTTTGTGAAAGTAAACATTGTGACCACAATCAAATAAGACTTATACAAGTGACAAGAGACACTAAACTTGAGGACTACAATGGATGTTGGTGTCGAGTCTTGGTTTTCTTTTGATTTTATCTTTTGGTGACATGTCTTTTAGCTTTTATAGGATGTCTCTGACTAGAGATTCTATCTCCAGGATGTCTTTGACTAGAAAAATGAGGATGGGGTATCGTCACCTATTTGTATTTGCTGTCTGTGGATTGTCTCTTAGTAATGCTATGACTTGTCCAAGGATATGAGGACACTATGAGTCTAGTATGAACTGGGGAATTCCTTGTTTGTGACTGTCTTATCTCCATGCAAATAGGTACAATGACTTTCTGGGTCGAACATATGCCTCGATTGTCATAACCTACTTGCCATAATAAAGCTCAATAATGATAACACACAAGAAGCTCTTTCACTTCCATATCTTCTATCTTTCATCCCCCTTTCTTGATTGACTTCCATCATCCTTCTTGAGTCCATGTAGCCTGTTATCACATGACTGAGTATACTGACACACCAAAAACATTTGCATTTCATGTAGTTGCACCTGCATTATCACATGTTAGCATTTCATACATACATATAGATATCACAATTGCATTACATCCTGCACACAACACATGTCAGCACATTTTACATTCTCATTATGTAAATAGTTATTTGCACTATCATATTCATCTGCATTTCATACATTCACATTTGCATTTGCATAGCATATAAAACATAAAAGATCACAAATATTGCAATTTCATTATGTACATATTTGCATCCATAACATAAGCATCATATCGAAACATACATCACATAGGTACACATGCATATAGTTGCCGCAAAGATGAATCATCTCATATATAATCATAAGTGTCATGATAAAATGATGTCAAAATACATATGGCTACAAAATCACCTGAAGGTGTCTACATCATCATACAAAATGGTACAAAATTGATACATAAGAACCCACTGATCACTCCTACCAGTATTGCTGATATTGCTAATCATGTCCATGTCATGATATCCCACACCACATGTCTAGCCCTCATCTCTAGTCTTGGATCCTGAAACACTCATCTCAGGGCATCCCTGTCTCCATCTCGATCTCAGGGTACTAACACCCTATCGATTGGTATCCTCAGTATCCTATATACATCCTCTAAGGTGAGTGTCATCTCACCCATTAGCAAATGGAAAGTACAAGTCTCTGAGTGCCATCTCTCAGCTAATGCAGTCAGCAATCCCATATTCGCCCAAAACTCAAGCACATACAGAATGAATTGCAAGCCCATAACCTCAATGGTGGCTCTGTCCTCAAATGTCAGCTCTGGTCATAATCTCTAAGTCAATGGGAATCTCTCCTGTGACTCCAGCATAGGTAGATACTCTTGCAGTCAAGAAAATCAACTGTGTCAGTCGAAGTGACACTCACTATTCATCACAAAGTGTTGCTATCTATCCTAGTGACACTCACTATTCATCACAAAGTGTTGCTTCTATCCTAGTGGTACTCCCCGTTCATCACAAAGTACTACGTGTTTTGCACTCCCTGTTCATCACAAAGTGCTGCTCATATTTGCACTCCCTATTCATCACAAAGTGCTGCAATTTTTAGTACTCCCTGTTCATCACAAAGTACTATGTCTTGGTACTCACTGTTCATCACAAAGTGCCTCGATCTATCCTAGTCTTCCCTAGAGGACCTTCTTGAGTGTATCCTCTCAGCAGCTTATCCAATTGATAGCATATGTTCATCACAAAACTGTTGATTTGGCCTTGAAGACATAAACACGCTTTCATTACATAAATGCGCTTGCATATTGCACAAATGTGCTTGGCACCAATGTAGACACGCCTACATGTTTTTGACATTTTTGACATATCCTAAAGCGCATTTATTGCACTACCTAGCATGCATTAATGACAACATTTATTACAACAAATTACAAGGAGGTTTTGTGGTACTTACCGGCTCTCCTGCATTTGCTGGCCTCTAAAATCGACGAACACGATTGAATCTATGCATCAATGCCATCGCTGCTAACTATTGTTGCTCTATTCTCTCTCTACACTCTGATCTCTTGGATGTGTGGATGACAATGAGGATGTTTTACCCTCGTGGTCTATCTTATAGAATACCCTATCCCTAGCCCTAGCCCAAGTCAGTCTTCTTTATCCCGTGACTCTGTCACTCTATCCTATCCGGTTAGTCCATTCTAGCCTTTCTTTCTTATCGAGAGATTGTCTGTGATCTTTTCAAACATTTTCATCCAATCTCTCGAGGGGGCATATCATTCCCATCTTGGGGCAACTTTGTATCAGTTCATATCATCTTCTTTGAAATAACGCGACAAGCTGCATTGTCTCAAAGAGGGGCAAAATGTAGACACCTAAAATTGTCCAGTCTAATTAAATAAATATTTTATTTATTTAATTGATCCCACTTCTTCTATTAATTAAATAAATCTTTATTTATTTAATTAATTCATTAACCTTTTTCTCCAATGACACATGTCATTCATCTCTTAATTCATACACTACCTACCCTTTCATTATTTTCTTATTTCCTCTACCTACCCTTTAATCATAGCCGACCATTTATCTTTTACACCTCTCAATCTTATCCCTCAATTTCTTATAGTGTCTTCTATATAAGGAGATGCTTCCTTCATTATCAACCCTAATCAATTATTCTAATCAAACTATGGACCCCGATGACTACCCGACTATGCTTTCAAACTTGCATATGCAATCAAGCCTACTTGCAACCACATTTCCATTCTTTGTTGAGCTCTTGTGCACACATAAAATCTGAGAGCAAATATATCAAGCAAGATCAATGGAGATAGGAAGAATGGAGATCCAAAACCCTATTGGACATGTGATGGTATAATCTTTGTGATTTCATTTTATTTGCATTGTCTTAGGTAATATTCATATGTTATGGTGGATCTTTGTTGTTGTTAGGCTAGGGTTTTGTAGTTGAATCTATTTAGTCTTTCAATATTATTGTTGTTATCCATTTTCACCATATACATTGATCATAAGGTTGTCACTCATAATATTGTCTTAGTTCTTGATGCTAAACCCATGAAGAAAAAGATTTGAAAGATGAACCCTAAAGTAGCATTACTTGTTAAGGCTAAGATTGAAAAATTATTGGATGCTGAATTCATTCGTCTTATAGATTATTGCCCATGGATTTCAAACATTGTGGCAATAGATAAACCTGATAACAAGATTAGGATGTGTACGGATTTCCAAGATCTTAATAAAGCCTCTCTGAAGGATGATTTCCCTCTTTTGAATATCGATATGATAGTGGATTCTGTAGTAGGTCATGCCTTATTATCCTTCATGGATGGTTTCTTAGGATATAATAAAATCTTTATTAATCCTCAAGATCAATTTAAAACCTCTTTCACCACCCCTTGGGGCATGTTTTGTTGGGTTATGATGCGTTTTGGATTGAAAAATGCAAGCGCTACCTATCAACATGATTTGACCCTTATCTTTCATGATTACATGCATAAGATCTTACAAGATTACATTGATGACATCTTAGCTAAATCCATTTGTCATGTAGATCATGTTAAGATCCTTCGTCAAGTCTTTGAAAGAATTTGTAAGTACAACATGCGCTTGAATCCCCAAAATTGTGTTTTCGATGTGGATAATGGTAAACTATTAGGATTCATAGTCTCACATCATGGAATCGAGGTGGATACGAAAATGATAGATGCCATTGTTAATATGCCACCTCCTAAAATGTTTCCCAAATGAAAAGCTTACAAGGGAATATATAAGCTATTCGTAGGTTTATTTCTCAACTTGCAGATCGTACCTATCCTTTTACTCAATTTCTTATAAAGAATATCACCTTTCAATGGAATGAGGATTGCCATCAAGAATTTTAAGACTTAAAAATCTATTTGGCCAATCCTCATGTTCTTCAACCCGCTGATCCTTCTAAACCCTTTCTGCTATACACAACTGCTTCTCTTCATGCTCTTGTAGCCTTATTGGCACAACATGATAAGGATGGTAGAGAATGTCCGATTTATTATATAAGTCACACTCTACTCGATTACAAAGTCCAATATTCTATGATAGAAAGGTAGTGCCTTGCTTTAGTCTTCGCAACACAAAAATTGACGCATTACCTTTTGAATGATGAAGTCCATGTTATCATTAAATTTGATCCTCTAAAACTGATCTTTTAGGATGTTTAGCCAAGTGGGATGATGTTGACTGAGTTTGACCTAAAGTTTGTCTCGCAGAAGGCAATAAAGGGTCAAGCATTGACCGACCACTTAGTTGAGGCTCCCTCACCCTTCTCCCTACCTAACCCAGAGTCTTTCCCTGATGAATGTATTTTCTCTATTAAGATTGATGAGGTTTGGGAATTATATTTCGATGGCTCTAGGTATCGTACATGATCGGGGGCAGGGATAGTCCTAATCCCTTTATCATATTGTCTCAATTTATTGTGTAGCAATAACATTGTTGAATACGAGGCTCTTATAGATGGAATTAAAGCAACCTGAACACTAAATGTGAAACATCTACATATCTATGGAGATTCTCAATTAATCATAAGACGAGTGATAGGAATTTATCAAGCTAAGGGTTAGTGCAGGATCATGGGGGGCCAAAAAGTGCTGATGGGAAAAAAATAGCCTTTTCCACTCACCTAAAAATGCAAAAATCTGTGTAAACTTTTTGCTTGGCCTGGGTGTCAGTACACCTTGGCATGGTAAACACCTAAGCAAATCGGATATCGGATAAAATCGGATATCCGAATTTTATAGGAAATTTTAAATTAAAAAATAGATTCTATAATATATAATGCAATATAATAATATATTATATATTATATATTACATATTATATAATATATAATACATTATTATATTATATAATATAATATTATATTTTATAAATATAATATTATATTATATAATATATTATGTATAATATAATATAATATAATATAATAATATATTATGTATTATATAATATATATTATTATATTATATTATATATTATATAATATATTATTATATTATTATATAATACGTATTATATAATATATTATTATATTATATAATATAATATTATTTTAAAATAATTTAAGTATAAAAATCGGATATCCGATTTTCAGAGACAATATAAGTGGACTGTGATAGCCTGTGAGTTATTTTTAATCCACGGGCTACACGATTTTTTAGAATCCGATATCTGGTTGTTTGACCCAAATTTAATAAAAAATACATTAAAAGGTCGGATTTTATTGTTTTTCATCATTTGTATTCAATTTTTTATATTTTTTTTAATGTTTATTTGTTTTTCATTCAAAACATGATTTTTTCATCAACACTAGGTTTCTAAAAATCAAATACAAAATTGTTAACTAAATTCAATTGTTTACATTCAATTAGGTTAAAAATGGGAGATAACAATGAAAACATTGATCAACCACAACCACAACAAACAAACCCTCCTACACAAACTCTCCTTTGCAAACCCCCCCTCAATTCAGGATTTAATTGCATAAAATTTGAACCAATTAAGGGGGATTGCAGATGTCTATCATAGGATCCCTCGCCTGAACCCAATGTTTGATCCCCTCACATTGATCATAAAGAGTATAGAAATCGTCACTAAGGAGCACAATGCCCCTCTTTTGTGGCGAGATTCTATGAGGGAACAATATGTGGATGGCTTGTCCTATAAGGAGGTCAAGAATCTCGAGATATCCAAAGCCGCTATCACCACTTTGTTTGTGAATCCCTGCACTTGTCAACCCAGAGACCCCAACAAAACAAAAAATTCTATTAAATGATGCACAAATGATGGTATTGTGAAAAACTTTTGGGATCGTTGGTGGATGGTTTTCGATAAACCACCCAACAATAATTTTGATGTCCCCTTCTACTTCATCAAATAATTGTATGATGAGTTTGTTTTAGGAAAACATGTGAACTACTTTGACATCCAACCTTCCCAAGGTGTGGGTTTAGGTATGCCCCAAAATAGACCTGGGGTAGTCAAATTAGTCTAGGGCCCACATGTCCCCCCTCCTCCTGTTGATTCCCCACCTCTAGTGCAGCATCCAGATATCATCTGTGAGGTGGCATCACAGACCATATCATCTATTTACTCTTTGATTAGCCTTTTGGTTTCTCAGGCCGGGTCAGTAGCTCAGCCTACTTCTAATGGTAGTGGTTCATTTGGTGGCACTAACATGTCCTCCTTGACTCTCCACATTTGTGTGCCCCATAGTTGTGTCATGTGTGGGCATGTATGCTTGGGTCTAGTTGGACAACCTATTGATCCTCCTACACACACTGTAGATTATGAGGTGCATGAGATGCATGATGCACCAGATGTTATGACACAGACTAGAGGATACCCTAGAGAGAAAGATTAGGGGAGAGGGAGAGAGAGAGAGAGATTGGGGGGAGAGAGGGGGGAGGGGGAGAGGGGGGAGAGGGGGAGAGAGAGAGAGATTAGGGGAGAGAGAGAGAGAGAGAGAGAGAGAGAGAGAGAGAGGGGGGGGAGAGAGAGATATTATGGGAGATGGGGAGACAGGGTAGGGGGAGAGAGAGAGAAAGATGAGGGGAGAGGGGAGAAAGAGAGAGATTAGGGGAGAGAGGGGGAGGGAGAGAGAGAGAGGAGAGAGAGAGACCCCTAATTGCATAATTATGGGTCATATGGTGTCCTAAGGGGTCGTAGGACACAATATGACCCCTTAGGACACCATAGGACCCATAACGACCCAATATGGTGACATAGGGGGTCATATGGTGTCCCATGACCCCTTAGGACACCATATGACCCCTAACAACACCATATGGTGTCATAAGGGGTCATATGACCCATAATGACATCATATAAAGTCGTAAAGGGTCATATTGTTTCCTAAGGGGTCATATGGTGTCTTAAAGAGGTCATATGACACAATATGACCCCTTAGGACACAATATGATGCATAATAACACAATTTGGTGTTGTAAGGGGTCATATGGTGTCCTGAGGGGTCGTAGGACACAATATGACCCCTTAGGACACCATAGGACTCATGACAACCCAATATGGTGTCATAAGGGGTCATATGTTGTCCTTATGGGTTATATGGTATCCCATGACCCCTTAAGACATCATATGACCTCTAATGACACCATATGGTGTCATAAGTGGTTGTAGTGTGTCATAAGGTGGCAAGATGAACCATTATTACAATATAAAAAGTAGTGCCACTGTTGCTTACAAAAAATTGACACCTAAGGGGTCATATTATGTTCTAATGGGTCATAGGACATAATATGATCCCTTAGGACACAATATGACCCTTTCCCCCTCCCTCTCTCTCTCTCCCTTCCCCCCCCCCGCCCTCTCTCTCTCTCTCTCTTTCTCCCCTAATGTCTCTCCCTCCCTTCCCCCCTCTCTCCCCTCTTCCCCCCCTCTCTCTCTCTCCCCCCCTAATCTATTTATCTCTCTCTCTTTCTCTCTCCTAATCTCTCTATCTCTCTCCCTTCCCCCTCCCCATCTGTGTGTGTGTGTCTTTCTCCCTCTCCCTAATATCATATATTAATTTATTTATAAATTAATATATTGTATATTAATATATTAATATATTAATATATTAATAAACAATAGATTAATTATGTGCAAATTTAGTTAGTGAATTTACTTATAGAAATCGGATATCTGATATAATCGGATGTCCGATTGTACCAGATATCTGATTTTTGTTGTACAAATTTCAAATTTGAAATTTTGGCTTGGGAATGCTTTGGGATTTGTCTTGGAAGTGACAAGCCTAGAAAGTCAACTGAAAAGTGTGTTTTTCAGTATTCCTTGATTTTCCAAACTTTACACTAGTGGCTAACAACTTTTTTTATAGCCAAAATTGATAAAATGAAAAGGGTTTTCTAAGGATGTTCTTAGATTTCCAACAATATAAGGCTTGTCTTATTTCGACTAATAAATAATTATTATTTATTTTCTAATTGAATTATGACAAAAGTCCTGATTGATAGACTAATTGAAAAACACCCATAACTTTCAAACGGTATAACATTTTTTGAATCCAAAACATGTGTCACATCCTATGCTTCGTCTACTATAGGGAAAATTTTTTTAAAAAAAATTCATAATATTTTTACTAAGTTAAGGTGGTCAGATGTAGGAGTTTCTGAATTTCTGAAAAAGCTATAGTAAAAAATTCATAAATAATTATTTACTTTATAAAACATTATAAAAAAATATGTGTCACATCCGGACATGAGTCTAATACTTATATTATAAAAAAAAAATGATTTGATTGTGATTAGGGTGGTCAAACATACATCTACTTCTTAACTTTTTCCTGAAATTTTAGTACCACTACATTGAAATTTCAAATTTTCATCAAATAGGATTTTCTTTTTTCAAAAAACAACTAGTAGCTTAGAAACTACATCAATTTTCTATAGATTCTCTTCTTACATATTTTAAAAATAATGTTCACAACTTATTCAAATTTTCATGTCAAGTTGCATAACTCTGGTTTTCTAAAATTTCATTGCCACTTAAGGGCCTCTTTTGGCACACCATGATCCTGCACATACCCCTAAGCAAGATAAATTATCACAATATAGAGATTTAGCTATATCCTTGTTGCAAAAGTTTGATTCTTATACCATGGAGTCTGTTCCTCGAAAAGATAATCGACATGCTGACACAATGACATGTGCAACCTCTCTTATGTCTCTAGAGGACCCCTTGGTAGATATCAAATTCACCATTCACAACCTCACTACCCTGGCTATTGCTGATAATCCTAGTGATGTGGCATATTGTTGCATTATAGATTTTGATGAGTGGTACTCACATATCAAAAGATATTTGAATGATGGTACCTTTCTCGACTCTACGAACAAGAATACTAGGGCTAGGATTCGCAAGTTGGCCGCTAGATACATTATCCTTTCTATTGTTTTGTATAGGATGGGTTATAATGATCTTCTCCTTCGATGTCTTAACAAAGCTGAAATCCCTGTTGCCCTTGAGGAAGCACATTCAGGTGCTTGCGGGGGGCATTTCAGAGGTAGATATTTAGTTCAAAGATTGCTCCAAATGGGATATTATTGGTAGACCATGAAAAAGGATTCCTTTGCATTTGTTAATAAATGTCATCAGTATCAACAACATAGCAATTTGATCCATGCCCCTACCCAAGAAATTCGATCTCTAGTAGCAACTTGGCCCTTTTCTACATGGGGTTTGGATCTCATTGGTAAAATATCTTCTCCTTCATCTCAAGGATATACTTTCATCCTCACTGCAACTGATTACTTTACAAAGTGGGTAGAAGCAATTCCTCTTTGATCTACTACTGCCAAAGTAATTTGTCAATTTATCTTAGAAAACCTCATTTCCTGATTCAGAATACCTTCCGCTTTGGTTTCAGATAATGGAACATTATTTAAATACAAATATGTGAAGAATTTTCTCAAGAAATATCATATTCAACATAAATTTTCTACACCATACTATCCTCAATCAAATGGTCAAGATAAATCTTCAAATATGATAAATGAGAAAATCCTTCGTAAGACAGTGAAAAAGCATGGTAAGGATTGGAATGCTCAGTTGATCTATGCTCTTTGGGCTTACCAGAGGAGCATGTGTATTGCTATAGGTTGTACTCCTTATAATCTTGCTTATGGTGATGATGCTATTATGCCTTTGGAGTTGGAAATTCTATCTTTAAGAGTTTCCCTTAAGGGTACAATGGATGATGATTCCTATAGAGAACATAAGCTTCATCAACTTGAGATGCTCAATGAACGTCGCATAAATGCTCTTGAGAATATTCAAGCATATCATAAAACTCTACAACGAAGCTACAATGATAAAGTCATTCAACATTCCTTCTCAGTAGGCAATTTGGTACTTTATGAGAATCAGCGCAATGTGAATGCCTTACCCAGGGAGAAAGGAAAATTCAGCCCTAATTGGCTTGGACCATACATTGTTGTCAAATTCTATGGATCGAGTGCTTACAAGATAGCAGATGTGGAAGGTATGCCTCTCAAGGAACCCATAAATGTTATGCATCTTCATAGATACTATGCTTAATCTTTCCCTCTATCTCTCTTCTTCTAAGTTTATTCTCTCTCTCTTCGAGTGTCTTTTCTTTTTTCAAAATTGAATAATATGTTAGCATATCTTCATTAAAGTATGTGGTATTAAATGATATTGTATTCTTTAGTCTACATTACTTCATTCCTGACAAACATGTTTCTTCACTTTGTTGTTTGTCTTGGATTCATTTATGTAAATTGTGATAGATTTATATTTTATATGTGCTAACATGTTATACAATTTCTTATGTGTTAAATAGGGTTATATCATGTTGTGTTTAATTAGAGTTAATTAATTCACATTAGTTATATAATTCTTAAGCTTAACACATTTTCCATCTATTTCACCAAGGTAGCATTTAATTAAATACTTAGTTATTAAATTAAGTCACACATGTACCAATTTAATCATGAAGCATTGAGAAATCAATCAAATGGAAATTAAATTAGACATACATGTTCATTACCAAATATGTTACTTTTAATCAAAGCAATGCATACATTATTTCATGAATTAATATTACATGTTTGAGACAAAATATATCAATAAATGTCATAACATATATATCATTGTATATCAAAAATATCATATCATGATCATCTCCTATCCATAGGAGTAGTAGCTGGAGGATGGTGACTAGATGTCCCCTACTGATCTGGTCGTGGAGGTGGGCCCATGGGTGTATATCATGATGTGGAGCATGAGTGACTCCATGAGGAGCTCCTATGATCCCTCTCCATCATGATTCCTCAATATGTTGCTGCCTCTACCCAAGATACTACTAGATTGTGCTTTGTCTGTTGTAGTCTCTCTAGAAAAGTATATATATATATATATCTCTCCAACCTCCATCTCAAACCAAATAGGGTTGAATAGGTCCTTGTGCTACCCCACACTCCTCTATGGTCTATGCACTATCTATGAGAAGCTAGGAATGTGTGTGGTCATGATGAGATATGTCATTGTGTTCTGGATCAAGGAGCGCCACTCCTAGACACCAACTATAGAGTTAGAGAGATATTTTCATCAGTAATATTCTATGTCATTCAATATAAAATATTAAGAGGCATAAATTAAATATAATCATAAAATACTTTACCTGGATCTCCCTCTTGCCAATAGGGGTCGGAGAAAGGGACCTCTACGACTGGGACTCGCTAGGCTGTCCACGCTCATAGTGTCTATGTACGGTGGGAATAGGATGACAGGGAATAGAGTTAGGACCTATTATAGGGTCCTTCTCCACTCGTAATGGAATTCTCAATGGATTTAGGGCTATGGTGTCATCCCTTGAGTGATGAGGAACTACATCTAACTCATCCTCCCCTCTCTCCTCGCCCTCCTCGTCCTCTCCCTCCTCATCCTCTTCCTCCTCCTCATCTTCTCTGTCCTCCTCATCATCACCATCCTGCTCTCCCTCTCTTGCACTGCCAACCTCTTGCTGCCATGCATCATCATCTTGATCATCTATGTCCTCCTCACTAGGATCCTCAGATGTGTCAGGGTCCTCCTCATCATCTGTATTTCTCCATGGTCTATGGTTCTCTCTAGGATAGTCTGTTGGAAAGATGGCTATAGGGTATGTCCTACCCCACCATGTGATGTACCAATGGTGTGTGCCCACATAATCTCTATAATCGATCGCGATGTTCCAATCTGACCCATCTGAATCTGTGATATCAATCTCATCATTGGTAGGCCTCAGAATGGATCCTGACCTAGGAGTCACACGTGAGTGCCAGATATAGATAGGCACGTCTAATGGAAAACACTACTCAAACCCAAACTACCATCAAACTTGGTCAAAGTAGAATGGGACCATGAGGTGGCTATATCATCCCTCTAGTAGATAGTTTCACTGCATACAAAACAACTGCCTCTATATCCTTTCCCACATGAACATCCTAAGGTAGGGTCTCCATCTAATGAAATCCTCTATCGATCTGTCAAAATTCACTCTCCAATGCAGCAGATCCCCAAACCCCCACTCACGAGTAAGTGGATATGTGAACACTCTAGGCTACTTTGGAGACAAGTCAAGGGGTACCCCAACAAGTCTGGTGCATGTAATGTGATCGAATATCCATATATGTAGCAGTGTGTAGGTCATCAGGCTGCATCCTTGTCTGGACATGTACTCTCCTAGGTCATGGTAGAGATAGGATAACATGCTCCGCCCCTAGGAGAATACCCTCTAATGTCTCTCCATATCTCTAACTACATAAGTGAGACCACCATGCATATGTGTGTCACACCCATTAGGGCATCGACTAATGCAATGGTTGTAATCATCAGTTGTCTCACTAGCGAAATCTTACCAGTGGCATATAGGAGCTAACTGATCATAATGCAGCCCCTTGTCTCACCGGGCATCTCTCTCTTGATGCAGTAGAACTGCTCCCTCTGATAGTCGGCAGCGGTGCAATCGACTCGATATCTCACTATTTCTCCCCTAACGGGAAAACAAAGAATACGATATACAACCTCAAGTGTGACTGACATCTCGCCCACGAGTAGCATAAATGTGGAGGTATCCACATCCCATCTGTCCATCAGTGCCATTAGCATCATTGAATGGAACTTGATGGCGGGCATGGGTATCACATACCACAACCCTACATCGTCGAGAAATTCTATATCCTCTAGTGAGAGCCGTGGAATCTTACTCAGTAGGCTCTTGAAGGTGTGACCAACAATATGCTCTTGGATATAGGGAAGAATTTGTAAAAGTGAAAACATGAGATCATCAGTAATCACTCAAACTATCATGAGCATCTAACATAAATCATCATCATTCTATCCTATCTGTCTGATGCTTGATCCCATGTGACCCTTGGTTACTTTGAGATGGGACCATGGTGCCCTAAGTGGACCAGGGTGCCCCCTTGGGACTTAGGTGCCCAAAGAGAACCAGGGCCCCCTCTTGGGTCCTAGGGAGCCCTATTCCTCCCCATGCACCCTCTTAGGACTAGGGCGCACAGGGAGGACCAGGGTGCCCTAGGACCCATGGGTCCCGAATAGAGGGCACATGTAGGATCTAGGCGATGACAACATCAATATTGAAAATTAATGCAATTGAGAAAGTCAAAGAAGAGTCAATGGAAGGTCAACTCACCTCGTCAAGTGGTCCGCCGGTCAAAATGGCTTAGCGCAAGATCTCCATCTACGTGGGTCGCTCGGGTCTACGTTGAGGAATGATGATTAATAAGTGGGCTCCTCTATAGTGAATAGTGTTGAAAGTCAAAAAGTGACAAGTGAGAGTGTCACTTTCATATTTATGATGTATGCACTTTTTCGTTTTACGATTTTAAGTTAAAAACTCTAATTTCGCCCTTTTCACTTAATCTATCATAACTTGAGCTAGGGAGATGTAATTTTTTGTGCCGTTGGTGGCATTGGAATCATGAATTCTCTCTCTTTCTCCACATTTTTCCATAAAGTGCTTGGATGATTGAGCCTTGTTGTGAACATTTTTCATCAAGATTTTCATCACAATTCGTTGCGATAAACATGATACCCTATTTCACCTCCCTAATAAGAAAGCCAAAATAGGGGTGGCATATAGCTACCTACAAATTGTATCACTTTCTTTAGTAAGCATTAGGTTATTTTGTGATCTAACATGTGGTTTTATAGGGTGCGGTTCCTAACTATGTACTGCAGATACCGCTGGGGGCTTCGTCCAACAATTTATGGATATATCCTTTTTCAAATGATGTTTACTTTTTCTATACTTTAGCTTGCATATGCACGTAGTGTCATATGACCTTTAAAGTGGAGGCTAAATGTAGCGTCGTAAACTATACACCCTTTCTAGGGTGGTACAATTCCACGCTTGGTTTAGCACCCGCCTTAGTGTGTTTTTCATCTTGCATTTCTCATCTCCTTTAAGTATTTTTAATTAAATCTAAAGTCATATTTCAACTCTTCACATGTTATAAAGTTGGTCCCTTTATCCTAAGTGTGTCCCTTTTCATTTTAATCATTAAATCATGAACCCTAATTATGTCCTATTTTGACCTTTAAGGCCAGATTTCACATATCAAAACACCTTGAAATCAACTATAACTTTGGGATTCAATCTAATTTCATCATATCTAATGGCCCCAAAAATTTGGTGAAAAGTTGGTTGGACCATGTGCGCTTTGCACACAGTCCTCGACATTTTTCCCAAAATTTTGGGAGCATAATTATATGATATTATAATGCTTAACCCCAAAACATTGGTAGGAAATTCAAATCCTAGCTCAGCCTAAAGATGAAATTAAGATCTAGGGTTTCATACATAAGATCTCCCTTTCTTCATTTGAAGGTCTAAGCAATCGAATCTGAAAAAGATCTTTTGGAGAGATTACAAGGATCATTCTATGTAGTGAAAGAGAAGATATTTGGAGTGTTCAACAAAATTCAACAACACCTATCAAGCATTTATCAAAAATTCTTTCATCAATTGGGGGCTTTTTAAGATATGGGAAAGCAATATGAGATCATTGGCTGAAGATTGGCTTGTACCTCTCCCTTGGGGTTGGGTATGATTTCATGTTCTTTCTATGTCTTTGTATGAGCTTCATTACATCAATTTAATTTAAATTCACGCTTTAGATCACTTTGCATCACTGATTTAGAGAATTTACTTTGTCAATTACAAGTAATTAGGGTTTACTCTTAGGGTTGCTCTAGGTTGTTTACTCTCATCCTAGGATCTTGTACACACACAAAGTTCTTGAACACACTATTTTACTTTACAAATCGGCTATTTGTTGAGGTGAAAATTACCAAAATGGGGGTTTGACTAAGGTAAAACCTTATATAGCGACCTAAAACCCTATTTTCAACTATAGGTGCAGGTTCAAATCCAAGCGTCACTGCAAGTTTCAGGACCAATAGAGTGCATAGGGATTGTTTCGAGGGCCAAAATTCATCAAAAACCCCTAGGATAGGGGTGTGGCACCTTGGTCTTGCCCAGTACAGGGGCGTGGTGCCCTCGACCTCCTTATTTTCAACAAGATTTGATAGAGCAACAAGGTTTAGTCTTCAAATCCCAGCTTGATAGGTACAACTTCAAGTCTATAGAATCATAACAGTGGCGCAACACCCTAGTCTTGAACATTTTAGCTCATGGGGCATCTTAGAATTTGCCTCTTAATCTGTACTTTTTTGCAGCATATCAGTTATTCTCAGTTTTGCATTTCTAGATTAGGGTTGTTTATGTATTCTTGTATTCTAGGTTAAATCATTCAAATCTGCACTTTTGCATCACTTCTTCCTCTCATTTGTATCAAAGGAATTTATAAACCCTAAGAGGTAATCATTGGCTCTCTCTTCCTCACAAGAAGAATCTAAAGTGTGTTACCTCCCCAGGCTCTTTTGTATTCTACAATGTGTACATGAGAGTGGAATTAGGACTTGTTTGCTTAGTCTCACTTTTTCCCTTACACAACTACCATCTGGAGGATCCTTGAAAAAGGTTGTCTCAACACCTATATTGAGAAACTACATGTGGACAAATCCAAAATCACCAGACTCATTATGAATAATTACAACAAAAGTTTTATTTCTTTTTTTGGTAGGGATTTCAAGATCAATGAGGATGTCATTTCTGAAATCACTGGGCTTTCGAATGACGGTGTGAAATTTTACAAAGACAGGAAGTTTTCTGAGAATGACGTGAAGCTTTTCCCCAAGGGGAAGGAAAAGCAAAATTTAGTTAGAGACAAGTCAACTAGCTACAACACGACGAAGATTAAGGCAATATGGGATAATGTGCTAAAGGTTTTCATGGAATATGTAACTTTGGACGAAAGATATAGTAGGGCTTTTGCATACCATTTTGTCCTGCTCAACCACTTCAGAAAAAAGGTGAGGATTTCTTTCCCTTTCTTTCTTGCCATCTCTTTAAAGGATAGTTTAGCCAACCACAAAAAGGACCCTGGTAAGTATCCCATGTTGCATGTTGGTCTTATCTTGTTAATATTTAGACATGCTAAAGCCCTATCACCTAGACCCTCCTCCTCTATTGAGGTTAATTTTGACTGTGAGAAGACCCAGTTCCAAGAGGATGATTTCTATATGGACTTTGAGGATGAGGATTTATCCCCCAAGTCAGCTCCTAAGAAAAATAAGGGGAAAGATGCTCAGAGAAAATATCCCTCTCCCTCAACCTCTTTTGAATCTCATCTTGTTTAGAACCCTGAGACTCGCCAATCCTTCCCTAATAGCCTTGATCCTTCTTCCAATCTACTTAGCTTTGATAAGGAGGTGGTCATTAATATGTTGGCTTTAGCCTAGGATGGGGCCATTGATATGTTCAATATCTTCAAATGTATATTCCATGAGATTAAGGATGTACAGTTGAAGCAGAGGGTGATTAGAAAAAACATTGACATGATGAAAGGGTAAGTGGACCAAGATGGTTTGCAAAAAGGGGGTATAAAAGGACACTTTTATTTTTATTTTTTTGTAATTTTTTATTTTTATTTTTTTCTGAAATCAAGTAAACCTAAACTTGGTGGAGAAAGTTGAAAGCCATCCACTCAAGATATGAAGATACTCAAAGAACAAAGATTGTAGTACTCTGAATCTAGTTTCCATACTACTAATTTTTTTCAAAATTGGATAAGATTAAGGGGGTCAAATCCTTCACGCATGAAAAATAGACCCTAATTTTTTCTCAAAAACATAACATAGTGTTTGTTGTGCGCATCAAAAAAGTCATAGTTTGATTTAGTATTTTGACAAATCCTTTGGCAGAAATATAGGTAAGAGTGAGCGCTATAAGTTGTGTAATTTTTGGTAGTTTTTTGTTGAGTATTTTTTTCACGATTTTTCCAATCGAGCACATCCTGAAAATCAGGTACCTGTTCATGCGTGAAGCATAACTTGCACCAAAAAATTGAAAATGCAATTTTTTTTTTTAAATTGTAAAAAATCAAGTGCACTACAATAATATATAATTTTTTAAAATTTGGATAAGTAGATCAAAAGTTATTAAAAAAATGGTACACGTATGTCTCTGAGAACTATGGAGACACTGGTAAAAGAAATTCAATAATAATATGTTCTTGTTGTTCAAATTTTAAAAAAAGTTATATGGTTAGAAATCTCGGAAGATGGGTGAAAATATGGTGGCAATTTTAGTAATACCCACTTGATGAAGTGTAAACTTGTTGATGACAAAGTCGAGAAACGAAGTTCATATAAAACAAAACACGTCAAAAAGGAGGGAAATGGAGGGAAATCAAACTTCCAAATCGCAACTTTGTCATCCAAGCCTATTTACAAGCCTAAATAGACAAGAGCATGTATGGGGTTTCTTTTGAATAAGAATCATGTATGGGTTTGTTTTTTAAGCAGCACGTACACGGTTCCAAGGAGAAAATACCATATATGTGGTTCTTCCTTTCATACTATAGCATAAATAAATTAATGTGTATGTTTAAAATGTGTGTGTGTACATACATATATTTATATTTATAATATGTATATATGTAGATATTGTATGTGTGTAGATATTATATGTATATATAATCTGTGTATATATATATGCACACATATGTATGTATATATATATATAATATGTGTATAATGTATGTATACATATATGTATGTTTATAATATATACATGTATAATATATATATATATATAAATATAAAATAAGTATATGTGTATTATCTTTTGATATTTTATGTGTATTATATGTATATGTGTATGGACATGTACATGTATACTGATATATATTATCTTTTGATATCTTATTGTACATTGTATTCCTACCCCCCACCTCCACCCCCCCCTCTCTCTCTCTATCTCTCTCTCTCTCTTGACCCCACATAGCACCTAACGACATCATGTAAGGTTCCTTAGCACACATATGACTCCTTAGGACCATGTGATGTTCTAACACATGTGCAGCCCCATTATGACCCTACATGACCCCCAATGATGCCATATGACCCCTTCGGACCATGTATGATATCTTAAGGGGTCATATGGTGTCTTAAGGGGTCATACAGTGCTGTAAGACATGCTTGGCTCAATTAGGACCCCACATGACCCTTAACGACATTATGGGACATCTCTTCCTCTCCCCCCATCTCCCTCCCTCCCTTTCCCATCCTCTCTCTCTCCCTCTCCCTTAGGACCCCACATAACACAACATGACACTTTAGGAGAATATGAAATCCTAAGGGGTCAAGATGGAAAGATGGCATTGTGGTGTCGTAAAGTGGCAAGATGAACCATTATTACAATATAAAAAGAAATACCAATATTTCTTACAAGAATAACAAACCAACATGCTCCCCCTCTCTCTCTTCCTCCATACCCCACCCCCCCCTCTCTCTCTCTTATTACCCAATTGTCTTGTGTAGAGAAAATTCAAAAACACTTTCAAGCTTTCTCCTCCTATCTCCACCACTATCACTTCTACTCTTTTGTTCTCCATGAAACCTGCAACCTAAAACACAATACTTTCTCCTCCTACCTCTTTCATCACTATATTCTATTTACTCATCTCATTATGTACCACTTGGAACATAATAATCTTACCTCCCACCTACTTTATCACAATCACTCCTTTATTTTGAACCATCAGATCCCCTTCAAAAATGGCCCAAAAAATATTTGACGTGTGTTGGCATTATAATAGACAAGGAGAGATTGTTGGCATTTCAATAAGGATATTGAGAAGGTTGTTGATGATTATGGATATAACTGATTAAGGATGTTTATTGTCTTAATATTATTATTTTGTCCTTGATGTCAAGAAATTGATTTTCTAATTCAGTATGATGTTGCCATATCTTAAGAAGTACGATTTGATGAGTATAAAGATGTCGGTAAAAGACATAGAAAGAATGTGATGAATAAGGGGAGAAATAAGTTATTCAATGGGCAACTATTACCGAGTTAGACAATGATGAGATCATGATGTTTAGATTGTTTTGATATCATACATATGTTATTGATTGTAAGGTTAATACTATACTATGGTACCGAGCAAAGAACCTAGTTGGTAAACCCTAAGGAACCTAGTCAGTAAACCCTATGGTTATCACTACTGGTTAATGAAGGTGGTATGTCTATCGAGTGAAGTTTAATATTTACCGAGTTGCAACCGAGTAGTAACAGAATGCATTGAATGAATAAAAGCATTATTTAATGAAGGAAGTTGATGAGTTGGCTATGATTAAATGATTGGTATGCCATGCATGAAGTTTGTTAAAGAATCTATGGCAAAGGAAAATCGACAGGAAGATCTACAGCTCAGATTGAACTGCAATACCCTAGCACAAGTTCCAAGAAATGTATGCAAGTTCCAAGGTGGGGTAAAACATTTTCAGATTGAAGGATACATTGAACCTGGTCAAAGTTTGAAGATCTGATGGCTATGATTGATCATGGGAAATGTGATCAAGGAGATTAAGCGGTTGGCAAATTGTTTATAAATAAGGAACTATTGATAAACAATGCATGCAGGCAAGTGTATGCACAAGGATGCTACATAGTGATTACCGAGCACAAAATATTGAAGACCTGTTTGAATAACAGAGTATAGAGCCCAATAGATGGACAAGATTAGTCCTATTGTATTGAGAAAATAAGAATATGCTTTAGCATTTTAGATGTGAAGTTGCAGATAGATTTTTACTACTATTATTTTGTAAAGTGACAGAAAATCTCTTAACCGAGTGGACTTAATAGTCTTATTTGTAAAACCCTCTAGCAAGGTGAAATTTTGATTGAGTGTTTGAAATCCTTTAACAAGGTCACTTCTAACAAGGTGAAGATCCTAACAGATCTAAGGGAAATCCCTTAACTGGGTCACATCTAGTAATGTGTTTGTAATCTTTAACAGGATTTGCTTTTAACCGAGCATACTCTAGAAGAGTATATTTCTTAGTGGGTCCGAACTCCCATAGTGGTTTTTCCCTATTTGGGTTTCCACATTAAATCTGGTGTTATGAGTGTTATGATGTTTATATGCTTTTGAGTTTGCATGTTTAGTAGTTTTGGTTATATTACTGAAGTATATGTTATTGAGGTTGAATCTATTGTTTTTATGGAAGATTAAGTTTGTATGATTCACCCCCCCCTCTCATCTTATTAACTTGGCATTTGTACTTAACATTAAGTATCAGAACTATCAATTGGTATCAAAGCTTTGGACTCTGGAAGAAAAAGTTTAAAGGTACTTGAGGAAAAGATCCAAAGATGTATAAGAGGGATGCACCGAAGCTGAACAAGTCAAGTTTCTCTACATAGCAGAAAAGGATGAAGCTACACCTATCAGGAGTTGAAGAATATGCTGTATATTATTTGGAGAATGATTTCATCACACCGAGAACCTATCCATTGACAATGGAAGAGATAAAGGCAAAGAAAGAACATATTCAAGCAATGATTGAAATAACATCTGCATTGACCGATTCAGAGTTTAATGATCTAGAAGGCTGCAATGGTGCGAAGGCAATGTGGGACAAGCTCATATCTATGTATGGTGGTGATGAACATGTTCAAAGAGAAAAAGTGGATAGTCTAAGAGGACAACTTGAATCTACGAGGATGAATGAAGGTGAGAACATAACCCAGTGCAGTACAAGACTAAAGGAGATTGTCAATCAAATCAAAGGAGCAGGTGGAACTATTGAAGAAAAGGATATAACAAGTAAGTTGTTAAGAACCCTTCTACCAGCTTATGCAATCTGAGTCTCTGCAATCAATGAATTGAGGTCTGTACCCAATATGTCAGTTTCATTAGATGCTACATGCATTTGAGTTAAGTAACTTTGATAACAGTGGGTCATCGGTAAATGAAGTTGAATCTGCATTTAGTTCTTTTCATATTGGTGAATCTGATGATTACAATGATAGAATGAGTAAGTACACTAAAGGGGATCACAGTGGTGCAAGTGAAAGATTTCACAAGAACATGGAGGAAGTACACAAACTATATGAGGAAATCAGAAAGCAAGAAGAGTTTGAAGCACTTTTAGCTAGAAGGTTACCGAGAGGCAAAGGTAAGTATAAAGGAAAACTACCTTTGAAATGTTTCAATTGTGATAGGATAGGACATATGGCTTCTAACTGTCCAGACAAAGATTCTACTGAAAAAAGAGATTACCGAGATGATAGATAGAAAGACAATCATTACAGAGGACACCGAGACTTCAAAAGAAGAGATAGAAAGTCATGCTTAATAGTCGATGAGGAATCCAATGATGATAAATTAGATGAAACTGATACAGAGGAACTAGTTTATGTGGCTATCAAAGATGGATCAGATGAAGAAAGGTATGAAGAAAAATCCCTAATATCTCACATAAATACTAATGATTCTTGGATAATAGATAGTGGATGCTCACATCACATGACAGGTGATAAACACAAGTTTGTTATGTTAGAAGACTATGATGGAGGCTATGTAAGATTTGGTAATGATGCACCATGTCCAATAAAAGGTAAGGGATCCATAAAACTTCTTGATAATGCAAGATGCAATGATGTTTATTGGGTTAAAGGTTTGAAATACAATTTGTTGAGTTTAGCACAGCTAAACAATATAGGATACCGAATAGAATTTCGGAAAGGAATTGTCAAAGTTCATGACCAGAATGGAAAGTTAGCTACTACCAGGAGACAAAAAAAAGGTAACACATTTCACCTTGACTCAACTCGAAATAAATGTCTGTATGCAAATATAGATGATACCTAGTTATGGCATAAAAGGTTTTGTCATATAAATTTTGATAATCTAATCAAAATAAGCAAGAAGCACCAAGTAAGAGGTCTATCGAGTCTTGAGAAACCTAAGAATGCTATGTGCTGAGGATGCCAGATGGGTAAAATGACAAGATCAAGCTTTACAGGTAAGTCCTACACTTCTAAGGGAATTTTAGATCTTGTGCACGCTGATCTTTGTGGTCCTATGAAAGTTCAAAGTTATTATGGTGATAAATATTTCCTATTATTTGTGGATGATTATTCAAGGATGATGTCAGTAATGTTTTTAAAAGAAAAATCATAATCTTTTCAAATGTTTAAATGGTACAAGGCAAGAGTTGAAAATGAAACAGGAAGACAACTGAAATGTCTTAGATCAGATAGAGGAGGAGAGTTCACATCTGATGAGTTCAACTTATTATGTAATGATCATGGTATAAAAAGACAAGTCTCTACACCGAGAACTCCACAACAAAATGGAATTGCTAAGAGAAGAAATAGATCTATTGTGGATTGTGCCAAAATCTTGATGATTGAAAAAAAAGTGCCACCAACATTTTGGAGAGAAGCAATAAGCACAACAGTTTACACCCTGAACCGAGTACAACCAAAGAAAGGAACTTTGAAGACACCATATGAAATCTGGTATGACAAGAAACCTAATGTAAGCTACTTCAAAATATTTGGAAGTAGATTCTATGTACACAAAGATGATAGAAATGGAAAGTTTGATCAGAAAAGTGAAGAAGGAACATTTCTTGGTTATTCTTCTAGAAGCAAAGCATTTAAATATCTGATCAAATCATCTAACAAAATAGTAGAAAGTGCAAATGTGAAAATTGATGAATTTGCAGAAAGAAATGATGAAGGAAACTCCAAAGAACCAGAAGATTATGATGAATTTGTCTATGTTCAACTGACAAGTCTTATCGAGAGAACTGTTGAAGGAAATGAAGGGAATATCCAGTTACCGAGTGATGAAGAAGATCATACAGAGCCTACCAAGCCTGTATTAGCCAAGTATGTCAGAAGACATCATGCATCAAGTCAGATTATAGGAGATAAAGATAATCGAGTAATGATAAGGAACAAACTGAGACAGAACACATGTCTAATATCTGAATTTGAGCCAAGAATAGTGAAAGAGGCATTTAATAGTGAAGATTGGATAAATGCTATGATAGAAGAGATTGATCAAATCAAGAAGAATGACACATGGACATTGGTCCCAAGACTGAAGGACAAAAATGTAATCAGTACAAAGTGGATTTTCAAAAACAAGATGAATGAAAAAGGTGAGGTCATTCGAAATAAAGCAAGACTAGTTTGCAAAGGTTATGCCCAAGAAGAAGGAATTGATTATGGTGAAACTTTTGCACCTGTGGCTAGACTTAAAAGAGTAAGAACATTGTTGGCATATGTTGCTTTCAAAAATTTCAAGGTATATCAAATGGATGTCAAATCTGCATTTCTGAATGGTATATTAGAAGAAGAAGTTTTTATTGAACAACCTGAAGGATTTGCTGAAGACAATAATAAAGATCAGGTATGTACATTTAAAAAATCCTTATATGGTCTAAAACAAGAACCTAGAGCATGGTATGAAAGATTGCACTCTTATCTAATCAAGATTGGTTTTATAAGGACAAGTGAAAATAGTAACATGTACATGAAGAATGATGAAAATGGAATACTGATCTTAGCCATATTTGTTGATGATATTATCTTTTGTGGAAATGACTCTTTATGTAAGAACTTTGGAAATGAAATGAGAAAAGAATTTGAGATGTCATTATTCGGTGAAGTAAAGTATTTTATAGGTTTACAAATACTGCAAATGAAAGATAAAATTTTCATTACTCAATCCAAGTACATAAAGGAAATCTTGAAGAAATTTGGAATGGAGGATTCAAAACCAGTAAGTACTCCTATGACTACCAATTGTAAATTATCAAAGAATGATGAATCTGCATCTGTTGATGAGACACTTTACTGATCCATGATTGGAAAGCTACAATATGTTGTTCATAGTAGGCTAGACATAGCACATGCAATAGGTATAGTTGCAAGATTCTCTGCAGATCCTAAGGAAACACACATGACAACAATCAAGAGAATTTTTAGATACTTGAAAGGCACTGAGGATTATGGCTTAGTATATCAGAAAGGAAATGACTTTGATTTAAAAGTTTATATTGATGCTGATTGGGAAGGCAACATTGATGACAGGAAAAGCACAAGTGGAGGAGCTTTCTTTTTAGGAGAAAGACTAGTGAGTTGGCTTAGCAAGAAACAAGGATGTGTTTCACAGTCAACAACAAAAGGTGAATACGTTGCTGCAACATTGAATTGTACCAACATAGCATGGATCAAACAACTGTTGGAAGGTATAAATGAGAAATTTATCGAGCCAGTAACTATATTCTATGACAATACTAGTGCCATTAACATTTCAAAGAATCCTGTTATGCACTCTAAGACAAAGCACATCTCTATCAAATATCATTATCTTAGAGAAGAAGCTTAAGAGAAGAAAGTGGTGTTGGAGTATGTTAGCACAAAGGAACAAATAGCAGATATCTTCACCACGCCACTGCCAAGGGATACTTTTGAGTATCTCAAAAGTAAGTTAGGGGTCCTACCCGTATCTTCTACTCACTAACCAAGTTTGGTGAAAGCATCAATTCGATGACTCTACAAAATATCTTTTAGGAGTTGATGTTGATTTACACACTTTAGGATGTTTTCTAAAGGTGTGCAGGAAACAATACAGGGAACAAGAATTGAAGACAAATGCTCTGACCGAGACTAAGTTGACACATAACAACAAAAAATCACTTCATACAGGAAGAAATTATGTTTTAGTTATTTACTTTTTGGCATTGTTGTCAAAGGGGGAGAAGACTGAAGAAAAGAGGACAAGACTAATGTATGGGGGAGAATTTTGATGACAGGGGGAGATCACAACAATCCAAATCAATTAGGTCAAATCAATTGCTTTTGTCATCAATGCCAAAGGGGAGATTGTTGGCATTATAATAGACAAGGAGAGATTGTTGGCATTTCAATAAGGATATTGAGAAGGTTGTTGATGATTATGGATATAACTGATTAAGGATGTTTACTGTCTTAATATTATTATTTTGTCATTGATGTCAAGAAATTGATTTTCTAATTCAGTGTGATGTTGCCATATCTTAAGAAGTATGATTTGATGAGTATAAAGATGTCGGTAAAAGATATAGAAAGAATGTGATGAATAAGGGGAGAAATAAGTTATTCAATGGGCAACTATTACCGAGTTAGACAATGATGAGATCATGATGTTTAGATTGTTTTGATATCAAACATATGTTATTGATTGTAAGGTTAATAGTATACTATGTTACCGAGCAAAGAACCTAGTCGGTAAACCCTAAGGTTATCGCTATCAGTTAATGAAGGCAGTATGTCTACCGAGTGAGGTTTAGTATTTACTGAGTTGCAACCGAGTAGTAACAGAATGCATTGAATGAATAAAAGTATTATTTAATGAAGGAAGCTGATGAGATGGCTATGATTAAATGATTGGTATGTTGTGCACAAAGTTTGTTAAAGAATCTATGGCAAAGGAAAATCGACAGGAAGATCTACAACTCAGATTGAACAGCAATACCCTAGCACAAGTTCCAAGAAATGTATGCAAGTTCCAAGGTGGGGTAAAACATTTTCAGATCGAAGGATACATTGAACTTGGTCAAAGTTTGAAGATATGATGGCTATGATTGATCATGGGAAATATGATCAAGGAGATTAAGTGGTTGGTGAATTGTTTATAAATAAGGAACTGTTGATAAACAATGCATGCAGGCAAGTGTATGCACAGGGATGCTACATAGTGATTACTGAGCACAGAAGTTTGAAGACCTGTTTGAATAACAGAGTATAGAGCCTAGCAGATGGACAAGAGTAGTCCTATTGTATTGAGAGAATAAGAATCTGCTTTAGCATTTTAGATGTGAAGTTGCAGATAGATTTTTGTTACTGTTATTTTGTAAAGTGATAAAAAATCTCTTAACCGAGTGGACTTAATAGTCTTATTTGTAAAACCCTCTAGCAAGGTGACATTCTGATTGAGTGTTTGAAATCCTTTAACAAGGTCACTTCTAACAAGGTGAAGATCCTAACAGATCTGAGGGAAATCCCTTAACCGGGTCACATCTAGCAATGTGTTTGTAATATTTAACATGATTTGCTTTTAATTGAGCATACTCTAGAAGAGTATATTTCTTAGTGGGTTTGAAATCCCACAGTGGTTTTTCCCTATTTGGGTTTCCATGTTAAATCTAGTGTTGTGAGTGTTATGATGTTTATATGCTTTTGAGTTTGCATGTTTAGCAGTTTTGGTTATATTACTAAAGTATATGTTACCGAGGTTGAATCTATTATTTTTGTGGAAGATTAAGTTTGTATGATTCATCCCCCCTCTCATCTTATTAGCTTGGCATCTGTACTTAACATTGAGTATCAGAACTATCATGTTCACCTACCAATATATTATAAAATAAAAGACAATGGAATGTCCTTAATCTGAGCTCCTCTCTCTCTCTCTCCCTTAAGACCCCACATAACACCTAATGATATGATGTGACCCCTTAGCACACCACATGACACTTTAGGAGCATATGATGTCCTAAGGGGTCATATGGTGTCCTAAGGTGGCAAGATGAACCATTATTACAATATAAAAATAAGTATTAATATTGCTTATAAAAATAACAAACCATCATTCTCCCCCTCTATCCCTTCCTCCATAAAATATCCACACACAAATTCAACTTGGTAAACAACTTCTTTATCTAAAAAATTGGCTGCAATCCTCGTAAGTTGTTTATAATTGCAAAAATTTCGTTATCACCCACTTTTCTTATGTAGAGAAAATTCAGAAACACTTTCAAGCTTTCTCCTCCTACCTCCTCCACTATCACTTCTACTCTTCCGTTCACCATGACACCTGAAACTTATAACACAATACTTTCTCTTCCCACCTCTTTCATCACTATATTCTATTTACCCATCTCGTTATATACCACTTGGAACATAATAATCTTATCTCCCTCTCCCTCTATCTTCCTCTATCTCTCTCTCCCCCACTCTCTCTCTCCCGCTCCCTCTCTCTCCATCCCTCTCCCTCACCCTCTCTCTTCCTCTCTCCATTTCTCTCTTTCTCCCTCCCTCTCCATCCTCTCTCTCTCCCTCTCTCCCTCTCTCCTCTCTCTCCCTCTCTCTCTCTCTCTCTCTCTCTCTCTCTCTCTCTCTCTCTCTCTCTCCTGCCCCTTCTCCCTCTCTCTTCCTGTCCCCCTTTCTCTCTCTCTCCCTCCCTCTCCCTCTCCATCCTCTCTCCCACCCCTCTCTCTCACACTCTCCCTCTATATCCCTCCCTCCCTCCATTTTACTTCACATTTTCTTTACTGGAGGTAACACATATGGGGTACTGGGAGTATGGATGTTGGCCTGCTGAGCATTTTTTAGGGACTAAAAGAGTGCATGAAGTTACTAAACATAGCACGTACACGATTCTTGGACATGGTTTTAGTTGCCCAATAGCCTAAATGACCTCAAAAGAAGTTTTTGAGGTCATTGAAGGCACCACTGCAACTATTATTGTGCTCCTATGATAGTTTATATGTAAAAGTAAGTGAAATTTTTGTTATGCATGATTTCAAATGATTGAATTGTTGTTCTTATTAGTTTGGTCAATGTTATTGTGATTGTTTAATAGTTTTGATTTAAGAAATTTTGTTTACATATATATGTAAAATGATTCTATTTAGGACAACCGGTATTAACAATGAGAAAGAACAAGTGAGGAATGGTGGAACAACGAGATGTTGATAAGGAAAGACAAAGGCAACGTATGAAGAAATTACCTGACATAAGAGCAATAGGACAAGAAGAAACGTCATCCTCAACATCTCAATTCAATTTACCAAACAGACATAATGCAATTGAAGAAGAGATCACAATGAATAATAAAACAAATGATGAAGATGCACCAACAACATTTGATTTACCGTATGATCCTAATGAATGCAATGATGAACATACACTATCTCTATTTGATGCGATGAATGTACCAATTTTATGCAATGCACCGATGTTAACACCTCCTAGAATCATTCGTAGGAAACCAAAGTATCTAATTGACATCGATGAGAATATTTTGAGGCCAATGCCCGATAAAATGAATGAACAAACATGTAGGAGAATGGTTAAAAGAATATGGAAAAACATTTTTGAAAACTTAAATCAAACTACAAGATGCCAATTAATTGTTGAAATGATTAAAAATTTGAATTTTAGTTAACTGTTGAAATGATTAAAAATTTGAATTTTAGAGAGACAATGAAAATTCTAGGCCTAAGATCATCCAAAAGTAATAGCGAAAGAACTATTGTGAGAAATCTATTTGATGCATATCAAACTATTGGTTCAAAATCACGTACTAAAGATTCTAATGTTACTAGGCATGTTATTACATCAATCATAATGAGAAAGAAAATAAAAAAAAGATCATTTGATAAGAAAAACAAGTAAGTCACTAACATAAGTAGAACAACATTGCGTAAAGCATTTAGATAGGTGGGAGAAAATAGAGGATCCTAACAATAATTCTCTTTGGGTGTTCTCGGGTAGACTACCATGCAAAGACAATGTTGTTGTTGATGCACTAAGAACATTAATTGAAACTTTTTTTTCGCCTAACCAAAGAGATGTTGTTAGAAGGTGAATTGGATCTAGAAATCGTGAGCCACATGCCAAACACTATTTGGATATGACTCAAACAAAATTTTATGAAAGATTCCTTCAAAAGTTTCCTCAAATAAGAATTAGTCAAAGATTATTTGAAATTGCAAAACCTTTTTGTGTTAATACTAGTCATGTATGTATCAAGTGTTGTTCTCGGATGCATATGGAATTTTCCATGCACTATGATATTTATCGTCATATATATTGTACTTTGCACACTAACGATGTTTTGCAGGAATGCAATATACAACCACCTCCTAAGTCACCAATAGAATTTATTTTAAGTGTGTTATGTAAAAGAGATGATGGTTGCATTTATTATAAGATTATGTGTTTGAAAGGTTCTTGTTCTACATGTGGTGGTTTGCAACATTTGCCAAGATGTCTACATTTGGATAGAACACATGAAATTGGTGAGAAACTAGTATCTTTTGGAAAGTAAAAGACAATGACATATGGGGTTAAAGATGGAAAATAATTGAAGAGATGTGAGTTAGTGAAAAATGATATATGCGTATCTGATTTTATGAGAACATTTAAAGAGAAACTAGTTTATGTGTACATAATGCATACAAATAGAGCTCAATGGTTAGATGAGCAATTCAAGTTATGCAAGGACACATTTCCTCTTGGTACCATTGTCTCTATAGTTGATTTTGCTGAAAATTAGACACTACAACCTCAAAATAAAGTACAATCTATGTATTACCATTCTACACAAGTTTCTATTTTTGTACACATAGCATTCATGCATGCAAATGATAGCACAAAGGAGGATAGAAAGGTTGTAAGAGAGTATCACTTCTACATAAGTGACGATTGTACTGTTAGGACCCAGAGGCAATTGAGAGGGGGGGGGGTGAATCAGTTGTCTATTAATTTCAACCCAAATATAACTTAACCAAACTTAATGCATAGTAATGGTAAGCCAAACTTAATGTCGGTAGACAGTTTAATAGTTAATAACAGTACCGGTAAAGTTTAATGCATGAAACAGAAAGACAAATAACATCCACAACACATAACACAAATATTTGTATGTGGAAACCCTGTAAGGGGAAAAACCACGGTGGGAAACCTTACCCATAATTAGATGATACTACTGCAGATAGTATGTGTGTACAAATGGGGTTTGCACATGCAAAAAGGCTAAATGCCTAGAGCTCACTGCTCAATCACAAAATGGGAGTCACACTGACTACAATTGGATGGTTAAATCCAATGATAATGTACTGCTCAAAATAACATCTTCATATGTTGGATTTAGTACCAGTTAAGCTCTGATTGTCTTCTTCATACTTTCCTTGAATCTTCAAATGATGTCTATGTGTATAGCTCTTCTTATATTCGCATATACATTATTATATTCCCTTTCACACCTCTTTTTAATCTCACAAATGAGATCTTGCATATATACCAAAACCTAAGACCAAATGTGTAGGTCGACTCACTAGTAATATTACAATTAAATCAATTACAAATGAATCAATATGCGATGCATCATGTTGGATCAATGTATTTACAATAATAACCAATCAATAAAACATCTCCATAACGTGTCGTGCTGATTTGGAATAGATAACGCTTGCCGGTCCGTAACCTTGACCTATTTGCTGGTAACAACAAATATGCAAACTCGATTTGACCAATAACCAAATCATCAAAACCAAGTGTCCAAACAATGTCTTTGACATAACCAAGTAATCTCCAGATGATAACATATCATCCTTAGTGCCGGTGAACAATATAACCTGCTGGTGAACCAAATACCGGTGACTCTGCATCATTTAAGAAATATTATCCACTTAAATCAAAGTATAAGAAATATTCTACAAAATAAAATATCATAATGCCCATGCAACTCAAACAATACTTTTTAACATCTGAAGATGCATTAGTATAAGTTCCATCAAAATCATAAAAATAATCATTAGTGAGAGAGAGAGAGAGAGAGAGAGAGAGAGAGAGAGAGAATAGATAATGAATAAATGACTCCCCTGATTTAGATAATGAACGTAACTTCCATGGAATTACAATTTAGTACCCTTGCAATATTTAACCATTATCGTCAATTAGACTACCACTTTGTATTTTCAACTTGATAGGATTCGATTCAACTACTCTCTTTTGGTTAAATTAACTAAATTCATTAAAGTCATAAGTTATATCTATGAACTTGTCAATACATGTACTACTTTGTTGTGTTCTTTGCTAGAATCATTGGATGACTTAGTGATCGCAACTAGTAGTACTACAGTAAGTTGAAGGTTGAATAAATAGTAGGTTCTCTACTCTTGGAGGAGTTAAAACAAAAAAAAACTATTTTTTTAATATTCAATTTAATATTGGTATTTTCCTGTTCAAAGTCGCAACCCACAAAACGTGATTCCAATATTGATCTATATTTGATTCTTATTTTTATTAAATCTGCCACTAGTGTGATTTATTGTCCTCTTAACTTAAATCAAGCTATGTAAATTTAAAGCCTCGTAAATTTTGATAGAGAGCATATTTTTTCATGCTTCATGTGGCATTGAAAAGGTGGTTCATAAATCTTCATAGATCACACAATTATTTTCTAGAATATTCCCTCGTATTTTATATTTTATTTTCTGTGATTTCACATTCTAGTCATTTACTTGGACATCTTGGCACTTGAAAATGATCGTCTTACATGAGATGAATTTGTTTGATATGTTTGATATGTATTGATTTTATTGATCATTTAATTTCTTATTTGAGGAGGTATCATAGGTTTCTCTATTCATCCTTTTGTGGTAAAATTAGAAAGGGATAACTATGATTCTTTTGTAAAATGATATCTTGATAAGTTTTAGGTGGTGTAATCATTTTCCTTTTATGTATGCACTCATACCTAAACTAGAAACACTAGAAATTATATAATCTTGGTGTAACATCATTGACCATGTAGGAGTAATTTGATCTAGTATCAAGATCATGATTCTATGTGTATTGCATTGGATATTGATTTCCCCCACACACTTTGGAATAGACTTTAGGAGATCCATGAAGACCCTCACATCTCTCCATTCCTAAAGGATCCCATTGTAGATGAAGATCACATACCCTTCGATGGTGATACTTAAGAGGAAATTTATTATATCATAGGTCTTGCATGTTTTGACAATTTAGAGGCTTGTCTCATTCTTCAAGTGCTCATCCTATCAAGACCTAATATCCATCTTAAATGTTTTTTATTATTTTAGATTATTATCACCAATTCCATAAACCCAATTGATTTAGTCTAGCATGGCATTAATCACCTTCTAAACATGACCACTTGGGATTCATATCTTTTGAATATATTATCCTTGTTTGAGGAGTTTAGAATTACATATGTTAAATATTATTTTAAGGATACTGATATCCTCTTTCATGATAGCTATTCCATCATTGGCAACCCATCATATTATCTTTGGCACTCATTCTACTTTGATCCTTACAAGATTCTTTATCATTATTTTATTCCAACATGTGAATATTTGTGAAGTTTTTGGAGACACAAGTCTATTTAGATTTGAATTTTGTATTTACCCAGCTTATTATAATGACATTTGTAGTTACTAATGTATTTATTTCTTCCTAAAGGAAAAAAAATGTTGTTTGAAAGTAATGGATCATGTTTTTTCTTCAATCTTTCATCATTAGCACGTGACCTACTTCTTTATGGGGAATTTTTTATTCTCATTTTATCTCTCTTTTTAGGGGGGTATTTACTATAAAAAGGAGGCATTGGTTATTAGAGGAGATAAAAGGATAAAGCAAAGAGAAAATAGAAAAAGAAAAAGGACATGTTATCATGTTTGTAAATATATAGTATATCTTTAGAGATTGGGCTAAGTTAGGAAGTAGTGAGGATTAATAGTGATAGTTAGAGTGTTATCAAATTTAAGAACCCTATTTTTCACACACAAAAAAAAACACATTCATATTCATTATCATTTTAAAGTTCAATTTAAACATAAATTAAACATCTAACTTTTACAAAAGAATCCTATAATTAAATACAACATTTCGAAATATAAATTTAAACATTCAGACTTTTACGCATGATTAAAACAGAGAGAGAGGGAGAGGAGGTAATTTGAGATACAACAAGTTAGAGAGAGAATATATAATTTGAGAGATAGAGAGTAGGTAATGATAGAGAGTGGGTAATGATAGAGAGAGGGCAATGTGTGAAAGAAAGAGAGGGGGGTAATGTGTGTGTGTGTGAGAGAGAGAGAGAGGGGGGGTAATGTGTGTGTGTGAGAAAGAGAGGGGATAATGTGTGTGTGTGTGTGTGTGTGTGTGTGTGTGTGAGAGAGAGAGAGAGAGAGAGAGAGAGAGAGCGTAATGACAGAGATGGTAACGTGTACGTGTGTGTGAGAGAGAGAAGTGGGGTTTATTGTTTATTTTCATCTAGGGTTTATTGTTTGTTAAATTTTTAGGGTTTGTTGTTCATTTATTTTCTAGGGTTTAGTGTTCATTTTTCTATTCAGGCTTTATTGTCTATTTTTTGTGTCTAATGTTTATTGTTCATTTACATTTTTGTTTTTTGTTTTTTTCCTACGATTTTTACTATTCATGTTTTTTATTTTTTTCCTACAATTTTTACAATTCATGTTTTTTGCAATATTTAAAAACTAAAAACAATTTTAAACATGAAATAAAATAAAATTAAAAAAAAATTTCAAACTTTAAAACACTAAAATTAAAAAATAACAATAAATTAACATTTTTTAAGAAAAATAATAAAAATAAATAAAACAAAATATAAAAAATAAAACGAAATACCTGGAAGGAGGTAAAAAATGGTCTGGGGGGTCAGTTGGGGTGAAAAAAATAGGTACCCATGCTCCTCTGAAATGTTTACTCGTTTTTGAAATAGTGAAAATGATGGAAAATGGTTTAAAAAAAATACATTTCAAAAATGGGCGCCTGATTTGAAAAAAAAGGGTGCCCGTTTAGCTTTGGGAACCCATTTTTGAATGGCTTGGGCACCCATTTCTAGTGGGCTCTTTTCCCAACCCGCAAACTTCTGCGAGATTGGGACCCAACTTTGTGCGTTTACCCAAACTTAACCAAAGTTAATGCATAATACCAATAAGACAAACTCAATGCCAGTAGACAGTTTAACTGTTAATGATAGTACCGGTAAAGTTTAATGCATGAAACGGAAAGACAAATAAAATCCACAACACATAACACAAATATTTGTATGTGGAAACCCTGTAAGGGGAAAAACCACGATGGGAAACCTTACCCACAATCAGATGATACTACTGCAGATAGTATGTGTGTACAAATGGGGTCTGCACATGTAAAAAGGCCAACTACCTAGAGCTCACTACTCAATCACAAAATGGGAGTCACACTAACTACAATTGGCTGGTTAAATCCAATAATAATGTACTGCTCAAAATAGCATCTTCATATGCTAGATTTAGTATCGGTTAAGCTCTGATTGTCTTCTTCATACCTTCCTTGAATCTTCAAATGATGTCTGCGTGTATAGCTCTACTTATATTTGCATATACTTTATTACATTCCCTTTCATACCTCTTTTTAATCTCACAAATGAGATCTTACATATATACCAAAACCTAAGACCAAATGTGTAGGTCAGCTCACTAAGAATATTACAATTAAATCAATTACAAATGAATCAATATGCGATGCATCATGTCGGCTCAATGCATTTACAATAATAACCAATCAATAAACATCTCCATATCATGTTGTGATGATCTGGAATAGATAACTGTTGCTAGTCCATAACCTAGACCTATTTCCCGGTAACAACAAATATGCAAACTCGATTTGACCAATAACCAAATCATCAAAAGAAAGTGTCCAAACAATGTCTTCGACATAACCAAGTAATCTCTAGATGACAACAGATCATCCTCAGTGTCGGTGAACAATATAACCTGTCGGTGAACCAGATACCGGTGACTGTGCATAAGTTACTGAACATGCTGGTGAACATAACCAAAGATCTTCAATGCAAATAAGTGTTCATAAGTGTTCATAAGTGTTTCCATCAATGACAAAACCAATGCAACACATCCATAATACCAACAATCTCGCCCTTTGACATTGATGGGAACACAAGATGGAAAAACCATCTAAGTGCCAAAGCAGAAATGCCAAAAACCAAAAACCAACAATCTCCCAAAGAGATCAATTACCATAAATCAAAATACATAATATTTCTCCCCCTAGGAATAATCTCTCCCCAAAAGATAATGTGTTTTTCCATAGATATCTCTCCCCCTTTGACATCAAATGCCAAAGAAACACAAAACCAAATACAATCAGTTTACAGAACTTATTACAAATACCAATTGTTATAACCAAATTTATCCAATCTACTCCCCATGAGAAGTATCTCTCCTTCATCAAAGCTGGAAAAATATTTCTCTGTTAATTTTGCCGGTCTGATGCCCTGCTCCAACTGTCTAAGTCTCTATCGATGAGGGTATAACTCCAAGTTACATGTGACAAGCTACCGGTGAGGGTATAACTCCAAGCTACATGTGACAAGCAGTGTACAATATTTTTGGAATTTCACTTAGGCTGGTCATGGAAAGGGAGAGCATGTTTGTGAAGGAGCATGCATAAAAAGAGCCCTAGCTAGAGAATAATTAAAGTATGAAGGTGGTGCTGAGTTGATAGATGCAACAACAATTGTGCAATGGTGTAACTCTACAATCCGGCCAGGTAATGCAAGTACATCAATGGTTCATAGGTATTTTTGGTTGATCATTGAATCACGGAGGAGGGCTCGCCACTAGTGAAGTGACTATGGATATTTCCTGTATGAACAATGATAAGATTATAATTTCACAAGTTCACATGTATACGTGCATATAATCATCAAATCAAAAAAATAAAGTAGAGATACATACCTCTGCCCTCTCTTGATACTCGGGTGAAACAGGTGCATTCAACAAATCTACAAAGCCCAATGGCCGTTGTATATAAAATAGACAAAAAACACTAATCTATCTACAAATTACAACTAAGAAAATTTCAACCTTTCCAAACAATTGTACAATTAAAAATATGTTCAATTCCCTTCTCCCCATGTTTAGGCATCGTTGAGATTTATTTCGCTAAAGATGAGGCCTAGACATGGAGGGGGTACCCTAAAATAAAAATATTAACACAAGAGATATTAGTAGATGATACTAAAAATAATTTAACAAATCTAAAATTAAATGACTTGCATATTCCATCAAAAGAATACATAAAATAAGGTGTACAAAATATGATACCACATAGCTTTGTAGGCCAAAACGATTGTTGAGAGAGCGACATCATCAATGTGGGACATTTGGTCCCCTGTCAACACCTATAAAACAAAAAAAAATTCAATCATTAAAGAGAGTTAGTATATCTTATAATTTTTTTTGAATTCAAAGTACTATTCTATTTTAACATGTTACAAAATTTATACCCAAGGCATTGAACTTGTAGTTGCAACAACTACGGGAGGAATATCATATGGTGTATTAACACGTGCTAATGCATCCTGAAATACATATTCTTTGTATCAATTTAAATTGATGTATAAATAAAAATTCATTTACAATTACAAATTTTAAGTGACTAATAAATAAAATGTTATGAATTCAAATTAACACACCCATGTCTACGGTTGACTAGCAAACAACATGCCCATCAATTCATGCATCAACACCATATCCTCAATCGTGTGGGTCTGACATATACTCCCGCAAATTGCGCATATATGAGATGTGGAACCATCTGCACTAGCTTCAACATCCATCCCTATGCATATGCCTAAGCATGTGGGACACACATGCTCAATGGGATGAGCAATGCCAGCTGAATCATCTAATGGATCATCATCCGGGCCAAGAGGGTGTGCTAACTGTTTCCCATGCTAGATGATTGCATTAGTCAATGTTGTGGCCTCTTGAAGAATCTGTAGCTCCATCAACTCTTTCAGGGCTATTGGGATCGTCGCATGCACCTTGGGTTTGGGTTCTACGAGGCAACAACTCTGCGGATCTAATACCCTATGGGCTCTAGGTCTATCTTGGGCAAAGCTGCCACCTCTACCATGGAACTCTCTCATATCAAAATAATTAGGCAACTCTTTAAGGAAAAACTCACAATATACTTTCCTAAAAAAATATAATTGAAACTCAAAATTACTACAAGGTGGTTTGTCAAAGACCGTCCACCACCTATTCCAAAAAAGATTCTTCATCCACACATTGGTACACAAATGTATGGGAAACCTCTTTTTATTAAGAGGTAAGGACTCACCAGTTCTAGGATCAACAAAAAGAGCACATATTTGTTCTTTACTTATGTTTTTATTTTTCACTATATCATATGATAACTCATCATCATAAAAATATGACACCTATCCCTATAGTTTCCCCATTTTATAATCTGACTCGAAACTATAGTGGTATCACTAGCCAATGTTTCTAGGCTAGTGGCAAGGGATAAATGATGCTCAAGCTCAGATGTTTTCAATCTATTAATCAGTCTAGTTATTTTAGCAGTGTTTTTCCCTAATTGCTTAAGCAATTCCTCTTGTGTAGATTTTGTACGGTCCAAAGGAGGAGCTGGAGGTGTTTGTTGTGGGTTTTGTTGTGTGTTTTGCTGTGGGTTTTGAGGTGCATCTTGTTGTGGTTCTGGATTTTCAGAATCTGATATTGGTAACAAAAAAAAAACTAATCAGAATCAACGAATTTAAATTGAAAATGTAAATAAAATTTATCAAATGTGTAAGAAAAACAAAAAAAAATCATAACTAACCTCTTTCCATGGCAATTGGGTGTGAACAAATTAAGCCCATGCATGGTTTAGAGGGTAAAAACATGTCTAGACTCCTTCTCAGCCACAAGGTAAAAAAGTATAGTCGATAATTTTAAGAAGCAATTTATTAGCAAGGACAGCGTACGTGGTCCTTCAGGAACTAGGACCTCATATGCGGTCCTTTAGGAACTAGGAGCCCATACACGCTATCCTTTAGGAACTAAGACTGTGTATGAGCTCCTAGTTCCTAAAGGACCCTATATGCGGTTTTGGCCCTTTAGGATAGGCCACAACGAACCTAACCACGTACGGGGTATTTTGAAATTTTAAAACTGCGAACGTGGTTTCTGTTTTTTCAAGTTTTTTTTGGTGTGTGTCAACTTTTTTGCACACCATCTTGGTGCACACACCTGAAAGATGAAATCATGCAATTGGAGAAGTCATAAATTATGGATGAGCCTAGTCTTGAATCTTTGAAAGATAAGGCTTCAGTTGTTGATTCCATCAAATCTACTATGGAAGCTTTTGACGAGTTCAAAAAGGGCTATGAGACTAGGATGGTCGCACAAGAAGATCAAGAGAAAAGAATCAAGGAATCCATTAAGACTGTGGTTAATAATAGTCGTGCATTATTAAGTGCTACTATTGATAGCTTTAAAAACATGATTTAAGTATTCTCGAGCACTAGTTTCAACTAAAGGAGGGTGTGAAGACTGATACTTTGAGTAGGATGCTACTTTTGGACCAAGAAAAAGGACCAGAGGTATTTTGAAGATAAAGGTTTCGGTTCCTCATCCTGATTTTCAAAGGTTGAAGAAAATCACTAGTACCATGATGGATATCGAAAAAGAAATGGAGCAATCCATGGAACTGCTAGATTAATGTTGTCCTTTTGTTGGTTTTGTGCTGGTGCTCTGTTGGTTTTGTGTTGGTGCTCTGTTAGTTGGTCTGCTGGTTTTTTTGGTTTAGTTCTCAATTCATCCTTTTTTGTCTTGCCCCTAGTATGTACTATTCTATATGTTTATGTGGGGATTTTTTGTTCAGTTCTGTGTTTTGGCTTAATACCTTGTTAAGTCAAAACTTTCTCTCATGTTAAAGGGTTTCGAGATCCCTTCAAAACCTATTTTTTCTCTAATAAAAAACACCAAATTGATTAAACATATGATAACAAAATTACATTACATTTTACATCTTATGCATAATTTACATTACAAAATTACATCAATCTTTCTAATGAGAGTATCATGATACATTATTCACATAACTGATATTCAAATACAAAGTACATAGATGAATCATTTGCATATACCAGAGATTACATTTGCATCATAAATCCATAGTACTAGAACTGAAGAGAAGAATAACCAACCATCACACTCACGAACAAACCACCATATTTTCCAATGGAAGAAGGCATCAACCACCCGACCATCTGTAACCATAAAGGTTCACCCCCATGCTCTAGACAATGACATAAGGCACCACACACATCAATTGACCTAGGTCGACACTTATACCTCCAAGGGAATATATAAATTCATAAATACAGAAACATGTTGAAAGACTGAATCATCAGAAGAGGCTCAACCATAAAACAAAAACTCACTAGAGGCTTCCACACAACACAAGGGTTTAGGTCCTAGGATACACATATGGAAGAGTATCATCACATGACATCAAAAAGGGTTTCCCTGGCAATCTCACTCTAGACCCTTGCACCCAAGTGAAACCTGTGTAGAACCGATTCATTATTTTGTGAAGACAAGAAAGTATGATCATGCCAACATGCCTTCCCAAACTTATCTTGAGCCTGAACTAGCACTCTAGGCCATGAGCAGGGTGACATACTTATCTTGTTAATATGAGAGCTACCCAAATCCTATATTCATTAATTAAGATTATCAATTGATTAAGGAAACTTCTAGTGAGATTCTCTGGTAGCCACTTAGGGCCCCAACACCCACTTGAAAGCCACTCCTCCCAATTATGCTCCTAAAACCTAGGGTACACACAATGAATCAAAAAATACATGATACAATGAAAAATCGTAGAATCATAAAACATTGGTTCCTTAATATAATCTAAACCATAACATCATTTCTGATCCACAAATCATTCCTTTAACCAATTGCTCTTAAGGCATCACAATGAATGCAAAATCAATTGACCATAATTAATGAACACATAAAACTGAAAGGAGACACATGAATCCATCTTGAAACAATCATATAGCCTCTAGAAATGAATAACAAAAGTTTAAAGACCTAAGAACTAGCCTTTGGACCAACTTGGACTGACAAATTCTCCTACAAACTGATCCGCGGGTCAAACTAGTGTTTCTGCGCATCCAAACCTGAAACTAGACATCTATCACTTAAAGCTACACATATGAAACATATTGTTCTGCATATACAAATTGAACTCTCACTTTTGAGGAAAAACTAGGACAGGGACCCTAGGTTGACTTTGGGCTCAAATCTTGACAACCAAACAATTGAAATGACTACTTAGACCCATTTGAGATGGGTGAGTTTCCTAATTAGAAATGTTATTTTATCAAACCCAAGATGAAAAATAAAACTCCAAGAAGTAAAACTCTGAAGACACTCCAAAATAAAGCAATATAGAGAACACCTATACCAGTAAACAATTAGTCTAACAACAATAAATTCAATATATTTCTAGAATGAAGTCTTGAAATTAGGGACATACAAAATATAATATTTTCAAAGTTAGAAATCATTTTAGTTCATAAAATGAAATGGGTGCATAAGATTCCTACTTGAAAATTGAAGCAAAATGGATAATGAAGATGGAGAATGAGAAAACCCGACACGAACAACAACTCCACTTGAACAATAACTCAACACAAATTAAAAAGCCTACAAAATGTAATTAAAATTCAACCCAAGCCTCAAAAGTAATTTCTCAAAACCCCCTTACAAATCTTCACGAATTCTCCTTTTTCAAATCCTCATCCAATTCACTTCAAAATACATGTAGACCCAAAAGCCCTTCTCCCAATCCATATTTTTGAAAAACCACCCACAAAACAATCTCAACAATTACTCAAAACCACTCTCATTTCATTCCAAATAACACTTGAATGCAAAAGAAGACTTTCCTCTTGCATTGAGGAGCAAATTAGCAGCCCAAATTCTAACAAGAGATCACTCCAAAGCAAACAAATAAATGAAATAGTAATTTAAAATCAATTACAAATTAAAATTTCCCACAAATAAAATATAATGAATAATTCCCACATATAATATAAATGTAAAATACTATAAACAATACAATATGAGAGCCACTTAATACATCCCACCTAATTAATCATTCTTACCTAGGGTTATATATTATAATTTATTTATTATTTATCACAAGTACGTATAACACCAAAACCATCAATGGGATTAAATATAATACAACATACATAAAACCACTCAAATCCTAACAAGACGACTTTAGACCAATATTTATGGAACTCACATAGGACATGGACTAGGGTTAAGATGTGGTAGGGCATTAGTCTCACCTTTGATCAACTGCCATTTAGAGGATTAAAGGCACACTTAGACCTGTGAGACTAGGTGGAGTCGATGCCTAGCACCTGCATCCTACTAATGTAATCACAAAATAAGGGTTAGCATATGACAAGTCACCATAATTAATAAATATTATCCACATCTAATAGATAATGAGTAAACTCAAGTTAACCAAACATAAACCCTAACATTGTCATCAGTATTGAGTATAAAATCATCCAACATAGTAACATAAGGTATCAAATGTCATCATAAATTATGTCAACATAAACAACCTAACAACAAGCAAAGAGTATTAGGAACATAAAGAAGTCCGCAAATATCTAACATAAACATCATAAAAGAGTGTATCATGGAGCGTTCAACTTGTGAACCTATTCTAGTAGTGCCAGATCCAACATGATATTTTTTATATATATACCGATGCTTATCTAGAGGGCTTGGGAGTAGTTCTCATGCAGTATGAATGCATGATTGCCTATGAGTCTTGCAACCTCAAGGATCACAAGATGAATCACCCACTCATGACTTGGAGTTAGCAGCAGTTGTTCATACTTTGGTGGGGTGGATACATTTTCTTCTTGGGCATCGTTCTGAGTTACATAGTTACCATCAGAGTTAGAACTAAATCTTTATGTAGCCTAACCTGAATGCCAAACAATGATGTTGGATGGAATTCTCTTCTGAGTATGACTTTGAAGTTAAGTACATGTTTAGGGAAAGGAAATTTTTGTGGTGGATGCGTTGAGTTGTAGGAGATGCAAGTTGTTAGTGATGACTCTCACTATGGATTTGTGGAGCTAGATTCTCAGAGCACTTCCTTCAAATGCTTGGTACTAGGAGGTGAGAGCAAAGATTGACTCTAGGAGAGTTATAGAGGGAAGATTTTCCAGATATCGTTTGGAGTTAGATGGTCTTCTTCACCATTAAAGGTTGTATCTATGTTCCACTATCAGAAAGACTAAACACTTTGATCATGACAGAGGAACATCATGTACCTTATTTGACACATCTAGGTGTTAAGAAGATGCACAAATACCTTCTATAGCTGTACCATTGGTTCAGTATCAGATGTGATATTGTGGATTTTGTGTCCAAATCTTTGGATTGCTAGAGAATGAAGGCTGAGCATCAGCATACTGTAGGATTATTTTAATCGAACCTAGTGTTGGTTCCCAAATCAACAAAATGTTAAAACCTAAAAACTAGCCATATTTCATGATTAGCTTTAACAACAAACTTGGCCAGTTAATAGGAAATACTAAAAAATTGAGTAATTCCCCTACACTTTAGGATATGCAGGACCTAGGCAGGTAAACCTTTGCAATACATATGGATTTCAAATAATTTATGACAAAATATTGCATATAACAAATGACTCTCAACATGCTTAGCTAGAATACATTAAACTTCATCCAGAATTGGCTCTATTATGGTTTTATATCACTCATGCTTACCTGAGAGTAAAAACCCTACTCTATTTATACTCCTACAAACATGAAAGGTAAAATGATTTGAATAATTTGATTTGTTTCTAGAAATATATCAATCCTCTAATAGACCAATGCCCAATCTTGAGTTACAAAGTCAAACATGCAACCAAAGAAAGAACCATATGAACAAATGAAACTAAATCAATGAATTTCAACCTTACATTATCAAATTGTTTATTCTTGTCATTCAAACTCTTCTTACAAATCCAATTTGTGCATCCAAAACCATAAATATTTTCCCAAGGTTTTTAACTCTCCCCTTGGAAGAGACCCATGAATAAACATAAATACCACAAAAATATTGTAAAGACAACTCAAAACTACCCTTGATATTTGGAAATTGTATGGATTTGAATACAAAGCTTGAGATCATAACTATCTAAACAAAGAGATTTAACTCTTTGCTTGAAAGAGACCAGTGAACAAACAATACATCTACATAAGACATACAACGCTAAATCAAAACTCCTTAAAGTATTCAATTCATATGATCAAAAGTGTACAAATCTGGAGATAGTTTCATGACAATATCATTGCAATTTCACAGACAGATTCACACCTATTCATAAAATCAGACTACTATACTAACACATTGTACTTGGAACTCAAAAATTAAAACACTACCCCATTTACATGCTTGAAAAATAAAAAATCTCTGGAACTTGGCCCAAGATAAACAAAGGAGAATAAAAAGAAGAAGAAGAATCTTCCAAAATTGATCATTTATTGACAGTTGTCCTTTTCTCCTAGATATTATTTGCAATTGCCACTTGTTAAACTATTTTCCTCTCCCTTTTCAAAATAACTGGTTTGAAAATTATTATGTCTTCTTTCCTCTCTCTTAAAATAAAATACTCCACCTTCATTTGTATTTGAGTACATTCCTTATTTCCACACTTTTCCTTTCACATGAACATATTTCACCCTTAATGAAAACAAATTTTCTCACCTTTTGAGTTAAAATAATTAATTACAACACCCTTTGTTTGCAATGAATATGCTTTCTTTTGTCTTATGCTCTTGTGAAGTAATATTTCACCTCTTAAAAAATACATCGTGCTACATTTTGCACCTTTAGTCTGCATTCACTCATTCAAAATTTCTTGGTGAAGAGGATTTAACCTTGAGTGAAAACTCACCAGACTATAATACCCCTGTTGGGAAACAATTTTCACTTTTTTTGTTATGAAAAAAAGGGGTAAAAAATTTATTGAAATTTAGAAAGCAACATTACATCAAAATAATAGGACTAAGGCCCCAAAGAGTAACATAACAAAAACCATTCAGTACTACACCCATTCCTATCATCAGTAAGAACCCCCTCCAACTCCTTTCAAAGTTCCAAGGGAACCAGCTTCCAATCCTCCAAGTGACCACTGTCTAAATGATTAGAAGCCCATTTTGCTAGACAGCCAATCAATCAAAACCTAAGAGTCATACTCACAGATAATCCTACCAACTAACCCCCTCCACATTTTGACTAATAAGTAAATCAACCAAAACCTAAGAGTCATACTCACAGATAATCCTACTCCATCCCATCACATGAGCCTTCTCAAAAGCCTCAAGAATAGCCAATCCTTCCATGAGGTTAATAGTTTGTACCCTTTCATAGAAGGAAAAAAAGAAAATTACTAAGCCCAAAGAATCCCTGCCAATCCCTCTTGTACCAACAGGGCCAAGATTACCTCGAGAAGAGCCATATGTATTAATCTTTAACACACCTTTAGGAGGGCACTGCCACCTCCCATTCCTTTGGATTTTCTGTTTCACCCACTACCCTCTCCTGACACACATAGAGGCCATAGACAACCCCTTAATCCCTAGATGCTCAACCACCCCCACATCCCTTCTCTCCAAAGGAAAAGGCACCTCACACTTAGCTTCCACCATCTCCTGGACCAAACCCAAAACTCTCTGTCAGACTTGTTGTAAAATCCTCTTCTCTCCTAGGAAAATTCTTCGATTAGGCTCCAACCAAATCTGCCACAATAATAAAACAAGCCCCACATACCAGCCATCCTATAGAAAAGAAGTCAAAGATGGAGGCTTACCCAACCTACCCCAAAATTTAGCCAAGGAGGATGCATGAACATAGGGAATCTACCAAAAATCCCAACAAAATGCCAAATCTGGAGAGTGAAAGCATAGCTAAAGAACAAATGAGTAGAGATCTCCTCATCCATCCTGCATAAGATTTTGAAAGAAGGGCCCTAAAAGCCCCTCTTCTGAATATTATCCTAGGTAAAGCACCTATCCTTGGCCAACAACCAAGCAAAGCAATTACATTTAGGCTAGGAAAACTTGTTCCAAACCCTCTTCCACCACTAAACATCCTCCTCGGTCATCCTTTGAGATAATAGCACTTGGTAGCCAACAACAACCGTGTAGACACTCGTTAGAGAAGTAGACTATTGGCATTGCACACTCCAATGAGAATTGAAGGTGATTGAAGGTGTTGTCATTGATGGTAACTTACCAGCAACCTTGCAATCTTATGACACCGACAGACTCTACACCAGCAGACAGTTCACCAACAATGACAATAATGTTTATCGACATCTCAGCCAACGAGATTTTGATTATTATTGTAGTAACATAAATCTGTCCAGTTTAATTAAATGAATATTTTGTATTTATTTGATTAAAATCCACTAGCCATCAGTTAATTAAATTAATATTTAATTAATTCATCTTCAAACATTCTCCTATTAATTAAATAAATTATTCAATTTATTTCAATTAATTCATTAAACCAAATTCACAATCAATTAAATGAATAAATCATATTTATTTCATTTAATCCCCTATTCCTCTTTTAAATAAATTAAATAAAAAATTTATTTAAATCATTTATTCCCCCCCCCACTTGCATTTTCCTACAAATGCAACTTGCACACATTTAATCAAATAAATTAATTTATTTTAAATAAAAATCCTATTCTCCCTCACCCACCAAACCCACTTGCAAATCTAATCCCCTTCTAGATTCTTCTAACCCCTTCCTAATTAGCCTAATCCATTCCCTAATTATTGTCACATTCCTAAGAAACTTGGAGTCACTTTTCAAAGACTTTAAAGTCTTTGAAAAGCATTTAATGCTTTGTGTGTTCAACAATTTAACCTCCAAAGTCTTCCAAAACCACTAATGGCTCTTACATGACCATTAATGGCTCTTATACAACCATTTATGGTTATTTCAACTTGCACTCATGTGTCTCCTCAAGCATTTAATGCTTTGACCATGGTTATCTCTTTTGCCTTTGCACAAGAGTTTATCCTTTGGATAAAAGCTTTATTCTTTGAATAAGAATTTATTCACTCAACCCAACCTTGACCCTAACCCCTAAGTTAACTCCTAGGTCATGTCAAGCATTTAATGCTTATTCTCTCTCCTCTCAACCTATCTCACATTAACACTTGTCATCTTGGGATTGGGTTGAAAGCCCTCAAATGGATTGAATTTCATTCAATCCTGACCCTTGTTGAGATTACTCAATCTCAACCATCCATTGCTCCATTTTTCCTATAAATAGAGCCCATTTCTTCATAATCTAGATCCTGAAAACTTGTATGCATTTAATCTATAGTGAATTTTAGAGAGCATTTTAGCATAATAAACTCATATAATTGTCATTTTAGTTTAAAACAAATCATCTTAGTATCTATAGCATCTAGTATTAGCTTTTCATTCACATTTAGATCAAATACTTTAATCTCAAACCTCCATAAGCATCCATAGTGCAAAAAGATGCTGAGAGCTACACTATTTTAGAGCTTGGAGAGGAGAGGAACAAGGAAGGAGAAACTACCAGCATGGTAGAGAGCATTTGGAGGAGCTTAGTTGCTTTTTGTAGATTCCTTAAGCTTTCTTTTTGCTTAGTAGTGTCTTTCTTGATATGCTTGCTTAGGATAGTTTTTAATTTATAATTTTCTAACATCTAACAATCAACTCTTGTTGTTTCTTGTTCAGGTGTTTGTTTATCCTAACCTTGTCCTTTTTGCAGAGCATCATTTGGCGAACCCGACATGAATCCAAGCACCCAAAAACTTTTTTTTTAAAAACCAACTAACATGTTTGAATGATTAAATTGACACACAGGTCGCACTTTAGCACTTTTGATCGCGTTGTAGCGCTATTGCAACTTGTTATTCTAGCACTATTGTTTTTACAATAGTGCTATTGTCTCAAGTTTAGTGCTATTGTGCTAGTTTTAGCGCTTTTGTGCTTATTTCAGCGCTTTTGAGTTTGTTCTAGCGCGTTTGTATTCACTGTCAAATTCTTGTTTTAGCACTTTTGTTTCTGTAAAAACGTGTTTTTGGTTAACTAGCGCTATTGTAAGAGAACATTGTAAGGAAGGCCTTGTAACTAAAATTTTGATTTGTTTTAGGCTTGTGGAAGCCCCCCCTTAGGTGTGGATTTTACTAACTGTTTTCCTTTTGTACAGGTCTAAAACTCACTTCCTTAAAATCAAAATTTTGTTTTTGGTGTTTTAAAAATTGAACAAAACAAATTTGTTTTCTTGCAAGATTAGGATCATTTGTTTTTGGTGTTTTAAAAATTGAACAAAACAAATTTGTTTTCTTGCAAGATTAGGATCATTTGCAGTTGGTGTTTTAAAAATTGAACAAAACAAATTTGTTTTCTTGCAAGATTAGGATCATTTGCAGTTGGTGCTCTAAAAATTGAACAAAACAAATTTACTACCTTGCAAATTAGGTTCATTTTATTTTGGTGCTTAAAACAAGACAATACAAATTTTTTTCTTGCATCAAACTAAAATTTACAATCCACACTTCAAAATTTTGGTGCAAATAAAATTCACAATAAAACTTGTCTCAATTTTTGCAAAAGCTATTTACTTCAAGCAAACGTGCTTTTTATTAAGTTGACCAGGATTTCATTTTCCTAGTTACTTAAACATATTGCCTTTGAAGTTAAAAATAACATCATGGTTGTTGGAGCAACATCTCCAACTAGATAGAAAATCATTGCAATGACAAGTTAAAAAGAACAAGTGTTTTTCGTGATTGGCACACTTGTACAAAAAGGTTGGTCGAGTGATCCTACTTCTAACACACACTATCCTCTCCCTTGGCTTTTGTGGTCCTAGGTGCAAGAGAAAAGTGTTAGTAACACTCAAATTTTTATCTTTTTAAGAGAGGCCTGCCAAGAGACACATCACTCTTGGGAATGACCTCGCGTGGTAAATCCTTCAAGCCGCTATAGAAATTAGGTGAGACCAAAAGCTATAGCCTTGGATATAGATGTTCCTACAGTGTAACTTGCCGAAAGGACAAATGGGCCCCACCACAAGTTACAAGGCTCTTAAGTGAGTCACTGTAGAATGAACTTATGTCCAAAGACATCAAAAATTACTAAACACCTTTAAGTAGTAGTCTACCTGTTCTATTGATTGAGGATATTTGTGATATAATTCAGTGCAAGAGCATAGATGGTTTTGCTTCCAAGATACTCACCATACATATTTCCTTGAGTAGAAACATAGCTTTTTGAAAAGTCACTTGTGGCTTGATGAAAGTGGTGACTCCCCCATCATAGGGATCATCTATTTGTTATGCTTGTGCAAGACTTAGTATATCACATCCTTACCTGCCACGGTGGGATTCATAAGGTATGTAGTACCAAAATCGAAGAAATATCAAGATGTGGGCTGAATTTATCGCAACTAGCCATTTGACCTTAGGGATACAAAGTGTTTGAAGTGTTTTCATTTTAGTCAAGACCAAGTACAAATTGAGCCAACTTCAGGCTTTGGAAAGAAAAACACCTAAAATACACTTAAAGGAAAGGGTCATAAAAAGTCCAAGGATTGGGTTGATCTAGACCCATACTCATTTGTGCCTTTAGAGGCAACATTCTTGTGTTTGTGTGCTTGCTTTGTTTTCTTGTCAAAGAAAAATAAAAAATTGATTCCAAAACAAGTATTCATCCAACCAAACATTTTTCAAAACAACCAAAAAGATCAAAAACAAAGAAAAAGTATCAAACTTTATGACCATTCTTCACATCTTGAGAAAGAAGAATCTTCATCAAAACATCAACTTGAAAAGAAGACCAATGAGCTCAAAGGCTTTGATCAAAAGGAGGAAATTCTTCTATCTTAATAGACAAATCTTTGTCTCTCATAGAGTTTTTCTATGTCACATGCATCTCTACTTTCAAGGCAAATCAAACAAATTTGATCCAGAGTCATTGAACTGCAGAGCTTTTATGCAGTATAGAGCTTTGACTTATCACAAAAACCAAGGAGGCAAGATCAATCCCAACTTCTTCCCAAACATTTGTATCACATACAACGTAGCTCAAGAAATGCCACCAATACCCGAAAGGGAAGAGGTAAAAATTTTTCCATTTGTGACACAAAGCTTTTATTGAAGTTAAAATATCTCATCCATTCCCATATTCACTTCATCATCAATCTATTTCATCACCGATCACAGTCAAGGCAACGAGAAATAGAAATTGAAGAAGAAGAGGAAAATATCAATGAATTTCAAGAAGCACTTGGAGGAAATGCTAATGATGAAAACCCAAGTACTCCTACTCCCACAACAATAGAAAGGGCTCAGCATAACCCTCTCTTTAATAGACTTTTTGATGAAATACTCAGGAGTAATGTGGATGCTCACTTTTTAAAGCTTCCTTAAGAAGGAGCCAAACTCCCCTCTAACTTTGATCTTGCACAACTAAGACAAGCATCAAAATGACAAAGTCACCATGAAGAAGAAAGAGGTAGAGATCCCATCAAATATAACATTCCTCGAGGTAACCCACCACCTACTCCTCCAAATGAAATAGAGATGTTGCAGCAACAAGTTGAAAATCTCACCCAACAACTTCATAGTGGTGTGAAGACTAATCAATTTTCACTCAATGACATTTGTCCCTATCCTTTTGATAGAAATATTTATATGCCACCTTTTCCATGAGGATTTGAAGCACCCAAATTTGAAAAGTATAGAGGAAAGGGAGATCCTCGCGATCATGTCAGAGAATTCCACTCAGCTTGCCTCGAAGTGGCATACGAAGATACATACCTCATGCACCTTTTTCCCCAAAGCTTGGGAGGAACAACCACATCATGGTTTTCCTGACTACCAGGTGGCATTAGGACCTTTGAAGAGATAGTTTAGAAGTTCTTGGCACATTACTCTCATAACATTGAACGTGATATCACCATGGCTGATCTATGTAACACTAAACAAAAACTAGGTGAACTATTCTCAGTATTCCTGCAACGATGGCGTCAAATGTCTAGTAGACGATCTCTTCAGTTACCTGAACAAGAACTAGTGGAAATATTTATTTCCAACTTAAACCAAGAAATGGAATTTCACCTGGATGTCAAAGACATAGACTCTTTTAATGACATGATCACCAAAGGCTTAAAATGTGAGCGGGCTCTCATCAAAAAAGGGCTTATCAAGATATATAATGAGCCAAAGGACGGCCCTCACCCATGCTTCAATAGTGACAAGCCTAACTTCTGGAACAAAAACAAAAATGTTGTCAATGAAGGGTTGTGGATGCAAGAACTATCAAAAGTGCACAACCTGTAGTTCGATTTGCAGGACAAAATCCCCCACCTCAGACTAACATAGTTGCTCCTCCAAATCAAGGCTGCATCACATCTCATGATGAACCCAGACCCCGTCAATAAAAACAAAAGCAAACATACACTCCCTTAGGAGAACCCATCGAAACAGTATTACAACAATTGGTTTCTCAAAATCTAGTAACTCTACCCAAAACATCAAACTATGAACCTCAAGTCAAACCTGCATGGTGGAGGGATATTGAACATTATGATTTCCATCAAAGGAGAGGACGTAGGACAAGCAATTGTCACAAATTGAAAGATCTTATTCAGGATCTTATTGACTGAGGTGAAATTGAAATTGAAAGACATGACCCAAAAACAACAAACAATGATCATCTAATGTTCAAAAATCCACTTCCATCACAAGATCAAAGGGGTCCTTCCACTTCCAAGAGAGGTACTGATACCATTGATTATATGCAAGTTGTGTATAATTACACTGTAAATCACCTATACAATGTCAGTGAACAAATTGCAACTATAACCATAAAAAATCCCAGCTCCACTTGCAATGTTGTTACACGTCGCAGCAAGATTATTATAAAAGTAGCTCCACAAGGCACCCCATCTATCCCAAAGTAGTATAACCTTGTGGAACAGTTAGACAAAAAGCCTGCACTAATATCTATCCTAGAGCTATTGCGCCTATCTCCATCCCATAAAATAATCTTGGATCAAGCTCTCCAAGAGGCATCAGTCCCTGCAAACCTAAATACCGATTAGTTCCAAGTCATGGTTGGAAGTCTAAAGTCATCACCTTGTCTCACTTTTTCCGAAAGTGACAACTCTTCCTTCCAGAAACCTCATAACGCTTCGCTACGCATTGAAGGATTTATCAACCAGCATAGGATCAAGCGAGTCTTGATCGATAATGGAGCAAGCTTGAATATTTGTACACTGTAGTTGGTCACAGCTTTGGGATATGCCATTGAATTCATGGATCTTTGCAAGAAGATCACAATCAAATCTTATGATGATGCAGAGCGTTCATCCAAAGGAGCTGTGGTACTGCCTATCCGAGTGGGCCCTATGGTGAAGCACATCATTTGTCAAGTTTTGGACCTTCCTCTGCATATAATGTATTGTTAGGAAGACCTTGGATACACGCCATGCAAGCTGTTCCATCCACCTACCATCAGTGTATCAAATTCTCACATAACGGTGTAGAGATCACAATCCCGAGCGATGCAAATCCCTTTGCATATTGTCATAATATCAGCCATCAACCAGAGATTACTGTTCCTAACAATAGAGAAGCCATCTCCTCTATATCATACATAAGTCCAGCCTCTCTTACCAGTTCAAACACCACTATACCCAAGCAAGAAAAGCTTAAAATGAAAATAGCAAAGGAAGGGCTTGGGGAATACAATTTGAGTCAACTCTTTTGTGTGGGACAAATGCCCACTTCTCCTAGAACACATGGAAAATGTCAGCAGTTACTTCAAACACCACTGATCACGCCAGCATGTGCTTTGATGCCTTTCATCCTTGGGAAAATTCAAGAAGAAGAGACCAGAGATGAGGACTTAGTAGAATGGATCTATAAAGATCCCATCACCACCGATATGCCGAAAGCTACACTTCCCACGGATCAGTATGGTAAAGGCCTCCTCATTATGCAACGAATGGGTTATGATGGTTAGAGTGCTTTGGGACCTTGCAAACAAGGAAGACATGAACCACTGCTGCTAGAATTAAAGCCCAAGGATAATGTAGGCCTAGGCTTTCAAAAGGAGATCTTTCCTAAGCTCAGATTCAAAGGAAAACCTAGCAAACTAGTACATCAACCTATTGCAAAGAGGACACCTTTTATCATAAAAGAAGCATCAAACACCATCGCAACTGCCCCACCGAGGCTCAGAATCCTAGCACAACTGCCTATAAGACCAATCATCCCACTCATCAAACCAGTGATCCCATTAGCAGCAGCAATAACATCAGTAGCAACATTAGCAGTAGCAACTACATCAAAACCCACAGTAGCATCAACAACACCAATAGTTCCAACAGAAGCAACAGAGTCAACACTACCGATACTCCCCATATTGGATTCATTGATCCCCATCATCCTTCCTGCAGCACCGATCATTTCATCTACAAAAGTACATCAACTGATCACACCTGCAGTGTTTAACACAAAGGACATCCCAGTATGGTATAGTAATCGGATGCTGGAAAGTGATTCAGAGACTGACTCACATAAATGGAAATTTGATTCCATCTAGCTTAATACTTCAGATGAGGAAGACACATCATTACCTCCACCTCGCAAAGACATCCCTATTTATGGAGAAGCATAGATAAAAACCTCTTGGGTTCCTAAGCTGGAAACTTCTTCCACAGACCCTACGTCACATCGTATGTCTAATTCTGACAGGGAGTGGACCATCAACGACCTTCACCATAATGTCTTAACCCTCACTGACACATCTAACAAACTTAACCTAATCGATGAAGTAATGCTCATTATCCATCCTGAACTCATTGAATGGAACCAACCTAATCCCCCATGTCTTGACCTTTTCCAAAATGATGAGGCACTCATTGACTTTTTGGAACTACGGGATAACATACCAAGTGGGGATCACAAAGCTAGATTCGCCATTGAACTTAATAGTGCAACATACTTCGAGGCGGATGCCAAACCTTTTAGCTGCAAAAATATAACAATAAAACATGGATTTTCCAGTGAAAACCACACCGTGGCACTGTTTGATTCAACAAAAGTAAAAAGAAAGAGCGTATCCAATGGTGAAAACCTCTTTGAGGCACCGGAGGATGAAAGGTTTGACATTCTCCTTGCTAGTACACAATAGGAACAATCAACGATTCTCATCGAGGAAACAAAAGAATACAATGTGGGGACTCCTGAAACTCCTCACCACATACATCTGGCATCTCTTCTAACTCCAGAGGAACAACCTAAATTCATAGAGTTCTTTCAAAAGAGTTAGATCAACTTTGCATGGTCATATGCAGACATGCCTAGACTTGATCCTGATTTAGTCATGCATCACCTCACTATAGCAGAAGGAGCCAAACCTGTCAAGCAGAAGCTTCATAAAATGCATCCTCAGATTGCAGTACTAGTCAAAACAGAACTTAAGAAACTCCTAGATGTTGGTTTCATTCGACCCATTGATTATGCAGAGTGGATATCCAATATTGTGCCTGTCGGCAAACCAAATGGAGGCATCCATCTTTGTACTGACTTTAGAGATCTAAATAAATCATGTCCTAAGGATGACTTCCCCCTACCAAACATTGACATCATAGTGGACCTAACAGCAGGACATGCCATGCTTTCACTCATTGATGGCTTTTCAAAATAAAATCAGATAAAGATCGCACCCGAGGATCAACATAAGACGGCCTTCACATGTCCATGGGGCACATACTGTTGGAATGTAATGCCTTTCAGTCTCAAGAATGCAGGAGTGACCTATCAACGAGCAATGACCACCATCTTCCATGACATGATGCATACTATGATGGAAGATTATGTTGATGACTTACTAGAAAAATCACTCACAAGAGAAGGTCATCTTGACATATTAGATAAAATCTTTGATAGACTGGAACAATATCATGTTTGACTCAACCCAAAAAAATGTGTCTTTGGAGTAACCTGAGGGAAGCTTCTAGGATACATTATCTCAAGCAAAGGTATTAAGGTTGATCCAGCAAAGGTCAAAGCAAACATGGACATGCCACCACCAAAGAACATCAGTTAGCTAAGGACATTACAAGGATGGCTACAATCCATATGAAGATTCATTGTACAACTGGCAGATAAGTGTCACCCCTCTACACATCTGCTACACAAAAACATCCACTTTCAATGGGATGCAAGATGCCAACAAGCATTCCAGATGCTTAAAGACTATCTCATGAATACACCATTGTTGATACCACCAGATCCAAGCAAACCTCTGTTACACTATATCTCAGCAACAAGTATAGCATTGGGTGTACTACTAGCACAACACAATGCAGAAGGGAAAGAGTGCGCTGTTTACTACATTTATCGCACATTGGTTGGCTATGAACTCAATTACACCTCTATTGAGTGAGCTTGCCTAGCAGTAATCTTGGCAGCGACTAAACTAAGGCACTATCTATTGACACACAAAGTACAACTCATTGTAAAGATTGATCCACTCAAATACTTACTCAATAAAGCAGCATTGACAAGCCGCTTGGCCAAATGAGTGATGATTCTAAGTGAATTTGACATCGAGTATGTAGACCATAAAGCTATCAAAGGATAAGTTATTGTAGATTAGTTGGCCGATGCACCACTCATAGGCGATCATCCTCTCATTTCCAATTTTCCAAATGAAGAGATATTCATGATCACTACAGCACAACCATGGAAACTATACTTTGATGGTTCGTATACTAGGCATGGCTCGGGGGGAGGCATTCTGTTTATCACACCTCAAGGTGACATCATCCCAAAGTCTTATAGGCTCACATTTCCATGCACCAACAACATAGCAGAGTATGAGGCCTTGATCACAGGACTCAGGCTAGTCATACAATGGAAATTACAAGAACTGCAAGTATATGGCGACTCCCAACTGGTCATTTGACAAGCAACAGATGAATATCAGACCAAGGATGATAAATTCATGCCATACAAGCAAATGGTGGACAAATTAAAGGTCTCATTTACTACTATCACCTTTGAGCAGATACCAAGAGATCAGAATCGAGCTGCTGACGCTATGGCTACCATCGCATCTCTCCTAGATCTTCCACATAATTCAGCACGCTGCGAGTTCTCAGTAGAACAGCTTTGGATCCCCGCTTATGATATCCCCGAATCCGAGATGATATGTCACCTAATCGGTTCTGAATCCCCATGGTATGATGAGTTCTACACCTATCTCCGTGATCACACCCTTCCTCCTAACCAATCGAATAACCAACATAAAACCTTCATTCGCCAAACCGCTCGGTATACCATTATTGTTGAAACCCTATACCGATGCAGTCTTGATGGTACTCTCCTTTGATGTTTGGAACAAGATGAGATAACAAAGGCCTTGGAAGAGGTACATGAAGGAATTTGCAAAACTCATGCAAGTGGTCCGTCACTAGCCAATAAATTCCTGCGCACTGGATACTATTGGCCATCAATGGAAAACGACTCCTACTACTTTGTCAAAAAGTGCAAGAAATGCCAAGTTCATGGAGACCTAATACATGTACCAGCACAAGTAGTGCAACTGATCACAACACCATGGCCTTTCTATCAATGGGGCCTTGACCTTGTGGGTAAAATCCATCCATCTTCATCCAATGGTCACAAATTCATTATTACCACCACCAAATTATTCACAAAGTGGATCAAAGTTGTTCCTCTTACCCAAGTTACCGGCAAGTAGATTGCTTCATTCATCCTCAATTACATCATCTACCAGTATGGTGTACCCATGTCCATCATCACAGATAACGGGCTTCCTTTCAAAAATTAGGATGTCCATGAACTCTGTGATAAATTTCACATCCAACACTACTTTTCCACTCCCTATTACCCACAAGGAAATGGTCAGGCCAAAGCATCAAACAAGAACATATTGAGGATCCTAAAGAACACAGTCAATGATGCCAGTCATGATTGGTACGTTCAATTGAATCAAGCACTATGGGCATATCGAACTAGCACTCGAACCCCTATAGGCACAACTCCCTACTCATTGGTCTATCATGAAAAAGCTAATTTACCTATTGAAGTCGAGATACCATCACTATGGGTTTCCTTGCACAATCTCATCGATGATGAATCATATAGAGTATCCCATCTCCAAGACTTAGAGCTACTTGATGAGAAATGACAAGCTGCATACAATCACCTCAAAGCCTATTAGTAGTGCATGAGCAGAAGCTATAATCATCGAGTTAGACCTCGTACATTCGAGGTAGGTGATCTTGTTCTTTGAGAAAATCCTCGTAACCAACCCAACTGAGAACATCAAGGAAAGTTTGAATCAAATTGGCTGGGTCCATATGTTGTCACTACTGTATTTGGGTCTGGGGCATATCAGTTGGCTACTTTAGAAGGAGACCCACTAGCAGATTCGATCAATAGAATGCACCTCAAATGGTTTTATACATAAGCTGCATAGAGCATTAGGCTCCCATATATATTGGTAAAAATACCAAAAACATCAAGATAAATGACCTAAGAAAATACAATAACATCAAAATAGTAAAGAAAAATCATGCATCCAAATAGTGAACAACCACTCCGGTGGCACCTTGGGTAAGAACGATGGTGAAAGCTTGGCAAACAGGCGCCACTTGTAATGACTATGGCTCCATTTTCTTTCAGACTTGTTGCGATCACATCCACTACATCCATTCATCCATCTATCCAAAACCATGGCTTGTTATTTATCTGCAATCAAGAAGGTACTCCATGCGTCTTGCATCTCGCTTTTTCATAGTCATGTCTAAACTAGGGGCAATGCCCTTAATCTAGTTTGATGGAAGTGGATTATAAATTATTCTTGTGATTCATTGATTCTTCATTCAAAACTATCTCACAAAATACCAAAAACACTCAAAACTATCTCACAAAATCCAAAAACATTTGAAAACAATCACAAAATCCAAAAACATGATAAAACATCAAAAAACAATAAAAGACATGGCAACACCCTGTACATATATTCTTCAAAGCAGATACTAAACAACATTACGACATACACCAAACAAATGACCACTTATCAGTTGACCAAACAATCAACGTCAACAATCAAACTGTCTTCAACAAGGATGCATCCTTCCTTACCAGAACAAAGACAAGATGACATTTTCTTTGACAAGAAAATTTTGTTTAAGCTATCAAATACTTGGCTGATTTGTGAGTAATTCATTCGTTTATATATATCAGGATCTTACAGCATTGTTTGTGTATCTTCAGTTCATTATTCCAAGGAAGTTCTAGGGCATGTACGAATGGTGTCTACATGGGAAGTTCACTAAGCTACGTGATCATAGGAAAAATATAGTCATAGATCACTACGGCTTGCTGACTACAGCGTATACCTCGACCATATGAGCATGAACCATTACCAAGGATCCATGTTCTTTATTCTTTATGTATATACTATTTTTTTTTGTGCAAACAATGCTCCTTCTTTGGTTCCTCCTCATCCAAATTGGATAAAGGTTCTTGTCTCTTATTAAGGTGTGAACTTGTATCAGGATATGATCAGCCCAAGATCAAGGAGGATGATCCAAGTCATACATAAATGGAGATGATCCTTGTTTGTTCCGCAAGCAATACTCTGGTCAACTTGACCCATTATAACAAGTTGTTTGTATTAATTTGCTATATCAAATCCATGTAAGAAATACTGTGGTCATCTTGAATCATTATGACAAGATGCTTGTATTTTCTTTCAACATTTTAAAGCTCAATGATGAAAATAGAGCACTATGGATCATCATTTCATCTCATCTATTTATATGTTGCATTCCATTGCATATCACCCATCCATTCACTCATTCATATGTATGATTTGTATGCAAATGTGAACAAAGTTAAAATGAGCAGCTATGTGCAAATTAAGCTAGTATTGGATACAATCACGACTAAGTACTCTGATACATCATCAATGCAGAGTCTAAAACACCTTGCATTCATCATGATCATATCATCATCATCCTCATCATCATCATCATCATTACATTTAGTTGCATGTGCATCAAAAACATTTCATATCATTTTAGTTGGTTAAAATGCATATAGTTCATTATCATTTATTAAATATGAGTCTTCTTATATCAATTTATCATTGCATAAAGTTTAAGATTCATTCACATAAACCAATTATCCCTGATTGTATTAGCCATTTACTATGCATTCATTTAGTATCAGTTATCATGTTATCATCCTTTATTATCCTTTATCATGTATCATTGCATACATTCATTTAGTGTCAGTTAAAAAGTGCATTCATTCATCCACTATTAAGTGTCTTATTATGCTCATTTTTAGGATTCATTTAAAAATTGCAATCATTATCTCTTTTTAATTGCATTAAGGTGCAATTATTAAACCATAAGTTGCATTGACATCACATTATCATTTTACTTAATCATATGTAGGCATTTAGAATCATAAAACCATTTGTCTCAAACATTGGTTCATACCATTTTATATATCCATTATACGTATGCATTCATTTAGACATCATCATATAAACATTTGTACTTTACATTTGTTTATCCATATTTCATTCATCTAAAAACAGCTAGATGCATATCCATACATAATTCATTCATTCTTTGCATTAACATCATTGCATATCATTATCTCATCATTATATATAACATGAAGCACAGAATCCTATCCATATCATGATAAGCATACATCATCATCATGGCATTACATACATAAAGCATTACATCAAACAAAACATGCACACATGTATAAACCTGCATTTCATATGTCAGTATCCAACATCATAAATCTTCATAAAAACATGCATATAGGAATCATCTCATCAATGCATACATATACACGTATCTATCTAAGCATAAACTCATAAAAATCACCATCTTGCATAACATCCATACATATCAAGTGCATATAATCAAAATATGGGATCTCCTCATAGATATCATCTCATGTATTGGATTACAATGAAGTCTACAAAAAATTGGCTACCAAGAGCCATCCAAGATATAGTCCAAAAATAACAATGATAAAATACATGCATGCAAAATGCTCTCTCAGATGCCACTCTGACCAGATGCTGCACCACAATCGCCACCTACTCCCCCACTAGTCCCCACACCATCTGATCTATCTCTCTGTGGAGGCCCCATCAAACCCCCACTAGCTCCGGTACCCCCTGACCTATCTCTCCGTAGAGGACCCATCACACCCCCATTGCTTTGCATCCTTTGGGATCGCTCTGATCTAGCCTATCACATCTGTGAATAGCTCAGTGCTCGCTGAATAGATGGCACCACCTGCTCATATAAACCCCACCAATAATCAACCTCTCCACCTACTCTTCGTACCTCCCTCGCCAATGCCTCCACAGATAGCCCCTGTCCCTCTACTCCCTCCAAAACCCTCACTCTCTCCTACAACTGGACCACCCTGTCAACAACCTGATCTCTCTCCGGCAGAACTACAGTCAACTCTGACTCTCATGCAAATAGCTGCACGTCTCTTGCTGCAACCTCTGCCTCCAGATCCTCCACCTGTGTCTTGGCTGCTGTCAATCGAGTATGCAAATGTACTACCATATGCTCCTAAGGATCACCACCCCCTGTCGCTCCCTCCCCTGTCTCCATAGGTACCTCTCTAGTGGCTCCCTCCCCTCTATCCATCGGTATCTCTCTCTCCATACCTCGACCACCTAATCTATCTCTGCCTAGCACCAATGGTCCCTGTGATATCCGTAGTGGCAATCCGCCTCTCCCTCTCCGCTGCACTCGACCACCTAAGCCACCTCCTCCACCTCCTCCACCATCTCCTCCTCCACCACCTCCACCCTCTCCTCCTCCTCTGTCACCACCATCCCCCCTCCCTCATCCACCTATCATCGGCCCTTGACCTCCTTCCCTCCTTCATCTCCATCCCCTCTCCTCCTCAAAATTAGGAATAGGCTCTGCTGGATCTGATATCCGCAAAATTGGATGAGCTGCCATATACTGTGTATACTCATCTGACACCCCAGCATCCACCACCCTCAGCCATATATCCCATGGCCTCGCATGAAGCATCCAAAACTCTGCCAATGCCTGATCATATGGAAGTACTGGCCCCCATGCATATCTCTCTTGGACCACTTTGGCATACTCTCCTAATCCCCTCGGTAGTCCCTACTGCCATCCAAACTACCTCAAAACCCTGCCTAACACCTTTCTCTCTACATCGTAGGTAGTCCGTCCAATGAGGAATCGGGTCATGAATACATATGACAAGGCCTCTGGATCATCCTCCGAAGGCTCACACTCTAGATAAGGTCTCCAGATCACTGCATCAAGATCATCTAGTGCCCGCCACCACCTCTCTAACTTCCCTAGGTGGGGCTGACTCATCATGCCACTGTACATGAACATATAAGGCTAATCAACAACCCAAAATCTAAGACTCACTGGTCGAGTCACTGGTAAGTGCTCCCACGCCCAAATGTGCAGCAGTGTCACTCCCACTGCCAAAGAGCCTCTCCCATAGTAGGCTGCCTCATGCAGCTCCTGATACATGTGCACTAACATGCATGGTCCCCAGGCAAATCGGGTCCCCTCCATCATCATCTACTCTATAAACTATCCCCATCCAATGACCAGACTATGCGAGTGCCTATCAGGATACAATAGCTCTCCCACGATCCCAGACAAAACTACTGGCAATGGCTCGTACAACATCATGATGTCCTCATAGGCTATGGAGCCATCATCAATGAACACGTCCTCATCGAAGAATCACTGCACTACTAGCATCCCCCATGATCTGTCATATGTGACTAGCTCACCCCAAATGGGAATATGAAGGATACACCACACATCCTCCAAAGTCACTGTCATCTCACCCTGTGCTAGGTGAAACATGCACGTCTCACTGTGCCAGCGCTTTGCCAAGGCTGTAATCAAACTGTGATTCATCCAAATCATGGGCACATGCATCACATCATACAGCCCAGTCACTACAATGCAATCAATCTCGGCCTCTGTCAGTTGATCCCGTAACCCCTGTGTGGCTGGATGTCTCTTGCGTAACTGTAACTCACGTAGATCCTCCTGCACACGGACATCAATCAATTATTATCAGTTGTTTTGTTTTCAAACTTTCTTAAGTTTAAACCTAAACTATCAACATATACTTTGATCAAGTATCTTTGGGTTTCAATAGGTAAGCAATCATGGCACACCTAGACTTCAATAGGTATTTGTCCTAATGACTTAAGTCTCATCAGGGCTGTTATGGTTCAAAACAACTCTCACTTCACATCCCTATTCATCCATCATTGGCATCGAGAGATTTTTGTTCACACAAATTGGGGCATCTATTTTTCTAAACAATAGCACTAAACCCCTAACAAAAGCGCTCAATCAACCCTACAAAAATGCTAAAATTGCAAAAGCACTACAAGACCTATGCAATAGCGTTGCTTAAAGACAAAAGCGCTCAATTGACCCCTCAATAGCGCTAAAGAAACAATAGCGCTTAAACATACACACAATAGTGCTAATCTTTTCAATAGTGCTCAAACAACAACACAATAGCGCCATTGCAGCACAAAAGCGCTAGTTAATTGGACAAAAGCGCCAAAACATAGTTTCAACGCTATTGTCTTGACTCAACTTGGACTCAGTAAAAAACATGACAAAAATGCGTAAAATTCAAAATTTCAAATTTGTGTACCGTTGGTCCATAGTCGTCTGGCCGATAGAATCGATAGACTCACTTGAAACAATGCTTTGTAATAGGTACTGGCATCCTGACTGCTGCTCGCTTCTCCAAAAATATCACTATCAGAGCTCTGAATTCACACTAGTCGCAGTAATAATTGATCCTATTTTCACCCCTTTCTCCCCATATAAACCCTTTGTCATCACCGTAACGTTCCCCCGCTCACCACTGTGGTCCTCATTAACTTCTCAAGCCTCCCATTTCTCCATTTTATCTCCGATTTTCTTCTATTTTTCACCTACATTGCTAACTTCACTTCTATCACCCTGCTAATTTTCATTCTTTTTCGAGAGATCGCCCGATTTTTTAAAAAAATTTCGGCCCATCTCTCGAAGGGGCATCCCACCCATTAAATTTACATTTTATGAGGCATTTCCTCACACCTATTTCACTTTCTTTGAAATGACGCGATAAACCGTACCGTCTCAAAGAGGGGCAAATGTAGTCACATAAATCTGTCCAGTTTAATTAAATGAATATTTTGTATTTATTTGATTAAAAATCCACTAGCCATCAGTTAATTAAATTAATATTTAATTAATTCATTAAATCAAATTCACAATCAATTAAATGAATAAATCATATTTATTTCATTTAATCCCTTATTCCTCTTTTAAATAAATTAAATAAAACATTTATTTAAATCATTTATTTGCCCCCCCACTTGCATTTTCCTACAAATGGAACTTGCACACATTTAGTGAAATAAATTAATTTATTCTAAATAAAAATCCTATTTTCCCTCACCCACCAAACCCACTTGCAAATCTAATCCCTTTCTAGATTCTTCTAACCCCTTCCTAATTAGCCTAATCCATTCCCTAATTATTGTCACATTCCTAAGCAACTTGGAGTCACTTCTCAAAGACTTTAAAGTCTTTGAAAAACATTTAATGCTTTGTGTGTTCAACAATTTAACCTCCAAAGTCTTTCAAAACCACTAATGGCTCTTACATGACCATTAATGGCTCTTATATAACCATTTAAAGTTATTTCAACTTGCACTCATGTGTCTCATCAAACATTTATTGCTTTGACCATAGTTATCCCTTTTGCCTTTGCACAAGAGTTTATCCATTGGATAAAAACTTTATTCTTTGAATAAAAAATTTATTCACTCAACCCAGCCTTGGCCCTAACCCCCAAGTTAACTCCCAGGTCATGTCAAGCATTTAATGCTTATTCCCTCTCCTCTCAACCTATCTCACATTGACACTTGTCATCCTGGGATTGGATTTAAAGCCCTCACATGGATTGAATTTCATTCAATCCTGACCCTTGTTGAGATTACTCAATCTCAACCATCCATTGCTCCATTTTTCCTATAAATAGAGCCCATTTCTTCATAATTCAAATCTTGAAAACTTGTATGCATTTAATCTATAGTGAATTTTAGAGAGAATTCTAGCATAATAAACTCATATAATTGTCATTTTGGTTTAAAACAAATCATCTTAGTATCTATAGCATCTAGTATTAGCTTTTCATTCACATTTAGAGTAAATACTTTAATCTCAAACCTCCATAAGCATCCATAGTGCAAAATGCTGCTGAGAGCTACACTATTTTGGAAGTTGGAGAGGAGAGGAACAAGGAAGGAGAAACTACCAACATGGTAGAGAGCATTTGGAGGAGCTTAGTTTCTTTTTGTAGATTCCTTAAGCTTTCTTTGTGCTTAGTAGTGTCTTTCTTGATATGCTTACTTAGGATAGTTTTTAATTTATGATTTTCTAACATCTAACAATCGACTCTTGTTGTTTCTTGTTCAGGTGTTTGTTTATCCTAACCTTGTTTTTTTTGTAGAGCATTAATTATACTTTGTATTTAATTGTAATATCTTTTTATAAGCCGACATGGCATATTGTAATAAGAATCATATATAAGTATGAGATCTTGTAGATCATTTTTATATATACATGATAGAGGATAGATATGATGGATATGTAGAGCGAATATTAAGGCATATTTTGTTGAAGGGTTTATGGTTATTGTATGAGCTTAAACCAATACTGAACACAACATAGAAGATGTTGTTTTGTAGCAGTACATTATATTGGATTCTCATAATCCATTTTGTAAGTCAGTGAGACTTCCTTTTGTAATTGAGAAGTGAGCTCTAGGCAATTGGCCTTCCCACATGTGCAGGCCCCTCTTCTAAGTAATATCCATTCATTGGCCAGTGAGTGAATATTGTGGGTCACAAATCCCACTGAGGTTTTTCCCACACCGGGTTTATTCGTTAAACATCTTGTGTTATGGTGTGCTTTCTATGTTGTCTTTACTGTTCATATTTACTACATTAATTCTTGCTTGTCGGTACATTGTTTTGGAATGCAAAATACTTAATAAGGTCAGAAATTCTATTAATTGGTTAGATACTAATTCACCCCCCCTCTTAGTATCTTTGGGACTATCATCAATCCTAACAATTGGTATCAGAGCTTGTCCTCTATTTTTAAAAGCCTAACAACTTGAGGAAGATTCTGACACCAGTACAGATGGAAAACTTGAGAAAGCAATTGGAAACAACTCTTGCAATCTTTGATGCAGAAAAGTTGAAGAATATCAAACTTGAAGATGTTCTAAGAGAATCTCACTATTGCTAGAAACAAAAGAAGAGAACTTCATGAGAAGATACAAAATGATGATGATGAAAAAGAAACTCTTAATGATCTTGTAAGCAAGATGAGGCAAGAAAACATGACCTTGAGGAATGAAATGCAAGACATGAATATGAGATTTTGTAAAGACATTGAAGACAGAAAGAAGAAGGAAGATGACTTGACTAGGAGACTCAATGATGTTGGAAATGAAAATTTAAGACTTAGTCATGAAAATGATATGTTAAAGACATCTGACTCACATGGAACATGATAAAACTGAACTTATGAGATAGAAGGAATTTTTGGAAAATGAGTTGGCTACTGCAAAGCAACATAAAGAGAAATTCAAGAAAAGTTCAGAAGAACTTGATGGTATGTTGAAAAGTCAGAAACCTAATGGAGAGACTAATGGACTTGGATTTGAAGTTGGTGAAAGTTCCAGTACTACAAACAATCATGATCATAGTAAACCGCTAAGACAACCTAATGCCTACAAATTTAATGGGAAATTCTTTAACTATAACAAATATGGTCATACAACAAATCAGTGTAGATCTAGAAACAATCAGAACATTAATGCACCCACCAGTCAATGTTCTAAATGCAACAAGATTGGTCACAATTAAGAAAACAGAAGAATGAATGTAAGATGTTATGTTTGTGGAAGATTTGGGTACTGTTGGTGTAAATAAATATTCATTATGGATATTATTACACTTTACTTAAGTTAACTTAGGATAATGCATCACTTCATAGTTTGGATTTGAGACACTTAGGGAAGTGTGCACATAGGGATAGAGCTTGTAGGAGAAATTCCACCTTTTGTGGTCTTGTTTTGTTGTTACACTCCACATTCGGTGGGTCATCCACCTCTTGTGGAATATTATATTATTTATCCTACCTACCCCTAGTATTTCTTACCTACCCTTTTTTTCTCATTGAGCCACATGTCATGATTGTGTGCTCGTACATCCATATGGCCTTGCCTATATAAGAAGGCCTATATTCATTGTATTAGTGAATCCAGTTGATCATTTTCATATTGATGAGAATACAATTTGTTCTTGTCATTCTTCTGTCTCTATTTTTATACTTTTCATTGTGCCCTTGATCTTGGCAAAACCTCACATGGTATCAGAGCCATTGGGGCTTCATTGATTGGTTTTTGGAGACATCGTGGAAGGCTTCTATTTTTGGATCTAAGGAATTGCACTTTTTGGAGGCATCTTGGAGCATTTTCGACATCACCATTGCATCTGGGAGGCTATTTCCATAAAAATTAAGTATAAATTCGACCTATTTTGGCGAAAATCAATTTTTGGGTGTGGAGGAAATTTTCTACCCAATTTGGGTGGTACGGTGCGAAATTTTTGGATTTTTTATTTTTTTTAAAAAAATTGAAAATTATTTTTGGGATCCATATCTTCTGCCCAATTAGCAGCACCTAGTCAGTGCCCAGTTAGCATTTTCTTTGGAGATTTTTAGACCCCTCTCCGTTGAGCAGTTTGGATTTTTGGGTCAACTTTGGAGGCCTATAACTTGCTCAATTTTTCTCCTTTTTGGGTGCAATTTTTTTTTATTTGGGCTAATTTTTTGTGCTCTTCGTAGTGGTGTGGTTATTTTCTAGTTTTGTTGCATAGGATTTTTGAAATTTTCAGATTCTCTCAGCTGTACCTGTCCAATCCTCAATTCTGCAACTTCAAAGGCCTCGTTTGAGCTCATACGACCTCCTTTTCAGGTGCCCTTTTTTTTTGAAAGTGCATGTTTTTTCATCTACTTTCATAATCTATGATCAGATTTCAGAGATTTTAAGTAGAAGTTGTACTTTCAGATATTGGTCTTATTTGGCCTATTTGGTACTTGTAAATTGATTGGATCTTAGTTTAGATCTCTTGCATTATTAGTTTGAGTCTCTTTTGGATTTATTGAGGCATTGTAAAATTGAAATCAGAAGTCCACTTTGCCATTTTTTGCAAGTGGCCCATTGTACATGCACTAAGTATAAAGTGCCAAATCATCACTTTTGGGGGGGTTCTTTGATTGAGTGAATTTGGGGGGGGTTTCTCATGTGATTGTGCCTCTCTTTCCTTCTTCTCTTTCATTTTTGTTACAATGAATCTTCATAAATTTCCACCTTTAACTCCACATAATTATGCATCATGGAAAATTAAAGTATGGAGCAAATTAATGGAAAAAGGTCTCACGCATTACATAGATGGAACAATAGCAGCACCACCTGATCCTAAGGTTGATCCTAATACTCAATTAGAATAGCTCATTAAGAATTGCATGGCTCTTGGAACTTTGTGCAACTATGTATCAGATGACCTCATCTTTCATATTGAAAAGTGTACTACAATCAAAGATGCTTGGGATATGTTTCATTGTATGGTCAAGTTGATGAAATCAGAGGTTATAAGATTGACAATAATCTCACCAACTTGGATCCCAAGAGTTTTGATACAATCCAAGATTATGTCACCAAAGCAAATGAGCTAAGAGCAAAGCTTAAGGATTATGGAATTGACAAAAAGGATGCTCAGTTGATATTCAACTTGTTGGACAAGCTTGCACCAAAATATGCAACATTTGTGTCTAGCTTCCAAACTCATCGTTTGACAGTGGGGAGTTCCTATGTTATGCCTTCATTTGATGCTTTCACAAAAATGTTGATATTGGAACAATCTAAGTTGTTGAACATGGGGTATCTCAAGTCTTCAAAGTCCAAGGCTTTGGTGGCTAATCAAGGGAATCAAGGAAGTCAAGGTAAAGAGTCCAACAAGAAGAAGAAGCAATCTAAGTCACAGCCATAATAGGAAAAAGGACAATCATCCTCTCCATCACAAGGCAATTTTTCATCCTCTTCCAAGAAGGGGACACCACCTAAGAAGGATAAGCCAACTTGTGCATATAGCAAGAAGTATGGTCATGATGAGCATCAATGCCATACAAAGCAAGTTGATGAGTTAACTAATCTTCTTAAGAAAAACAACATCAACTTGCCATCTGCCTACACAAAGAATGATTTATCTCCTTTTTCTTCCTCATAGTCTAAGGGAAAAGGGCAAGCATTTGTGGCTACAACAAGTTCTTCATAGCAGTGGATACTTGACTCAAGTGCCTCATATCACATGGGTTCTATAAAGGAGCAGTTTTCTTCATTGGAGCCATCTAAGGTACCTCACATTTACATAGGTGATGATACACAAGTAGAGGTTGAGGGCAAAGGTTTAGTTGACATGGATGATGGAACATTTGAGAATGTTCTCTACATTCCTAACTTGTCTACCAACCTTCTCTCTATCTACCAAATCACTCACTATGGGAATGGGAAAAAGGTTGAGTTTACACTAGATTCAGTTGTGGTAAAGGAACTTGATGATGATGCCTTGGTAGCAGTGGGACAAGTCAATGACAAATCAAGGCTTTATTCATTCTCCCACTTTGTGCCAAGTTCACCTTCTAGGGCCTTGCTTACTCATTCAAATTCAGAAAGTAAGCTATGGCATGAGTGGTTTGGTCACCTCAACTACCGTTATCTTCAGCAGCTCAACACTAAAGACATGGTCACAGGTCTACCTCGAATCAATTTTTTAGAGGGTGTATGTTCAGCTTGTTCCATGGGCAAGCATCCCGAGGAAAATTTTGATAAAGGGAAAGCTTGGAGAGCTTTGGAAGTTCTTCAACTTGTTCACAGTGATGTAGCAAGTCCATTTCCAGCACCTTCATTTAGTAAGGCCTGCTATGTCCTCACCTTCATTGATGACTACTCTCACTTCACTTGGGTCTACTTTCTTATTCATAAGAGTGAAGTATTTGACAGATTTTAGGACTTCAAGACTCGTGTGGAGAAGCAATCTGGGAAAGTGGTGAAGATTCTTTGTATAGATAATGGAAGGGAATATGTGAACAAGAGACTTGAGAATTTTTGTACATTTGAGGGAGTTGATCTTTAGCATTCTGTAGCATACACTCCACAGTAGAACAGAGTTGCAGAACACAAGAATAGAACTCTCAAAGAAATGGCTAGCTGTATGATTCATGCACGTTCTCTTGATCTTGCCTTTTGGGTCGAGGCTATCAGTTGTGCCACACACATCCAGAATCGGGTTTCTCACAAAGCTTTGCAAGGTATTACTCCTTTTGAGGCTTGGGCTTGTAGGAAACCAATTGTGAGACATTTTAGAGTCTTTGGGTGTCCAGTATGGGCTCGCATACCTCCGCAAAAATGCAAGGTGTTGGAACCAGAAAGTCGACCTTTCATATTTGTTGGATATCCTGAGGGTGTTAAGGCATATAGATTGATGGATATTGAGACACATGAGGTGTTCATTGAGAGGAGTGTTCACTTTGAGGAAAGCTCTCCTAGCTTAGCCTCTCTACCTCCTCCACCTTCCTCCATTGTGGATAGTGATGCTAGTGATTCAGATGATGAGACTCCTTCAACTCTAACTCACAGGTTACACCTTCACAGGGTGCACTTGCAGTTGAGGAGCCTCATTCTCCACATCCACCTAGACCTTGTTGGGCTTGACAAACACTTGAGTCAATGGGTTCTCTTGTTGGGGATCCTTCAAATACACGGAGGACTTGATCACAGCATCAAGATCTTCCACATGCATTCATTACTACCATTTTTGATCCACATACATTTCGGGAAGCATTAGGGGCTCCTGAGTGGGACCAAGCTATGGAGGAAGAGTATAGCTCCTTGATGAGGAACAACACATGGGATTTAGTCCATCTCCCTAAGGGGAGAAAGATGGTTTGATGTAAGTGGATCTATCAGACCAAGTATGTTGTGGATGGTAGTGTGGATAAGTATAAGGCTCGGCTTGTTGCGAAAGGTTTCTCTCAGGTTCTAGGTGTTGACTATACTTAGACCTTTGCGCCCGTAGCCAAGATGAACTCCATTCGCTTGACACTTGCTATTGCTGCAACTCATGGTTGGGTTGTACATCAGATGGATGTGAAGAGTGCTTTTCTTCATGGTGACTTTGATGAGGAGATTTATATGGAGCAGCCACAGGGTTTCATCTAGGATACTTCCTTGGTTTGCAAACTAAGGAAATCTCTCTATGGCCTTAAGCAGGCCCCTAGGGCTTGGTATGCCATGATGGATTCCTTTCTTCTCTTAGCAGCGTTCACCAGGTGTCATTCTGATTTGAATGTCTATATTTTGCGACAGGATGACTCTCACTTGATACTTGTGCTCTATGTTGATGACTTGATCATTACAGGGAGTACTGCATCCATCATTAGCAGGGTCAAATCTGCTTTGCATGATAGATTTGCTATGACTGACTTGGGTCTTTTGCACTACTTTCTCGGGATAGAGATTTCACAGTAACTTTTTGGGATTACACTATCACAGCCCAAGTATGTTCTTGATCTACTTGCATGCTTTCATATGGTTGATTGTAAGCCTGCACCGACTCCCTTTCTTTCAAGAGTCAAGCTTGAGACTTAGTGTTCTTCTCCACTACTTGATGCCACTTTGTATCATCAACTTGTGGGTAGTCTCATCTACTTGACCCATACATGCCCTGATATTTCATTTGCAGTTGCCATGGTTTCCCACTTCATGTAGGAACCACATGAGCTTCATTGGAAAGCCGCCAAATGCATCCTTCATTACATCCAGGGTACACATCACTATGGGATTCACTATGTAGCAGGCACAAGACTTCACTTGGTTGGTTATACAGACTCCGATTGGGCTGGCGATCTTGATGATCGTAAGTCTACTTCAAGTTATAGTTTTCACCTTGGTTTAGGCCCCATTTGTTGGCAGAGCAAGAAGCAACATGCTATTGCTCTCTCTTTGACTGAGGCTGAGTATCGAGGTGCTATTAATGCAGCGACTGAGACCATTTGGCTCCAGCAGATTCTCACAGAGTTTGGGTTCACCACTCCATGATCGATAGTTCTACATTGCAACAATCAGAGTGTTATTGCAATCTCGAAGAACCCGGTCCAGCACCAATGAACCAAACACATAGAGATTCATATGCACTGTATCCGAGAGCTCATTCAGGAGCAAGTCATTTATTTGCAATATTGTCCTATAGCGGAGCAGGTTGCAAAAATATTCACCAAACCTTTCACTGAGAGTAAGTTCCAGTAGTTGCAAGCTCTCTTGGGGGTGCAGGATGTGTCATTAGGGGGGTTTAGCTGACTTCTCCTTCCTCTCTTATGAGGGGGACTTTTTCCTCTTTGAGGTTTTGTCCATCTTCTTTGAGAGTCTTTTGTACATTCATCTCTCTTTTGTGGGGGAGTTTTTTCCCACTGGGTTTTCTCCTTTTCTTCATTTGTGAGAGAATGCATTGCATAGTTTTTCTTGCATTTGCATATTGTACGTGGGTACCTATCATGGCCTAGTAGCTAGGACCCATCTTGCATTTTTGACTTGAGTCTTCATTCCCCTAAGTTGCACTTAAGGGGGGATGTTGGTGTAAATAAATATTTATTATGGATATTATTACACTTTACTTAAGTTAACTTAGGATAATGCATCTCTTTGTAGTTTGGATTTGAGACACTTAGGGAAGTGTGCACATAGGGATAGAGCTTGTAGGAGAAATTCCACCTTTTGTGGTCTTGTTTTGTTGTTACACTCCACATTCGGTGGGTCATCCACCTCTTGTGGAATATTATATTATTTCTCCTACCTACCCCTAGTATTTCTTACCTACCCTTGTTTCTCATTGAGCCACATGCCATGATTGTGTGCTCGTACATCTATATGGCCTTGCCTATATAAGGAGGCCTATATTCATTATATTGGTGAATCCAGTTGATCATTTTCATATTGATGAGAATATGGTTTGTTCTTGTCATTCTTTTGTCTCTATTTTTATACTTTTCATTGTGCCCTTGATCTTGGCAAAATCTCACAGGCACTTATCTAATCAATGCATAACACAAACCGTCATAGGATATGGAAATGCTATTCAGAAAAACAATGTGACTTGTTATGCTTGTAACAAGATTGGACATATTGCAAAATTTTGTAGAAGCAAGACTTCATCGACAAATAATAGAGGATATAGTTTGAAAAGCAAAGAGAAGGTTGATGAGGTAAAGCAAGAATTTTCAAGACAATGGCTTAGAAAGATAGATTAGAATGTTGATGAGACTATTCCTTCATCGGTAGAATAGAGTATTACTCCACCGACAGGAGACTCTTCATCCAACTAAAAAGTAACCCTTGGGGGTATTGCAACAAATTGAAAATCGTGCAAGTTTACCCTCGGTTTATGGTGAGAAGATGAACTTCTTCTTTACCAGTAGGCATTTATTGTGGTTGTTGAAGGAAAAGACATTATAAATCAGTGTTTTTCTATCTTTTTCATTCATCGAGCATTCAAACTTTCAAAGAGCACGAAAAACTCGAGCGAAGGCATCCAAAGAGAGAAGTGAAGCAAGTTCTTTCAAGCATCCAAACCTATCAGGTAGATTAAGGTATTTATCAATGGCTTCCTCCTCTGCTCTATAATTCATTGCAAATCCTACTGTTATAGAAGTAATTAAATGCCCTAGGCTTATTTTCAAGATTATCCCTGAAGTAGCGAAATAGGATGATACCCTAGGCACTTTTTCAAAAATTCCTAAAGGAGTTGCATATGCAGAAGACCCTAGAATTTACATACATTGCCACATTGAGGAATCAGGTTAAGAGGAAATCATAAAAATGTACAAAAATGTTATCTATGATGAAAGTGGAGTTGTGAAACTTGAACATAAGGTTATTGAAACTTTAGGTTTTGTGGAAATCCTTGACATCTCAAAATTTCCTAAGGAGGTAGTAAGGATTGTGCTTAGTAGAGTTCACGGTGAATTCTTTTGGCTAGACTCTGTTTGTAAAATCACTAAGGAAGTAGTTAGGGCAGTGACTAGCTTACTCTCCACCAGTTGCAGGCTAGATAAAACTAAGATGGTTCCTAATAACACAGTAATGACTTTAACAGGAGCAGCCTATGACAGCAAATATCTGAGAGTTAATGATGTAGAATACATAAATGTTAGATTCATAAGCATGATCTTAGGATACAAAACCACACATGCAAACCGACTGAACTCAGTTTCAAGTCTATGTATTAAAAGTGCATATGATATGGTTAACAGTGGTGCTAAGATAGATCTATGTGAGTGGTTGAAGGATGAGTTGATTGACAACCTAAAGAAAATCAAAGGAGATAAGGTACTTTCCGTTTTGGCAATCTTCTTGTATGCTTAATGCTATATCTTACAAAAGAGGTTCCCGGTATAGGCAAGAAAGACTTTGGTTATGACATACCAGTTGACAAACAACTATCTTATATCTTCACCAGTATGGGGACAGATAAGGATAACAACATTACTGAGTATTTCCAAGCATTTAAGCAAAAATGAAAACAAGGGAAAGGTTACCACAACGCATTGTAGATAAATATGAAAAGGAAATTTGCTTTGTAATTAAGAAAGATGAAATCTATATGGAGGCATTTCTTCCTAGAACTATTTGGGTGACATAAATGGGATATGAGGCTGATGTAAACATAATTGAATCATATGCCAAATCCCTACTAGCAGCCCCTAGAGAATTGGAAGAAAAGGTTTTTGGAAATGCACAATCAATAGAGAGTGGTGTGCAGACACTTAAACAAAGGAAGAGAAGAGAAAAATATATAAGAAGTGCAACCAAGCAGGTCAAAGAAATAAAGGAAAACATAATGAACATAACTGGTATCAAGGAAAGTGACTTAGAAGGACTACAACCAAAGACTCATCTGTCACTAGTTGGTACATCCTCGAAAAGTGAAATCCCTGCAGAATTCAAAAGAGTAGATAGGAAGAGAAAACCTTCACCGGTACCCTCTCCTCCTCCCAAGAAAAATCAAACACCAAGGCAAAAACAACAAGCAGTGAGGCCACCAAGTAAGAAGCTAGCACCTAGAAAGAGAAAGCAAAAACAGGTTATACCACCACTAGACAACTTGCTGAATGAGATAACAGATGATGGTAATTTATTCAATGTAAGAAAATTGTATGATACATTTACCAATGAGGAGAAAGAAAGTATAGAGAATAGCATCATCTTACACCTTGATTTTTGTAAGAAAGTTTTAATAGAGGTTGTAGATGTTTGCCTAGTGATTTATATAGGCAACTAGATGCTAAAAGGCTAGCTATTATGGAATTTGACAAGAATATCAAAATTGAGAAACTACTTGCTATACATCCTATAAAATCAGTTGAGGAAATTGATGAGTTGATCAGTAAAGCAAACAAAACAGTCTTTTCAAGCGGACACTGACATGTGAGCCTAATGGTTGGTAGGGTAAATGAAATCTTAGAAGAGACAACTAACAAATGGGACATTTTCTTTGTTGAGAAAGAGAAACAAGAAGAACTAAAAAAACCTAAAACTTTCAAGGTATATCAAAAGGATCGAGACAAAGGAAAAGGCAAGGTAGGTGGACTACCAAATATAAAAGTAACAGATAATATACCACCACCTTCTATTACTCCACCGATACAGACTGACAATACCCCGACTACTGAGAATGTGGAAACACCACATGAGGATACAAACCCTGAGTCTGAAATATTGTATACTATGAACATAGACACTCAGGAGGTTAATATTGTAGTTGACAAAAAAAGCACAGAGGAAAACAAAAATGATGTTGCTACTGAGCAACTGGTTGATAGTATTGAGATTGGGATTCAGGCAGAACAAACTGAGCATACAATTGATCCCTTGGTTAGTGGCATGGTTACTGACAATACTATTGACGCAAGCATTAAGAAACCAACAGAGTCAGAGATACTGGCAACAAAGAATAAAGAGAAACCAACTGAGTCACCAGTAGTGGACATTGGAGAAAAACAGACAGAGAAACCGATAGTGGATAACACTGAGAAACAATAAAAAGCATCGGTTGATAACACTGTAAAACAAGTAGAGACACAAGTAGAGAAACATGTTCAATCATAGGTACACACAGAGACAGTGCCACCGACAACTACTTAAAAGACTAAACCTTTTCTAGTAGAAAGAAAACACATACTGACCCTCCAAAGGTTGAGACAAGCAAAGTGATTTCTCCCACAGGAAGCATAGAGATTGTGAAGGTAATTGGCTAGTCATCCAGTACTTCTATGACAAAATTCAGACCAACCAATGTGACTGAAGTACTATTCGATTCTATTAAGAAAATTACAGATTGTAATGCATTGGCCTATAAGGCAATAGATGATACAATTCCTATTCTTAAGTTAATTGCACCCAAATGTAATGTATCACCTGATGACATCTAGCAAGTTCAATCAATCAATTGAAATTAATTGAGCATAGATCTACAATCAAGGAGCATATATTTCATTAATACATTGTTTTTGTAGTAATCATGATCAACTATATTGTGTTTGTCCATGATGAGAGCAGATTTGTCATGTTCTTGCATCATCAAGCCTTGTGTGAGATTTCATGCCAATGGTTTCATACTTGAGATAACATTTGTTATTTCAACATTTCAATTAATATTTAGTCTATGTCCTCCCTAGTACATGCATTCCTTTTCAATCAAGTAAGCTGCTGTGGAATTAGGAACACTAAGATAAAGTTTAACCTAAGAAATCCCTTATACATTACAACTATTTTTCCCCATTTTTTATGTGCAAAAGTTCAAATGCTATTACAAAAGTGGTACATGATCATAGAGTAGACTATTATAGGTTTCAACAACTTCTTAACATGTGAAAATAACTGTAATGGGATGCCTAAGACACATGTCTAGCTAGTTTTGTTGGGATTTTTAAGACACAGACCTACAAGACCTCCTAATTACATCCTTGTTCCTTTCTATCAATTTCAGCTACCTTTAGATTAGGGGACTCAACACCATGTCTGACATATTTCACTCTTTTTATCAAATCCAAGTTCCTCTATGTATCTTCTTTTCAAAGCTAGCTTACTATGTTTTATTTCTATTATGTAATTTATTGTTGTTTGTGAAATAAATATTTTTCTTATCATTATCCTAAGGTCCCAAACACATGCTTTAAAATCTTAATATTTTTACAACCAAGGAAAAATCCAAGCATTTGTCTCTCCTATTAGGACTATACCTAAACATATTGTGTTTCAATGATACTCAATAGACATTGAGATCTTAGTTTGCATCCATAGGCATAGGATATCATTTTCCACACATATCATTTTAGTGAACCCAATGTATCTTTGACTTGCATATATTCTAAATTTAAAGAATAAATTTGATTTACTTGCATATATGGCTTCTATAAAATATAAGGCTCCTTCTTTCACCTTAAACCTGTAAAATATAACAAAAACTCCCCCACTAAAGAGAGAACTCCAGTTTACTCTTGATTCTTTGGAAAGTACTCTAGGTCCTCCCTCTTCTCCATCCTTATTGGAGAATAAATTGTACTTGCTAATTTAGATAGAATAACTTTTGAATTGTTTATGTGCTTACATTTAGTGAATTGGTTAATTGATCACATGATTTCTATCTAATATCACATAACTAATTACATCATTATCATTCCATATTACATTTGCAATAAATTTGTGAGAATGACCAAAACACTAAACCAAATTTACCTCTTCCTTATTCTATCTTTAATTTATTGCTTCTAAGGAACAAATCTTTATTTTTGAAGCTCATACTTTATTTAATGTTCATTACCTATTATTTCAAATCCAAGGTTTCTTTGAGAAGAAGTTAATAACTCTTGACCTACCATACTTTGATGAGTAATGGTGTTGATCCTAAGTTGCAAGTTGGTTTATTTCCACCAAGAAACTCACAAGAGTAATCTTCCCTTAATGCAACACACATCTTTCCTAGTATATCTAAAATAAATTCCCCTCATAATTATCATGGTGAGGATGACCCTTCAATTCAGGTGTCTAACGAACAATTGAAGAAGTTGGACAAGGAATTGGAAGGCTTTCAACAACTTGTGTGTACAAAATACTTGGCTAGAGAGGCAACCCAATTGATTGAGATTATAGGGAGATTAGTACAAGGTAATTCATGTAGTGAATATATTATACATAGTATAGCTCACACAATGAATGAAAACACTATGACTACATGGCTAGTTGGATAGAAGTTTATTGGTACATAGGTCCTCAAATCCAAATAGAGATACAGGTTTTGATACCTCGTATTCCTAAATAAACTTCTCCTATCATACCTACTATTTCACAAAATGGCAATATTACCCATGTTAGCTCTGAGCCTAATCTTATTAAGAAATATACCTGTAGCATCATAAAATTGTGACCCTTGTAATTTTTGACTGCATTTGGGTCTTCACATTAGCAGATGAATCCTTAAGCCTGATCGAAGACCCAAGACATGCTCAGGACATCAAAAGCTTGCACCCCACACTGCCTATTGACTCTCCCTGTCCTAAATGAGGGCAGGACAGGGGTGTGGTGCCCTTATCCCAGCCCTACTTTGGGCCTCCTTTAATCAAACCTTGCATTGGGCTTGTCAATTGTTGAGTGGGAACAATTTTCCTATGTCGGCCTAAGACAAAAAATTAGCTAAATACCCCTAATTGACAAGTATATAAGGAGAATTTCCCCTCCTATTTGCACAATCAAAGTTCAAAGAGAAATTAAGTTGATAAGTGAAGTCGACCATAAGCATTCAATAATTCAAGCATTCATTCAAACATTAAGCATTTCAAATCTCCTTTCAAGGCTAGGTGTTGTATTCAAGTCAAGGATTCAACCATTGAAGAGGAGATTCCCATCAAAATTCAAGACATCCTATTTCACATATCCTTTCAAGAAAATTCATCAACATTTCAATTACATCCCCTTCTTGAGGTGGATTTTACTTCAGACATTTCCTTTTATTTACTTGCAGCATTGTTCAATCACTTGGTTAACTCCAAAATGGGGTTTGACTTGAAGGTAAAGCCCCAATCCAAACATAATTTTCCTCTCTTTTCTGTGTGTAGGTTGCAGGTGCGCGGTTGTAATTGTAGGTTTAGGCTTCATTATCAGAGACAAAGAAACCCTTTTTGGTGCATAGATTTTTTGGAGGACCGAGTGCAACTTCAACCCGGTCCCTACAACTTTTGCTCAGATTTGCAGGGAAGCTTCATCTCAACATTCTACTGCCCATTCCAGGTGCATAGCTTCATCCTGCATCTGTATCTCAAGATATAATTGCTTCTTTGTCAATTCTACACTTAGTCTCAATTTTCTTAATTTAACTTGTCTATTTTAAAAGAGGGTTAATCTACTTTCCTAATACATTCTAAATTCTGTACAATTCACTTCGTATTCAATCTCTTTCCATTGGGATTGGATTTAGTGAATTCAACCCCTCTTTTAAATGTTGTGTGTGAAAATTTGAAGGGAATCCTTTGTGAAACTTTCATCCCTCATTTGAGGGGAGTAAAGCTTTTCACTTGATCTCCCCTCATTACTTTTCACCGTATTACATTTTGGTTGACTCGATGTTTTACATGCCTTACACTAAAAATTATTGCATATTTTTCATTTAAAAGTTCAATTTTCTTGCAAAACTTAGTGGTTAATTCAATCAAAACCCTAGTTGTTAAAACTGAAATTAAACTTGTGTTTTGTAAAATTGGCTATCTTTTGTCTTAGACCTAAAAATTACATTGCTCAAGTCAAATTCAATTCTTTCATTTTCTTGTTCAATTTGTAAATTAAAATTACAAAATTAAGTGGTTAATTGTCAAAACCCTAATTTTCAAACATTAGCTTGAACTTGTGCAAAAATTGGATTTACATTTAATTTTCAGATTTGTGACTGTTTTTAGACTTGTCTTCTTGCCTAAAATTCAAAATTTCAATTTGCCTCCTTTTCCCAAAATTCAAAATTTCAAAATTCAGTGGTTAGGTCCTTAAACTCTAATTTTTAAATTTAATTGGATTTTGTACAGATTTCAATCAATTTTAACCAATTTCAATTTTCTAAATATTATTCAAGGTGGCCCTATCCATTAGGGTCCACCTTTTTCAAAATTGCAATTTCTTATCTTTTTCAAAACCCTAATAGGGTCCTATTTCGACATTCAAACTTTAAATTCACCTATCTGGAGATCGTAAAATCAATCAATTTTGGGGGGTTAGCTCTCAAATCATCGTAGCTTTCATCCCTGAAAATTTTTGAAAAAGTTGGGAGGACTGGGTACACTTTCAACCTAGTCCTTGGCTTTTTTCCTGAATTTTTGGAGACTGTTTTGACTGTAGTTAATTGCTAAAATCCACATAATTGGTTGATTTTATCGAATTTTGATCCCTCTAAAATTAAAAAACACTTCCCAATTTCAACATTACAACTTTCAAGGAAACATAAAAAATTAAGTGGTTATTTATAATCTACCCTAATTTTAAGATCTTAATTTTAAAATTAAATGGTATCCCATTGGCCCTAATTTTAAATTTCAATCTCTTTTTATTAATCTTGGAGATTGTATCATTTCTTCTTTTCACAAAGTTCAAATTGTATAATCATCATTTTCTTGAATTTTTCATTATTCAATTTTGCAAACTCTGTTCCCAAAATTTAAACTTCAAATTTTCCCTCTAGTGCATGTGTTTTACAACTATTAGTCCTACCTATACTATCCCCGTTAGACAAAGAATTAGAATTAAGGCTTCCCAAGGTTTAATTCCTGAAGAGATGGAGCCTAATTTGGGTGAGTTCTACAATGAGGATATTGCTAATTCTTCCCATCCTAATAATATCTCTATCTAACCAATTGATGATTCCCATGATGAAGAAGAAACTTTGACTAAAGTTTCCATAGACCAACTATCAAAATTGGACAATCAATTTGACAACTTCCAACAATGTATGTCCCAGGAATATCCTAGTAGTGAAGCTTTTCCATTAATTCAAGGCCTAAAATACATGATTCAAAGTGATAAGAATGGAATTGATATATTGTGTGGTATTGCTCACATTGTTTATTCTAATGTTATGCCTATGAAGCGTTGTGTTGAGACCTTAGGTTATTCACAACCTCCTACACAAATCAATCATTCTATTCCTTTGACCACTTCTATGACTAGCATTCCTACTTTCACTTCAAACATCATGGCTACTTCAACTCAAAATGTAATACCTACAACCATTAGTCATGCAGACAATTCCTCTTCTTCATTCAATCCTCCATATTTATCTATGTCTTCAAAGAGTATTCCTATTGTCTCTCAACCAATCAATGTGACACAAGGGGGAAATTCTCCAATCATTTTACTCCTCCTTTTAGTGTCCCATTTCCTACTCAATCATTTCCTATGCCTAATTAACATAGTGTCCCACCACCTTATTTTCAATCAATGCCTTCTTTCAATAACATCACACCATCTTCTCAATCAAACATGTCTAATATAAATCCCTCAACCAAAGTAACCATTAATAACCTTGCTCAAACTGTGTCTTCATTGCAACAAATAATTGCTTCTATTAAAGTCAATCCAAGTTTAGTGTGCCTACATTTGATGTTGCAAGCCCACTTTCTCTTGATATTGTTAGAGTCGTCCCTCCTAAACATGTTTAAGTCCCTCAATTGGAACTCTATAATGGAACAGGTGGTCATTTAACACATATCAAAACATTCCAAATTTGTGTATTGACTTTGCTTATGATCACTTTGATTGATTTAATGCATTGTAAACAAGGTGTTAAAGAAAAATTGACTAATTTTATTGATAGATATAAGCATTTATGTTCGCAAAATTCTTTTCCAGTGCTTGATAATGATATTCAAAACAATTTCATTTCTAATTTGCAAAAAGACACTAGGGAAAAACTTCTCCTTTCTCAAATTACTTCCTTTCCGCAGTTGTGCGCAACACTTTACAATTATCAACTAACTGTGAGTCAACTTGAGAAATCTACTCTTATGGCTCCGAGTGATAGGGGTGAGAGTGCTCAACAACCATTTGCAAAGTTCAAACCAAACAAAGGCTTCATCAAATTCAATGATACCATCAACAATAACAATGTAAATTCTACAACAGGTGTGCCTCCTATTTCTAAATTTTTTAAAAGAGAAAGACAATTTACTCCTTTGAAAGAATCTATGTATAGCATCATGTCTCAGTTGTTACAAAGAAATTTTATCAAAATTCCTCCAATAAAACCAATTGACCCCTCTAAGGCAACTTCATCTCACTTTGATAATAATTCTTTTGTCAATTTCATTATCAACCTGGTCATGATACTGAGAAATGTTTTGCATTAAAAAGTAGGATTAAAGATTTAATTGATAATAATACTATATCTTTGGCAGGTGTGAATGATAAGGGAAACAAATCAGTAGGTCCTCCTAATCAAAATCTTAAGATTTTCACTGATGCTTTACCCTCTCATACCTCTAACGTGATTGAGACTAAACATACCTCTTTCTCTCCCTCTGATCTAACTACTGCAGGTCCAAATCTGGTTAATATGGTAGGGAAACAAGAAAAACCTAAGGATCCATGTATCACATTTGACCCTAGTGAGACCATTAGAGAACCTAATGGCCTTTTATACATAGTTACAAAAATCCAAGGCAAACCTTGTCGTGGTGTGCTCATTAATCCCTCTTGCATGGTTAATATCATCACTGAAGAATGTATTTATACTTTGCATCTACATCAACCAATCTACAATGATACTAATGTGATCGTTAAGTAATTTTATGGATTTTCTTGTCCTACTACTGGTTCTATCACACTTCCTATTGAGGTTCATACTAAATCTATAAATGCCAATTTTGTTAAAATTCCTTCATCTGAGCAATTCCACAATTCCATGTGAAGTTAGGCTACCCTCGAATGTCTTCCATGAAGGCTATTGCTTCTCCAATCCATAAGTGTTTGAAATTTCCCCATAATGGAGAAATCATAACTGTTAACCATAGCTTATTTCAACCAACCGAAAGAAACCCTAGTGTTCTTATTGATTACTTTTGACCTCAACAATTTCAATCTCTTCCACCAAGAAGTGATGCTCTCTTTCAATCTTATCAAAAATGGAAGAAAGATATGATCTTATCCTTAAGACAACCTATAACTCCAAAACTTGATATTCCTATCATTCTTGAAGATGGAGTTCTTCCCCTAATGGATAGAACTAATCTTCCTCCTAAGGAAGATTCCCAACCTATTCCAATGTATGAAACTATGCCTTCTCCTAGGAAGAACAATGATATTCCTCCTAAGGCTAGACCTATACCTCCTCCTCATGATGGACCTGGTCTCCTTCCTACACCAAACACTCCTCCTTTATATGGTGCAGTTCCACCTCCTTTCTCTTATAGAGAGAAGAGACTTGCCTCTCCTCTTGTCCAACCTAAGAGACCTCAACCTAACCATCCATCTACTAAAGATAAGAATATTCCTCGTTCAACAAATATTCCTCCTTATTCTTAGCCTTCTGCTAAGCCTCGATGGAATTGTTGTGCAAGAGAATACTAATGAAAATTTTGTTCTAGAGCTTGTGAAGTTGTTTCTCAAACTATTAAATCTCCCAAAATACCAACAGTTGGCATGATTCCATTTTCTCCTAAGCAAGATGTTGGGCCTAAATCTCCAAATCATAAGTTGCAAAAAACATGTCATGGTTTTACTTCTATTCATGTTAAAACTCCTCCTTTTTATAAATCTCGATGAAGAAATAGGTGACAATGTTACTCATGATGGCAATACAATTCTTAATTCTTCTAATAGTGAATGTGAATATGTTGATGTTGACAAACATTTATCTGCATAATTTTCAAAAGCCTTAATCCTAGCTCCTAGAAATGAACAAAGTGACTTAGCACATGAGCATAGTCCTGGTTTGGATCTTGTGATAGCTCCATCTGTTGTGCTCGATGTCACTCTTCTGACGTGTTTCTCGCCTTCCTAAAATAATTATCAACAAGATTTGGAGGACTATGTCATGTAAGACTAGCTAAATTAGCACCGTAGATCCTCTACCTCTCTCCTTTCTTTCTCTTTTATGACCATTCTTCTATATGTATCCCTATTCTTCTATTTGTTGTCCCTAGTGATGTCTACTTGAGGATGATGCAAAGGATTGAGATCTCTTTTGGTCTCTTTCATGTTGACTCAAAAGACACACATGTTCCCTTTCTTCTAAGGTGGTTTCCTTTCTTTGGGGAATGAGGACTATTCTATATATATATATATATATATATATATATATATATATGATATACATGAGTTATCATATATCATACTGACCTCGAGGAAAGTAAAGTCAAATTGTTCTTTGTGTTTTGTGTTCATTATCCTTGGGGTTTATTTATCGATTGGGGAGTAAATCCTTGCGATAATGTGCTCCCTCTCTTTCTTTCTAGGTGTATCCTACCTTAAAGCAATCGCTCCCGATAAGGCGTGTGTCGTCGCTTTAACATGGCGACATACACTCCACTCATATTTTCCTTCTTGATACTTAAAGTTACTTAGTGAAGTTGGCTTTTCTTTGTAATTTTTGGTATCATTTCTTGTCATGACTCATAGTGAGGGAAACTACTTGCAGTCATGGTTTTGTCTCTTGATCTTCCCTTTTACTTTGTCAATCAAAGTTGTAAGATCCTTAGTCCACTAGGGGCTTGATGTATCTTGCCTCTTTGACATGGTAAAAGTCTTTCAATCTTGTTTCCTTGTACTTTACCGGTAGTATTAGCATATGCTTATACTCCCGCTAAAGTGGGGGCTAAATGTAGTGTCATTAAATTGTGACCCTTGCAATTTTTGACCACATTTGGGTCTTCACATTAGCAGATGAATCCCTAAGCCTGATCAGAAACCCAAGACATGCTCAAAAAATCAACAGCTTGCACCACGCACTGCCTATTGTCACTACTTGTCCTAAATTAGGGAAGGACAAGGGTGTGGCGCCCCTGTCCCATCCCTATTTTGGACCTCCTTTGATCAAACTTTGCATTGGGATTGTCAATTATTGAGCAGGAAAAGTGTTCCTATGTTAGGCTAAGACAAAAAAATTAGCTAAATACCCCTAATTGACAAGTATATAAGGAGCATTTCCCCTCCTATTTGCATAAGGAAAGTTCAATAGCAAAACTAAGTTGATAAACGAAGTTGACCATAAGCATTCAAGCATGAATTCAAACATTGAGCATTTCAAGTCTCATTTCAAGGTTAGGTGTTGTATTCAAGTCATGGATTAAACCATTGAAGAGTAGATTCCCATCAACATTCAAGGCATCCTATTTCACATATCCTTTCAATAAAATTCATCAACATTTCAATTACATCCTATTCTTGAGGTGGATTTTACTTCAGACATTTCCTTTTATTTACTTGCAACAATTTTTAATCACTTGGTTGATTCCAAAACGGGGTTTGAGCTGAAGGCAAACCCCCAATCCCAACAACATTTTCCTCTCTATTATGTGTGTAGGTTACAAGTGTGCAGTAGTAATTACAGGTTTAGGATTCATTTTTAGAGACTGAGAAACTATTTTCGACATGCGGATTTTTCAGAAGACCGAGTGCAACTTCAACCCGGTCCCTATGGCTTTTATCTTAGATTTGCAAGCAAGCTTTGTCTCAACATTCTAATGCTAATTCTAGGTGCACATCTTCATCCTGCATCTTTATCTCAAGATATAATTGCTTCTTTGTCATTTCTACACTTAGTCTCAATTTGCTTAATTAAACTTGTCTATTTTAAAAGAGGGTTAATCTACTTTCCTAATACATTCTAAATTCCCTACAATTCATTCAGTATTGAAACTCTTTCCATTGGGATTGGATCTAGCTAATTCAACCCTTGTTTTAAATGTAATGTGTGTGAAAAGTTGAAGGGAATCCTTTGTAAAACTTTCATCCCTCATTTGAGGGGAGTAAATCTTTCCACTTGATCTCCCCTCATCACTTTTCACCATATTACAATACCTATATTCCACCTCCCCCCATTCTCAGTTTTGTTTCCCAAAATACCCACCAACCTTCTCGACCTCGCACTTACCACAATGTTCTACAAACCTATCATAACGTCCCTTCTAATTAGACTTGACATTCCAACTTCTTACAAACCAATTCACCTTTTAATTCCATCATAAAACAATCATTCCAAAATATTCCTTCCTAAAAACAACAGTTAGCTAACATAAGTCAAAAGTAATCCCAACCAACTATTTGATCATATTGAACAGTTAGCTAACATAAGCGATGGGAAATATAATCCCAGCACTAGTGTTCATATTTACCACTTTATGCAATAATTTTATTCCTAATGATTCTCTTCTTGCAAAAAAATAATTAGATCCTTGAAATAAATTGCCTTGATTTGTTTTGTTTTGTATCTGGTAATTCAATTAACTATTTTTCACATTTGTCTTGTTGATTTTTAAAATATTATAAAAATTTAGACTTCAAGTAATATTCACTAATTTGGTGCATAGTAAACAAGGTGTGAAAGAGGAAGTCACGGATTTTATTGATACATATTAAACTTTGTACTCACAAAGTTTCTTATTACCTTCATGATGTTGGTGTACAATGATATTTTATCACAAATTTACAATTGCAAACTAGAGATAAGATAGTGTTTATGAAATTTCCTTCATTCACGTACTTGTGGACATCACTTCATGATTATCAACTTTCAATTAGCCAATGTGAGGTATCTTCTCTATGAGTTTAATTGATAAATTTGAGAATTCTCACATATACCAAACATTTAAGGAACAAAATAAGAATTTAATTAAGATAAACACCTATTGTTCTAATAACATTGAAACTCAAGTTGGCAACTACAACACCTCCTATTATTGCAAGAACTATTCTTCTAGACTAAAGAAATTATACTTTAAATATCTTTTTGAGTCCTTACATTCTCTTGTCACTCAATTGTAAAATAACAACTTCATTTAAATTTTGTCCATCCATCTGTAGACATTTCCAAACCTTTACCTTCTTCTTTTATCCTGAAGACCTTTTGTCAATATCATCATACTCTTAAATATGAATTCAAAGACCTCATTGACTCTAAGATCATGTGGGTGGTTGATGTGAATGATAAAGGGAATAAATATGTGGCACCCTGTGACAAGGAAAATAAGAAAGAAAATCACAATTGGACCAAACACATGCCAAAGAAGAAAAGAGAGTAGATTGAATGAGTACGAGATACCAAATTGGTGGTTATCAAATCTAGATCTTATAAGTTGTATTTTGTTAAGTGGGAAGGTCTACCTAATTCCTAGAACACTTGGGTCTCAAAGGTTGACTTGCTTTAGTATAAAAAATTTTAAACTTTTGAACCAAACACATAAGGATTATAATATTTGAGATTTTCACGACAAGGAGAGAATGATGTGGAGCACTTAGTCTAACAACCATCCACATTCAGTTATGAGTGACTATTTTAATTTTTTGGGGGCTTAATTAAAGTTTTAGCCACTTGTTTAACCATCTATTTTGACCAGTCTTCTTTGTCAATAGTTGTCCCATGTTTTGGTTAGAGTTACTTGTTGGTTGAGTTACTTTACAAGCCTTTTTAGTGAATTGGAAGGATAATGGGAGGATAAGTAGGAATTAAATTAGGCATAGATTCTTCAGCTAATTAGCTAGTTGTATTGTAATCTCCATAGGAGGAACTTTGGGGTTGGTTATTGAATAAATAAAATTTGTTGGTAATGTATGATCTATTTTTTTTTTAAGTTGTAATTTTTTATTGTAAAGTAATGAATATCAGAAAGGAGACTTTTTCTGGACTATGCAAATTATGACATTTTTGCTTCTCTTTGTTCTATTTTGTATTTAATTCCTCTGTCATACAAAGGATATGTTTTTAATTTTCAAGATTTGAGAAATAATCTACATCATTTAGGCTACTAGTGACTTTCACAATGGATTTTCAATCAACCAACAATCTAACTTCCAGTCTTTGATTTTGGATTCTTTCGGATACCAATGACTTCCACAATGGCTTCTCAATTAACCAACAATATAATTTGTGGTCTTTGATTTTATCAAGTCAATATTTTTATCTATCTAAAGCCCCTTTGGGTTATGTGAATCAAAACTCTTTTAGATCTCCATTATAGATCCACTATGAATTTTGTATCCTAGCTCAACGCTTGTTTGAAATTTCAATTATCTAATGAAGATAAAGAGACCTTCCAGGTTGTTGTTAATGTCATATCTTCCCTTATGGTTCATAAAATTAAGTTTGGGTATTTCAATCCCTAGTAAAATGATAAAAAATGATATCATAATAAGAATTATATAATTATAAACCTCTCGTAGGGTATTGATTCTTATGCCTCACCTCCTAATGGTGTTGCAATAAAAACATCAGTAATAGCACTAGTCTTCTCTCAAAACATGACATTAATGGTTTGAAATTATTTGGGCATCCATTGTGTAGCCTAATTTAGCTGATTTGGCATGCAACATTTCTTACTAAGGTCTTCCACTTGGCTGTCATATATGTCATTAAGAGTTCTTAATTATCAATTTCCTATTTTTGGATGATTAGAGACTCTCAAGAACCATTTTTTGTTATACACCAGATTTTAAAAATATTGGAGTTGCATACATTACTTCTTTAGGCCTTTTCGACCTAGCCCCTTTTCATGGAATACAATTTTATTGGGTGATTTACCCTATCTGTCATTTATATTTTCCCAAATTTTGCATGCTTTTAGGGTGGAGATAATATTGTCTAGTTGGAAACATAAAATTAGCTCTCTCTATCAAGGTATTGCACTAATGTTCAATTTTCCCTATACACTAAAGTTGCAATTTATTCTAATGTGTTTATGCATATTTGAGTGTAAGCTCAAACATTACACTAGAAGTTGTTAGGAATGGTTGTCAATTATTAACTAGACATTGGTACAGTCTTATAAAACTAAAAACTAATAAACAAGATGGTTGGTAGCCAAAAAATAAAATATATTGCAACCACATAGAATAAACTAGATCTCACAATGACAGCTTAGAACAAGAGAGTGCTTGGAGAGACTCCTAAAATTTCTAGGTTTAATGATAAGGTATCCAAAAAATATAGGATATGATTGTCATGGGGTGCAAAATAACATCTAATGTTGAAACATACTCAGTGGAATAGTCTATAATATCATTAATATCATCTTCACATCAATCATTATGAATTTAAATCTCAGTCTGCTTTGATAGTTAAACAATGTTAAAACAACACATACAATACGATAATTTATATCATTTTTTACATGAGATATGACCCAAAAAAAATGCTTCTAGAAGTAATAATTTCATATATGTAGTAGATAAAATTGAGTCAGAGATCTAAAATTAAACTGAACAATTATTAAATGTAAGTTGGAACAGATTTATTAAACTAAAAGTTATAAACAAAGTGGTGCATACGAAATAAAACAAAATGCATAGACAGACTGAAATAGAGCTCACAATAATAGCTTAGAGCCTTATAGTGAATAGAACACCGTTTGGAGAGATTTCTTATTAAACTAAAAATAAATAAGCAAGATGGCGTGTAGCACAAAACAAAATGATATCTAGACTGAAATAGACCTCACAATTATGGCTTGAGGCCACACAGTGAATACAAGACTAGTTGAGTGATTTCTAGATAGTCTAGGCTTGACAAAATGATATCCACAACATATAGTGTAGGATTGTGGCGGGGTACAATATAACTAACATCTTATGTTAAAACTTGGTGTAATGGTCTAGAAGGCCGTTGCTATCGCCGCAACGCCCAATCAATATGTGTCCAAATGCACACGCACTTATTACAGTTCAAGAGAAAATCAAAGCATAGAATACGATACGTGCGAACAAAAAAATCAGAAGCAAAAACAACAACACAAACAACAGCGTGTACGAAAGGGTAACTAGAGTCTGAAAATCTACAATCCTTTGGAGATAAAACGGATGTCAAAATAGTTAATGCCTTTGAACACGCCATCCTCACAACTGGTCGTAATTTTCTCACCGGTAGAAAGGAGGTCTTCCTGTACGTAGGAGAATTTGACATCGCATTTGCCCCGGGTAGCCTGAAGAACAACCTCCACAGTTTTGCCTGGCTCCACCACCGCAGTGTACTTTGTAGGTATAGTGGTGCTCTGTTCCTCTTCTCCTCCCCACTCCCAAGTGAAGGTATCTTCAACAGACACTTGAATTGCAACACTCCCTACGAATGGGATTCCCGCATCGAATATGGTGGAGACGCCCGTCTGGAACGAGTTGGAGTTGCTCCAACTCTTTTTCCTTCTCTCAGTGTATTCTAGACCAATCTCCATAGTGGCGGACTGACTTGTCGTGTTGACCGCGGTGCCCTTCGCTAGAGCCAGTGGCTCCAAATCATAAATGTGAGCGCTGTTCAAATCATATATGATAGAATGCACCCGACGCGAGAACACGGTCTCCACAACAGTTAGATATGTAGCTGCTTCCAGCGAAGTGGCGGTAGCGCCGAAACACTCTCTTCCGCGGCTATCTGTCAGCAATCGGCAAATCTTCGGAGGATCTACACATTTCAGAGCTACCTTCTGAGCATCTATTTGAATGGGGCGAAAGACTGCGGGCTCATATCCACCATAATCCAGCATAAGCCAGTTGTCATAAACAATCCAATGCCTTTTGGAATCGACGTCCAAATTCACTATTTTCACTTTTCCATCGCCAATGTCCTCCACTTGCTGCCTTATAGAATCATCTCCCAGATCGGAAGAGTAGAACTGCATCACCCCATCGTGAAGGCCCAGGAACCGACCATTAGAACCTTTGAAAGCCACGAACTTGGGTAGCTTAACGGTAGATCCCACATCGTACATTTTAAAACTCCCATTCTTGTGTACCTTATCCTCACCAGCGAACAGATAGCCCTCGAGCTCGCTATCTCCGCCTTGCTCCTTGTAAACAACATATTTGTTTTGCAGCAATCCGAGAGACACTTTGTTGGAAGCTGTATCTTCATATGACAAGTCAAAGAGAGTACAAGACTGGCTGGACAGATCATGGTTGGGCGAGTGTTCACCGGCAACGATCCCGCCGAGGTCTTCCCTGTTCCCCCAGAATCTGTTGTTGTAACAGCATTTTATGTGGGCGTAACCATTGCCTGCCTCCACAATCTCGTGCTTCACAAATGGACTCGTCAGATCATCATAACAGAATTTCAAATGCCCACTATATTCCCCATTTTTGGAATACCCCAAATACTTGTTATTGGGTCCCTTAAATGCTACGAATTGAGGAATACGCTCAGAAACCATGGCTGCAATTCACTGCTCCCAGTATCTTATTTTACCTCTCCACCCACGCCCATCCCCATCAATTTATAGTGCTAATCAGGAAGCCGTGAAATACGCGGACCCTGTGACGCAAGCGTGACTTGTCCTCCATTTCTCCGGTGTTCTTGGGCCTCTCAGTTTGTTGTCCTTTTTCGTAAGGCCAATGAATGCTGATGAACGTATCCTGCTTAGATGCCTTCAGATGGAGCACATGGATTGCAGGGTTAAGTTTGTTTATTAATTAATTAAAAAATAGAAGCAAATTAAAATTTAGTTTCTATTTTAAATAAGGTCCATGTTACATTTGTATAGATAATTTTTAAACTCGCCTCTATAATCATGTGTTTTCAGCATAGAAGATTGCAATCTATCTGACTTCCTTAGATGCCTTCACATGCACCATCTTAAATGCGACATTGACCCGGTTTATTAATTTTTTTAATTTATTAAAAAGTAGAAGAAATCAAAACACAATGGGCTATTGACCTTGTTTATTAATTAATTAAAAATAGAAGAAAATTAAAATAGAGCTGTATTTTAATTTTGTTGTAGTTTTTAATTAATAAATAAACGCCGTCAACATTGCATTCCATATGTTAAATAGACAATTTTTAAAGCCATCTTTTTAATCATGTGTTTTGGGCATAAAAGATTGTATTCTAGATCTTATCTTCCTTAGATGCCTTCACATGCACCCTCTTAAATGCATCGTTGGCCCTCATGCACCATCTTAAATGCACAATTGACATTATTTATCAATTATGTTAACTAGTGAAAAAATAGAAGAAAATTAAAATACACCGCAAGACAATGTTTTATATAACTAATTAAAAATTAGATGAAAATTAAAATACAACTCGAAACAAAAGGCATCTAACAAAGATAAGATAAATTGCAATCTATCTCGTCTTTCTTAGATGCCTTCACATGTACCATCTTAAATGGACCATTAACTCTTTTTATTAATTATTTTAAATAATAAAAAAATAGAGGATTTTTTAAAAAAATACACCATGCAACTACCATGTTTATTAATTAATTAATTAAAAAATAGAAGAAAAAAAAAATACTACTTGTATGCAAAGGCATCTAAGGAAGACAAGATCTCTTATGCTCAAAACACATGATTAAAGAGATAGCTTTAAGAATTGTCCATGCAATTTTGAACTTGTTTATTAATTAATTAAATCCTAAATAGAAGAAAATTAAAATACAATGGCATTTCCATATACTACATAGACAATTCTTAAAAGCATTCTCTTCAATCACATGTTTTTAACTTAAAAGATAGTGTAAAATTTAATAAAATATAATGTACAATAATTATGAAGTTTAACAATCCCATGTTGAGAGGTATGGAATCCGCATGAGCTTTTATTTATGGGTTTTCTCGTCTCGATCTCAATTTGTTGCTAGAGCCATGCCTACAAATTGTCTGCCCATTCATCAGGGTTTGATCCTTAGGATATACAATTTTCATCTTGCTATAACCCCTTTAGGTGGATCTCTTTCAAATCCCTCTAATCCCCTTTTGGACGCAAATCTGGTAATTGAGATCTCTAGGGGCCCTATGACTAAATCTACCTTAGCTATTGGTTCTTCCTCCAACCCCAAACTTGTCCCCGCCCATTTTAACCATAGCGAAGAAGGAACCCAAAAGTGGAGGTTCTTGAGTCTAACAAAGAGAAGGAGGTTGAGGAATATGAATCTTCTTCTGATTCAGAATTTCAATGGTCTCCCACCATTTCTGATTAGGTGCCCCCCTTCCCCCCTAATTAGGAAACCTCTAACCGTAAGAAGGCCCCCACTGATACTAAGGAAATGATTGTAAAACTAGAGGAGAATGTGGAGAGATAGGAAATGGTCATCAAGTGGCTTCTCTCTTAGTTGGATGTGGCAATCATAAAAATCAATAGGCTCAAACCATTGGCTGAGGCAGGCCTGAGAGAAAATAAACTTAAATATGGTAAATCTAACACATGTTGCTCTGTCACCTTCTAATTCAACATTTCAAAGCAGCTCCTATTTGCTCTCGTTGTCCACTTGAAATCCTTTGTATCTCGTCTCATTGTCTCAATCATAGGGCTACAAACTGAACTGAAAGTTTTGATAAACTTCTGGTAGAAACTAGCCAATCCATGAAATGATCTTACCTCCCCAATGCTTTCCAGTGTAGGCTATTCAATAATTGCTCTTACCTTCTCAAGATCCATCTTCAATCCATCTGTAGATATCAAAAATCCTAAATAGAGTAACTCTTCCTTCATGAAACTACACTTCTTAATGTTTATCAACAACTTCCCTTCTCTTAACCTCTGCAAAACGTGTCTCAAATGCAACATATGTTCTTCCTTGGTCTTATGGAATATCAAAATGTCATCCAAATATAAAATAACAAACTTACCCAATAATTTCTTTCATACCTCATGCATCAACCTCATGAAAGTACTCGGTGCATTAGTTAATCCAAAAGGCATCTGCAACCGCTCATATAGTCCTTCATTTGTCTTGAATGTTGTTCTCACTCATCTCCTTCTTTGATTCTGATTTGATGGTATCCACTCTTCAAGTCTATCTTTGTGTAGTATTTGGCTCCACTCAAACAATCCATTATGTCATTCATCCTAGGCAAAGGAAATCTGTACTTCATATTGATCTTATTTATTTCTTCAGTGTTAGTACACATCATTCTCCATTCTTTATAAGTGCTAATATTGTTGGCACTGTAAAAGGACTCAAACTTTCTCTGATCAAACCTTTCCTCAATAATTCTCGCACTTGTCTATTCAACTCCTCGTTCTTTGTTGGTGGCATCTAGTGTATTGCTTTATTAAGCAAAATAGCTTCGAAAATAAACTTCATGCAATGAGTGATACTCCTCACAGGGGGCAATCCATCAAGTACATTATCTGAAATGATGTCTCCATGCTCTGTCAGCAACTCCTTTATTTCTTCTGGTTGTTCCCCTTCATGCTCTGAATCTTCAGTCTTTTTAGGAACTAAGGAAAAACACACATTCTCATTTCTCATCCCATCCAGGAACTTCCTTCCATCCACCAAACAAATCCTAGAATTTGTAAAAACTTTACTCTTCAGAGGCTCTTCCAAGGGTATCAAGGTCTGTCACATCCCATTTGCAACAATAGTGTATATGTTCTTTATTCCATCATGTATTGCTTATCTATCATACTACCAAGGTATACCCACCAAGATATGATAAATATCTATAGGCATAATATCACATAAATATTCATCATGATAAGATCCAATCTTCAATTTTACCAAACATTTCTCACTTACCAGTATCTTATGATCATCCTAAATCTGTGCTATCTTATAAGTCTTAGGGTGCTTCAATCTATCCAACTTTAACTTATTCACCATCTCGTGTGAAACAAGATTATCTGAACTACCACTATCAATAATGATTTTATAACACTTATCAGATACTTTACATCTGGTCTTGAACAAAATTCCTCCTCTCGAGGGCTCTTCATCCTCTCCAGTGTGACATAAATCTCTCCTCATCACTAACAATTTTCTATCTTCTAGTTTATTAGTTGATCCAATATTGTCTTCTTCTACCAATGCTTCTCTTCCAGTGTTCTCTGCCTTCTTACATTCAAAAGCACGATGTCCTTCTCCTTGCACTTAAAGTAGGTTCCTCTAAACACTCTTTTATCCTATCTTTTGTCATCTTTTCCATAATCCTCATTCCTATATCAATCAGGTTCTCTTCTCTGGTAAAAATTTCGATCGTCCTTCTAGTATGAACTACCATCTCTACTCATTTCCTTGTCTTTGTTATGATTTGTATAGGGTTCTCTTCCTCTGGGATAGCTTCTTCCATGAAATCTTCCTCCTCTACCTCTTTGCTTCTACTTATGTATTTTGTTTAATTTCTGCTCCACCTTCAGGACATGTTTATAAGCTTCCTAAACACTCTACAACTTGATTAGACAGTTCATCTTGTATAGAGATCCACAACCCATTCAGGTATCTAGCAACTTCTTCGATCTCATGATTAGTATGTCTAGATCTGATATTCAACTTGTAGAATGCTTCAGTATACTCCTTCACACTAGACTCCTTCTACTTCAAGTTTTGCAACTTCTGAAACAGATTCACATGATAACTAGCTCGGATGAACTTCTATTTCAACTTGCTAACCATATGCTTCCAAAATTTAATCTTCTCTTGACCTCTTCACTGCCTATGTACCTGCAAATGGTCCCACCAAAGAGACAAATCACCTTTTAACTTAGTGCAAGCATCTCTCACCATCTTGTCTTCAGTTGTGCCCTCAAAATCAAAATACATTTCCATCTCTGTAATCCAATCTAGTAATTCATCTGAATCCAACTTGTCATCATAATTCGGTGGGTTGACATTTGGTTCGGTATTTTCTCTAGACAATGCTCTTATAAACATTTCTTCATCTGGTTCATTTGCCGCTACATTTTTGGTCCTTGTTCTCTAGTTTTCACTTCTTCTTCTTCATCTCTTCTCACATCTTCAATATGTCGACATCTTATCTAGGTCATTTTAACAACTTTCAATTGGGTTGCAATTCCATGCAACATTTTGATCACAACAGGGTCTGCATTTCCACATGCTCCACCACCTTTAGCATTCCAAAAAAATCCATAGAATGGAGTGCGGACCCAAGGGAAGATCGACCACATGTATAGGAACATTGGAAACAACGAACAAAGGCTCTGCAAGCTACGAAAGTGATTTGGAAGATTCGCTAATAGAAAATAGGTCCAAGCAATTCGGTTGTTCCATTTAGAAAACTATTTCAGATTCTAGAAGCAATAACTTTCTTGAAAAAGATCCAGATGTCTCGTGTTCTTAGGATAAGGTATACGAACATGTCCATAAACAAAATCCAGCTCTACAAGACCTAGTGAGAAAATGCAAAGAAACACAAAATGAAATACTGAAACTGCAAAACATGAGAAAAACTAAAAAGAAATTTATTTTGGTTGATGCAAGATTGCCATGAACTAGGGATGCTCCTGCATCAACCAAGTTCTCTCTCCTTTTACATTCATGGATCCCCCTTTTTTATGGTTAAGAACACTCTAGGTTTTGGTGCCCCTAATTCTACTAAAGTTTCTAACAAGAAAATTTCTTTCTCTGACAAAATCCTAATCCTATGTAAGAATTGGAAGGAAGGAAATGCCTCCACCTAGTAGGCCATCTCTTTTTTCCTTTGGCGGTTGGTTGGTTTCACTATTTTTGTTGTATTTTCTATTGATGGTTGTATCTCTGGTATAATTTGTGTTAGTTGCTGTAGTCAGTCTTTTGTTTTCTAGATTTATTTTCTGCTAGGTGTGCCCTTCTCATGTGCCCTAGGTGGCACTTTTTTGTGGGTTTGCAATACTTTGTAATGGTATAGATCCATCCTTCTTTTTATTAATCAGAACTATAATATTTAACAAAACTATTCTAGTTAAAAACATATTTTATAGAAATCTTTTTCTTTTGAATATTAACTATAAAATATAGTATAATTTAAAAATTCATAAAATTTTAAAATAAAAGAAAGAATTTAATATAAATAAAATATAATGTTTATGACTAAATGATAAAGTATATTTTGGGGGAAGATCAAAACCCTTTACAAAATTTTGATTAAATAAATACGAATGGAGAAATATAGAAAACACAAAGAACAAAAATAGGAAAAATACAACAACCCCAAAGCCCAAAAAATCTAACAAGTGAATGCAATTGTGACTTGTTTTGTGCACTTACTCTCCTCCATTCTCTGAATGCTCTTGGACGTATGAGTTTTCCTTTACCTTAATGCCACTAAATACAATCTAGTGCATTCACATGAATGTTAACTTTATTTTCTTAGAGGCATTCACGTTATCATACTTTGACATGTCCATACTACTAATAATTGCATAATGTTGGGATAGATTTTTGTGCATTCTTGATTCAATGTATCTTATCTTCTTAGTCATCTTCACATTATTACATTTTCCATATTCGTAATACTATTAATTATGATTGGTTGTAAATGAAGGTAATGTAAATTTCATAGATTGAGTCTCTCTAGGTGTGCATATGATATTTCAAATTAAAGTCAGTCACGATAGTATCATACATAAGAAAATTGATCTCTTATTACATTAAAAATTGGGTAATTACATTAATTAATTTTTCATATAAGTTAATTGGATTCAAATATCTACAATCATATTTCCTTAGTCTATCTATAAACATGTAGAAGGCAGAGTAATAGATATCTTACATCTCAATAAATTCTTTTCAATAGTCAAATAAAATAACTAGTGGCTTTACATATTTAAGAGTCATTAAATCATGAAAATGGTTCTGTTAAAACAAATAGATTAAGTAAAAGTAGGACAAAAAATTATTCATAAGGAGAAATAATTGTCAACAAAAATGACCAAGTTAAAATGCATTTAATAAATAAAGGGAATATGTATTGTTAAGTATGAATTAACTTTGGGTATAGTGATTAGAAAGTATTATTTTGATTTCATTATTGATGGATTTTGTTCATATAGATTAAGGTATCTTCCTAGTGGCATTTGTAATTAAAACCAATAATAATAGCAACAATTATAATAATATTTCTCTTATCAAAATTCATGTTTACATTAAATTTCTCCTTCATTTTAATTGATTGTGAAAATAAATTAAATTTTAAGTATGCCTTCGACATTAAACTAAAAAGAGAGATAACTAAAATACAACATAAAATAAGTCACTACAAATAATCATAGTAAAATCATTTAGCATAACATAATAATGCATCTTGGGGGATGACCCTTTTGCGAAATGTTGGGGCTTCTTGCCTATAGTTTCTATAACCTAGGTTTAAACCTTGTGGGTTTGTCCCTATTGTGTTAACAATAGAGCATTCTTTACCTTTGGGAGAACCTTGGAGAAATGGTGGGGCTTCTTACCTGTAGGGCCTACATCCTTAGCTCAAACCATAAATTTTAATAGGCATGTGAGTGAGACTGAGGAAAAATGAGTAGAGATAGAAGTGGACGAAGTGAAATGGGTTTATTTGAAACCCTAAGTGAGGGGAGCGATGTAGATGATGAGGATGATGATGGTGGGAATGTTGTAGTTATGGGCTAGTGGATGGGTTAGCTCTTTGGTGGATTGCTCTTTTTGTCTGTTCAGGTCTCTTTGTGGCTACTTTTCCTTGGCAGAGACATATCTTTCTCATGCTTTAGGTTGGGGCAGTTGGTTCTTGACCTTCTTTGCTACGAGGGTATTTGCTTAGTGTTGGCTTCTAGGATTGTTGTTCTTGCTTGTTTGGTCCCTTTTCTTAGTTTGGAGGTTGTGGCAATGGGTGGTTCCTTTGTCCCCTATGGTTTTAGGTATGTTAATGCCATTTTTGGGTGTACTGTTTCTCAAGGTCATAGTGTTTCATTTGGAGGGATCAATGGCTTTGTGGAGGGAAACATAATGGTTATCATTGGCTCTGACTGTAGCTTCCATGACTTTTTCTTGAAGCTTTTTCTCTCTGCTCATTTCTCAATTTGGTGGTGCTAGGGTTTTTTTCCTAGCTTATGAGGTTGTGGCCCTTTCTACCTCCTCTAGGGGGTATTTTTAGTGTTTATTATGGGGTTTATTGTCTTTATGCGCCTTTATCTTTAGCCCCTGTTATGTTTCTTTCATGGAAATGGTTTTGCCTACCCTTTTTGTGTTATGTTGGCTTCCATATCTTGTGGAGCCTTTTTTACAGATAAGCTCTATTTTTGTTTGAGTCTTCTCTTAGGTTTTGAGGCATTGTTTGGCCTTGTGAGCTTTTTAGGAGCCTTTTGGTCTCTATTTTGTAGGTTTTGGTGCTGGGGTCATGTTTCCCTTTCTTTAGTTCTTTTTCTCCATTATTCCTATGGAGGTAGAGTCCTCTCTTATTAAGTTAGAGAGTCTTTGAGTGGGAAAGACTAGGGCTTGGTTGTCTCATATGCTTTCTTCCTCTTCTCCTCACTCTTTTGAGGTGGTGGAGTCTCCTATTGAGGTGGATATTGGCTATGTGGGAGAGGTTGGAAGCTCTTGTTTAAAGGATTTTCCTACCCAGTTTTAGATCTGTGGCTGCTTAGGTGCTAAGCATGCTCAATTTTGCCTCTTCTTGTTGTTGGGTTCTTCCTCTTGTTTTGTTGTTTAGGGGGATTCTTCTATGGAGGTGGAGATTGTCTATGCTGGAGATCTGGGGACCTACTATAAGTTAACCTTTGTTATTCTATTCTTGATGGTTATGGGAGATTCCAAAACCCGTGGTGTTTGACTGGGGAGCTTGCAAAAACCCCTTATTACTACCCTTCTTAATGGCTCTTTCTTTCTTGGAGATGGAATTTCTATCTATTTATTGAAAGGTTATGCGAGCCATTATAAAACCCATTATTTTAGTGTATTTTTTTATGAAATATCTTTTTGTTGCTAGAGATGAAGGTTATAGGAGCCTTAACAAAACCCATGTTTTAGGTTATGGGAACCTTTCAAAATACTTTATTAATGTGTATTTGACATCTATTGTTTGATGGATTAGGCCTTGTGGGTGTCTCGTCCAAATCCTTGATGCCTAGTTGTTGATATTTGGCTATCAGTGGGTTATTTGATTCTTAATCAAATACATTATAATGCATCCTAGGAAAACTCTTTTAGAGAAAACCAATTTTAAATGTTAAATTTAATGTATCAATTGACAATAATATTTATTACAAAATAATTTGGGCAAGGAACATAGAAGATAACACCATCAGTAAGATCTATTAAATTACTACAAACATAACATAACCTCAAAATATACTATGTAAGTTTCATCTCAAGCACCCAATAAATAGTAAAAAATAATATATACAATCACTAAAGGAGATTAAAAAAATATTTAATATTAATATAAAAAAAGTGATGCATAAATACCTTATTCAAATTCTAATGCTCAAATACCAAGAAGAGTAATCACGCTAAATATAAATATTTCTAGTACACCTACCATAAGTGTAATGGATGGAACTAGGGTTTACAAGTTTATGCATGGAAACTAGGAATTAAAATTATCTCCAATAATTACATTCAGAAGGAAAATGAACTCAATAGGCTCAATATCAAACTTATTAGGAAAGTGTTAAGAACAAGGTGAATTTAGTACTCCTTGATTAAGTTGAAAATGAGATATGAAAATGATGTAAATTGAATGCAAAGAAATAGGGTTAAAGATGTGAAATTTAAAATAATCAACATGCACGGACAATTTCAGATCAAATATGTGTTGGCAATTGACACTCATTTGGTTTCTTATGTTGTCATTGATGGAAAAATCGGCAACATATTTCGGTTCACCAACACCCGACATACACTTCACCGACATCAAGAATTTCAAAGGTAACCGACAAACTAGGTACCGGCATGGGAAGTCGACATCACTTGGAGATCCGGTAAAGGGTAGTATCTGGAAAAGTATTTTATAATTCATATATATTTGTAATGAGCTGACATGAATTATCATTTTGTATGTAAGCCGACATATGGCATAAATGTTTGTAAGGGTATATAAATCAGTCTATTAGGTTATTTAAGAATAACATTCGTGGTAAGATCTAAAATGCGAAGTTTATGTATGAAAGATCATTTGTATGCAAAAGAAATATTTTGTAGCTCATTTATAAGGTACCCATAAGGTGTATGTTATTCCAACAAGGGTTTAGGGTTTAAGAACCAGAACAGTCAGAGCCTTAACTGGAACTCAATCAGGCATAGCAGATGCATTATATGAGTTCAGTTTTGCAGTTTTGTATCAGAAAGTGATTGTAGTCAGTGAGAGTCTTGGTAATGAGCAGAGTGCCTTCCTACATGTGCACGCCCCTATTATATATAATATCTATTCATATTGCCAGTGAACTAATATTGTGGGTCACAAATCCCACCGTGGTTTTTCCTCATTGAGGTTTTCCACGTATAAACTCTATGTGTTATGGTGTTGATTTATGTGATTGCATTATTTGTTTCAGTTACATGTATTTATGTTTACAGGTTGATGAATGAATGCTTTGATAAGGCTAAAATCTTATATTCTAGTAGAAAACTGATTCACCCTCCGCCCCCCTCTTAGTGTTCTTGGATTCCAACAATATGCAAACATAAAGTACAAATTCAGAAATAGGAAATAAAGAGGAACCTATGTCCAAAATTTGGACACAAACTTGTAGGAAAATGGTTCTTGGGCACCACTATTCAGGATTGTGGGATACAAACAAAAGGGATATTTTTGGGATTTGGATGTTGTTCTAATCTTTTTCTTGAAATTTCATCAATAGAGTATTGAACAATGGTGCTCACATGACCTTTTCCTCACTTTTTTCACCTCTACAAAAGTTGGTTCTATTCAACTATGTCTACTCTTTCCAAATATATATTTGTTATCCTAAATCTGTCAGGTGCATAGATTAAAGAGAAAATTATCGTTGGGTTGATAGGATTTTATCTAAGTCAAACCCTAGTTTTGAAATTAACCCTATGATGAATTGAAATAAAATGAAAGGTGTTCCCTTATTAGGAGAGAGATTGGATCTAAAATTGAAATGATTGATTAAAATAATTATACCTTCAATTGATGATGCAATTCTCTTAGGATAAGTCCTCCTTGTATTAATGTAATAACATGATAAATCATATTATCTTGTTTCTAAGTTTGAATGTGTGACAATTTTTTGCATCGACGTTTTTAATCATTCTAGACAATCCATCATTAGGACGAAGAATGCTAGAGGAGAAGAAATGATTTTTTTTTGCATACCTGGAGACTAAATAGAGGAGTGGGGGGGAAGGGAAGAGAAGGTGGTATAGAAAACTAGGGGAAGATAGTTTTCTTTTCCACCCTCTTTCCCCCTCCCCATTCTCCACTGTTTAGTCTCCAAGTGTGCAACAATATTCATTTCTTCTCTACTATTATTCATCCTAATGATGGATCACATAGTACAACTTGATATGTTGATGCAAAACACTGTCACACAATCGAACCTAGAAACAACATAATAGGTCTATAGATTTTGGAAATCTCATATCATAAATGATAAATCATTATAAAACACAAAAAAATATAAAATCACCATGAAAATATAATTGAAGATGAATTGTTGTAGGATTGCTCCTAAATCATGATTGCTCTTAGAATTGGTATGATAGCATAATAATAAGATGATAATGATAGATTAGAATGTGATGTGTTGAAATGAATTATGAGGGATGCCTTGTATAGGAATAACATTGTATAATCACCTTCTACCTAACTTAAAATAATCATTTTTTTTTACATTCAAGATAACTCTATGAATGGAAATGCTAACATATTATCCTCCCAAAATTTTATCCCAAAAGCATTAAGCATTGGTGCTTGGGCATCATTATCTCAACAAAATAGGATTGAATTTTCAAGATTAGTTTAGGAAGCCATAGCATCTATTGTTTATCCTATGCAAGAGTTAACATTGTTTTTGTTTTTCACAAGGCTTACCAGAAGTAAACAAAGGCAAGGAAGCTTATGCATACTATGATTATTTTGCTAACAATTTTGTTATGTCAAGTGTTGTTGCCTCATATATACAAAATACCCTTTGCTCCAAAATAAATTGATCTTCAACTCTCATAGCGACACCATTGTCATCTTCATAAGAATCATAAGAACTCACAGTCTCCTCAAAGAGATGTCATGATTGTGGAAGTATATTTTCCCCATAAGAACGAACATAATTCCTCCCTCACGAAAGGCCTTTAGTAACTTTTTTAAAAAGAAAGTTACAACCGACAAGTGAAAATACCCATTTACAACTTGAGACATCTTGCTTCCATGGTTATATTCATGCAATTTGTGGGAGCATCACAAGGCACGTGGAAGGTATAAATAAAAACCAATTGGGTTGACTTTTTTTCTATTTTATTTAATTTATTATGACTCATGTAGAATGTTAGTAGTGGCTTGGAAGTTTTATTTTAATTGATTGATCAAGTTCTGCCTAAAGATTAAAAAAAATTTGTCAATGAGCCATGGTGACATGATGGCTAGCTCTCTAATTTCTTCTTTCAATCGGTAATACAGTGATATGGCATTGCAATATAATGCTGGGCATATTCATAATTACCTTCCAATATTGCTTTAATTTACATTATCCAATGACGATATATGTTATGCTTCACTATGGCCTTTTAAAAGAAAACCAAGTATTAAGGGTAGAGTTAGTGATAAAGGTATGTTGAGTTGTGTTGTCCTTCATGAGATATTTTAATTACATTTTGATAAGATATGCTTAAAATGAATCTAATTACCTAAGAACTTTTGAAATAAATTGTAGAATGTGAAGAAGGTTTGTTTTATGAAAATTTTCTACATTCTATTGTTCTTTTAAGATTTGAAAGAATAATGTCCATCTCTAGTATACTTTATGGAATTTGGAGTTTCCCATGATGATAAATTTGATTGGACTATCAATTATTTTCATATGAGTCAAATGGGGTTGTCATCCTCATGGGTTGTAGGTGCAAGGAATTCTCTGGTTTAAGCTTAATCAATTCTCCCATGGAGATTATCATGGTATAAATTGGTAGCATCTTGAATAAGGAATTCTCTGGTTTAAGCTTAATCAATTCTCCCATGGAGATTATCATGGTATAAATTGGTAGCATCTTGAATAAGGAATTCTCTGGTTTAAGCTTAATCAATTCTCCCATTGAGATTATCATGGTATAAATTGGTAGCATCTTGAATATATACAGATACAACTCATGTGGTTAACAATTCTTGGCTTTAAAATTTTTTTGGGTAATGCATCTGAGCAAGGTCTACACCAATGTCTGTAATTGTCACATGAAGTAAAATTCATAAAACCATTTTTTTTAGAAAGTCTTACTTAGTGGAAGTTTTCTTAGAAAATAGATCCTATGTAAATTCTGATTCAGTCAACAAAAGAGCCATGTGCTCTAGCCATTGGCAAGAGGAATTTTTGTTTTTTTCATGCTTTAAGCATTTTAGATGGAGAAAGAAATAGTAAGCTTGAAGGTTGAAATAATTATATGCCATTAATGATAATAATATTAGGTTCAATAAATGAACTTCAAGTTTTTGATAAGATAAACAGGTTTTATAGGGACCTGAAACCTAGAGTATTACAGACCAAGGCCAACAACCAAATAGACCGAAAAACTAAGAAGAACATGAGACAAACCCGACATAGACTAAAAGCTAAAAAACAAAAATAGCTGAACCAAAAAATAGGGCAAAGCACTCAGCTAAGAGAATGCGTCAATTCATTATTTTTCTGAATAATAATCCTATTAATTTTCTCCAAATCCTCCATGATGAATCTGGAGGTTCCCTAGTCCTGGCTCTAGCTCCTAGTTCTAGTACAAGGACCTGAGCTAGTCTTCCCACCAACAACACTCTGTCCACCCTCTGATGCAATCTTTTTCTGCTTTTCCCCCAAGGGAGGGTCACCGACGATGGTCCTGGTTCTATAATCATTATTTTTTTCCAAATCATCAGCACTATCATTCAACACTTGCCTACTGATTTCCACCAGATTGTTTAGGTTTTTGTTGATCTCACTCACATCCTCTTCCAACTTCTCAATTTTGCACTCTTGGTCAACCTTCATAGTTTCCACATCCTAAGAAATTTTCTGGATCATACTCATAATCTTCTCAGTTTCATTGGGCCCAGGGGATTCCGTGAAAGTGTCAACAATTCCTTTAATCCCATCTTTTAGTGATCCAATTTCCTTCTCCACCCACTTCCAACAGTTCTCTCGACTTCTAGTAGACTCCAATAGCATATTTCCCATCACCCTCTCCTCCTTTATCTCGCCTTTATTTTCCTTAATCACAAAGCCCTATTTCTCATCATCCACCTTGATAGGGATGTCCAACCTAATCTCATGGTCCAGGACTTTGGACCCACTAGATTTGGTTAGTTTTTTCTTTTTTTGGTGCGTGGCTTTAGGTCTTGCATTTTCCTGCTGCTAGATTTGAACTTACTAGCCACCCACCTTGGAGGATTGATTTCCCTACTACTGTTAGTTCTCGGGGTCACCATAAGCTCCCCTTATTTCTTTGGTCTATACTCAGGGTCCTCCATATCCTTGATATCACACCAATTCATGGTAGTACCATTGTCATCCTCATCCATCTCTGTATCAGAAACCAACTAAACATCAGGGTTAGAGGAGGAAATACGGGTTTTATCCTTAGGGGAGGGTTTCACTTCATGAGCTTGGGTGTATTCCATAATCAACAAGATAAGCCCTTCATGAATCACAGGGTTATCTTGGTTTTCAAAATATTTAACTAAACTATTCTCCAAGGATGAAACTAATTAAAAGAGAACAAAAATAAATCTACCATGCCTAAAATGGTTTAAGATATTAAAATAAAAATAAATGTACCAATTAAAAGAGAATGGAAATAAATCTACCATCCAGAGTGATGTACCTCATGATGAATTTTGCCATATCAGCCCAGAGGGAAATCAACTCTTTCCTGTTATAGCCATTGTCCACCATCTCCGTAGCCCTTAGTCTTTCCTTTTCCTTATTATAAAAGGCATCAATAGCCTCCTCACCCGACTTCCTGTCTCTATAGAATTTTCTTCCTTTTATATCTAGACTAGTAACAGTGGCAACCAGGTTTTTGTTGACTTGAAACTCCACACCAAAGGTAGTCAGCACACCCTTATTCCAACCTTTAACAAAGCTTTCCATAACAATGGTAGAATAATCATGCAATCTCTCCAAAAAGGGCACCATCTCGCCATCAGAAATTTCCTCCCAAATCTCCTTATTCTTCTGCCACTTATCATAGGTTGTGGGTTCAAACCTATTCTTTTCATCTCCCATTCTAAAGCGCGAGCAAATCAGAGACTCCAACTAAACTAGGAGGAAAGAAAACCAGAAATAGGGCAAACTGAAAGGTCTAAAACTTCTCAAAGTGGTAATAATTCGAAATACTGCCCCAACTGCTCCCATCCTATCATAATCTTTCATCATAAATTTCATTGTAAAGGCCAAAGAGCTTGGCATCATTTCTTGCTAGGTCGGATAGGCTTTTTAGGAAACTTTCCTCTCCTCTCCACAATTTAACCACTACATTACCCACCGCCAAGTTGGCCAAATGACCCGCTGGTTTGTTTCCTTCCCGGAAAATGTGCGAGATCTTGAAATCCTCTAGGCTGACTATCAAGGCAATCCTTGATTAAGCTTGAAATAGTCCAACTAGGCACCATACATCCCTTAATGCACTTGACAATGGTAAGCGAGTCACTCTCCAGCCAAACCTATTTGATCCCCTCCTTGCTTGCCATGTGTAGTCCAATGTAGGCAACGCTGGCCTCCACAAAATGGTTAGTCAGGGTTCCTAAAGGGAGCACCATCACATAGACTAGCAAACCCAAATGGTTCCTGCCACTCCCCCACAGCCAGTCAGCCCAGGAAATTAAATTCAAGTTGACATAACAAAGATTTAAAAATACATATGCCATCGCATTAGTATCCAATCTTATAGTGTGATTCTACAATGGCCAAAGAAATTATGCATTATAATTTTTAGAGGGATCTAATGGTTCTAGGAGTGAATATGGCAAAAAAATAGGTAGTCAAGTACAGTTATCTTTTATATCAAATTGTAGAGTTCTATTGCATATATAAGTGAGAAAGGCCATTCCAAATTTAATTTACATGATTGTTAGTAGCTCAAATTCAACATGTATTGAATTAATTCATTTGACTTTCCATTCATATTTACTTTTGATGCTAATCTAATTCCAAGAGTTAGCATAGGGAAAGACTACTAGACTACCACAAGCTTATATATAATTGAGATCTAATCAGTTTATTATGAAGCCACCATTATTAATGAATGGTTCCACAAGATTAAAACCTTGGAAACCAGCCCTTGATACAAGTGGTATGATGTTGCATTAAATAATATTTAACAATCTTAATCTTTTGTATAGAGTCACCTTAATACAAGAGAGTGAATGTAGTAGTTTATGATTACAACAGTAGCAATAGAAGTTACAGTTTAAGATATGTTTACATAAGAGCTTGTAATTATATAAGACTGTCTAGGTGAATTTGTTAGTTCCTTACCATTCTTGTTCAGTAAAACATTTTCTATCAAGGAAGAAAGGTTGTCTTCCTTTGACAAACTGTTGTTTTGGATAAAATTAGTAGATTTTAGTGCAAATAAATTTGCTCACACATGTTTAGAATTCTTCCAAATCCATTTACTGGGTATTTCTCTTCATTCTTTCCCCTTTTTGAAACATATTAAATTTTTGAATTTGGCTAATAAATGTAAAATTTATTTTTGTTTGAATGTTAACCCTTTATAGCAATCTAAAATTTGGAAATTGTTAGTTACGTTATAGATTTCTATCATTTGAGTCCAAATTATGCCTACTGTCATTGGTTATAGATGAGTGGGAATTCTATAATTAAGTCTTGATCCTTCACAATTTTCCTTATGTGCTTAACCTATGATAAACCATGACCAATTAGATCATGAGAAGGAGGTAGGATCTACTATATCATTCGATGTGGAAGGATTTTCAGAAGTGTGTTTTGTGAATGGACTTCCCTTATGGACTAAGTACCTCTTAAATATTCCTTTGTATTGAACTGACCAGTAAATGTTATCACTTTGAAAACACATTACCTAAGTTCAACATCGTAAGAGTTGAATGTCTGGTAAAGATTGGTCTTTGGATGTTGTTTATCTATCTTAATAAATGTCTAGATATCATAGGGAGATGATTGAGACGCCTTACATTGTGATCATTGATTAGCATTGAGGACACCCATGAGTATACTATTTAGGTTTATTTACATTCTCCTTACATTTAGGTATATGTTCAATGGACAAATGTTAGAGATATTGTTTTATGAGTATATAGGTATGCTGACTTGACTATTGTTCACGATGTGACTATATTCCATCATGATTGCCATCACATATTGCTAGATCCTTTGAGATGGGTCGGGCTTCTCTTGAGATCTATTGATTGAAGGTATTAATTCATTTAAAACTATTTGTTGCTTAATTATTGAAAGAATAGATGACTCTTATTTACCTCTTTTCTTGTAGGTCTAGGTGTGCTTTGATGTACAATTGAACCTGCAATGTAATTTATTTTTTCTTGTCCTTTTATTTTACATGTACAAATTGTAATGGTTGAAGATAAACTTATTGTATATTAAGAGTTTTACAAGAAGTCAAGTATTTGTAGTTTGGAATATTAACTTTGGATTATATTTATTGTAATCATTAATCGCTACATTTTAATTAGAGATTATTGGGTAGTTGAAAATAGGGCCTTGATACCAAAAATATAATTTATATGAAAAGTAACAATGTTTAAGTTGGGAAAAAGGTGAATTGAACTTTGAAATGACATAGGATCCATATAAGCATGAAATAAAATAATATAAAGGGCACACTTAAAATTAAGGCCCAAATAAAAAAGTGTTGATTTAGTAAAGTGAAATACGACTCATAATATTAGATTAAATATTAATTTAAAGCAATAAAGGTCCTATAATGTATAGAGGAAGGAGAAATAATAAAATGAATGCTAGAAACAAGAAATTAGACTCTCTAATTAAAGGAGTACAATTTATGATGCTACATTTAGCCCCTACTTTAGCAAAGTATAACCTTATGGTCATACTCACAATAAGTAGAAGTGATTGCATCTGAGAGTGAGATAAGATAAGGATAGGAGATCAATAATTTTGAGGGATGATCAAGTCCCCAAGAAAAGGATCCAATCAATACATGCATGTATTGTTCAAATATACCCAAATAAAAAAATGTTAGTGATAAACAAAAGTTCCAAGTCAGCTAGTTGAATAGACCTCAATGTTAAATGTCTCAACTACTCATATCATCCTCGACATGTTATTGCAAGAGCACAAGTGTGCTTATACAAAGAACAAGGATATACACCAATTGAATGGAGAAGAAGAAACATGAATTCTACATCTAGTAAGGATTTTCTTACTATGAGCCATATGAAAAGAGAAAAGGACATGACAAAAGGTTGTTTTATGTGACATGATTTATGATGATTTTTTTTTTCTAGAATGAAGCATCTCATCTAAGACAAGTGTCTAGTTTCACGAATGTGACAACCTATATAAGATAAATAATAGACAATATGGAAAAAAATATTTGGTTCCAAAATGAAACATGAGGATATAACAACCTGTCTAGGACAAATGATGGACAAACTAGAAAAAATCTAGTTTCAGGAATTAAACATGAGGATGTAACAACCCATATAAGACAAATGATAGATAAATGGAAAATATCTAGTTTTCAAAATGGAATATGAGGATGTAATAATATATATATCAAACAAATTTTGGTTGATGAATATCCATATTGATTGAGAAATCCAAAAATTGAAGAAGGATAACAAAAAATGTAACAAGGAGGCCACATATATGCCCCACCTTAAGACATCAACATAGTCCTATGGGGGATTTGTGCGTGATTACAATGGTAGGCTTGTCTCGGCAATGATACTCCCACTGGACACTCAGATAAACCATTATGTTGAGGAAAATGTAGCCTACATTGGGCTTAAAATGGCTAGCCATGGAGGATTTAAGAAGGTATGGTTGGAGAGTGATTCATTAAATATAATAAATTGTTTGAAGAAAAAATCTCCTCCTAGCTGTACAATTAACCATTTAATGCAAGAATGCTTTGAAATGATGCCCAAATTTGAGGCTATTAAAATATCACATGTTTTGAGGGAGGATAACAGTCTAGCTGACCATGTGGTCAATCTCGGTTTGGTTAGAGATGATGAAAAGTGGTGGCAGGAAGGGGATTCCTTCCCATTCTAGTTGTGTGAGTTGACAAGGAAGGACACCAAAAATATATCTTCACTTGAACATTAATGATGACAGATCACATGTATAGGACTATTCATAGAAAGAAGCAAAGGAGAGTTTCTAGATTGTTCCTATACCTCTATTTGTTTTGAGTTGGCCTGAAGCCTGGTTTTTGTGTTGTCGGAAAGAATTACAGAAGCAATATCATAATGGGGGGAGACAAAAAATAGAATGGAGCCATCCTCATGCGAGGTTTGCGAGAAAAATGAGGAGGTCTAGAGGAAAATCATTGATTGGGGAATGGAGCCCTTTGTTCGAAAACTTCACGGACAAAACCATCATCTCACAGACTTGTTGGTGAGCAATTGAGATAATGGGGTGCTACGTGTGTATGGGACAGAGTTCAGAATCGATGAATCCTTTATTTATGAGATTTCTGGGCTCAGTATGGAGGGTAGGAAATTTTTTAGGGAAAGGAAGAATTCAGAAGAAGCCCTCTCAATTTTCTATGAAAAAAAAAGTCAAAGGAGAAGGGTTAAGAAGAACCAAGATGATGACTACAATAGGTTGGACCTTCAGAGTCTTTGGGTGGACATGGCAGAATTCATAATGAGGTGCATAATCCTTGATGGCTTCTTTGCTAGTATCTTCTATTACCATTTCACAATTCTCAATCATTTTAGGCATGACAAAATAATTTTCATTATGTTTTACTTGTTATCTTCATTGGAGTTATCTATTAGTAAACATTCTAAAAATGAGGATAATTTGGTTCTACATGAGGGTTTAATCTTCCAAATCAAGGATTATGTGAAATCCCATGAGGTTAAACTCTCCCCTACTCTAAAAAACCCTAAGTCTTTAGCCAACCAAGAGGTGCATGAGGTTTTAGATACATAGTTTGACGATGCAGAGGGCAGAATGGCTATGGACTGGAATGATGTCCAGGTGTCAGATGACTCAAATTATAAACCATCGAAGGAGGAGAGTCCCATGAAGAAGACCACTCCTAGTACTAGTAGTAGCAAAATAACCCACCTAGATGGGCTACTCAAACAAAATATTGGAAAAAAGGTGAAGATTCTTGACAAAGAGGATAATGAAATAAAATTTGACATCCCCCTCTATGTGGACCCCAATGAGACCAAAGATAATGAAATAGATGTTGATAAGTTCTAGGGGAAGTCGCTGATGTGATAATTTCCAGGAGAAGTCCCTGATGTATTAGGAGAAGTGCTTCTGATTGTTTTTTGGGGAATTTAATATTCTGAAACAGATGATTAAGGATCTGATTGCCACTTTCATTGAGATTCCAACTCCAGATAAGACTAACAAACTCCTCAAGTTGTCCCAATAAATTGTGAAATACATTAAGGTTATGAATACTGAAAATGAGGTTAAAATCGACAAGCTGTAGAAAGAGACACAAAAAATAAAGAGTAAACTTATGGATCTGGTGGAGGTTAGCAAGGAAGCCATGCATAACAGTGTTGAGGGTCTCAAAAGAGTCAATGTGGAAATTTCCATGCAGAAGAAGCAGATGACCAGAGCTGAGAGATCCCCAAATATCAACTTGGCTAGGATGAATTAGGAGGTGCAGGCATCCACGAGACTGTGTGATAGGACCAAGAGCAAACATCAAGTAATGGGTAGTTCGAGGTTCATTATGGAGGAGCTCCATGAGATTAATAATAAAGCTTTCAAGAAGAATTTTGAGCTTATGAAAGCATAATAAAGTGACCCAGAAGAATGTTGAGCTTATGAAAGCTCTTAGTTTGTTTTTCTTGTGCGTCTTGTTTAGGTCTATTTTTTGTGGTTCTCTATTTTTGGGTGAATCCCTTGTTTCTGTAGTTGTTTAGTGGCTGGTTATACTTTGGTTACCGTGTTTATTTTTTTGTTGGATTTGGGTTTTGGGTCCCTATAAAATCCATTTATCTTAATCAAAAGCATAGTCTTATGTTGATGTCTTTAGGTGGAAAAGGTCAAGGATAAATACCTTTGTCACCAAGGAGATATAATTTTTTTTAAAAATGTATGCATTCCAAGCTAGTAAGAAATATCCTTGTACAAGATGTGTTTCTTTAAGTGAGGAAGAGATTATTGTAAAGAAGATATCTGGCAACAAGCGTAAAGGGATCCTTTTGAGGGAGGTATGTTTGACAAAGGGTAGAAGATATCTTTGGATAAAGATATCTATCTCCAACATGACATCTTAAATCAAGATAACATCCTCAAGAGGGAAGGAGAGCAAGAATGCACACCTTTCCTATTTCTAGGAAAGTGGATTCTTAGTAAAGGATTACACACTTTCTATCACTAAGGATAAATTATTCATAAAATAACATATTATTTCAAGGAAATAAGAGGTCCTAACTAAGGAACACCCATCCAATAAAAAAGAGTATTTTCATGAGGGATAAATAATTCTATGCAATAAAGGGCATCAAGTTATGAAAGATGCAACTCAACAGAGGGAAAGTAGATCCTTAGAAAGGAGAAACAATTGAAAACTATTCTTTCCCCCAAGCATGGAGACAATAATAACTAGGCTATTATGCTGCTATCCAAGTATGATTGCACCTAAAATTGTACCACTATGAATGACAATGAGCCTCAAATATGTAAGCTAGAAATGTCACATAATGAAGAGCAACATAATAAGAAGTTAAATGTTATGTAAAAGAAATAATATGAGAGAAAAACTCACAACCACCTACAATTTGAATGATACAACTTAAATTAAGTTGTTCAATCCAAATCATCACATTCATTGGTGGAATGGTCATGGATTTGATGATACTTGCAAAGAGAAGGGTTGTGTTGATTTTATTTATGATTCTTTCTTTGATATTTAAAAGGGGGAGTAATCAAGTTGACTATGAGAATCTCATACCAAAGACTCTCTTGTTTCAGTGAAAAGTTGTAAGAATACATAGATACACTACACAAGGAGAAAGGGGATATCGAAAAAGGAGATTGTAAACTTAAACCCTCTTTTGAAAAGTGTGATGTATAATTCTCATGAGCCTCAAAAATTTATTGCACACATCTGCAATTATGTCCATTGCATCCATGTTTAGAATCAAATGTGGGTGTGAAATATCTAGAAGAGAGGGTTCATTCTTAGTTTCAAAGTCTAAATATTCCCAATCATCATCAAGACATGTTCTTGAAGAAGAGGTTGTAATAAAATTTGAATAAATTTGAACAAATGACACACAAGGATCCTCTAAGGCATCATACTTTGATTGAGGGACCTTATATCTACTAAAGGAAGGTGTAAAGTATAATGTGCCACAATTTCTTCTAACAAAGCATTATTGGTAGGAGACAACGTTATTGACGGAATCACAGTGTGAAAGAGAGATATGCATTCTACTTCATCATTAATAATATTATAAGGAGAAGGATGAATATTGATTTTGTGGACCTCATTGTTATGTATGAATTTGATTGTGTGGTGAAGAGTAGAAGGGACTGCTTTCATAGAAAGAATCCATAGTCTACCTAGAAGAAGCTTATGATTGAGATGGTTGGGCATAACATGGATAGGAGTGGGTAAAGTCATGGATCCTTCTTTGATAGGTAATATGACTATAACAAGTAACTCTCTAGCAACCTTATCAAAATCCATGAACAAATAAGCCTAACTTATCTTATCTAATATGTTAATGCGACAAATATTAAGGCTTGAACCATGATTGATTAAGGTACATCTTATCTTATGATCATGAAAGCAAGGTTTGATCATAAGGGAATCATTTCTATATTCAAACTCTAAAGAAGGAAATTAATCTTGTGAGAATGTAATATCATTTGGTTTAGCAGAAGGAGGAGAAACTATCTTTTGTAAGGCTTCTCGGATCAAACCATGGTATCATAGTTAAGTATGAATCAAGTCTCAAAGGGAGATTTTAGATAAGGTAGCATGAAGTTGTTCAACAGGACTAGGTTCCCTACCAACATGTTGTGGAAGATGGGAGATAGAGGAAGTGAAGTGAGAAGAATAACCTCTCACATGTGAAATACTTCACAATCTTGATCAAAATGGAGGAAGGGGTCATTGTTTAGTCTCTTACCAACAAAATCCATCTTCCAATTTATTTTATTTAATCTCAATAAAAAACTATTTGATTAAGGTTTTTTTGGGTTTCCACTTTCAATTAAGCATACTTCATATTCTAGACAACTTGAGCAGTTATATTCGATAACTTTAAAATGGATTTGGGGTTAGGAAAAGGGACAATAACAATCTTGAAAAGAGCTAGGCAAGGGTAATCAATTTCAAAGAAATCTTCACCAACAACATACTTCATTAAGACTTTTCCCTTTTGCTTATCTTTCAAGGTGGTCCCTTTCACCTCAACTCTATCGCAACTCAAATCTCTTTTTGTTTCTTCTAATTTTACAATCTTTGCTACCACCAATCTCCTCCATGGATTCCACAAATTTAGAATCCTTATCCCTTAAAATTCATTAGAGTTAGATTTAGAACCACCCATCTATTCAATGGCCATCTAAGTATCTAACTGTTAACATAAAACTAGGGACATGACATTGGTAGAAGTACTAAAATTTATTAAACAATCATGCAAGTTTTTTCTAAAATCCTTGAGTGTTAGCAAAAAATAAAGAACCTGAATGTGCTTCTATTGTGGACATGATTTTTTTTTTTTAGATTTGGGTTTTCTTTCATTGTTTTGTCCTTGCTCTCTAACCTTTCTCTATCAGCCTAGTCTTCTAAACTTTTTATGGAATGTATTCTTTATAGGGAGGGCTTTCAACAACTCAATCAATGACATACTCACCTTGACCTTCTTGATTTCTTCTACTAGATAACCTATTAATTGATTTAAACTGAAATTGTTAGTTTCTCTCTAAAAATTCTTATTTGTATACACAACATGTATTTTCTACATGTCATCTTCATTAGGAGGTTCAGAAGGAGTTTAATAGTTGTGTTGGTGTAATTTATGTCCCATGTAATTACACTTTACATAATTTGACTTAGGATAATTCATTTCATAGTAATTTGCAAATAAGACACTTACAGAATTACATACATTGGGAATATGGGCGTAGGAGAAATTCCACCTTTGGTGGTGATATCTTGTTATCACATTTTGATATCCACTTTTAGTGGAATGGTAATTCCACCTTTGGTGGGTGCTCCACCTTTAGTAGAATTATCTATTATTTTTCCTACCTAACCCCTCCTACCCTTGTATCTCATTGGGCCACGTCATGATTGTGTGCTCTCATTTCCCTATAGCCTTGCCTTATTAGTAGGCTCATGTACATTGTACTTAGTTGATCCAACTTATTGTATCTTGATGAGAATAAAGTTTATTCTTGTCACATATTATTTCTCTCTTATTCTTGTGGTTTCCATTGCCTCTAGATCTTGGTTGGCTACCTTCATAGCCAATTCTCACAAGTTATGAGAAAGAGTAGATGCGATTAAACATCTTTTAGGCTTTCTATAATTTTTATTGCACAAATTATATGTGTGCTCATTTTGGTATTATTTAGTCATGTATTTTTATTTCGCTTATGATTCAAAACTCTCTTCTCATTGAAAAGGAAATATGTTACAAGACTCCACAACTATTGTTGAACATTCTTTATTATTAAAGGTGTAACTCTCATTAGAATTTTCTTGGCTAGTATATGTGGTTGATACGACATGACTTTATAAGAATAGAGTAGGCTCACAATTTGTTAGCACAATTTCTCTATGTAGGTTCGATTTTGGTAGTTCTTCTAAGTTTGATAATGCCAATACACTAGATTGGAAAATGTCAGAAGCCACTTTAACCTGAGGATACTTCTTTTCTGAATAATTACTATCATTGTGAATTTTATACAAGTTACTGAAGGCACATTCTGCCAATTTCACCAGCAATGGTGGATTATTATCATTGGGGTTACAATTATCAAATTGTGAGACTGTCCCATCATTACTAAGTTTAGCATTCCATGTTCTTGGGGGTATAGTTGAGTTAAATAGATTTTGTTGATTTGAGGATCCTTGGTCAATATTTATTGTATAATAATTCTAATTTTGCCAATAGGACACCCCAATAGTCAATTTCCTTAACATGTCAGTGATTTCTTTAATGTCTTATTTAGTACTACCTTCCTGTGACCATTTGTGTCACACACTTGTTGTAAGGAAGAAAAGGTGTGCGGAAACACTTCCTACGCTAATCTTGAGAGGACGATTATGCAAATTTCAACTTAACTATTATAGAGATCACAAGAAGCACATAGAGTAGAAATAAAACAATAAACACATAACATAGTGATTATCGTGGGCAAAACCCATACGGGTGAAAAACCCCACACTCTAAAACCTACATAATATATTAACAAATCAACAAGAGATTACATTAAACTTGCAATGCAAGTTCTTACAAGATCATCACCTCAACTCAAGCTCGGAGAGACTTCACTAGCATCCTTCTAGCACCCAGCCTTGCAGACAAAAACTCCATCGTACAAACTCCTCCCCAAGCCCTCCTTATATAGGAATTTTACAACCTGGAAACCATTTGTGGTTTTACAATACCATGGGCAAAACCTCCATGACACGTGTTGCCCACCCTTGACATTTGTTTTTCCAAGATAAGAAAACTAGGTTAAAAATAGTTAATCACGTCCAAACTCTTATCCCCTATTTTTGACCCTCATAGTTAACATGAAATGTGTCATATAATCTCTAAAAAAGGCCCTCCTATATTATACTATGGATAAGGTATCTTTTGACAGCTCATATACCTTTTTCCAAGGCACCGACACATAGGAAACCTTTTAACTACTTTTGGAACTATTTGCTGGAAATTGCAAGGTTGAGACACATGTATCTCAACATTCTCCCTCTTGTCGAATACCTTGCAAGAGTTAGGGGATCCATATTACCATGGACTCAACAGTTAGGGGCCAAGAGGCCCATAGACTCGGAACACCATCTGAACTTCTCTGTGCTAATGGGCTTAGTTAATGAATCAACAACATTCACCAAAGTTTCTACCTTCTCCAACTTCACCCTACCATCCTCAACCATATCTCTCACAAAATGATATTGTACATCAATGTGTTTGGTCTTGGCATGAAAAGTTGGGTTTTCGCTAGGCATATTGCACTCTCATTGTCACTATAAATTGTCACTGCACCCTGTTTAAACTCTATATCTGAACACAATCTCTTGAGCCAAATGGCTTCCTTGCAGGCATGAGTAGATTCCATATACTCCACCTCTGTAGTGGACAAAGCGACCACAACCTGTCGCTTTCTCATCCAACTAATTGCACCACCAAATAATGTAAACACATATGCACTGGTGGATATTCTTCTATCAACATCACCAGCGTAGTTTGAATCCACAAAGACTCTAATATCCAAGGAATGCTCATTTCCTATTCCATGAAAACATATAGAGTACTCTGAGGTACCCCATAAGTATCTGAAAAATCTTTTTACTACATCCCAATGTACTCTTCCTAGATTAGACATGTAATGGGAAAGAACTCCCACTACTTGGGAAATGTCTAGTCTTGTACAAACCATAGCATACATCAAACTTCCAACAACACTTTGGTATGGTACTCAACTCATCTCTTCCATCTCCAATGGGGATGTAGGACATTGTGAACTAGAAATATTTGTTCCCATTGTAACAGGAACACTCAATGGTCTAGAATCTTGCATATTAAATCTTCTCAGAATAGTACCAACATATTTACTCTAGCCTATCCAAAGATTTTTGTTTTGTCTATATCTTACAATCTCCATTCCCAGAATGTGTCTTGCTGCACCAAGATCTTTCATATCAAATTTCACCGAGAGTTGAGATTTTAATTCTACAATCAAACCTTTTCCTTTCCCACTAAACAACATGTCATCAACATACAAGGCAATAACTACGAAATGATCACCATTAGATTTGAAATATATACAATGATTAGATTTAGACCACACAAACCCCAAACTCAATACATATGCATCAAACATTTGGTACCACATCCTCGGACTCTATTTTAAACCATACAAGGATTTCTTCAACTTATAGACCAAATCACTTTTACCTTTTACCACATAGTGCTATGGTTGTGTCATATAAATTTATTCCTCCAAATATCCATGAAGGAAAGATGTTTTCACATCCATTTGCTCAATCTCTAGATCATAAGTTGCTGCAATAGAAAGCAAGAAATGAATGGATGTCATTTTGGCTATAGGATAAAAAATCTCACCATAATCTACTCCCTTAACCTAGGAGTAACCATTTGCAGCCAAACGTGCTTTGTACTTCTCAATTCTTCCATCTGAACCTATCTTCTTTTTAAACACCCATTTGCAACCAACCGACTTTCATCCTTCAGGCAATGGTACAAGGTCCCATGTGTCATTCTTCTTAAGAGCTACCATCTCTTCATCCATGGCAATTTTCTAGGACTCTGAATCATTCATACCAAGAGCCTCTTCTACAGATTTTGGTTCTTCAATATTAGCATTCAAAGGAAATATGCATCTCCAATCATCAAGAGAATATCCATAGCTTTCAGGTGGTTTTCTTTGTCTAGTAGACCTTCGAACAAGTTCAGGTTCAGGTTCAGGTTTAAGTTCCTCTTCTTCCTCTAATGATTCAGAACTCGTAGAGCTCTCATCAACTTCATGTCTTTCAAGGGCCTCAATTCAACTTTTTCAGGTGTAGCAGGCAGTTGAATCACATCTTTCTTTTCTTCCTTTTGTTTTGGCTGCACTGCAACAGAAGAAGACTTAGTTTCTCTAAAAATAACACTTCTGGAATAAAATACCTTTTGTGCAATAGGATCCCAAAGCTTGTATCCTTTCACACTATAATTGTATCTAATGAATATACATTTAACAACTTTGTTATCCAATTTTGTCTGCTTCTCCTTTGGCACATGAGCATATGCCTCACAACCAAAAACTCTCAGATGACTAAGTGAAGGCTTGTGGCCCAACCACGCTTCCATTGGCATTTTATCAACAAGAGCTGATGTAGGAGACCTGTTTATCAAGTATTAGGCAGTGGCTACAACTTCAACCCAGAACTTTTGTTCTAGACCAACACCACTTAGCATACTCCTAATCTTCTCCATCAAGGTCCTTCTCATTCTTTCTGCAACTCCATTCTGTTGTAGAGAATACAGAGTTGTCTTCTGTCTATTAATACCACAATCTTTACAAAATGTGTCAAAATCATTGGAGAAATATTCACCACCATTATCTATCCTTAAACATTTTATCTTTTTTCCAGTCTCACTAGTACATTCGGAGCTGATTTCCAATAGTCGTTTGTCAGATTTTCAACGAATTTTCGTCGGAGTGTCGACAAAATCCACTGTCAAAAACTCAGTGTCGGATTGGTCGACGATGCCATGCCCATCGGAAATTTGACAATCCAATGGACTCTACCGACAGTCAAAGAAGTCGTCGGTCGAAAGCTTGGTATTCATCGTAATTCTGATGATGACCATTTTTATAAAAAAAAAGTAATAATTATCATCGATATAAAAAAAATAATACTTGAGAAAAGCCCTTTTGGTTTCTAATTTGGTGTTATTGTACTAGTCACTTAAGCGATGGGTCCATTTATCATAAAAGTGTTCTCCCCTTGTCATTTACCTAGGCAGTCCCTATAAATATTTTATTCTTGTTCGCTTTTAATATGCCTTTTCTAATGTCCATCGAGCCTTATAAGTATCATGTGATTTTCTGTTGATCTGACAGCCCGCGTTGATTCGCGACCAAAAAATTCTTGAAACTTAGTTTCCACGAAGTAGCGAAAGGTGAAGGTGTACCCGGCATATAGGTTTGGACCAAAGATAAACACCGATCAAGTTTCATTTGATTGGATGGACATCGTGGTTTCGTGAGATCAAGTTGAACGTGTTTTAACCTTCGTGAAGTGGCGAAAGGGCTTGGCAGGTCCCAGAGATAAGCGGTCTTCTTTCGTTAAAGAATGATCGGGTTGGAAAAAGATCAATGGCCTCTCGTTGTTTCGTGGCCGGGAGATGCATGAGCTATACCTTCAGCGAAATAGCGAAAAGGTGGAGGGTCCCGCTAAGAGTGGTAGTAAATGTGGTAACCCCAGTTGGCGATGACATGGCGGTGACAAGGCACTGAGTTGGTAGTATGCAGTGGGTCCGGGAAAGGTTGTCATAAAAAGAGTAAACAACGAGCAAGTTCTTGAGATCTAACAGCTCGCGTGAATTCACAAAGATAAGATGCTAGCAAGTTAGTCATTGTGAATTAGCGAAAAGGCCGATGGGCCTAAGGGACAAGCATGGCATGAAGTTAAAATCATATCAGGTCTGTTTTGATCTAACGTTTCTTGTGGTTTCATGGCTGCAAGCCAAACAAAGAATAATGTTTGCGAAGTCACAAAAGACAGGTGGAAATCACATGGAGGAGTGATGTGGCATAACAGCTACCGCTTTTTGTAGAGCTTGGAAAAAGATCAATGGCTTCTCGTTGTTTTGTGGCTGGGAGATGCACGAGCTATACCTTTAGCGATATAATGAAAAGGTGGAGGGTCCCGCTAAGAGTGGTAGTAAATGTGGTAACCCTAGTTGGCGATGACATGGCGATGACAAGGCACTCAGTTGGCGGTATGCAATGGGTCTGGGCAAGGTTGTCATAAAAAGAGTAAACAACGAGCAAGTTCTTGAGATCTAATGGCTCGTGTGAATTCGCGAAGATAAGATGCTAGCAAGTTAGTCATTGCGAAGTAGCGAAAAGGCTGATGGGCCCAAGGGATAGGCATGGTATGAAGTTAAAAGCAGATCAGGTCTGTTTTGATATAACGGTTCTCATGGTTTCGTGGCTGCAAGCCAAACAAAGAATAATGTTCGCAAAGTTGCGAAAGACAGGTGGAAATCACACGGAGGAGTGACGTGACACGTGGTTTAAAAAAGTGGTTGAGGGCCCGCTTAGGTGTAACTGACAGTTATGTGGGAATAGTAAAAGGGAATAGTAAGTTGTTTCACGAAAGAAAAGAGCATGGGTTTTATGTTCTGCGAAGTAGCAAAAGAGCGAAACAAAGGAAAGACTTAGAGAAATTATGACCCATTGGAGCCAGTTTTGAATTCGATTTGGCGAATTTAATTCTGAAAAGAAAGCTGAAGCATGCGGAGTTAATTTCTATAAACTTAAATGCCAACTTTTCCTTTTTAGTTCGCATCAACTTGATTGCTAAGTATTGTTTCATCAGAGTTTGTTGCAAAGTGAATTGTTGCAGAGTGATTTTCTTCAGGCGAATAATTAGGTTTCTTGTGCTTTTCTTGATAACTCTTGGTTTGTTCTCAAATACTACTATGTGAATTACTTCATTAGAGGTCTATGCTAGCTTCTAGTGGTATAATTGTTTTACCAGAATGGCACCCAGAAGAGAATTTATAGGGAAAGTGAATTACCAGCACTGAAATATCTGTGATGATTTTTTAGAGCAATTAACCATGTCCACCAATGTTGGGGCTAAGACCAAAGAGCTAGTACCTAAGAACCCTCGTCTAAAAATTGGAGATGGCCTTTATGATAAGGGTAATTGGTTGAGGGATCCTGAAATAGGATTGTCAGGCTTAGGACTCTTCAAAGTCAATTTTGGGCAGAGGAATTCCCCAGCTCCGTTGAATGGCATATGGGAGTAGGATGTAGGAAAGCTTGTGGTCCCATGTGTTTTTATGGATGTAGATCTACTAGCTCTGATTTCACAGAATTATGACTCTGTGGCAAGATGCATCAGGAACATAAAGGGATCAGTCTTGATTGAGATAAATGAAGATGAATTCAGGAAAGTGTTTAAACTCAGTGAGTCCTCCAATTTTTTAGAACCTATTGACTTTGAGTCGTTAGCCCAGGTTTACAACACACAAAGGGATCATCTTAGAAGTGGCCCATTGAAAGAATTCTTTGTAAAGATAGGGGGATTAGTAGTTGTAGGCCCCAGCACAATGGAACCATTCTCTCTCAACCTATTCACTCTGAGAGCTAAGGGTATGTATTGGGCATTATGCCAGATTTTTGGAGAGGATGCTGAAAAGAACATGCCAACCCATTATATGTTAATGATTGCACAAATTCTAAACCGCTCCCTAGCAATAACATTTGATTATGCCTCATACCTTGCTGATGCAATTCATAAAGGGCTAGTAGGAATAAAAAATGGTAAGGTGGATAGACCATTTGGATGGTACTCCATGTTAATGCATATGTTTCTATTCAATGGGGCTGATTATTTTGGAAAGGAGATGGACCTAATTAAGATCAAGGATAAAGAGGAGATGCCAGTGCAATTGTGGAGTACTGTTCTATCTTGGGATAGAGAAGATTCAAGTTATTTAAAGTTTGATAGATGCTTTACATCTAAAATTAGGATTCTTCTATGCAGAGAAAACCCTAGAATTCCTAAGGCTCTTTTGGAGTTTCTCAGACCAAAGGAGTTTGCAAAGGATATCAAGATTGTTCACAATTGGGGAGACATATATTTGTACCCTATGTCTACTATTTTTAGAGTGTTTGGATTTAGAGGTACCCCCTTTTTACTACCCTATCAGGTCCCATTGAAGATAGGGATTGCAGAAGTCCTGAGACAAATTGGGGGAGTACAAGAAGCAGAGCTAACCAATAGAGGTAAAGGGACTATTTTCCCAACTATTACTGTGGCTCACCATTTTGTGATCACTAAGGGTGGATGGAGATTTTTTGAAGAATTATTTAAGCCATATAGGCTATCTACTACAGTGTCAAGATGTGCAGACCCGAGGATTTTTCAATGGCATGTTTAGAAAAAGAGCAGTGTGCAGAGGTAGGCCACATCAATTTCAGTTCCTAGAAGATTTGATTAGAAATGAATTCAGCTTAGATGAGCAAGAACTAAGGAAGGAGAAGTGGGTGGCATATAAGAAAGCCCTTGATTTTATCCATCAATTTGACACTGGCTATGACCCCCTTTCTAGCTTCAATCCATTTGAGGAGAAAATAAAATTCCCGATTCTTTATTTTGAAGATCTCATGCAGACCTTAAAAGAAAAGAGGGAGGCCATAATGCAAAATGAGCCTGATAAGGCTAAGATGGTGTTGGCTAAGCCTGCCTTTGCTAGAGATATCCCATGTGGTGATTATGTAATGCACAAAAGGTCAAAGTACACTGTGATAATGCTAGTGACAAGTGAGCCTTCCACTTCAAAAGGGAAGAGGAAAATTGAAGATGTCATTGACATCTAGGATTCCCCTAAGAAGTAGAGAGTGGGAAAGGAAATTGAAACTGATGAGCCTCAATATTCTCCATCTTAGTCTCCTATCCACATTGGAGATGAACAAGTTGTGGCTAAACAATTATTGCAGTTAGGGAGTCTCAGTGAGATTTCCTATACCTATGAGGAGACCCAAGAGGGGATGTTCGAAGAGCCACCTAATGCTGAAATGGATTTAACTGATGGTGAGTTAAAGGGCCAAGAAATGGACCTTACTGTTAAGCAAGCTAGTGAAGAATTCATAGCTGACAATAATTTTGTCACATCAGGAGCTTTTATACAATTTCTATGGAAGCAAAATATTGATCAATTCAAGACTAGATGTGAATAGAGGAAAAGTGAACAGCCTCTTAAAATTACAACTCAGGTAGAAGAAGAGATTAAGCAAGAAATGATGGAGGATTTCAAAGCAATCACCCCTAAGAAAGGAAGAGAAATGGTAGCAAAGGCTGGTGTGTTGATTCTCCCTGAATGGGATATAGCTGATGTCTTAGTGCTTGATGCGGTGAGGAAAGAAACAAAGCCTATGGAAGGAGTGACATTTAGCAATGATAATGCTACTCTTGTCATGTGGTCTTTAAAGAAGGATGAAAACAAAAGAAGGAAGGATGCATCATATTCTAGCCTCTTAGGAGGCATGATAGCTAAAAGAGTCCAGGACACAGGGGTAGTGGAAGTTGCAAGCACAGTCCTAGAGACTGCAAAATTCAGTGTTGCGGTGTCAGAGAAAGAGGCACAAGAAAAGGCTAATCTCCAATTGAAGTTGGAGACTATTTTAAAAGCTTACAATGATGCTAAAGAAGGAATAGCCAGCAGAGACAGCATAATTGCTAGACTCCAGAGTTAACTAGTAGGTCAATATCATCTCGGAGAATCTTCTACACTCATGATAGCTTCCTCTCTAGCAAGACCCCCTCCTACTAGTCCCATCATTGAATATCCCCCTTCTCCTATGCCTTCTAGTTCCCAATTACCTGAAAATGTCCAACATCAGTTGGAAAAATTGAAACAAGCTCAGACATTGTATGCAAACAAATATGAGGAGAAGGTGAAAGCCACCATCTTGAAGTTTGCTGACTCAGTCAAAACCTCCAATGTATACATAAATATGAAGAGGATTCTTGAGATTTTGATCAAATTGAGAGAAGAAGAAGCCACTTTGGAACCAATCTTGAATAAGTGAGTGCCTAAAGGTAAAGAGTTAGAGCTCATGTGTTCTTCCCATGCAGATGCAGAAGAGAATGGCAATCTAAGGTCCACATATGAGTTTATAAAAGAAATGAATATTCTTTCAGTGGAAGGAGCAGGTATAAAAAGAAAAGCCCAACTTTATAGGAAAGAATATTCAAATCATAAATTTAAAATGTTTCTAGGAGGTTTTATTGGTCTTGTCCAGCTAAAGGAAGAGAAGACTTGGTTAAAGGAGGTGGACCACAATTTGTCCCTAAGGATCAATCAAATTATTAGTACTGATGACACATCTTTATTTGTCCAAACAATTGAGGAAATTGAAAAAGTGAAATCTCATTATGGTTTCATAGAAATAGAGATTGGGCATGTACGAGTCACTTGGAAGCAGCTAGAAGATATGAAACGGAAGATTGCTAGTTTTACTTGGCCTAGTGATGATGTGTATCAGGAGTGGAAAGATAAGTATATGGGACAGAAAGAAGATGCTCGGGAGCAGTTACTGGAGGTTGCAATAAAACAACAAGTAGAGGAAGCCGCAGATGCTGAAAAAGACTTATAACCGCTTCTTGAAAATGACCGGTTGTTTGTAACAAACTTTCTTTTGAAGGGTCCAAATCTTGTATGCATCCATACTATTATAAATGGATACCAGGACTCCTAAAAAAATGATCGCAAGTCATTGTAAGAAAACGTTGCAGAAATTTATCTAAGCCTTTTTCTAGTCTTATGGAGAATACTCTGAGTTTTGTAATATTTTCTCCAAATTAATATCAATATACAAACTATAAATAGTGTATATACATAAATGTGCATAGCAGTCATAGGGCAACTCACGTCAAATGTTGAACTCAATACAAGAAATAATCTTAGTTTGTAGCCCTATAGCATCATAATGCAGTCCTTGACCAAGTATGCATACAAGAAACATCTAGTTCTATTAAGGCACAAGCATCAAAGTCAGAGGTTATGACAACTAGTTGAAAACATCAAGAACAAAAAGTTTAGTCTCAAGAATTAGGATTTGTAATAAAAAAACCTACAAGGATGAGGCATATTCATAACTTTTGCAGTCCCACCTTGGATATCAACACTAGAAGCAACTCATATTGTTCGTGTAAAGACAAGACAATATGGGAGTTCATTATACCTAGCAACTTGTGGTGTTGTTGTTCGTGTTGGCGTTGTTGGACCCTGCAATTAAGATTCAATATACATTATTCAATAAGATTAACTATGCAACATAATGAAATATTGAAAAGTGTGTTACCTTGTTGAGCTTCGCTTGGTTTTGAGAATAGTTTAATATTCTCTACTTAACAGGGCCAACCACGTGAAGGTGGAAGCTCATTTGGCCCCTCTCCCCCGCCCCCCTTAACATCACTCTAAATTCCCCATTAACATCTTATAACATTCATTCATTAATTCTTTCTACCATTAATAAAATATAGCATTCATTCATTAATATCACATAACGTTCATTAACACATAACATTGATTAACATTAATTAGCACGCAAAATTCATCAATATTAATTAACACATATCATCCATAACCATTAATTAGCACATAATTACATTCACTAACACATAAAAATCAGTCATTATCAAATAAGTTAGATTACAATCATTTCTTTCTTTGTTTTTTATTTGAAGCTATGAAAAGACTAAGTGGAACATCGGTGTCTTCATCATTTCCCCCCTTTGCAGATGTTCCGGCAACTACTCGTGATCTCAATGTATGCCTAGTCCTATACTAAGGACGAGGACACTGAAGCAAAGGGGGGTCCTCTGCAATAACAAAGAAATGGGTTAAATTCAAAAAAAAAAAAATATTATTGTCACAAGTATTTCATTAATTTAGAGAACATAATTGTTGTTCTCTTTACCCGATGGGGCCACATCATTTTGTGTAGCCTCAACCTCAACATGTTGAACACCACAATCCTCTTCACCTGAGTGGGGAACATCACGTTCTTGAGGTTGTGTACCCAGATCATGCTCCACTTGCTCACCACCGACTACATGCTCTAAAATATTAACAAGAAAGGTTACATTAATTACTACTCTAATTACAAATTAAGATGTTTAATTGTATTAATAGCTAAATAAATAAATTTGAATAGCAAATGAATACCTCCACTACTAGGATGCACATCTGGACCTTCATGTGCAAGTGCTGTTTCACAATTAGCAAGCTGCATTCCAATGACATGCACATTGTTATCATTGCTTGCTTATTTAAAACAAATATAGTCACTTTATGTTGGAACTCAACATCAATTAGATTATTGGTAAAGTATTCAATTTGAAACAATTTCCATTTACCATATTTACCTATGTGACAGATGCACTCGAATGTTGTGTATGCCCACTCAATTCTCGTAGCCGAACAGTCACGGCTGAATAGCCTTGTTGGTAGGCAATTCTCTTGTCATCTTCTGTGGGCGCTCTATTGAATTCAAAGCCCTGCATTTTTTCTTGGTACTGTGAATTTTGCTTGCATTGTTTGATAAAAAAAAACGTTTGTAATTTATTAATATTTTGAGACAATATGGGAGTTTACATGAGATACTTACAATTCATGTAGAAAGTTTCATGTAACCACTAGAGCCAAGTTTGTGTTGCCCGTGCTTTTCTTGCCTTGCCTTGGTTGCCTTTGACGTGTCACTCAGTCTATAAAAAGTTTGAAATATGTTAGATTATATAAATATAAAGAGTAATTAATTAGTACATAATTACATTCTTAATAGTATCCCATACCTTCTTCTGGCATCTATTGGTGTATTTCCTTTTTTCCTTTCAATTCTCTCCTTGGCATCCAAAATCAGGTCCTTCCACTCCCTCTCTGGAAACATGGGGGGATACTCGTACTTTAGGTTCCTCTCCAAATGGGTCCTGTATTGGTCCCTCACATACTTTAGATATGTACCAGCTTTTTCAAGGAGCTTGGTTTTGTCAAAGGTGTCATTTCCAAACCACTCAACCATTTGGTTTGTCAATTCATCTTTTAACCTTTTTTCTTGGTCATTCCACCTTTTAAAGCAAAAACAAACCTGTTAGATTCAGAAATAAACTGAAGCTACATTTATTACACTTCAAGGAATGGATCAAAGGAAAAGTATTCTAGCAATGATATGAAATCAAAAGTGGATAAGGGTTAGTTCACATATGATGTACCACCTTTTATGTATGGTGGGCCCAAATATCTACAATGTAATGTCACTAAGGTGTTTATAGAAAATACCATTGCTTGCAAAAAATTCATGGGATCAATATTAGTCCAAAACGAGTGATCATAAAGTAAATTATAATTAGAGTATATATAATAATAATTTTAAAGTACCTGGAACCTTTTGTATCTTTAAGGGAAGCATTTCTTCGTCGCTCACCATGAATGTGGCCTGCAATGTTCCCGTACTAGCAATACGAGAAGATCTAGGAAACAATGCTATGTTATCAGTAGTAGTCGCCTGTGGCACATCCTCATGTGCATCTCCTCTTGCAAAAAATGAATCCACTATGAAATGGAATTAGAATTCAAGAAAGAACGCTTGAAGGGAAATAAACACATGCCAAAAGATAGAGAAAAAGAGGGATCTACCAATAGTGGGTGGGCCAATATGACATGCACTAGAGGATGTATGCATGCTACGTGTTGCCGACATTGCAGTCAGCAATACAGGTGAGGGTGACCTCTGATGAGCCGGCATCGGCATTTGCACAATAACATTGACAACACCTAAAGAATAATACATTAAATATATCAAACATTAAATATATGAAAAGTGCAAGAATTGTAAACAAGGATGAACCTTTATTTTGAAAATTGACAGTATCAAGTATGATGTGCTTTGGGTACTCAAAGTGATAAGCCAAGCAAGTGATACTACAATAAAATCATCATCACCTAATCCTGCAACACCCTGATCGTAGGAACAACTTTCATGAGGGCGGATAAATTGCTGTAAAAACAATACATACATATTTTAGTTAATTACATAAAAAGAGAATAAAATATAAACCATTATTGAACTTTTGTTATAATTAAAGCTTTCATTACTGCTTACTTGCAAGTTTTCTATTGTCTTATACAATAATTCCACCCTCTGTCGTATCTCATCAGTGGTAGGATGCACGGCTGCCAAAGCAACAATCTCTTTTCTAGTTTTTATAAGAGGCATTTTAAAGAATTTCACAAGGTCTGTGGGATCTTCAGGGTCATCACTGCTTAACCCTAATGATTCCACATCCATAGAAAGGTGCTCAGGTACTGCAACTCCCTTTCCCTTTCCCCGAACATCCGTCTATGTCAAGAATACCATTAACAATTACAAAATTAGCATAAATCACTAAAAAAAAGAACATAATAATGTAAAAGTTTGCTTCTACCTAATTTGTACAATTACAATGAGGTTTACCTACTCGGTAGAAGTGTCGCAAGGTACATCTCTGTCTGTGATATGTGATGGATCCATGTCGGCCTGTGACAAAGAAAAAATATAAAAAACGTTAGTGAAATTACATCATACACAACATGAAGAACATGAACTTTGTAGACAAAAAGAGTATTAAATAATAAAAAGATGTTGTCATCAAAATCATTGTAAATTTTATAATTCCTTACCTTTACTTTATGTAGACTACGCAGGATCCTCAACTAAATGGTCACATAAATAGTCACATAGCTAATAAACAATCCAATTTCCATAAATAAACACAGTTTAAAAATAGTCACATAAATAGTCACACCCCCTATTTCCATCTCCATATTAAAAGGTGCATCATAAATTAATTATGTAAAAAAAATTCTCTCAAGAAGTCAATATTCAATAGATAATATACTAATCGCATTCCTCATCATCATGAACATCGCGGTCATCATCGCCATCATCATCATCATCCTCATCATCATCGTCGTCGTCGTCATCATCGTCATCGTCGTCGTCGTCGTCGTCCTCCTCCTCCTCCTCATCATCATCATCAACGTCTTCACCATCTTCATCATCATCATCACCATTACTATCATCATCATCAGCATCATCATCATCATCATCTTCTTCTTCTTCTTCTTCTTCTTCTTCTTCATCATTGTGAAATTGTCGATCGTGATCATCATCCACTTCATCTTCTACTTCTTCGATATCTTCTTCTTCGGTATCTTCTTCTTCCATCACATTATACTTTATCGGCCTTCCTCTTGGATCATTTCTAACAACAAATGACCAACCCGGTTTATGTGGATCCTCTGAGTAAAATACTTGCTCACATTGGCTTGGAAGAACATAGGGCTCATCCCCAACTAGTTCAAATGATCTTGTATTTAGCATTATAAAACCATTATCATGTTCAATAATAGTTCTATTGGGATCATTTTTATTCAATCGTAGCCTATGCCATTTGACGACAAACAAAACTAATTTGAAGGAATTAAAGTCACACTCAAGTATATCATCCAAAATGACATAGTATCAATTTTGAGACTCTTGAGGATGAATGTCATTTCTTGATGAAATATTTGTCACCTCAAAGACTGCAGTGATGCCAGAATCACAAGTTTTCTTCGTGTCATCCAACTTTTTTATGCAAAATTTATGACCATTACAGCACAAGCATTGTGGTGTTTGACCTGTGATATGTCAAACATGTAAAATTTATTGCATTGTGAGTTGATAAACATATGGGTGATTAATGAATTTATACGTACCTGTTTATCTCTTAAACCATATGCTAAATCAATTTCCCTTTGCATAACATCGGAATCTCCATTATGATGTGCTTCTTTAACCAATGAAGCCACACCTTCCCATGTTAACGTGCATCCAGAATGTTGACAGCGTTCAAACCATACCGTCATCCAATCAAGATTGTTTGCAATATACAAATATAGTGCATCCCACTCTCGACCAACTGTACAAAAAATAAATAGACGTCTTACAATCGATTTATTTTGAAGATTAAGAATTAATTAACTACAATAACATCTTATAATTACCTCTCACTTTCCTCAATCTACCTTTCCCCATCAAGTACTCCCCTTTGAATTTGTTAATGGTGTTGGGATCCCAAATGCGATCCACGTGGATCTTTGCTGCAAACTTAGGAAGATATTCAGAAATGTACACCATAGTCTGGTATACCATATATCCCTCCACCATAGAACCCTCAGGATGTGCTCTTTGTCGAACCAAAGCCTTCAAAAATTTCAAGTGCCTCTCAACCATCCACATTGACCTAGTGTGTACACGTCCACACAATTCAATCTCCTCAACTTGGTGTATGAGGTAGTGTTCTTGTGCATTGAAAAAAGCTGGAGGTAGACACTTTTGCATTTCACACATTAAATAAGGAATTTTTCTCTTCCAATATTTTATATCATCTTTATGGATTTATTTACATGACAACCACCTACAAGGTATTCAAGACGCAAAAAAATATATTACATAAGAAGTAAAACAAATAGCAAATATAATATCTATACAACGAACTAAACAAATATCACTACTTACCTTATGTATTTTCCAAGATCATATATGACTTGCTTAACATTATTGTCGAAGTCGTCTGGGAGAGATAGAGGTAGAACGTACTACAACAATTATAAAATTATCTTTTCATTTTTTTGTAACATAATGAAAAGTACACGTACACTCAGTACTTAAATACATACTAAAAACACAAGAACATGAATTACCTTAATGAAGGTATGCCAATCTTGCGTTTTCATCCCTCACCCAAATTCACTTTTCTTTGATATGAGATTGTTTATGTTCGCAGCAAATCCTGTGGGAAATCGAATTTTTCGTATGACTTCTTTTATAGCATTGCTTTGCTGGTCCGTTAATAACCAAGGAAGCTCACTTATATTAATCTAGTCTCCATGGCTATTTGATTGAATGACATTTATCATTGCATGACTGGAATCCTGAATGTCACTACATATTTTGACAGTTTTTTCTTTGTCACGCCTTCCATCCAATATTTTCCATAATGTCTCTATTATATTCTTTCCAATATGCATACTATCAAACAAATGAACAATTTTTAACTACTCATAGTAGGGCAACCTACTAAATTGTCAGGGATAACTTTTTATTCCCTTAGGAAGGTGGTCATTTATGCCTTCATGACCTTCATGATCATCAATCACGTCATTAGTAAACAAAACAAAATAGAAAAGATGTTTTATGACAAACCAATAGATGGAATGGCATTACCTTGATGATTAATTCTATTCTATTCCAACTTCCATAGGTGAGGTGTCATTCTTCGTGGATTTGATGTATTCTCTTCTTTCCCATTGAAAAGATATTTTTCAGTATTTCGATACTTATGATTTTTGTGGAGAAAGTGCCTATACTCATCAAACACCTTCTTTCCTAAACTTTTTGAATGACGAGATTTCATCTTTGGACCACAAACAGGACATGCAAATTTTCCCTTTGTTTGAAGACCTACAAGATAATGTATAGTTGGATTAAATATGATAATTTTTTGAATTATAATGTTCATGCACAAGTTAAACACTATAACATACCACAAAAATGTGTTAGCCTCGGGGCATCATGTATTGTCCATAGAAGCATCGCATGGAATTGAAATTGTCTTTGTCCTATTGGTCTAGAGACGTCATACATAGTGACACCATTCCATAACTCCAACAACTCGTCGATAAGAGGCTCGATATATACATTCATATCTTTAACTTGGTACTTACCTAATCGAAAAAACAAAAACATTACATAATTATTATGACCATTTTACTGCAATAATTATAATTAAATTTAGACAACTTTATTTAAATGATAAAATACCTGGAACAATCATTGCCAACATTATGTGTTCCCTCTTTATTGGCATCCATGGAGGAATGTTATTGTTGATAACAAAAATAGGCCACATTGAGTAAACAAATCTCATCTCTCCAAATGGATTGACACCATCCGCTGCCAATGAAAGCCTGAGATTATGAGGTTCTTCTTTAAAGTGTGGCCACTTTTCCTCTATGTCCATAAAAGCTGAACCATCCGCAGACATTCGAATAATGTCATCTCGACTTCTATTGCGTGCATGGTAATCAATAAATTGTGCCAAGGTAGTGCACTTGAATAATCGTTGCATACATGGAATAATGGGAATATAGCGAAGAACCTTGCGAGGAACCCTTTTTGTTATTTGATCTGTTCGATATCTATTGATATGACATTTAGGGCATTCAGTTCGAAATTCATGTTTTTTGTGATATATAATATGATCATTGGGACAAGCATCTATTGCTTGATACTCCATTCCAATATCTTTCATAACGGCAGATAATTCTCAGTATGAGTGAGGTAGAATATTTAATGGTGGTAACAAAAACTCACCTATCAATCTACAGCAACAAAATATAATTTGTTATAATAAATAATATTAATGGTACAACATGATTCATAGTTTATTATGACATATATGACATGCCTTAACATATGTGACATTGTTATGTTGGATAAACCATTCATAACCTTCAAGTTCACCAACAACAATACAACGGAGAGAAGAGTTGCATGCGAGCCTTCATAAAGGGCCTCAGATGCTTTCTCAAGTAGAGGGACATCATGAACAACATCAAAGTCATCTTCATAATTATGATCAGCTGCACGAGTACTAAATGAGTCATGGATCAATGTATTTGTACCATCATCTTCAATTGTGTTTTCTGGCTTATGATCGTCATCTTCCATGGGATCATTATCTTCAACTTCGATTTTCACACCTCCATGTTCGTCCACTTCAAAAACCATATTCTCAGGGTTGTGTTGATCCATACCATGTGCTTCGGGGTGCTCGACCCATATAAAATTGATATACATAAATAAACTGTGATCATGATCTCATCATCACGTGATTTATTATGTATATAAATTGTCAAAATGATATAATAAAAAACTTACCAATGGATGATAATCATGTCCACCTTCAATGTGACCATGCAGCCTACAATGTTTCTTCATTGTTTTGATTAGAAGACTTCTAGTCTTTAACCCCTTACAAATTTTGCATGGACAATAGCATTTTCCATCACCTTTTCTTTTCAAGTTAGACCATAATCTAGCAATTGTCTCCTTATTTTGTTGTTCGTTGATATTGTCTGACATGGTCTTTCTTCACAGGCAAGAAAATAGAAATTATTGTCTAACATGGTCTTTCCCTCAGGAGCTAGCAGATCCTGCTTCCATACTTTAATTCTATTTTTTCAAAGGACAATCCTAAAAATCCATGCATTGCAAACAACTTTTTACACCTTTGTTGGTTGTGGTAGCATCATAGAGAGTTTACATCAATAAATGAAGAACATGCCAATGCTTTTAATGCAGCAGTAGAAGTCTATCTCTAGTGAAACCCCCATGATCTTTTGTTGGAGTAGAATTTGTTATATTCTAGAAAGGGTCTTGTCCTTTATTGATGGGATATTCATCTACCTCAAGAAATAACTGTTCTTATCTCCAACAAGAAGTGGAACTAAATGAAGATCTAGCACCATGAAATTGATCCTCAAAAGGATTACTATAGTTAGTTTTGGTAGATAATGATCTGGGTAAAATACTAATGTGGCTTTACAAAATATTATGTACTAGTTTAGCATACTCTAACAACTTTGGTGTGACATGCTGCATCCAATTAAGTCTCCATCGGTATCTCTATTCTGTTTATGGATTGGGATTCAATGTACTCTTTTTATACACAGATTTTACTTTCAACTGAGGAGGTTTGTATGTACTTACTTGTCTTTCGATTGTATCCCTATTTCAAGAATTTCTTCTATCAACAAATCATTTGTTGTAAGTTGTACAAGTGGAAGCTTGAACATGCCTTACATGCTAGCCTTGTTGATACATTCAACACCATCTTGTGCAACAAATCTTTAGAACTCCATTTTTCTGAATTGAAGAGTGAGTAGTAGGGACAATCTAGGACACTTACAGAGGTTTTGCAAGAGAGATAAATAGACCTAAATATTATGGCTTAATAATGATCAATAGGTAAACAGATAAGAAACTCTCAATATCAAAATGACTTTCTCAATTGTCTTTACTAGAAATGGATAGATCTGCTAATAATGGCTTTATGATTGTATATCAACTTTAGACTCAATCCAAGAAGAGCTATAACTAATATGCGATATCTAGATTTATGATCTCTATAATATAACAATCCAATAATTATGTTTCCACGCATCTATACCACAACACAAACATCATGCTAGTGTTCAGCCATAGCAATTGATATCCTAATTATAGAATGTGAAATATGCACACAACTATGAATAAAGATTAAGAAAAATAAAGAAAGATGCTTATTGCAAACATAAATGACTAATGGACAAGAATTCAATTCATTGTAGATAGTTTTGAATATCAAATTCACTTATTTGTGTGCATTTAGTAACTCATGTACTTGTGGCCAACCATTTATCTCTTTCATAAATTAAATACTTATTAATAACATTAAATGGCTGAGTAATTATGTTTTAGTTGAAATTGAAAATAAAATATTTTATTTCAGGACAGCTCACACTATTCCCTATCATATTTTAGACTCTCGGTTTTCTTAGTAGTGGTTTGATGTCTTTGGAGCTGATCATTGCATTTCTTTAGTTACGCTTGCTAGCCTACTCCTAGCCTGTGCCAAAATGGGAGCTTTGGAACAGGGTATGGGCATCCATCAAAGCATAAAAGATAGAGGAATTTTGTTAGATGTAGTTGCAACTGCACAAAATGGATTTGTTGAGAAGGCTTTAAAAACTTTCAAGCAAATGCAATCGGCAGGTGTAAAGCCAAATTCCACGACCATTGCTACTATCCTCCCTGCCTGTGCCAAAATGGGAGATTTGGAACAGGGTATGGACATTCATCGAAGCATAAAGGATACAAAAATTTTGTCAAATGTTGTAGTTGTAGCTGCCTTGGTAGACATGTATGCAAAATGTGGAAGCATAGACAAGGCACGTGAACTATTTGATAGAATGCCTGAAAGAAATGTTGTCTCATGGACTGCAACGATTGCTTGATATGCACAAAATGGATTTTTTGAAAAGGCTTTAGACACTTTCAAGCAAATGAAATTGGAAGGCATAAAGCCAAATTCCACAACCTTTGCCAGCATCCTCCCTGCCTGTGCAAAAATGGGAGCTTTGGAACAGGGTATGGACATCCATCCAAGCATAACGGATAGAGGAATTTTGTTAGGTATTATACTTGCAAATGCCTTGCTTGACATGAATGCAAAATGTGGAAACATGGACAAGGCTTGTGAATTGTTTGATATGATGCCGCAAAGAGATGTGATCTCATGTGAACAATCAACATGCGCGTATACGGGAGGAAGGGATTGCTGATACAAAATTGAACACTCACTCCTCAATCACAGTTCTATGGTTTTACAAGATTAAACTAGGACAATTAACCACCACATGTATATTTTTTGCAACATGAAATTAAAAACTAGGGCAATTTGAACCTACCTCCTGCATGGGATTGCCTTCGACGCGGGTTTGATGTTCTTGGGGGTTGAAGTCGCCATGGACGCCTACGTGGGATTGCAATTCACAAATGAATTCCATGCCTCTTTTTTTATTTTGTAATGGCCGCTGTCATCGGAATTACGATGAACTTGAGCACTTTTTTGAAAAACAGAAAATTCTCATTGCTAATGCCTTCTTCGTCGAAACCAAATGGGTAATTTTCATTGGAATTACGACAAATGCCGGCATTTTTTCAAAAAAAAATCAAATTTGGCCACAATATACCTTTTCCGTTGGAAAAATCAGTTGAAAATCTAGTCCAAATGTATTAGTTTCTGCAACTCAACCATTGCTTTAAATTCTTTGAAATGACTGAAAACTTCAGCTTTACTCTTAAGAAAATAAACCCATGTTCTTCTATTGAAATCATCAATGAAAGAAACATAATAAACTAATTTACCAATAGAAGAAACATCAAATGGACCAAATACATCCAAATGGGTTAGATCCAAAACACTTGAAGACTTATAAGAACTATAGTAAAACTGAATGCGGTTTTGTTTTCCATAAATATAATGCTCACAAAAATCAAATTCAAGATTGCTATCATTCAACCCATTAACAAGGTTCTTATTTTTCAAAGTTCGTAGACCCTTCTCACCTATGTGACCAAGTCTCTGGTGCCACAACATGGTCTTCTTTGTAGACAAATTTGATTCAGTAGACAGAGCACCCTTGGGTACCCAAAAACCATGACCATCTGCTAAAAGAGACACCCTCTCCTTTTCCAACACAGTCTTTATCACAGTCTTATCAGAAGTGCTATTGCACTCAATTGTGCATGCATCAAGCTGGTACAATGTACCCATTCTGCTTCATCTTTCTATCACCATAGCACCTCACACCATTTTCACACCTGCTTCGGAAAACCGTACATGCACACTCGCATCTATTAGTTTGCTAATAGATAACAAATTTCTTGCTACTCCTCAGATATGCAAGACACCATCAAATCTTCTAGTTCTACCATAAGAAAATTTAACTTGAACACTTCCACAACCAACAATATCAAGAAAGGAGCTATCACCCAAATACACCTTACCACCATTAAATTTTTTATAATTACTAAACTAGCTTCTAATAGGAGTCATGTGGAAAGATGCACCTGAGTCTATCAACCATGCATTGTCACCTGCACGAGTAGCCAACACTACAATAAAAGCATCTCCATCTTCCTTCTCGTACTTAGAATCAAAATCTTGCTTCTTCTTCTTTTTCTTCTTTTCTTCTTTACAGTCCTTTCAGAAATGTCTGGGCTTTCCACAATTCCAGCAAATTGCCTTGGACTTACCAGGAGATTTTGATCTCCCCTTATTCTTGGACTTAGAATGGCTATTCTGCTTTTCATTCTTGCCTCTTTCTTTTGGTCTTCCTCGAACACTCAAAGCCTATTTGGCATTCAGAGAGACCTTCCTTCTCATCTCCTCAGAAAGTAGAGAACCAACAACACCCTCCATCTTCAAGACAACTGCAGTGCTCCCTATAGCCATCACAAGGCTATCCCATGAGTCTGACAATGAAAATACAAATATGTGGCACCTTTCTTCTTCATCCAATGGTACCCCTAATGAGGTCAACTGAGTAACCAACATATTAAAACTTTCCAGATGCTCAAAAATTCGTCCACCATTTTCCATTCTTAAGGAGTACAATTTCTTCCTCAAGAAATTTTTATTCACAAGTGATTTTGCTTGGTAGATCTCACTTAGCTTCTTCCAAAGCTTCTTCGTAGTAGATTCTTTGTGGACATTAATCAGAATTGAGTCTGCAAGACACAATCTTATGAGACCTTTAGCTTTTCTATCTATTACATCATATTGTGCACCTAAAACCGGATCTGCGGGCCTTGACTTATTCTCATCCACCGCATCCCATAGATCTCGATCAATCAACAAATCTTCCATCTTCATCTTCCACATTTCAAAGTTTATGCCAGAAAAATTTTCTACACCAATCCTCCCCGATATGTTTGCCATCTTTACGATCCTACAATACAGAAATGAAATACTCTGCACAAGCTCCCACTCAAACCTTGATTAGCTCAAAAAACCCTGTACCCAACAAATAGAACCAAAACTGGCCAGGCTCTAATATCACTTGTAAGGAAGCAAAGGTGTGCGGAAACACTTCCTATGCTAATCTTGAGAGGACGATTATGCAAATTTCAACTTAACTATTACAGAGATCACAAGAAGCACATAGAGTAGAACTAAAACAATAAACACATAACACAATGATTATCAGGGGGAAAATCCATACAGGTGAAAAACCCCACATTCTAAAACCTGCATAATATATTAACAAATCAACAAGAGATTACAATACACTTGCAATGCAAGTTCTTACAAGAGCATCACCTCAACTCAAGCTCAGAGAGACTTCACTAGCATCCTTCTATCACCCAGCCTTGCAAACAAAAACTCCATCATACAAACTCCTCCTCAAGCCCTCATTATATTGGAATTTTACAACCTGGAAACCATTTGTGGTTTTACAATACCATGGCAAAACCTCCATGACACATGTTTCCCACCCTTGACATTTGTTTTTCCAAGCTAAGAAAACCGGGTTAAAAATAGTTAATCACGTCCAAACTATTATCCCCTATTTTTGACCTTCATAATTAACATGAAATGTGTCATATAGTCTCTAAAAATGACCCTCCTATATTATACTATGGATAAGGCATCTTTTGACAACTCATATACCTTTTTCCAAGGCACTAACACATAGGAAACCTCCTAACTACTTTTGAAACTATTTGCTGAAAATTGTAAGGTTGAGACACATGTATCTCAACACTTGTGAGAAGAAATAACTTCCATTTGATGGATCTCTATGATAGCATCTCCTAGATGTGGAACTAGGGAACGACTATTATTGTCTTGAGTCATATGTTTTTGTATTGGCGATGTGCTTACAAGAGCATTAACTGAGGTTATCTGATTTGGCATCACTACAGGTCCTAAGCTTCATAAAGGACCATACAATACTTGTCACATTTCTTTATTTACACTTACTGCCTCTCCATAAGCTTTAGACAAGTTCGTTGCTGCAAAATTATTCTTTGTCACAAACATGGAAGTTAAAGGGTCTAGTGCTATATAGTATATTGATAATGTTGCAGGCTCAGTCAATGTGTAAGGTGTTTCTAACATGGACTGGGCTCTTTGAAACCTATTGTCGAAGCTACTAATAGGCTCATGTTGTTCTATTCTAACTAGCACAAACTAATGATAGAGTGTGGTGGCATCAATTAGAGCTTTGAACCATGCTAGAAAGTCATTTTCCAACAAATCCCAAGAAGTAATGGATCTAGTAGTTAAATTAATGTACCACCCGTATGCTTCATCACTCAAAGTGTAGGGAAATATCCTGCACACCACATCCTCATGGGGAATGCATTCTCTACCACACATCTTTAAAAAAATTTAGATGTTCCTCTGCATCATTACGAACTTGATATTTTAGGCAAAACTTGTTAAAATTTCTGGGTTAACTGTCGTAATTCACGAATTAGATAGGTGAATTAGCATTGGAGAACACCATGGATGGTTGAGGAGGTTGAGCTTGTGCTTCACTAATAGGAATTACTGTTTTGGACCAAAACTCTATTTTAAACTCTTGCAATAGGGCCAACAAAGCTATCTATTAATTCTAGAAACTCAAATCTGTGTTCACAAGACCTAGATCGGGTTACTCTCCTATACTCCAGCTTACCATGTTTACTAGGATGAAACTTTCAGCCCTCCTTATAGTGCCACCTTTATTGACGTGAAAGTTACTCGTAATTCAATGAGATAGAATTCCTAGCAATCAGATTTATCTTTTTTGAAAGATTAATATTTAACAAATCCCAAGGCTTGAGAATGTCAGTTCTTGACTTAATTTGTTCAGGATTTGTTGTATTTGTTGGTTTCACAAGGGGCTCCACTATATTGTACTCACACAAACACAGTACTAACTATAAATTCATATAGTAAATTTCGTTATGCGCTAAAGAAAGATATATACACCAATTTTCTTCCGACTTTACAAGAAATTTAAAAAAAAATTAAGGGATGATAATAAAACTAGCTCTATATTTAAGTAATTCCTACAAAGTTTGAATCGAAGAGAGAACAAATTTTGCAAAAAACCAAAACTATTAACAATTACTTCCAAAATCATGGAAGTTCTTCACGTAAATCACCATTAACAAATGAACATACGCAACACACTACAAATACCACCTACGCAGCATTATGTATTCATGTATTAATAGCAAAACATTATGAGATTCACTCAACAAAATAACCTACAATATCCTTAATCATGTAATTTGCAAAGGAAATACAAATTATCTGCTATTGAGATGAAATCAAGAGACTGAACTTCAAAAAGCATAGCTTTTGTGAGCTCTTACAGTTCTACAATTTCTGATCTGTCTGAAATGGAATCAAAAACTAATTTTTATAGGAAATTATTCCAAAGGCACTTGAATAAGATAAATTTTTCCACAGACAAGCATAAAGACAAAATGTCCCCCAAGCCTTAACTTGGTCAACTTTGCTCATTGTTTGCGATAGTTGGCAATCTTGGCTATTTTGAACACTTTGCTTCTTTGTTCACTTTGGTTCTTCAAAACTCACAAACCTTTGTTCCCACAACAAATATTATTAAAAAATAGCTATGAACTTCAGTATTCCTTCCTTAGCAAAACCTTGCACTATTAAAAAAATTAATATTTGGGCCCTATATGAATATTTTATCTCTGCAATTTCCTTGTCCCTGAGCTAGTGAAGTTCTCATATTCTTATGTGTATTCCATTTGAGTTAAGCCTCTGATGTGTTGTAGACTTGCATACTTTTTGGGATATAAGACTCATTGAGCCCAACAATTTTGAAACTCTCCCACTAATCCTTCATCAATGTTTGCATGGCATCTTCAATCAAATGTTCCATAAGGATTTCAATGAGTACTTTATTCTAGGCTCAGGATTCCATCATAGTTTCCATTATCCTTCTTGTTTTACCCTTTCATTCATTCAACCTATTTAGCTATCATTTTTCTTATATCTTCTAGGATTCCTTCTCATCAATCTATTTTCTAACACTATCCCATTATCTACCATTTCACTTATGCTTATTTTTGTTGAACACAATGTACCACTAAGAGGGGGGTGAATCAGTGGTTCCTAAATTCTTTTCCCTTTTAAAACAACCTTAGAATACCGGTTATCACCCTAGGCACTAAACAATCAAACCGATAAGACAAATGTGGATATCAAAAGAGGCAAACACACAAATGCAATATGGGAAAAACCTTGGTGAGAAAAGTTGTTGGAGACTACTGCTCCAATCCAGCCTCACAAGTGAAACACTGAATTACAAAGATTTAGGGCACCAACCCAAGGAGCACCAACCCCTACACCAAGCTCTAACTTGGTGGTGTATAGTGAAATACAATTTTGATATAGTTATAGAATATGGTTGCAAATGAATTCTCCAACACTTGATCAAATAGATTTATGTCGGTTAACAGTCTTCTCTTCTTCACTAGATCTCACACTACTGGTTATTAGATTACTCTCTTTGATTCTTGGCCTCTCTTCTTCACTAGATCTCACACTACTGGTTATCATATTACTCTCTTTGATTCTTGGCCTCTCTTCTTCCTCGCTCAGCCTCACAACATACTATGTTACACTTGGATGCCTTCTTGATCAATCACACCTCACAGGTTAGCTTAACTGTTAGACCAGCAATAGTTTACCGGTACTCTGTCTCTATCAGTTAAACCCTTTCACTGGTTCGCCTGTAAACTCACTCTACAACTTTCTTAGAATAAATTCTAAGGAAGATGATCTTTCTCAAGCTCTCTTCACACTCCTTCATATCAAGCATAAATAATTTCTGTCTCAAGCACACATATTTATAATCTAAGGTTCCCACCAAAAACCGCATTCAAACAATGTCGTGCTAGGTTTTGCCTTCAGCAACTCGATCCATATCTGATTTGATTCAATCTTCTTTTCTAGGGATATGATCTTCATGTCATCGATCAACACCACCAAATCTTCACATTCTAATGTGCGTTTTCTAAATCTGGAGGTCTGCACAATGTTTTTCTATTTTTCTCTGTCATACGCCATTAATGGCTCGACTATTTCCTTTAGCAAATAGATACGAAGATCAAATCTTCTTGCAGGATCAGTTCAATCGCTTGCTAGCTTGTCTTCGTCGGGCCACAATCCTCTGGCATCCTGTGCGACTTGCGGGTTCTTCATAAAAGTTGACCTGCTTGCTGACTTGTTACGTCAATGCACACTTCACTGACCTACGCAATATCACCACCTGCATCCACCTGTCATGTTTGTCAACATCCACCTCTGCTTGGTTTTCTATGTCAGATTGACATTTTCCGTTGACCAAGTGTCTGACATTCTTCATTGACCAAGATTGACTACCGGTTCAACACCTTACCGGTATAACCAACAAACATCCTCTTTACTGATAGCACATTCACTTGACAATTCATCTCGCCTTCTGGTATGTCTTCATGTCATTCTTTCTATTCTTCTTACCAAGTGTTGTTGTGATTCATTTAACATTGTGTCTCTTCATCACAAACAAACAACCAGCCTTCATACCGGTTTATGCCTTACCCGTACTCCTGCTTTACCAGCAAATGACATAATCCATGTGTACCGGTACCCTTCCTTCTATGTGCTTACTCACAAGTGGATTTTCATCACGTCTTACTTTTCTTATACCGGTCACCACTTCTTACTTACTAGTGACCTTGCCAAACTAGTTGACATCAATGAGAACTTAATGCCAACAATTTTTCCTATCTCATATATTCTTGCCAGTTCTACCTCTACCTTTTCGAGCGTTTCACTTCATCTTCATTGTAGCTTACTCATTTCATCTAATAGTTGTACAAGTGTTAAATGTCATGTCACTACTTTATGTAGCATGTTTTTCCCATAAGTTAAAAATTCTTGTACTTGTGCATGCATCACTACTTTATGCCTTAGAATGATTAAGCCATCTAGTTCTTCCTTTGATATCAAAACAGGATGTGAAGGTATTTCCTACAAAGTTTGACTGGGTTGTATAATGTCTTCAATAAACTGAGTTGACTGCTCAATATACCCTTTCTGCTCCTTCATCTTTTTTTGATCTCTACATAGCCAATCCTCCATCAATGTACTCTTTTAGTAATTCTTGTACAATCAAATCTAGAAGGCTTTCCTAAATTGATAGTAGTAACCCTATAATCCTCCATGGTGACATCCGAAGGATCTTTATCTATCATGCATTCCACAATATATAACTTTATTTTATTCCAAATCAAGCCTTGTTGCATCCTTAACCTTTGGTTTCTTCCCTTTCATGACAATTGGAGTATCCTTCTATAAACTATTAAAATCAAGAGGTACCAATTCAATTCTATCCTTTGGTTGCATTTATTTTTGCAACCATTCAGATTTGTGTCTTGATTTGGGCTCCACTACATGCTTATCCTTGTACGTGTTATTCTTTTATTTTCCTTCTCCTCACATTTCTTATCGAGTTTTGGCTTCACTAGTGACCTCCTCTTTTGGACTATGAGTCTCATTTCACATTTTCTGGGTCCCTTTGTCCCCTGCAAGAGATTAAAGTGTATCCCTTATTTCCATTTCATGACTTGGGATCTCTTTTGTGTTCTCTTCTTCTGTATTGTTTATTTCTTCCTATGCGACATTTCCTTGATATACTGATGTCTCGATTTCACCTTCCTTGGGATTTTTATACTCTTCTTCACAATCTTCCACCACCATACCAGACTCTTTCCTCTTATCTTCCTTTTGTATATCCTCCACAGAGACTTTACTTCTACCTCCCAATTGTTCTTCGATCGCCATTAATGGTTCTCTAGTTTTGATAACAATTGATATTTTTGTATCCTCTGATCCTAAGGTTTCTTGATCTTTAGATTCTATAAACTCTCCATGTTCAACATCTATAATTTCACTTATTATGATATTTTTAGTTTTCTCCTTCGATGACACTGATTTATCCACCTACTCAAAAAGTTGTGGAGCCTTCCCCTTATTTAATTTCAGATGTATTATCTCTACTTTTTTTGGCACTAATTATTCTAACAATAACTGACCTGCACTTCTTGATACATCTTGATCCAGGCAGGGTTACTATTGGATTTATTTTGAGGAATCACTCCCATTATTTCACTCATCATGTTGCTCACAGAAGGTGGAGAAGTAAATAAATGGGTCACACCTTTTGATGTTGCTATTGGTATGGCTCTAAGAATCTCGGTAAATTGGGCTAAATCATAGGTGGATCCCTTAGCTACCAAAAATTAGAAGCGTCTACACATAAACTCATCTGATCTTGAGGCTCTACCATTTTACTTATAGCCAATTGACTTAGGTCATGATCAATTGTTATGACCTCAACTCCTTCCATGTCACCTATAGGTCTCCAAATCCTCATCTATAGTTGCTGCATCAAGAGTTTTAGCTATATCTTTACTTCTTTTGTGGATTAATAAGTCGTCATAACCTTCATCTTCCCCTTCTTTTCTCTTCATCTTCTTCAAAGTTGTAACCTTATACCCATTTATCTTTGAATTCTTCTTTATATTCTTCTTTCCATCTATAGATGACCCTTAGAATGGGTTCATTCACTGCCTACAAAGATAATGCCTCTAGTTGATTTGGATATGGCTATGTGATAGGTTGATCTTCCACTTTGCCTATTGTATATCTAGGATGCAATACCTCCTCCTCATCCTTTGTTATTTGAGGCGGAATGTCAAATTTTATAATGTCTAGGCCCAAGGTTAGCATTTTCATTAGTGTTGACCTATGATATTGTTGCCTTTTTACCTCCTTCTCATCTTTGTAATCTATCCAATAATTGTCCATGTCTAGAAGGTTTACCACTTTCTTTGTAATGAATTTGTGTACCTTTTCGAATGGGATGAATCTCTTTCTTTGATAATTAAAGTATGGTAAATGTGTGGCCAAGAGGCCTTCTTCCATTTCTTTGGCACTAGCCAATGAGTCACAAACAAAATTTCCCATTTTCAATGGAAACTTGAATCCCAACTTGCAATGAGAGATGTGGTATAAGTCATGGAACTTCAAGATTTGTCTACAAAATTTATTTAACCATGCTCAATTAGAGGGACACCTAGGCAATCTGAATGGCTTCCTACTAAATCTATGTGCATGTATATAAGACAATATGGGGAACTAGATGTACCATTCACCATAAAACCAAATTACTCTTCACACTTTCTCAAGTAGCTATCACCAATTCTCCCTTCCAAGTCCCAAGTAATGAGCATTGTGAAGAAATCATTATCCTTCTTATAGTTCAAATATGATTGCTCAAGGGAAAGTTGTGGGTAATACACATTTACTAAGTTTTCACTTCACCCATTACCCAGGGTTCTCACTATGTTCAGCTGAATATTAGCTTTGATCGTACATGTATACACGACATAAGACAATATGTAAAAGATCCTAGCTGGTTCTATTACAAATTTCTGAATTGAACCACTGATAAATTTTTCCAATCAAACAAGCCTTTATTTCTCTTAGTGACCTAAACAAATGGGAACACTCAACCTTTGAATTTCCCACTTATTTCTAGCCCAAGTACTCAAACTCAGAAAGGTGATTGCATCATATATTTCTAGGTGGAAATCTATCCTCAATATGAGTTTGGTTAGCTTAGATATCACCTAGCCCTTCTTCCTTTTAAACAACTCTTCCCTAATGACTATCTCACATGCTGCCTTTAATTTTAAGGAATCCTCTAATTCGTGATCTTTGGTCATTACATTGATTGTCCTAGGTCTAACAGTTCAAAATACTTTAGCAATACCTTCTAGGGTTAGGTCCACATACACTCAACCATCCTTTGTCACCATGTGCTATTCTAGATTATAGTTTAGTAAACATTCACATACCAACTCATGCACTTTTGCAGCTATGGGAAACCTTGCTGCCTTTACCAGTCCACTCCTATCAAGATTTTCATCTCCTCTATAGCTATGGGCTCATTTATCTAGCTTATAAGATCATCTAGCTTGTACTTACCAGGTTGCCTAGGTGTAGGGCAGTGCTTATGGAAAATTCCACTTGAACTCCCTCTTTCATTCAACTTTCTTGGAACCCATATTGTTGCTTTCTGTCATTCCTAATAAAAACATTTCATTACAACTAGGCTAAGTATGAAGTTTATCTAGAATATATATATATAGTAAGATATTATGCATTCATCACCGATAGGGATGCTTAGCTTTCGAACTAGAGTTTCGATGTACATACCTGTGCAGCTCATGGAATCACCTTTGGATGTAAAAGATAATGCTTACTAACATGAAGATTCATCTCCCTTCATGTAATCTAACCCACTGCTTCAGTGCTTGAAACTTTTACCATGTTGAATTCTTTACTATTGCTAATTTTCATTTATGATGCGTGAAAAATAGTTGATTTGCAGTCAAGTGTGAGAAAATCATGCATCATATCCTATGAAATCATCGATAATGGATGGGAGATTCAGAAAAGGACATCTTTAATTAAATTTGTACCCTTATGTTAGAATGTATCTTCTATTACCGTTCTAAAACATGTACCTAGGAAGCTTTTACTCTATTTCTATGTTATTTTAAATCTTTGGCCCTTTGATTAAGGTTTTGCGGAGCTTTCTTATGTCTTTCGACATGCATAGTCTTTATTGAGTTTGATTTCAGGCTGTGTGCTCATTTGTGTTTTATTCAACATTCAATTCAAGATGTAATAGAATCCCTTTTTACCTCGATATCTACAGACTATGATAACACCTTACGAGCTACGGGTTGTGGGATTTATATATCTTTCAATGCTTTAAAATCATAATGGTTTATGGATCGCTTTTCCCCGCATCCCACATATGAGGATGTGTTGGTTTTTCTAGAATTCTTTTCCCAAAAGTATTTTATGTTTTTTTAAGGAATTGTTTAATAATTGCCACCGCTACCAGGAGAATTCAACCTTGGAACTCCCACTTTATCATGCTTTGTGGGGTGCGATGGATAAGGCTATTTTGTTTCTTTTGCAACTTCCTCTTTATCATTTTTTCTCAAAACTCCCAGCAACCCAACTATTATCACGATTATGTCTACCTCTGCAGATTGCTATAAAAATTATAATCTCAGTTTACCTTTTCCAATGGCTATTATAATTGCACTAAACTCACTCTTTTCTCTACAAACCTGATTTAAGGGATCTTTAAGCCATTTCCAAGATATTTTGCTTGCTCACAAGGATTATTTGCATATTTTCGAATCTTCAAAATGATGGGTCCCCATTGGTATGTTATGAAACTTCATATTATAGATATTTAATTGTTCTTGGAATTAGAAAAAATTAATAATATTCTTTATTAAAATTGTATCATAAACATTTATGACCCCAACCCTAACAAACAAATGACCAAAGAACATTTAATCTCTAAATCAATCAAAATCAACATAAAATCAGTAAGAACCTAATGAAATGCATATTTTATGCTAAATTGTAAAATATGCATTTGATTAGTCTTTTGTTCTTTTTAGATATATGATGAAACAATTAAATTGTATTCCTATATAATATCTAGTTTAATTTGTAATAATTATATTAATAACAACTTCATAGAATCAAATATTTGATTAATAATTTTTTATTAAATTAATATTAATTTTTTTAATAATAAAAATATATTTAATCCTTCAATAAAATTAAATTTCAACTTTTATTCACTTATTAAATTTTAAAAATATCTACCCTTTTATAATTTTATATTGAAATAATTTTATTGAAAAGAATCATGAACGAAACATAAATATTTAAAAGAAACTAATAAACCTGATTCCATCCAAAATAACATTTATAATGATATCTATCACAGCATGTTCCAATGGCTGGGAAAAGAGATTGCACAGAACTTCAAGACCGATCTGTCACCATCATGCCCAAGGACACTTAGCTCATCCCTCTCCCTTCCCTGCGGTGTGTTTTCACTCCACCACTTTCTACACTCTTTGTGTTTATCTAATGCTTGGGATCATATTTTTAACACTTGTAAAAATTCTTGTAAACCTAAAATAAGTGCTCCTAGTAAAATGTAAAGAAAATATACTTAAACGCACATTATGCTTGAGCAATATCATTTTGATATTTGTAGATATAGCTCCATAGTGATTTCCATTAATTAAGCTCACAAGTCTATTGAGATAATATTTTCAGTTGAATATCGAACTGTGAAAATATTTTTAAGGAGAACATAGTTTCATGTTGAAATATTTAAAACCACACAGATTTCCACTTAATACATGTCTACTAGATTAATCTTTTCAAACTTAATATACAAGAAAAATATTTGTAAAGGCTACAAAAATTTGAGATTTCCACTCAATACATGTCTACTGGATTAATCTTTTCAAACTTAATATACAACAGAAAAATATTTGTAAAGGCTACAAAATTTTGATATTTAAAGATCTAAAGCCACACAAATTTTCCCTTAATACATCCCAATGGTATTGATAAAAATATTCGTACGGACCTAGGACTATCAAATCCTAATAATTAGAAATTAGAAATCCAAAGAAGAATTTCCCGAAACTAAAATATATGTTTTGAATTTTGAAATGATGTAAACTAATAAAATTTATATTATTTTGTCTATTTTATATTTATAATTTTAACAAAAAATTTAAAAATTATTTGAATGTAGTTTTTCATAAAAGAAACACTATAATTTAGTTGCTGATAAAATGTTGAAATTGAAGTTACGGAAGCCACCACACTGTAATTAGTAAATTTTTACTTTTTTTCATCAATTTTTTTTTGTATATATTGATAAAGAGAAATTTTAGTGCATGGATATATTTTTTACTATTTTTTATAAATATATATTTTCAATAAATTTGAAAAGTTGTGTATTTCATCTTGACACAGATTCCTTTCTCTACTACATCATATTTTTTTCAAAATTTTAAAATAAATTTTAGTATTTTTCCTTGACAAGATAATCAACCTTATATTTTAGTGTTGATGACCGACTTTCAATAATAATAAAATATAAAATATAAAAAACTAATTAAAATATTAAAAGATATATATTTTAAAAAATTCACTTATAGATCTATAAAAGGGTATTTTTACATTTCAAAAAAAATATTATTTATAAGAGTAGGAGTTGTTGAAACATTGAGTTTTTTTTGTTTTTTACATTTTAATGAAGGCGGTGATAAAGTCTTTCATATGACTGCAAGCGTCTTTTATGAAAAGGAAAGGTCACGTGAGGTGATTTTGAGATTCACATGAGTTATTTATTTATTTACAAATTTTAAGTTTGAAATGAAGATTAATATCTATATTTAGTAGGTATATTTTATGTGAAAGGCATATCTTTTATTTTAAGTCCAATGTTCGACTGAGCCTATCTACCACTGTCAAGCCATCTAAAATGATGCAAGACGATTGGGAAGCCTTCAACTGTCCATCGCTTTTATCGTTTTCACAGCTAAATCATTCAAATATTTTCTATAAATAAGATATCGAATGATTCATTCACATTGAATCAATTGTAAAATACTGTCAGTACACAGATTTTGTAAGATTACCATCAGCGTCATTATATAAGTAAGATTTGAGCCTTACAAAAAAAAGATCCTCATCCACACAAACTAGAATTTGGAACTTATTTTGCTTCTTACCCACAGGAATGTTATTTAGGTCTTTCATTCGGATAACTAACAAGAGCAGAGCATTGGGGTTGTTAGGTAAGGTTGAAATAGGAAGTGGGTTCTAAAATTTGGATTAAAATATCAAGTGGGTACTTGAATTTGTATCTAATTTCTCAAGTTCGGTCAAATTTGGTATTTGCATTTGGAGAGGTAGGTCTTTAAGTTGGGGATGTTTTGGAAATTTGGAAGATCTCACAGTGAAAATTCAGAAGAATTGGATATGGGTGGGGGAAATTGATGTGCTTTACGAAGAGAGAGGGCCTATTTAGTTGTTGAATTGCTCATTGTGATTGAAAATTAAGGTTTTCTTGTTTTTAAGGAGAAATAGGATAAAGTATATTATAACTATATTTATTTTATCTATTGTAATGTTCATGTAATAATTATTATGACTATAATTTTAAAGTCATTAGTAGTTATTTTAGGTTATACTATTGTATTCATCAAATCCTTAGTTAGTGATTAATATGCTTTAGGTTACATTTTCTACAACATTTTCTACATTTTCTAACTTAATTAGCAAGTAATTAATAATTTGATTTTTCAACAATTTAACATTTTTTTTTCATAAAAATGAATTTGTTTTCTACAAAATTAAAATGTATATTTCCTAACTTATAAAGAAATTATTTATCTACAATGTGATTGGTTTTAAAAAATTGTGTTATAGTACAATATTTTTGGAATTTATAAATGTGACTAGGTTTTTAGTATTTTTTATAGACATTTAAAAAAAATGTGAATTTGAAACATTATATTCATAAAGGTATAATCAATGTATATATTTTTTATTTCTTCCCTATCTTTCTCTAGCTTTATCTCCACCTCTCCCTCTCCCTCTACATCTCTATGTCTCTATCTCTATCTCCTTATGTATCTTTGTATATATCTCTCCCTCTACCTCTATCTATTTATCTCCCTCTTCTTCTCTCACTTGATATTCATCTCTATAGGTATATTTTCCTCTCTTTCCCTCTATCTCCCCCCTCCTATTGACACGTGTTTTTATGCACTCACCAATAGGGCAGGTAGTCTATATGAATACACACCACCTCTCCTGAAAAGTAAAAAGTTTGGGAAAACCCACAACTCCAAGGTCTCTTCTATCGAGTCTCGATGATGATGGGTAACTTAGCAGTAATGTAATTGTACCTATAAAGGGGATAATGCTAGTTCTTTAAGTTCTCTAGGTTTTTGGTATTTTTTATTTTTGGAGCTCTCGAACAAATAAACTTCAAAAGATAGGTCAGGGGAACAAGAAAATAACAATGAAACCAATTCAATCACAACTCAGTTAGCTATGAGATTAATATTATGCAATCTTATATTATCAATATTATTTAAATTAACATTCAATGAAAGAACCCCAAAAAATGTGTAAAGTCGGACTTCTTCACAAAATTACGGAAACAAATACCACCAAGATAACTACCCTATCATATCAATTCTCATACACCACTAGCATGTGCAATATGATTCATGAAACAATAAAGTGTAAATGAAACTAGTTGTTGATTCCAAATAATAGAAGTTACTAGATTACGAAGAACTCAAATCAATAGAACACATGTAAATCAAGCAACCTATAAGATTCTTTTTGTATCAACTTCAAAGAATGTATCACAAAATTTCCTAAAACTCATAAAAATCTGCATAAAAATCTCTTTAACTTGGCCAACAAATCATCAATTCGCGGACCCTTACAATGAATCAAAATCTCTAATTTATAGAGTTTCATGTCCTAAGTTATAGGAATTAAAGCTATCTAAATTAAGTGCTACAAAAGCCGCAATTGACATGCAAGCCTCTGCCTTAAACTCTAGTGAAACTACTAATTAACTATCACTATGAAACGTGTGTTCCCGAAGTTGGCCATTATGGCCATGCAAAGTTTTCCCAAAAGCTAAAGTTGATGTTGCATAGTAGTTGAAATCTCAGCTCTAGTGGCAACCAAAAATATCTTCAAAAAGCTCTCAGAATTGCATGTACGGTAACTATGTGTTCATCATTTACTTCTGTTTATAGCTCTTGTAGTTACTAACAAAAAATGCAACTGTATCTACAGGAGTATCAGCAACATATGAAAATCAAAACTTGGACTTCTTCAAAGTTTTCTTTGCCTTCTCCCATCTACTAACCAGCTTATCAATTACTCCTTCCACATGTATACATTGAGAAGTAAAAATGAGTACATGTATACACTGAGAAGTAAAAAATGAGTGCCTATCCATTAACTCTGAATTAAACTTTGATGTACGTGCAAAATGATAAGTCGCATACTAATCCCATTGATCCAGTACTACACCTTCCTTCATACATCCGTCTTTCAAAATGTCATGACCATATGCTCCTAATAGCTTCTTCACAAAAAAATTATATTTACCAAGCGATTTCAAAAGAGGAGCATGTGTCTCCAATATCTTTGACTTACATTGCTCAAGAACTTCTACCTTAAATTCTATTAAAAAGAATGCAAGATTGTAAACTACAAAAATTGTCTCCTCCCAGCAAATCTTCATTTTTAGTCACTTCTTCACCCAAGGCCCAATATTTTATTCAAATTTTTACATTGCTTGGCGATGTCTGTGATCCTCACTCCCCAATTTGCTAAACAAACTCTTATTTCTTTCTCCGTTTTGAGGATCTTTTCATAAATGCCTATTGTATGTTGTAGGAAAAATCTTACCTTTGAAGCATTCTCTTTCACCCACAACTTTTTAGTGATAGCTACTTTCCTTATTTCAATAAAAGTTCTTACATCACCCTCTGGCAGCAATGATGTGGAAGGCAACATGTCATATGTTCTTGAATCCAAAGGCTTCTTGTGAGATTTTGCCAAGATCTAGAGGCAATGGAAAGCACAAATAAGAGAGACAAGATAGATGATAGGAATAAACTGTATTCTATCAAGATGAAAAATATGTTCAACTGGATCATTACAAGATGTTCAATGATTGTCTATACAAACAATGTAGATGAGCCTTCTTATATAGGCAATGCTATATGGATATGTGAGCACACAAACATGACATGTGGCTCAATAATAAACAAGGATAGGTAGGAAATAGGTGTGGGTAGGTAGAAGAATATAATATTCCACATGAGGTGGAATGTAACAACAAGATAAGATCAACACCATGAAAGGTGGAAATTCTCCTACACACACTATCCCAATGTGGCACAAAAACCCAAGTGTCTCATACCCAAACTACTATGAAATGCATGTACTTAATTAAACTTAATTATAGTATAATAATATCCATGATGAATAATTATTTACACCAACACTTCCCCATTTCTACAAGAAATTGTTTATACTGATCTAATAGTTCCTTTACCTATAGTTGGGAACTATGTTCTTTCTCCATTCTACTCCTTACTGTGCTAGTAGAAAATTCTAAAGTATGAAGCTCTCCCCACTTTGTTTTCTTTCCCATCCTGACCCATGACACTTGGTATCTTGAAGGGCCCTCTCCATCTATCTCCATAGGAGTTGCAGTATCAGCAATTACTTCACCGGAGCCAGTTCTAGACAAATGGTGAATTGTCCTAGCCTTCTTTGTTTTCTTTGGCTCCTATGTAATGGCCTAATGCAATGTGAGTTTAGGCAGCACTAATTTTTTTTATTTATCAAAAGTGAAGGTTATCCATTGTGGTGTTCCCTCCTTTGTGTTATCTTTTTCAACTATTATTTGCACAATCATCTTTCTAGCTTCATGTAACGACTCTTCCTCATTTTCTCTTCTTCTTCAACCTATGTATCCTGAGGAGCTTCGACCTCTTCTTGAGTGGGAAGCACTTGTATAGAAAGTTTTTGTTACTATTGAAGTACTTGTTGAGCTAATTTTATCTATAGAGAACCATTAGTATCCAGTTGTTGTTGATATTCTTCTAACTTCTCTCTCACTTGCTCATTAAATTCCTTAGTTGGCTCTTGACTTTGTTGTTCCTTATCTCCACTTGCAATATCTTTCAACAAATTTTCTACATCTTGTGGAGTAAGAACCAACCTTTCATCATGCTCCTCGGCTTGCTTTTTCTCAGTTTTCTTCTCTTCGTCCTATAGTTGTCCTTGCAAACCCTGATCATCTACATCCATAGGAGCTACCTGTAAAAGTTTTGATAAATTTTATATGACAGACTCCTTTCGTTCCTTCGCACTAGAAGGGGTCATTCTCTTTCTTTTCTTTGGTTCTACCTTCTTTGGCACTAGCTCAACCTCTTCTTGGTCTGAGTCAGACTCCACATTATGAATAGTAATTGTTTCAGTTGTAGGAGTCATTGTAGGTGCATACATCTTTGAAGAAACCAAATATGGAGTAATAGTTATTGTAGTCAATGATGGAGATGGTGTTGAAGTATTTGCGGCAACATATGTGATTGATGTGGTTGTTGGTGTTGTTGTGGTAGTAGTACTAGCAGTAGCAGTAGGATTAGTAGTTGTTGTAGCAACAGTGGAGGCACTAGAGGGTTGAGCCTCTTGAAAAGATTGTTCTATTGTTGTTGTAACACTTTCAATAGTGGGCCTAACAGGAAGAATATCTGCTTGTGGTTCGGCCCCTAGGCCCGCTATAATCCCCAAGCTTACCTGTTTCGCCAGATACTCTGCTTCTTTCATTTCCCATCTACTTTATTCTTCAATTATTGTGTAGTCAAAGGAATTCCAGCTTCCTCATTAGGATTTGTAGAGGTATTCTTCTTGACTTCGATCTAGTTCTTCTTGTATACTCCTTATGTACCCTAGATTGAGGATTATTAGTAGGGATATTCTTTTGTTTACCTTTGGAAGTAGCTAGTTTAATCCTCAAACTTAACCACTTTCTTGTTCTATCTATTATCGCTTGATAAATTATATCAATATCTGCTACCTCCTACTATGACCATTTGATTGGAGGGAGCAGCCTCTTATCTATCCCTATCTCCTTGTACACTGGATCTAACAAAATACACTCATCATGCAATTGTTTAGGTATATTAGTTTCAATACCAAAATTTCTTATTTGTAGAATAGTGAGGTGTTGATAATATTTCTCCCTTGCCTCAAAGCTATCCTAAAGATTGTCCCAAAAATCCTCCAGGGTAGGCTGATGTCCTTCATATATCTTTGGCATTAGTCCTTTTAATTAATTATATGGATCATAAAAATATCTTGAATAATTAAAAGGATTTAGCTATAGATTATGTGATTCTTGCTCAACAGCCTTTGTCACATGAATTTCCTAGCATGAAAAATATGATAAATTCAAGGGGAAGCCTTCACTTGTAACACTTGTCTTATTTCTTGATGCTAGTATGTTTTGCAGGTGCACCATTTGTCTTGCGTACTCCAACAAAATCACTCTATCTGTACAGTATCTAGGCAACAAAAATGGTTCTCTAGTGAACCCACTTACTCTTAAATAAGTAGATCAGAAATTTTGTATAAACCAACATACCCACTTCTTTACTAGCTTCATCGCCTCCTTTCTTAGCATAAATATGGTATCACTTGTTAACCTTATAATAATAGGAAACAAGAATGTCTTATTGATTCTCTTATAATGTAACCTTAATTCTTTCAATGATAATTGTGTATAGTACTCCCATACAACATTTTGTCCTTCTTCTTCCTCCAATCTGCCCTTGGTTTGTAGCTCTAAAAAATGACCTGATCTAGCTACAACCCAAATAACATAAGACATGAAGAATAATTTCTTTGTATTATGCACTTCCCTAAGTTGGTCTCTGATGTTATCTGACAAAATTTGAGCCCAGTCGTAATATTGTCGTCCATCCAAAATTGTTAGAATGAATGAGAACATCCATGGCTGAAAGTGTTTGCATGCAGGTTTACCAAATTCCTTGCTAAGCATTATGATTAAATCTCTTTGTGGTTCTTTGAAATAAGTCCTCAAAAATTCATTTTATTTAAGGCTTGTCTTTCTCTCGTCCTCAATCTGTTCTTCATTCATCCTTTTCTTGCATTGGTTCATGTTCTGGTTCCATTCTCTTTCACCATCTTGTTCCACTTCAACCAATACTTCCCTCCTAGTGGGAATGTAAAATACCAAGGCCAACATATTCAACAATAAATCAATCTCTAGTCTCCCATTAGCATCTACACATTTCTTGGTATTGGGGTTATAAAACAGTGCAACTTTCATTAATCATTCTGGTTTGTGTACTGAATGTGGGAAAATGGACGCCTCTACCAAACCAGATCTCTCGATCCTTTTGCACTTTGCATCTTGTCTTGATTTCTCCAATTGTCTTTCTATATCCTCGAGCTCTATGTGCTCAATCTCTATATTTGTGACCCATTGGATAGTATCCTCCAGCTTGGAGGCATATGTTTGACCCTAGTACTGATATTTCATCGTGATAGGTAGCTTTACAAGATCCTTTGTCTTTCAAGAAGATTCCATCAAACAAAGCTAACCCTACAAAACAAACCAATCAGAAATCAAATACTACTCAAAGAAATATCACTGCAAAAACAACTCACCTTGGGACTCTGGGATCCCAGGATCCCAAGGTTTTGAGGTAAGAAAACACAAAACCACAAAGAAAACCCAGGAGTCCAAAAGTACAGGGTCCCGAGCTAAAACCCCTAACAGAACTAACAAACTTGAAACACCAAGGTTTCGAGATACCGAACTTGCCAAAAACATAAAAGGAGACTACTTCTGGAACTCAAAAACTCAGGTTTTCGAAGTTTCGAAGTGGTGAAACCCTAACAATGAAAACAAATTTGGGACTCTGAGGTCCCGAAGTTATGAGGTGGGACTCTAAAATGCAAAGTGGAACTTCGGGAAATCGAAGTCTTGGTAAACTATAAAAATGGAACAAAAAAAGGAGCTCGGGACCCTGGGACTACTGGGTTTTGAGTTGAAAAGATATGCAAAAAAAAGAAACTAACTCAGGAACTCAAGGACCTGGGTTTCAAAAGTAGTGAAATCTAAAACAAAAACCTAAGACTACCATTTCAGGAACTCAGGAACCCAATTTTTTTAAGTGGTACAAAACAAATGACAAACCCTAAGACTGTCATTTCAGGAACTCGGAAACCCAAGTTTCTAAAATAACACAAAAACGCACAACCCCTAACCCAAAAATTCAGGAACCCAAGATCCCAAGGTTAGGGTACAAAACTGAAAACTAAAGAAAAACAAATAAAACAAGCAAAACTTAAGAAATCAAGACTAAAAATGTGAAATCTAATCTAAAATACACGCAAATCCAAACAAAGCAATAAATCAACCTACCTGGCAGAAAAAATGAAGGCGGTGCTTGACCGGGAGGGCGAGAGTGCAAAGATGCGAGGTCAGAGCTCTGGATTTGAATGAGTGTGTGAACAAATTTTCTCAAAAATAACCTCCAACCGTATTTATACCCCCAACCAAGTACCTCATTAAATGCAACTTTGGGAACTGAGGAACCCGAGTTTCTGAAGTGCAACCCAAACAACAGGCTCGGAACCTCAGGGTTTCAGGATTCTGAGCTACAAAAAATAAAAGGACAACCAACCTATGAGTTCAAGAACCCGAACCTCTAGGGTGATAACTCCCAAAAGAAAACAACCACTTCGGGATTCAGGGAACCTGAACTTCCGAAGTGATGTTCCAAAACAAAGAAAATACAAACTCGAGATTTCAGGAACCTGAACTTCCAAACAAAACACTCAAAACTAACAAAAGGTCACCTCGGGAGTTCGGGAACCCGAGTTACCGAGGTGCCCAAAGCAAAAACTAAAAAAAAAGGAAAATTAACAAAAGAGGACAAAAACCAAAAAAAAGGCGGATACATATTTTCATGAGAATGAAATGATGGGACTAGATATGCAAGGCATAACAAATGGTGACTATCTAGGAAATATGACTCTATGCATTCTAAAACTTTAAAATATCTGGTTTATCCGACAATTTAGGCTAATATTATTCAAAACAATGTATAAGAAAAAAAGATGAGTGAACTCAGGAACAAGAAACTGAATCTAGAACAAAACAAGATCAACTCTTAAGTGTGTGCACTTGATTCATTACTCCATCATTTTCAATAGTGAAGATAAACAAAGGAAATTAGGCCCAGGCTAGGTAGGTGAAGTCAATCAATGTGTTTCGTGCAACGTCGTCCTCAATACAACTCTATTACTAATTGGGTGTCCATATCCCCGACAAAGATACCTCTAGCTCTCGTCACTTGAGGAGAACCATTGCTCCATTGCCGGATAGCGTCCATAGCCCCGGTGGAGATTACCTGAAACACCCAAATTTAGTTGCAGCAAGTTGATTATTTCTTTTCTCTTTTTCTTTTTCTTCTTTTTGTAGAACATATTTCACCTCATAGAATATAGAGCAATTATTTCTTCACAACCTTAAAGTAACTTTCAAACATTGAAGTTTGATTACTGGGTTGGGAACCACACTGGACAACTTGAAACATCCTAACTTATGATTTTTCACTTGGAAACAAGTTCTTCAAACATATTACAAAAAAAATTTGATGCAACTTAGTGTGATGATGGTGCTGAGTAATCATGTTAGCCTTCACCAATTGAGAGTCAAGAACTCAAATCATAATTAAACCATTATATATCACCTTGGATGAATGTAGACAAAAATTTCAATATTAACTAAAAGGTAATGAAGTTATAAGGAGCTAAGAGTCGAAGTCTCTCAAAATTCACATTGTTCGTGCAAAGAACATCTATCCAATCAGAAACCTTAACAGTAGATACATTTCCCAACATGACAAAACCATGAACACAAAGACAACGAAACAAAGCCAAAACAAAACAAAACCAAACAAACTAACCAAACAAAGAAATCAAGAAAGGAAAACAAGCAATCACCAAAACAAAAGCAACACAACGATAAGCGAAGAGCGGAAGGGGAAAAAAAGAAAGCATGCAACATGAAGGAAACAAGAAAACAAGAAAACCTCCTATCTACTATCTACAAAGGATCAAGCTCATTATTAGATCAATCAAAGTAATGTTTGATAAATTGACCATTGATAGGCAATGATATAGGTTCTCATGTTAACAAACTCAACCTAAAGGTATTTTCCACTAAGATCTTAGCATACTGATAAGGACCTAGCCACAATCTTTAAAACTTATGATGATAAACTTTCTTCTCCTTGGCCTTATCCCATAACAGGACTAAGTTATAAATTAAAAAATATTTCACCTTTTCTCTTTTATCAAACCATCATTTGACAACCGCCTGGTGCTTAGCAAAATATTGCAGTGTGTTTATCCATTTTTCATCATCTTAATAGGTTCAAGAGGCGAACCTCTACCTGGTCCTCAATCACAAGTTCTTGCATTAATTGGAGGACCAAGATTTGTAAATTTACTGAGAAAACCAGGTTCTGACCATAAACTAGGTAGTATGGAGAAGTTCTCAGGACATCTTTAACTCTAGTGCAATCACCCCGTATCTTAATTGATTGTGTCAGTCCCTAGGGTTCTTCTCAAGTAACTTCTTAATAACATCTAAAATTTTCTTATTCATGGATTGAACTACCCCATTTCCTTGTGGATAATAATTAGATGATAATTTCAAAACTACCTTGTACTCATATGACCATTGCATAAATTGTGCTGAAGTAAAAGCATGGCCATTGTCGCATACCAGAGAAAATGACATACCAAACCTGGTGACAATATATTCATCAAGGAACTTGAGAACAACTTACCTAGTGGCATTCTTGCATGCTATGGCCTCCCTCCATCGGGTGCAGTAATCAGTAGAAGTTAGAATTAACTTGTGTCCTACAAATGAGTTAGGATAAACAACACCGGCAAAATCTAATGCCCATTGGGCAAATTTTCTTACCTCAATTTTTCTGGCTGGAAAGGCATGATAGGGTTCCTCTCCTTGGAAGCAACCGTTTGACATGTATGACAATGCCTAACATGTTCATGGGTATCTTTAAAATTGTTGGGCAAGTAGTATCCAACCTTCAAAATCTGGTGTATTGTTGCATTCATTGACCCATGGTTTATACCATATTTCCCGTGGAATTCCTCTATTATCTTATGGGCTTTCTGGTTATGAAGACATCGAAGGTAGATACCTTCGTAGTTATTTCTATAAAGTGTCAAATCCTTTGTGTATTTGTCAACCCCTCAGGACACTTTTTATTCATCAAGATGAAGACCAAGTCAATGTACCATGGGTCCTGAGTGAATGAATGTAATGTATACAGCTAGCACTAGATATGAGGGGCATCAGTTTTTTTTTTAATGTTATATCATGATCTAGCTAGGAGGGGCATATCATTCTAATTTCATATCATATGTTCATATATTTATGTATCACAATTCAAGAAGTCACAAATTTTCTATTAATTGAGAAAGTTGCATAAGATCACTAGTGTTCAACATATGTCAAATTCTATAAGGCTAGTGAAGGAAAGGGAGAGCATGATGGTTGAGGAGCATGTATTAGAAGAGACTTCATGCAAGGGGAGTTTAAGTACAAAGAAAATACAAAGTTGGTAGATGTGAAATCTATCATCAAATGGTGTAATTATATAATGAGTCTAAGTAATAACTTGGTAATTCTATAGTTCATATATTATTTTGGTTTGTAGATGATACTAATATTGCAAAATATGTGGATTATCATACATTGACAGGATCGAGTAATCTAGAGTATTTTAGAATCTCTAATTCAAGTTCATAGAATATGCATGTGTGTTATATTGTAAGCTTTTGTTCTTCATGTACGAATCAAGTTTAGAATGAGTGTGAGTCAAAGGAGCTGGGTGTGGTTACATATAAATCCCTAATTGCTTAAAAAATGTCTACAAACTTCTCAGCAACCTTATTCTTATTCTTCTTCCTCTTCCTCTTCCTCTTTGACAAGTCCATTGGCTTCCTTGTAGACCCACAAAATTGAATCAACAAATCTTGCTCTAATCCCCTCTTTGCCTTTGATGTTCCCACCATTTTTTGTGTACTAAGGGAACTTTGTAGTCAAGCTCCATTTGTAAACCATAATTCATCAATTGTGATTGCAATGAGCTCATTTTGCATATAAATATTTGAGTTTTAGAAGGAAGTTCATTTCTAGAGGAGGAGGATGTGAAGCCCATGCTTAAATCAACATAAACACCATATTATTGGTTTCATTCATGTTGCTACCTTATGATATTCACCTAAGTAGGATTAACAAAATTTATCTTTAACATTTAATCTCAATTTTGATTTCATAGTATATGAGGAGTAACCTAATTATGGTTTTTATAACTTAATGTGCATAAAGATAAAATTGATACTACTATTATGGAATAAGTTTGATGAGATGATAACTAGAATAGTTTGTCATTTGTCCTAATTAAAAAGAAGTGATGTTTATTATTTCCTTGTGAATGTTAAATTAAAATTCAATTGCAATGACGAGACAGTTACAACTATTGAGATTAAGTTATTTGCAAAGATAAATTGTATATTTGGGATGATTACATTTAATTGGATTCAAACATAGAATTTGAATTAAATGTATATGTAATTGAATTGTTTGGGCTACAATAATGATTACTTGTTAACCTAAATAAATTTGTTTAGACTATCTTGATAATGCTCACATCTCTTTTCAGATTTTGAATACTAATATAATTTTTTTTAATATCTTGTTGGAAACCAATAATTAGCTTATCATGCTTCTTATTTTCATCTTATTTTCAGATAGCTTTATTGATATCAAGAATTTAACCTCTCACAAGTAGAATAGTTTTAAATCTTGATTAGAAAGGAGAAAGGGATCACCTTTTAGTCTCTTACCAACAAAATCTATCTTCTCATTTATTTTATTTAATCTCAATAAACAACTATTTGGTTATGTTTTTTTTTTTTTGGAGTTCCACTTTCTCTTAAAGATAGTTTATATTTCAACGAACTTGAACCATTATGTTCGATAACTTTAGAATGGACTTGGGGTTGGCAAAAGGGACGATAAGAATCTTGAAAAGAGTTGAGCAAGGGTCATCAATTTCAAGGAAATCTTTACCACTAACACACTTCGTTAAGGCTTTTCCCTTTCCCTTATCTCCCAAGATGTTCCCTTTCACCTCAACTCTATCTAACTCAAACCTTTTTCTGTTTCTTCTAGTTGTACAGTCGTTGCCACCACCAATCTCCTCCATGGATTCCATAAATTTAGAATCCTACATAATACTTATTCTACCTGCAACTTTCGTTTCACTAATAATTAGGAGTTAACAAATCCTACATCTTCGTAAGCTACACGAGTAAAAGGGAAATGAGTCATTCTTTGTGCAAATAAGACGGTCTTTTGAGTATTAGTAGAAGTGTTCACTTGTTGCTTGGCCGTTGTTTTCCTTGATCGGCGGCAAGGTCCATGAGTACACTGAGTAAGGCGCGTTGCATTTAAAGCATGATTGGAAAGAGGTGAAAGCATAGGGCATCACTCTCAATCTGAAAATTATGTTTGAGCCCAAGTTTTCGCAATCCCGGGTTAAAGTATTATCCGTTTCAAAATTAGAGGGCCGATAGTTAATGAATCGGTGGGCCTTAGTATTATTGTATTACCCTACTTCTTTATAAACCCCATTGCTAAAATCTGTTTACCAACCAGTCTTTCAGTATTTACGATTTCCGTTGCCATTTCCAATCGAAATAAGATGACACGTTTTCTTCCCTTACAATGAAGGCGGTGATAAAGTCTTCCATATGATTGTGAGGGTCTTTTATGAAAAGGAAAGCTCGCATGAGGTGCTTTTGAGATTCACATGAGTTTAACCAGTGATTGATTTACAAATATAAAGTTTGAAATGTAAATTAATATGTATATTTAGTATGTATATTTATTAAGATATAAATAATATTTAAAGATTTTATTAATATATGTTATTTTGTTTTTTATTAGGGGTCATATAGGTTTTGAAGGGAGAAACACTCTTTATAAATGGTTTTGGAATGATCTAAAATTCACAAAAAGAAATTTGTAAGAAGATTGATCATAGACAAACAACATCCACAAAAAGAAAGTTGCGAGAAGATAGATCATAGATAAACAATAGTCAAACAATAGCCAACCAACAATAGAAAAGATATTTTTACACCATCAAGAATATAGTCAAACCATTAACCAATTCAAGGAAACAACCATCTTGAGTCCTGAATAAAACAAGAAAAGAACTATGAAACATAGTGTTTTAATCACCACTTTTCTTCGATGTAGAAGCATGAGAGACCTCCAATTTTGCAATGCTCCACCTCCATAGGAGCAACAATGACAAAGCTGAATGCATCACTTAAACAAAGAGCACCAACATACCCTTTACCGTAAAAAACCCCTTCGCCTGTAATACCTATCTTCAACTTAACAAGAAACATAACCACCTCTATAAGAAGAGTAGAAGAAGACCTAGTAACCAGCTACCAAACTTCAAAACAACTTGACATATGGGGATCAAAAGATAAAAAGCTCAAGAAACACTCCACCTCTAAAAGAGTAAGCCAAGCTTGAATCATAGGAAGCTCTCCCATATCCACCCCTAACCAAAGACAAAAATCTACAACATAGCCAAAAAAGATAGTGACCACCATTATAGCCAACAGGGAAGATACATCAAGCAAAACCAAGGGGAAAAAAACACCCAACCATCCCACCAAACAAAAAAAAATGAAAAATATGGTGGTCATAAGGTAGGCAAGAAAAGACTACACCCTCCAAAATTAGAGCAACAATTTTGAGCAAGTCAAGAAATGGGCGATTCTCAAATAAGCAAAAAAAGGCCCCAAAAGGCACAACAAAATAGAACCTAAAGCTAAGGATACGGTCTCTCAAACAAAGGAATTTACAACCTAGAAAAAAAAATGAAAGCACAAGAGTAGGCCTTCCCGAGAGAAATGATTGAACCAGAAAAGCACATAGAAAAGGGGAAAAGTAACAAAAGCCATAAAATAATTCACTTCACCAAAAACCCCTATCTAACTAGTTGTAAACAAACTGTTTACAAAATACTATACAGATCAACCCACATTTGAAAGCCCCACACAGACGAAAGGCCCAACTCAAGGTGTCAAGACCTAGAAGACTTATAACTAGGATCCCTTCAATCAAGCAAAAAAGGGAGGAGGAACACCGACCACAAACAACAAGATGCACACACCACACCACTCCAAAACATCTAAAAATTTGGTCGTAAAAATTGTAGAAGAAAGAAATGTCTTTGAAAACCACCATAGGAAGACACAAAAAAAGCAAAACCGCCACACACGCAAGCCACCACAACCAAGGAGGATGGTGGCCCACAAATTCTTCATCACCCTCTCCATCCTCATCATTATCTAAATCACCTAGTGCAAGAGAAACCCTAATGTTTCCCTTGCCTCTCTTGCCTTGCACACCACTTTACATTCTGCTCATCCAGTTCACTATACATGTTCTTTTGTTAAGTTAATATAAAAATTGAATACTTTTGTTCTGTTTGGGCAATTGATTTTTTAATTTTAGTTAAGTGAGTTCAATCTGCTTTTTAATTTGGAATAGCTGATTTTTATCAATTTGACATATGGATGAAATAAATAAAGTGTTGTTATGACTTATTTTTCAATCATGAAATCACTTACATCACTTAATTGCTTACAACTATGAATTAAGGTTACTTGTGTCCCTCATTTCCATTAAAAAAATATGTTTAGTCATACATATGGGTGCAAATATCTTTTATTGAAAAGGTAATGTGAGATTTTTTCAGTCCACGTGAATTTAGCGAGTAGTTTATTTACCCCTACGAAAAATGGAAAAAAGGGAATAAGAAAAAAATAGTTGAATTTATAAACTTTAAATAAATAAAGATAATTAAAAAAAAATTATGATTAATATAAATTTGTTAAATGATGTTATAAATGAAGCATTTATGTTTAGTTACTATGTATGTAAACTAAAATACAAGTTAAAAAGTTTCATTAATATGTTATTTTGTTATGATTAAGAGATTATTTTTTTAGTTTCATTAATTGAGTTAAATTAAGGTGTTCTTTTATGTGGAAGGATTGATCTATGCAAATTTCACACACAAACAAAACATATGGAAGGTTCTCAAAACTTTTTTTTCAATTGCCAATTAAGGTTACACATGTTCTCCATTCCTAATAAAAATGTATGAAAAGTCTTACATATGATTGTAAGTCTCTTTTATGAAAAGGAAAGGTAATAAGAAATATTTTTAAGACTAATGTAGGTTAAGCAAGCAGTTTATTTAATCTAGTGAAGAGGGAAAAAAATGATAAAAATAGTTAAAATTATAGCCTTATTTTAAAAAATAAAGATGTTTAAAACAAATATATAGATTTATATATATGTTTTAGCAAATAAAGTTATAAAGGAAGATTTAAAATTTAATTGGTGTGTATATATAACAAAACACAAGTTTTTTTTTTCATCTCCTTGGATTTCTCTTACATCCTGATGATGAATCATGGAGTGTGATTCGAAATGTTGATGATAAAAAATTCTTACACAATCAAATCCAAAAAAAGTAAGAGAATACAAAATGGATTGTGGAAATCTCATAGCATTAAAATTAAAATTAAATAATCGAATCCAGGAGATGGTCCTCCAGAATTTGACTTCCCTAAAAGCCATATAGGAGGAGATCAACTATAGGAAAGCTAAACGGAAGAGGCACACTCTTTCTCCTTCTTTGTTTATGGAGACCCCTATGTTTATGATTAAATTCCAACAAAAATATATTTTTATCTAATAAAATCCTTAGTTTATGTAAGGATTGGAAAGAAGGCAATACCTTCAACTAGTAGGCCATCTCTTTGTGTCTATAGTGATTAGCTGGTTCTAGTGTATTTCTGGGTAATTTTTGTTGTTGGTTTTCTCTCTGGTCCTCTTTGTGCTTAGTGGTTTTGTATTGTTTTATGTTTTTTGGTCTCTTTCTTAGCTAGGCGTGCACTTCTCATGTACCCTAGGTGACACTTTTTTAGCAGATATGTAATGGTACAGGTCTAATGCACATTTTATCAATTGGGACATCACCATAAGATATCATCAATGAGTCACAAATTTGAAAAATATAAAACATCATATAACATAAGATTTACATGGAGAAACCTCTGTGGGAGAAAAATCTTCACCTCCACATGGTAGCACCTTTGTACTTATGAAAAACCTCCTTGTACCTCCATATTGTTGTTGTTCTTCTAGAGTAACTCTACATTCAATAGTTCTTCATCAATTTCTACATATAAAGAGATATATTTATAGAATAGAAAGATCTCCAAAGACACCAAATAAGGCATGAACAAAATCCTATTCATTTCAAATGACCACAACCCTTTGATTGCCTCCTTGAAAGTCAAAAGAACAACAATTTTGGTTTCAACACATTCCCTCCAACATTGGTGCCAAACCCTGCAAGATCAATATTACATTAAATATTTTTTAAGATGGAGTACCTAGAGATGCATGTTTCCTCTTCCAATATTCACTTTGATAAGCCAAAAGGTTGCATGTTTTCCCACTCCCTAAGTCAATAATTATCTCATTCTAGGCATCCACATGTGGGGAATATAATATTAATATTCCTTACACCTGTCATAAGAATACATAATAACATGGTATAACTTTATCCTCCCAACTTGATCCCATGAATTATAGGTGCTATTACATTTTCATGTGGGCAAATAACTTATGAAGGACATAGATTTTAATTTGATAAACTAATTGAACCCCAATTTTTAGATCTTAAAGCATGGTTGAAGTCATCATAACTTGTTGTAGCCAATTAAATCATGTTTTGATTATGTTTTTAGCAAAAAAAGACCTGTATAGCCTAAAATTACATCTCAATATTCTCAATATCATGATGCAAGGTTGAGACACCTTATGTCACATTCTCGTACTTATCTAAATTGTAAGTGTGTAGCTATAATTACACTATCAATTATTTTCTATGGGTTGAGAGACCCATATGTTTTTATGCTACCTAGCTTTGTGAAAGCATTTACAAAATTCTCCAAACTATCAATGTTGAGCGTAAATTAAGATGGCCTTCATCAAGTTGGTTGTTCAGTGAATGGGAGAAATTTATTCGAACAAAAATAGGGAACAAGAAATCAAGCTAGAGTTTCAATTTCTTCATTTTGATTGAATACCTCAATCCAAAACAATGATGCAACATGCTTATGATTACAACATACATCCTCATTCTTGCTCCTTAAAAGAGAAATCAAGTTGATTTTGGAAATTCTTGAAGAACTCAACTATCATTCCATTGCATATTACAGATATTTAATCGTTCTTCGAATTAGAAAAAAACAATAATGTTCTTTAACGAAATTATAAAGACCAATCATTCTAATATATACTTGCATTTTATAATCTAATCCATATGACATTTGTTCAACTTGTATCATGAATAATTATGACCCCAACCCTAACACACAAATGATGAAAGAACAACTATCTAACCTCTAAATCAATTAAAATCAACATATATAATTGGTAAGAACCTAATGGAATGCATATCTTGTTTAAAATTGTAAGATATAGATTTGATTAGTCTTTTGTTCTTCTAAACATATAATGAAACAATTTTATTGTATTCTTATATAATATCTAGTTTATTTTGTAACAGTTATACTAATAATAGCTTATAGAAATAAATATTTGATTTGTATTTTCTTATTAAATAAATATTTATGTTTTTAATATATATATATATATATATATATATATATATATATAAAATCATGACATGTAAACATAAATATTTAAAAGAAACTTAAAAACTTGACTACATCCAAAATTACACTTATAACCATATCTATCACAGCATGTTCTCAAATGGAAACTAGGATGGATATGTCCTTCCAATGGCGGGTAAGGGAGATTGCACAGAACTTCAAGACCGATCTGTCACCATCATGCCCAAGGACATTTTGTTCATTCCACTCCCTCCCCCACGGTGTGTTTTCACACCACTTCTCTTTGGAAAACTTTCTACACTCTTCGAGTTTATACAACGCTTGGGATTATATAATCGTTAAAGAAACCTATTTTTAACACTTGTAAAAATGCTTGCAAACCTGAAATAAGCGCTCCTAGTAAAATCTAAGGAAAATATACTTGAACGCACGCTGTGGTTGAGCAATATCATTTCGATATATATAGATATAACTCTGCATGTCTATTGTGTTTGTTTTTTCAACTGAATATCGAACAATGAAAATATTTGTAAGGACAACACAGTTTTGACATTGAAAGATTTAAAACAACATAGATTTCAACTTAATACATGTCTATTGCATTAATCTTTTCAAACTGAATATACAACTGAAATATATTTCTAAAGGATACACAATTTTGATCTTTAAAGGTCTAAACCCACACAAATTTTCCCTTAATACATGCCAAAGGCATTAATCAATTCTACTCAATATCTAACTATCAATTTATTTGTACGGATCTAGAACTGTCGAACACTGATCCAATAATTACAAATCCAAATCCAGAAGAATTTCCCTTATGTAAATTAAGGCGACGTATCTATTGCATGGGTCTGTTCAACAGAATGCTTATTCTACCTGCAACTTTCATTTCACTAATAATTAGGAGTTCACAAATCCTATATGCACGTAAGCTACACGAGTAGAAGGGAAATGAGTCATCCTATCTTGCAGCCGACTAGAGAGTGAAACAAATAAAAATTGTTTCCTCGAACCAGCTGGTTGTACGATGGGGACTTTCATTCTTGTGTGCAAATAAGGTGGTCTTTTGAGTATCCAAAGCATTGGTAGAAGTGTTCAGTTGTTGCTTGGCCGCTGTTTTCCTTGAACGGCGGCTATTTACGTAGTCCTCTGGAATGAAAACGTCGGCAGCAAGGTCCATGAGTACACTGAGTAAGGCACCTTGCATTTAATATCTGTAATGCATGCAACAGAAAGACAAGATTTACAGACTAAAATGAAGTATCGAGTTAGCCCAAGTAATTTGCTGCTGTGAAGTGTAGTGATACGTCTATTTATAGGAAAGAGAAAGATTGGAAAGAGGTGAAAGCATAGGGCATCTATCTCAATCTGAAAATTAGGTTTGCGCCGAAGTTTAAGCGTTATCGGTTTCAAAATTAGAGGGCCGATAGTCAATGAATCTGTTCACCAACCAGAATCTTTCACTGTTTACAATTTCCATTTCCATTTCCAATCGAAATAAGACGACACGTGTTCTTCCCTTGTAATGATGGCGGTGATAAAGTCTTTCATATGACTGCGAGCATCTTTTATAAAGAGGAAAGGTCGCTTGAGGTGCTTTTGAGATTCACGTGAGTGATTTATTTATAAATATAAAGTTTGAAATGAAGATTAATATGTATACTTAGTAAGTATCTTTATTAAGATATAAGTTTTATCTATATGTTATTTTCTTAAGTTAATTTAATAATTCACATTTTCGTTTATGATTGGAATATATATTTTTTAATTTTAGTCTAGTGAGTTCAATCAATGTGATTTTTAATGTAGAGGAGTTGGTTTTTGCCAATTTGATATATATATATGAAATAAGGTTGTTGAAATTTATTTTCAATCATGAATAAAGTTATATTAATTAATTCCTTAGAATTAAAAGGTTTTATCCATATGTTATTTTCTTAAGTTAATTTAATAATTCACGTTTTCGTTTATGATTGGGATATATTATTTTTTCTTTTAGTTTAGTGAGTTCAATCACTATGTTTTTTAATGTAGAAGAGTTGGTTTTCATCAATTTGATATATGTACGAAATAAAGTTGTTGGCACTCATTTTCAATTATGAATTAAGTTATATTAATTAATTCCTTAGAATTAAAAGGTTTTATCCATATGTTATTTTCTTAAGTTAATTTAAGAGTTCATGTTTTTGTTTATGATTGGGATATATATTTTAAAATATTAGTTTAGTGAGTTCAATCAATGTGTTTTTTAATGTTGAAGAGTTGATTTTCATCAATTTGATATATGTACGAAATAAGGTTGTTGAAACTTATTTTCAATCACAAATTAAGATATATTAATTAATTCCTTAGAACTATGAATTAAGATTATACGTATCTTCAACTTCCATTAAAAAATTATGTAAAGTCTTACATATGATCACAAATATCTTTTATGAAAAGACAAGTAACATGAAATATTTTTAAAGTCCATGTCGGTTGAGAAAGTACTTTATTTACTATTATAAAAATTTGGGGGAAAAAGGAAGAATAAAAGCACGGTTCAAGTTATAGACTTTAAATAAATAAAGATGTTTTAAAAATATTTTGTTGATACTATAAACTTAAAAAAAAAAATTATAAATGAAGGTTTTTATGTTTAGTTAGTATGTATGTAGATATAAATACAGATTAAAAAGTTCTATTACTATGTTATTTTATTAAATCGATTGAAAATTTGATTTATTTATTTATTTTATGATTAAGTGATTATTTTTTTTTCATTTTAATTAATTGAGTTCAATTAAGGTGTTCTTTAATGTGAAAGAATTGATTTATGCAAATTTCACAGATGGACAGAACATATGGAGAGTTGTCAAAACTTTATTTTCAATTGTCAACTAAATTACTTTACTTCATTGTTTACAATTGTGCATCAAGGTTACACATTTTCTCCCTTCCTGATAAAAATGTATGAAAAAGTCTTACACGTGATTGTAGGTCTCTCTTATGTAAAGGAAAGACAATATGAGATATTGTTAAGACTTATGTATGTTAAGCAAGTAGTTTATTTACTCTAGTGAAAGAGGGAAAAAGAAGAAGACAAAAATAGCTAAAGTATTAGCCTTATTTAAATAAATAAAGACGTTTATGTAACAAATTTTTTAATTTACATATAAATTTTAGCAAATAAAGTTATAAAGAATGTTTTAAAATTTAGTTGATATGTGTATTTAAATACAAGTAAATTTAAAATAATTATTGACATGTTATTCTATTTTTTGTACAAGGTAAAGTAGGTCTTCAAAGGCCTCTGAAACACTACAAAGATAGTAACATAAGAAAATAAAAAACAAATAAAACTAAAGTTTAGCAAGGAAACACATCCTAAGACAGAAAATGTGAAATAAAAAAAAAAGGATGGAAACAAGGCAAACAAGACAATGACTTAAAGACTCTTTATGGTCACAATTGCTTCTAGTTCTTCTCTATAACATTTATAAAGGTTAAGAAAATCTTTATGGAACACTTGTTCTAATTAGATAAAGTGAAAGAGGGCATGAACCCTTACATAAAAACCAAAAGGTAGATGAAAGCGGCCTCACAAAGAATGAAAACGGTCAATATTAAGACTAGCAATCACACAAAAGACTAGAGCTAGATGAAGACCAAAAACTAAAACCAAACACTAAACAAAACAAGACCGAACATGACCAACACCAAAACTCCACCCCCAGAAGGAACAAACAAATGTTCTACATAGTGGGGGTTTTAACAACTTGTCATTCCTAGCTAAGCTCCCTAACTTTCTCTCGAAAAGAGTTTTAAGCACATCCTTAGTAGGAGCAAAAGAAAGGGACCCATTTAGCCTTAACAGTTGTATCAAATGGCTCCAAAGTAGTACCAGTCACAATCTCCATGGACCTCTTCCTTTTAGCATATCTTCGTTCAAGCTCTTCTTGGAGAACGTACATGGAAGACAATATTTTTCTCCCCAATCCCTATTAAAAGCCATAATCTCTTCCAAATTTCTTTTCATTGTTCCTTGATTACTCTAGATAATAGAGAGATCCCTTATCATTTCTTTTATTTCTTTCTTCGAGGCCAACTTTCCACTTAGGGCTTTGACCTCTGCATCCAAACTATCCCATATCACAAGTCTCTTTGATAAATCATTAGTAGAAATCCAAAACTCTATCATCTTTATCTTCTACATACTATCACCAACTCTCATTTATTCCTTAGCCAAATCCCCCAATCTATTAATTTTCCATTTTTTTTGTGCGAAGTTGGACTAGGAGCTATTGAATGATTTCATTTTTCTTATTATATGTGATACAAATCTTATTAACTTAGTCCACAACACCCGACAACTTACAAACACTAGAGGATGAAACATGGGATGGAGGAGGGCAACCAAGGGTCAATGTAGAAGGATTAGGGACTAAAATAGAAACATTAGGGAGGGGATTATCCACGGGCCATTCAGAGACTATAGTCTAAAAGGAAGAGGAGTCTTCAGATATGACCTCCTCAATAATAGGCCCATTAACATTTTTCTCTTTCTAGGGTTGGGAATGTTGGAAGTATGTGTTGTTGTGGTTGTCATTGATGTCAAACTTGATGTTCCTAATTGATGTTGGTTTGGAATGTCTGTGGTGCAAAGATATATTGATGTGTTGGTGATGTAGTTGCTTTATTGGTTGTTTTGGAACTGTTTGGGTCCGAAAAGTGTTTCTAATATTGTTTCTTATTGTTATCTTCTTTAGATATAGTTTTGGTATTGTGGACATGATAGTTTTGTGATCTAAAAACATCAATGTTCTCTCGTTGTTGTGGCATTGTTCATAGCTGGTTGTGATATTCTATGTTAAAACTATCTTTGGATCTGGATATGATTTGTGGAAGATTGTTTGGTGTGTTATGGGGTCTCATCATAGCATGTGAAAATCCAGATTAGATTTATTTCTATTGGAGGATATGTTTTGACCGTTAATTGCTTATATGGATGTGTAGTGTGTTGTTATGATGTTTGCTATATTTTGGTGATTTTGAATCAATGAATTGGTCTTTGTAAGATATTTTTTGGTCCCCTTTTTCCCCTGGAGTGGAACAACATGTGTGTCTTTGGTTCAAAAGGTTTATTTTGGTTCAAGTCGACTTGATTCAATCATTGATGATCTATCTTGTATATAAGGAATGTGTACTTGATTGAGTTGAGTGTCAAAATGAGTAGAATTCTGAGATGAGTTGTGGAGTGTAGATATGTGATGTGAAGATAGTTAATGAGGTTCGGTGAAGAGAAGAGAAGAAGAGTTCTGTTTGAATGATATGCAAGTTGTGCTGAGACTATGACAGAGATATGAGACAGAGGGTTGGTAGTTGAGGTCTGAGTTGTGTGTTCTGATGTTGGTCGCTTGATGTAGAGTTTAAGGATAGCTTCATGATCAAAGGAGATCCTTATTTTCATATCTTTTGTTTCAGGCCCTATTGTAGTTAGCTTCAAGTATGCAAGTCCCCTTTCGTATCTTGCCCCAAGAGCAATTAGCCTTGGTTTTCAAGTCTAGAGTAGTGAGCTCTTTTCATAGTAATTTGATATACATAGTGGATAATTATTTTGTGGGCAGGTGCTCATTGTGGTTTTTCCCTGTTTGGGTTTTCCATGTAGAAAATATTGGTGTTCATGTGTTTGATGTGTGTGGTTGTTTAATTGTCTATGTGCTATATCAATTTCTGTTTTGGACTAATCCACACCCCCCTCTTAGTCTTGCCTTGGGTTTAATAGGGAATGAGACTTGATATTTTTTATTTTTGCAGTATGCTCAAGATTGACCAAGGTAGCTAGTTGTTTAGAAGGGGATGACCAAAGCATAGTTGGAGGAACCCATTCAATTATTCTCTAGGGCATTCGATAACTATTGTCAACATAAAAAAAAATTTCATAGTATGCTTAACATTGCTAACATATTTTTATACATTTTTAACCTTCATATTATTTACTTCTTGAGTATATTGTTGGACACCAATATTTTTTTAAAATTTGCACTACCTCCTGATGATGATCAATATTCTAAATAACTTAAGTCATTATATCTAAAGTCTAAAAAATGGATATAGGTTTGGGAAAGGGAACAAAAAGAATCTTGGAAAGACTTGAGCAAGGGTCATCAATTCCAAGAAAGGTTTTATCATTAAAATAATTTTTTTCTAAATGGAGCAGGACAAGCAGGCGTTTAGGTAGGAGAATGGGATTTTTGAAAATTTGAACAGTGAGAGTGGCTGTAGCGGTGTAGGATTTGATGAATCACAGGCGAATTTCATGCATGGCCCGAGTGATAATCCAGGGAAGGAGGAGACAAAAAAACCGGACTGAGGATAAAGTATTCAGGTGGAGCCGAAGGGAAGGGTATTTCGATCAATGGCATCTCTCATCGGGGAAATGAAAAGGAAATTCCAGCTCAGTTGTTTCCCCTATTCCTAATAATAGTGAAGCTCATGCACAACCTTCTAAAGGACATGAAACCGCTAAGAAAGTCTAGAATGTGGTTTGGGCTAAAGGAAATGTTGTTCCTGAACAAAAACCTTGGACGTCACTGTTTGGAGTGAAATCAAGTAGAAAATCAGTGTTCCCACCAGTCAACAATATTTATGATTCGGTGAAGGGTAAGTTTTTCATCTCGATTCTTGACATGGTTATTGATCATAATATCTCTTATGGATAGGACACTAGTTGGTAAATTTATGGGCTCTGGGCTTAACATAGAAGTGGTTAGGGCTTTTGTAAAAAGGAAATGGAGAACAAATGATGAGTTTCTTGCCTCAGTTCTTCCTAAGGGCTATTTCACCTTCGAGTTTTCTTGTAAGGAAGATATTCAAGCTATTAGAAGTGGAGGCCCATGGGTTATTGGTAAATCCTTCTTGGCTCTTAATAAATGGACTACTAAACTGGATCTTTTAGACTCCATTTTTGAAAATGTCCTAGTTTGGGTTAGGCTTCCTAGCCTCCCAATGGAATACTAGAATGAAGATGTCTTTAGTGGCCCAGCCAACTCTTTTGGAGAAATTGTGTCTATAGACCCCATAACGACTTCTAAGAGGAGGTTGGTATTTGCTATAATCTATGTGGGTGTGTCCCAGAATGTAGATTTACCATCTTCTATTGAAATACAATCTAAGTTGGGTACTTGGATTCAAGCTAGAGAGTTTGAATCAATCCCTTTTGCATGCTTCAAATTTAGGAAAATAGGGCATTGGGCTAAGAGATGCTTACTGAATGTAAGGAAGGAGAAAGAGATTCCCCAACCTAAGCCCAAGATAACTTGGAAAATGAAGAATAAAGGGGAAGAGACTGGTAATGCAGTCCATCCAAATCGAGAAAAAGACAATAATAGTATTGTTAAGTCCATGGAGGCCCCAAAGAAGGAGAATATTTCAAAGAACCAGGCAGTCATGGAAAACCAAGAGGCAGTTAAGTCCATGGAGGGAGTGATGGGCTTGGAAGATACCCATAGCCAGGAATCATCTATCCCATTCAAGGAAATCAACCTGAATGTGGATATTAGGGTCCCCTGTATTTCTGCAGTTTCTGAAGCCAAGGATAATCCAAGCCAGGGCCCTTCTGGGTGTATGAACTCCCAGCAATTTGTTAAGGATACCTATGGCAACTAAAGCACAAATATAGGGAACTCTAGTGAGAACACTATTCAGAATCAACTTGGATTTATGGATACCCTACCTCCATCCTATAGAGGTCTCATGTATGGAGATTAGGAACCATGTAAAGAAAACCTTTGCCCTGAAGATTCGAATAAGGATGAGGATCACTCTAAAACCAGCAACGAGAAAACAAGGAACAAACAATAGCAAAATCTAAGAGGAGTATCAACAAGGTCAAGATCCAAGGTAGACTATGTTGGCATTAACAAAACTAGTTAATCCAGAGAACCGGTATATTTGTTGAGATTTGCCATTGATGTCTAACACTGACCGGTGGAGTGGTGTATCTCAGTAGCAAAGGTGATTACTTGTAAACAACATGGAAGAAGCATAAGAGACAGATGATCAAGGTTCAATCAGCTCAAGGGAAGATAGATTAAGCTAACAGGTTTGTCACTCAAGAAGATTGGTGTTGAGGTCAGATCTTCATGTTGGTCATTCTGATGATGATGAAGTCACAGAAGGTGACTTAGGCAAGAAGGCTTGAGTTTGTATGCAAACCGGAACCTCTTTGGAAAATGGGAGAAGAGGCTTGATGGAAGCACTGCAAACAGGCATCAAAGGATGAACCGGTATTGAAGAGTGCAGTGGTATACCGGTACACAGGTGAAGGAGAAGGAAGATAGGTGGTCACCATAAATCTCAGAGTGGTGATCAGTTACACAGTTGCAATTGCAAAAGGTGAGTTGGTGAGCTTGTGTCTATGCCAAATTAAAGGTTGGTGAAGTCAACTTAAGTCATCATGCATTTAAGCCATGATTACTTGCAGATTTTCTAGTTCGCATTTAAAAGATTGAACTCAACCCAGAAGTCACTATTTTGGGGGGATCCAGTGACATATTTGAATGAGTAGTTGGTGGAATTGTTGCAGGATGCATAGAGAAAGAGCAGAAAGATTTGAATTTGAAATCTACCAAAATTTGTGATTGCATTGATTAAGGAAACACCTGAAGGTGACGACAAAGAGAGTATAAAGTATTTTGAGTTCATTCAAAATATTTTTTATCATAAAATTTGCAAAATGCAAATCCTGTGAGAGGCAATCCGAATTGCAGAGTGAAGAGTGAGAAAGTGCTAAATGATTTACCAGAGTAGAGTGTGTGTGAAGTAGATCGGTAGAGTGTAGAGCCGAGGGTATGAGCAGAGGACTAGTGTAGTGCAGAGCAGATACAACTGGTGGAGACAAAGTATGATTTTCAATATGATCTAATCAAGCTATCAATATCTATTCTAGAAAACCAACTTCTTGTTGCTTTCTAACCATTGCAACTCAAAATCCCTTAACCAGGTGGACTATAACAGGTCCCTTTGTAAAATCCCTTAACCGGGTGTCATCTTAATTAATGATCCTAAGATCTTTAAAAAGGCTACCTCTAACAGGGTAAAAGCACTAACAGGCCTTAAATAAAATCCATTAACCAGGTGGCACCTAACAATGTCTTTGTAATCTCCTAACAGGAATGGCTCCTCACTGGGCGTACTCCAAAAGAGTGCAAATTTTGTGAGTTTCTACTCACATCATGGTTTTCTCCCATTTTGGTTTCCACGAGATAAATCTTGGTGTTATCGTGTATCTTTTCATGCATGCATGTTCTTCTGCAATAATTGTTTATATTGATGAATATTAAGCTAGTGCAGTCTTGATTTAAAAGGTTTTAATTTTGTAAAACTGATAAAGTGTTGATTCACCCCTCCCCTCTCAGTACTGGTTGGGACTAACAATTGGCATCAGAGCTTTGGTCCTTAAATTTAAAAGAGCTTAACAGCTTAAGGAAAGATCCAAGACGATGCAAAAGGAGGGTCCTAAGTTCTCTAAGGAGAATTACACCTTATGGTGTGGTAGAATGAAGCTCTACCTAAGAACCCTAGTCCAGATTAATACTGGAATCATGTAATCATAGAGTATAATGAACCTATAGGGGTTCTCACTGCAGATCAGATCAAAGAAAGGAAAGACAACATTGCTACTATGGATTTGATTGCTAGCACTCTATCTGATAATGAGTATGTTGAGGTTCAAGATCTAAAAACAACCTATCAGATGTGGAGTAAGTTGAAGACTGTTTATGGAGGAGATCCTCATGTTCAAAAGGCTAAATTGGACAGCTTGAGAGGAAATTTTGATGAGATGAGGATGCAAGAAGGAGAAAATATAGAACAATATAGGAAAAGAATAAAGGATGTGGTAAATTCCATTAGAAGTGCTGGAGGAAATCTTGAAGAAGATGACGTGGGTAGCAAAATCTTGAGAACCTTGCTACCATAATATTTTATAAGGGTTTCTGCAATTCAAGAACTCGGGTCCTTGGGAACAGTTAGTGTTTCACTTGACTCACTGATCGGTAAGTTGGCTACCTTTGAACTGAGCAACTATGATAACAGTGTACCAAAGATTGATGTTGCCTTCAAAGCTTCCATGATATCTGCACCGACAAGGAGAAGAAAAGAAACTGGAAAAATTTCTACTACAAGAACTGGTCATTCTCATGAATGTGACCACCTATTATCTGAAGAATACAAACAAGATGAGATTGAAGCTCTATTGGCAAGAAGGCTGCCAAGAGGAAAAGGAAAGTATAAAGGTAAACTTCCCTTGAAGTGCTTCTCTTGTAATAGAATAGGTCATATTGAATCCAGGTGCCCTCGCAATAATAGGAAGGATAATTTTAGGAGCTACAAGGACAAGAGATAGAAGGAGTGCTATCTTGCAGAAGGATCTAATGGAGATGGAATTGTATTTGTAGTGGTAAAGGAAGATAACACAGAGGAAAGTGATATGGTACTAATCTCTAGTTTAAAACAGTGTGGAGACTAGGTAATTAACAGTGGTTGCACTCACCACATGAGTGGTGATAGAAACAAACTCCTTAGCATGGAGGACTACAATGGAGGAACTGTGAGACTCGACAATGATGCTCCTTATGCAATAAAAGGTAAGGGATCTATAGCCCTAAATGATAAAACAAATTGTGAAGATGTTTATTGGGTAGAAGGGCTAAAATATAGTCTGTTAAGTGTTGCACAACTTAACAATAAGGGTTACAGGTTGGAATTCATTGAAGGAATATTAAAAAAAAATGACAAATCAAGAAGTCTGATTGCTACTGGTAAACAATCTAGAGGTAATATGTTTCACCTAGACACCACCGTAGGTAGTTGTCTAATGGAAAAGGTAGAATGCAGTTGATTGTGGAACAAAAGACTGTGTCATGTTAACTTTGATAGCATAGCAAAAGTCAGTAAAATGAAGTCTATCAGAGGTATGCCTGATATTATGAAACCTAAAAATGCTATGTATAAAGAATGCCAACTAGGAAAGTTAACCGGGTCTAGTTTCAGCAAAAAATCTCATTCATCTGAGAATGTGTTGGACTTAGTTCATACAGACTTGTGTGGACCTATGAGGACCAAGAGTTTCTATGGAGACCGGTATTTCATGTTGTTTGTAGATGACTTCTCAAGAATGATGTGGGTTGTATTCTTGAAAGAAAAATTTGAAGCCTTTCACATGTTTAAAGTCTTCAAGGCTTGAGTAGAGAGAGGAACCGGTAAGAATCTAAAATGTCTAAGATCATATAGAGGAGGAGAGTTCGTGAATTACTGTGAAGAATAGGGGATTATGAGAGAGATGTCTGTACCCAAAACACCTCAGTAGAATGGGGTTGCTGAAAGAAGGAATAGAAATCTGATTGGTTATGCAAGGACTCTGATGATACAGAAGGATATTCCACAAATCTTCTAGAGAGAAGCAGTAAGCACCGTTGTGTATACCTTGAACCGGATACAAGTGAAGAAAGGGGCAAAAAAAACTCCCTATGAATTATGGTGTGGATACTCACCCAATGTGAGATATTTCAAAGTATTTGGAAGTAGGTGCTCTATCAAGAGGGATGAGTGCTCTGGAAAGTTTGGTCACAAGAGTGATGAAGGAACCTTCTTAGGTTAGTCCACAAAGAGTAAAGCATATCAGTGTTTGAACAAAAGGACTGGTAAGATTGTGGAGAGTGCCAATGTCAGAGTAGATGAGTTTTCTGAGAAAAATGAATAGGATAGAGAGAGTTAACTAGAGGATTATCAAGGATTCGAGTACACTATACCGGTCAAACCTGCTGAAGACAATCTTGTTGTAGTGGCAAATGAGGAAGCATGTGAAGTAGAACTTGCACAACTGGTAGAAGAAGCTCCAAGAAATGAACCGGTACTAGCAAGGTATCTTAGCAACAATCACTCCGCTGAAATATCATTGGTGACAAAAATGCAGGAGTATTGACTAGAAGAAGAGCAACAGAGAATGTTTGTCTACTCTCCAAAATTGAGCCCAAAATATAAAAGGAGGCTCTAAAAGATGAAGACTAGATCAAAGCCATGGAGGAGGAACTAGACCAAGAAACAAAAATGTGATAGGCACCAAATGGGTGTTTAGAATCAAAATGGATGAAACTAGTCAAGTAGTAAGAAACAAAGCAAGAGTAGTCTGCAAAGGCTTTGCTTGGGAAGAAGGTTTGGATTATGGAGAAAGCTTTGCATCAGTGGCCAGACTAGAAGGGGTCAAAATCTTGCTTGCCTATGCTGCTTACAAGAAGTTCAAAGTTTACCAAATGGATGTCAAATTGGCATTCATAAATGGTGTTTTAGAGGAAGAAGTGTACATAGAGCAATCAAAAGATGGAAGAGATATGGTATGTGGGCTGAAGAAGGCTCTATATGGGCTAAAACAACCACCAAGACCTTGGTATGAGAGGTTGCACTCACTCATATCTATTAAGCATAGGGTTCATGAGAACCAATGACAACAATAACCTATATCTGAAGACTATAGAAGAAAGAAAATATTTGATTGCTGAAATCTTTGTAGATGACATCATCTTTGGAAGAGATGCTGAGATGAGCAGAGGTTTTGCAGAACAAATGAAGCAAGAGTTTGAAATGTCCATGATCGGTGAAATAAAATTCTTCATTGGCCTGCAAGTATCTCAGCTAAAGAATGGTATATTCATTAGCCAAACCAAGTACATAAAGGAAATATTGAAGACTTTTGAAATGGAAGATTGCAAACCTATTGGAACTCCAATGGTTACAAGTTGCAAGCTCTCCAAAAATGATGAGGCTCGTGAAGTGAATGAGATACTTTACCGACCCATGATCGGTAAATTATAACTTATGCAGTACACAGTAGACCAGACATAGCACAAGTTGTTAGCTTGGTTGCCATAATTGCTGCAAATCCGAAAGAGACTCATATGGTGGCAGCCAAGAGAATATTTAGATACCTTAAGGGGACTGATGAGTATGGTCTTTGGTATCCACACAAGGGAGATTTCAACTTAAGTGTCTTCACCGATACAGATTGGGCAGGGAACATTGATGATAGAAAGAGCACGAGTGGAGGTGCATTCTTTCTTGGAGATAAAATTGTGTCATGGATAAGAAAGAAATATAATTGCATCTCTCAATCCACAGCTAAGGCTGAGTATGTGGTTGCTGCAATCAACTGTACACAGATATAGTATTGATCAAGCAATTATTGAAAGGTATCCAAGAAAAGGTGAGTGAACCTGTAGTGATTCACTGTGACAACACCAGTGCTATCGACGTATCCAAGAATTCGGTGATGCATTCCAAGACAAAGCATATAGCTATCAAATATCACTACCTTGGGGAACAGGTTCAAGACAAGGAAGTGAGATTTGAGTATATGCCAACAAAAGAACAGGTGGTTGATATCTTCACCAAGCCACTACAGAAGGAGACCTTTGAATACCTCAGAGGTAAGCTAGGGGTGATGCCCCTACCTGCATTAAAGTAAGAAAAAAGGGCTCTACATCAAGCTGGTATGATTTATTTATGAAAAATATCTAAGACTAGATTGATAAGTGTGGACTACTCCGGTTAGGGGGAGCAGTCTTTTAAGTGTACTGAAATACATCTTTGGCATTGTTGTAGAAGGGGGAGATATGATTATAGTGTTTGAGCATTGGTAAGTAGTGTTGAGCTAAAGTTGTTGAAACAAAGCATTGCCAGTGTTAGAGGGAGATAATCATTACTTAGAGAAGAAGTAATGACTAGTATAGAAATAAAGAAAGAAATGAAGAAAGTACATGCAGGAGTAACTAATAAGACAGATTCTGAAGTGTTGCCATCAATGCCAAAGGGGTAGATTGTTGGCATTGACAAAACCAGTACATTTGTTGAGATTTGTCATTGATGTCTAACACTGACCGATGGAGTGGTGTATCTCAATAGAAAAGGTGATGACTTGTAAACAACATGGAATCAACATAAGAGATAGATGATCAAGGTTCAATCGGCTCAAGGGAAGATAGACTAAGCTAGCCGGTTTGTCACTCAAGAAGATCGGTGTTGAGGTTAGATCTTCAGGTTGGTCATTATGATGATGATGAAGTCACAGAAGGTGACTTAGGCAAGAAGGCTTGATGTTGTATTAAAACTAGAGCCTCATTGGCAGACAAGAGAAGAGGCTTGATGGAAGAACTATAAACTGGCATCAAAGGATGAACCTGTATTAAAGAGCGCAGTGGTATACCGGTAGACCCGTGAAGCAGAAAGAAGATAGGTGGTCACCATAAATCTTGTAGTGGTGATCGGTTACACAATTGTGATGGCAAAAGGTGAGTTGGTGAGCAGGTGTCTATGCCAAACTAAAGGTTGGTGAAGTCAACTTCAGTCATCATGCACTTAAGCCATGATTACTTGCGGATTTTCTGGTTCGCATTTAAAAGAGTGAACTCGACCCAGAAGTCGTTATTTTTGGGGGATGCAGTGGTAGATTTGAATGAGTAGTTGGTGGAATTGTTGCAAGGCGCATAGAGAAAGAGCGAAAAGATTTGAATTTTAAATCTACCAAAATTTGTGATTGCATTGATTAAGGAAACACCTGAAGGTGACGACAAAGAGAGTATAAAGTATTTTGAGTTCATTCAAAATATTTTTTATCATAAAATTTGCAAAGTGCAAATCCTGTGAGAGGTGATCTAAGTTGCAGAGTGAAGAGTGAGAAAGTGTTAAATGATTTAGCAGAGCAGAGTGTGTGTGAAGTAGACCGACAGAGTGCAAAGCCGACGGTATGAGCAGAGGACCGGTGTAGTGCAAAGCAGACACAACCGGTGGAGATAGAGTATGATTCTCATTGTGATCTGATTAAGCTATTAGTAGCTATTCTAGCATATCAACTTCTTGTTGCTTTCTAACCATTACAACTCAAAATCCCTTAACCGGGTGGACTATAACAGGTCCCTTTTTAAAATCCCTTAACCAGGTGTCATCTTAATTGTTGATCCTAAGACCTTTAAAAAGGCTACCTCTAATAGGGTAAAGGCACTAACAGGCCTTAAATAAAATCCCTTAATCAGATGGCACCTAATAGTGTCTTTATAATCTACTAACAGGTATGGTTCCTCATCGGGCGTACTCCAGAAGAGTGCAAATTTTGTGAGTTTCTACTCACACCGTGGTTTTCTCCCATATGGGTATCCACGAGATAAATCTTGTTGTTATTGTGTATATTTTCTTGCATGCATGTTCTTCTGCAATAACTGTTTATATTGATGAATATTAAGTTAGTGCAATCTTGAGTTAAAAGGTTTTAATTTTGTAAAACTGGTAAAGTGTTTATTGACCCCTCCTCTCTCAACACCGGTTGGGACTAATAGACTGTGGAGCTTCAAAACGAAGTCAAGGAAGAAAATCCACAAAATGGCATAGGGAGAAGGATAGCTTTCAAGATATAGCAGATGGTTTGCAAAAAATCATACTAGAGATTTGTAAGCTCCACTCCCCAGGTAAATAATGAAAATTATGTCTTGGAATATAAGGGGCCTGAATAGCCTTCATAAGCAGGATATTTTGTATAATTTAGCTAGGGATCATAGACTGGATATTTTATTGATTCAAGAGTCTAAAATGTCAAAAGAGCAAGCGGAAAAGATCAAAATGTTTAAGTTTTGTGGGGTGCATGGGAATAGCTCTGAGGGAGCATCAGGGGGAATTGTCACTTTTTGGAACCTTAACCTCATTAGAGGAGAACAGATTTTTGAAAGTTCTCATCATGTAGCTACTAAATTTTTCCATTTAAGAGATAATTTTTGCTGGGTCCAGTCCAACATCTATGCTCCTAATGGTAGGGGCACAAGAAATCTTTTTTGGCAAGATCTTATGGCTTTTTGTAGAAATTTTAGTAAGAAAAATTGGATTGTGATGGGTGACTATAATACTCCTCTTAAAGACTGTGAAAAATTTGGAGGCTCTCAGGTTAATCTGGAAAGAAAAATGGACCTTTAGGATTTCATTAATTCTTACGGGCTTATGGATATTGATCTTCAAGGAGTTTCCTACACCTAGTCAAATAGGAGAATAAGTAATGAGTTGACTCAAGTTAGGCTAGACAGAGCCTTAATCTTTGATCAAGGGTTCTTATATTAATTTTGTTCCTTAAAATCTCTCTCAAGAATTGGCTCTGATCACTTCCCAATAAGCTTTGTGGTGGACCCCATCCAAGCAAAAAGGAACTTTCCATTCAGATTTGAACGAATGTGGTTGTCTCACCCTAAGATCTTTGAAGAAGTGAGTAAATGGTGGAATATTACAGTTTCTGGTACTGCAATGTTTAGGGTTGCCAAAAGAATGAGGGAGGTGAAAAACAAAGTTAGAAAATGAAACAAGGAAACCTTTGGGAATATTTTTGGTATGAAGTTAGAATTACAAATGGAAATAAAGGACATCCAGGGGAAACTCCAGCTGGAAGAATATATAGCTGACTACAAATAAAAGGAAAATGAGGTGCTTGGTAAGATGCATGATTTAATCTTAAAGGAAGAAGAGTTTTGGAAACAAATATCAAGAGCCATGTGGCTCGCGGCTAAAGATAAGAATACCAAGTATTTTCACATGACAGCTCTTAATCACAGGGAAGCTAATAGAATCTCATATATTGATTATAGTGGCAATAGGTTTGATAAGGAAAAAGATATTAGAAAGAATGTTGTCCTTTTCTTTAGCAATCTCCTTAAGGTTAATGGGGGCATTAACAATGAAATTCAAGATACCTTAATGGAGGCTATTCCTAGTCTTGTCAAGGAAGAATATAATAGAATTCTCTCCTCCTTTCCATCAAGGGATGAAATCAAAAGAGCTATTTTCTCCTTTGAAGGTAACAAGGCTCCGGGACCTGATGGCTTCCCTATGTTCTTTTTTTAGTATTTCTGCGAAATTGTTGTTGATGAAGTTGTGAATGTTGTCAAATAAATTTTTGGGTCCAGGTGCCTTCTCAAGGAGCTTAATGCTACTTTCCTGATTCTTATCCCTAAATGCCCTGGAATGGAAAATTTTGATTCTTTTAGGCCCATCAGTTTATGTAATTCCTTTTACAAAATTATTTCTAACGTCTTGACCTCTAGGTTGCTGAGATGATTGCCTTCCCTCATCTCCCATTAGCAAAATGGTTTCATTCCAGGAAGGCAGATCCTAGACTCTATTGTTACAAACCATGAGAATGTCCATTCTCTCATGGTTTCAAAGACCAAGGGATTTCTTGTCAAACTGGACATTTCCAAAGATTATGATAGAGTTGATTGGGACTTTTTGGTCAAAATTATGAAGTCTTTTGGCTTTTGCAATCGGGTCCTCCAGTTGATTGGCCAACTTATTTTTACGGCTACCATTTCCATCATGGTGAATGGCTCTCCCTCATACTTTTTTAAGAATACCAAAGGGTTAAGGCAGGGGGACCCCATTTCCCCAAATCTTTTCACTCTAATGGCAAAATGTCTTGGAAGAAACTTGCAAAAAATAGTTGATCAGGGACCCTTAATGGGTCTAAAACTATCCTCAAACCATCTGGTGTGTACTCATCAATAGTTCATGGATGATACCATATTAATAGGAAGATCTACTATTGCTTAAGCAAGGAACTTGAGAAAGGCTCTAGATGATTATGAGTCGGGTTCTAGTCAAATGGTGAATAGACAAAAAATCTCTTTACTCTTCTTTAATATCCCAAAGCCGAGGCAAAGGAAAATGGACAAAATTCTTGAGTGCATAATCGAAGTGTTACCTTCTATCTATCTAGGTCTACCACTGGGTCTTAAGGCCCTGACTCTTTTTGGAATGCTTTAATTGATAGATTTAATAAGAAGTTGGTGGGATGGAAGGGTTCTCCACTCAGTCAAGCGACTAAGATTCAACTTCTTAAATCTAGTCTCCAAAATCTTCCTACATATTCTTTGAATTTGTTTAAAATCCCTGCTAAATATGCAGATGTCATTGAAAAAATTCAAAAAAACTTCTTATGGTCTAGAGTGGAGGAGAGAAAAAGAATGCCACTTATAGGTTGGGATTTGGGAGGTCTGGGTCTAAGGAGAATTAGAACCATTAACAAGGCCCTCCTTGCTATACAAATTTGGAGAACCTTTTCTTCTAACAGTGAATGGAATAGTATTGTGAAAAGTAAATATCTATCCAATCATGATTCTCTCATATCCTTCCTAGAGTCTACTAATCTTTCACAAGGGTCAACCCTTTGGAATGATATGATCAGGGGAATAAATATTATTGAAATGGGTGCACGTTGGTGTATCAAAGATGGGAATCAAGCCAGATTTTGGGAAGATAGATGGATTATGAAGGAGCCCTTAATGTCTTATGAGAACTTCTTTGCATCGAGTGATAATTGTAAGAATCTATTTGGAAGTAAGGTCAAGGATTATTGGAGGAATGGAAAAGGGGTAGATCTATGCCAGGTCAGCCCAGATCTTGCCTATATTCAAAATACTTTGTTAGTAGTTAAAATTGGGATGAATCAACAAGGTGAAAATCTTGTCTAGAGACCTTCCCCCTCGGGCTACTTTTTGGTTTCCTTGGCTATCTCTTTGCTATCCCTTTCTTCTACCCCTCCCCCTATTTGGGCCAAAGCCTGGTTTAAACACCTTATGCCTAAGATTAATTTCTCCTTTTGGATTTTGCTTCAGAATAAGGTGCTCACTATGGACAATCTTTGTAAACGTAGCTTTCATCTTCCTAATAGATTTTTTTATTCAAGGAAGTTGCGAAAATGGCCAACCACCTTTTTATCCATTGTCCATTTGTTGGTGCAATCTAGGGAAGATTTTCTCTCTCTGGGACTTATCTTGGGTTCTCCCTAGTTCATTAGAGGATCTATTTGCTCAATGGTATGTACACTCTCTTAACCCTTTTATTCGCAAATTGTGGTCTCTTTCTCTCCCCCATATTGTATGGGGAATGTTGAAGGAATGAAATAACAGAGTATTCAGAAACAAGAAGGATCCAAAGAATGTGGTGTTTGAAAGAATTTTTAGATTAATTATGGAAAACATGAACAGTATACATGCTAATGAGTGTAAAATAGAGACAGTTGTTTGTTCCCAATATGGTCTTAAGATGGCGATAGATTGGCATATAAAAGAGGATATTACAAAAGCTACTAGACAAGGGAAAAAGGATTGTGAAGGTGTTACTTGGGCCCATCCTCCAAAGAAATGGATAAAAGCTAATTTTGATGGGGTGGCCAAGGGTAAACCGGGGCCAGCTAGGAGTGGGGGGGTGTTAAGAGATCACTATAGCAACTTTGTTTTGGTGGTGGCAATCACCTTGGGCTCTTAGTCCAATCACTTAGCCGAAGCCATAGGAGCTTTCTAGGTTATTAACCTTGCTAGCAATTTGAATATTAAAAATCTATGGATTGAGGGGGACTCAAAAAATATTATTGATTGCCTATTAGGTAAATATTCCCCCTCATGGACCATCAAAAATTGGATTGATGAAGCTAAATTCCTTATTAGAAACTTTGAGAATATAAGAATCTCACACGTGTTTAGTGAAGCAAACATGGTCACTGACTATTTTGCCAACAAAGGGGTAAATCTCTCTGGATGACAGATGTGATAATCATACAAGGAAATAGAAGTTGGGGTGAAATCCTTAATTTGAAATGATGTTATTCCTGGAGAGGTTTCTATTTCGAAAAATGATTAAGAGGACCAGTGTAAGGTATCATTTCATTCAATACATCGTTGATGCCATTATTATCCTTTCATTCTGCATGAATTGGTACGTATTGTGGGTTCCTGGGCTTTGTTGTAAATGTGTTGCCAAGTTTATCTGCTCTGCATTTGAGAAGAAAGAAACTTGCACAAAAATGGGGGGAAATAGGAAAAGAGTGGAGATAAAAAGATGTGAAAAGCACCAGAAGAACTAGAAGGTGTGGAATTAGATTGTTAAAGGGGGGTTGAAACCTTTCCTGGAAAGGCTCAATGGTGCTCACCCTAACATTGTGAGGTATTTTGTCAAGAATTGGAAGGAGGAACACATCATTCTCTTAGGCAGAAAAGTGATTATCAATGAGGAGCTAATTGGATAAGTTACGAGCCTCTCAACTGAAGGTTTGAAATTCTTTCGTGAAAGGAAATTTTTTGATGAAGCGGCTGTGAATTTCCCAAAATATGAGGAGGAGAGGGAAGCATTGGTAAAGGTTTCGAATAGCTATTTCGATCTCAGAACCATAAAAATGCTCTGGAGGGAGGTTCTAAGGGTGCTCATGGAATATATTATGGCCGACAAGAGATTTACAAGGGTGTATGGCTACGACTTCATCCTTCTCAACCACTTCCAGTATAAGGTCAGGGTTTCTTTCCCCCATTATCTATTGTGTTCTCTTAAACATTGTATTCTCAAACATCGTAAAATTTGTTAGTCACAACCGATGCTGAGAGGGGAGGGGTGAATCAACACTTTACCTATTTTAACCAATTTAAACTTTTACTTTAAGTTTGAACTAATTTACCATTCATCAATATAAACATTTACTGTAGAAGATTAAGCATACATGAAAAGATACATAATGACACACAGATTTATCTCATGGAAACCCAATAGGGAGAAAACCATGGTGTGAGTAGGAACTCATAAAGTTTGTACTTTTTGAAGTATGCCTGGTAAAGAGCCATCCCTGTTAGGAGATTACGAAGACATTGTTAGGTGTCACCTGGTTAAGGGATTTTGATCAAGGCTGGTTAGTGCCTTTACCCTATTAAAGGTAGCCTAGTTAAAGGACTTAGAACATCAATAAAGATGTTACTCGGTTAATAGATTTATACAATGGGACCTGTTAATGTCCATCCAGTTAAGGGATTTATGTTGCAGTTGTTAGAAAGCAACAAATGGATGATCTACAAAACTTCTACTCATTAGCCTGATCAGATCACATTAAAGAATCACACTAGATCTGCATTGGTTGTGTCTGTTCTACAAAACTTTGATTTCCAAAAATCACTTTCAACTTTGCCTTCTACTGATTTGTTGATCCTTGAATGTCACACTGTCGATCCTCTGTCACTTGAGTCACCACTTCGTGAAACTTCCACTCTACCAGTCCTCTGTCATTTGACTCTGCAATCTCTTAAACTCCCCCTATGTCCACTTTCACATTACCTTCATTCAACTTGACAACAACCATCACAAGAATGAGATATGTGTATTTTAGACCCTTTAGTCTGTCGCCAACTTTTCCCTCCAAAACATACCTTTCAAAATTTCATTGTCAGGCCTTAAATTACGCCTTTGAAATCATACAGGAATATCTGTCAATATAGTCAAACATGCCGATAAGTCCACCGGTTGACTGGAGAAGACTCTTGATTTAGCTGGATGTAACTGAACAATACCAATCTGTCGATTACTGACTCTTCCGATTAACCGATCCAAATCTGTCTAGCTGGTTTCCTCCTATATCGGTCTGTTCTTTGCTTAGCCAATGGACTTCTACTGTGCTGATCTACTTACCACTTGATGGTCTACTCACTGCTTCCCAATCTTCTCATTTCTTGTTGGTCTGCTCACTTCTTTTTGGTCTTCTTACTACTTGTCGGTTTAGTTACTACTTGTTGGTCTACTCACTACTTATCTTGTTTACTTACTTCTTAGCCGGTTGACCTCAATATCCTAGTCTACTTACTACCGATGGATTGTGAAGACTTAAGAGATGGTGTTGCCAACAATGATAACCATATCATTAACTGGTCATACAAAACTCCATCTCAATGCCAACAAACTACCCCTTTGGTATTGGTGGTAAAACTACAAACTACTACAAAACTTTGCTGATTCTGGCCCCTATTGTTTTTTACAAGATTCCAAAAAATTCCAAAAATCCCCCTTTAGCTATCAATGGCAAAGACTATGCAAAAAGATTTGTCAAAATAAAACAAAAATATCTTTAAATTTTTCTTGAGCAACTTTCAAGGAAGATTCCTATGAAGATTGAATTTATTTCATGGTGGTGAAGTGGCCATGTAAGATTGCAATTAAGACCTCCATGTCATCAACTATCTTATAGTCAAGTTCATTTATTAGGCGGTCTGCTCCATTGATGTTCAATTGCATGAAATCAATTATTGGTGCTAAATAGCACTGGAGCTCTAATAAACTAAGACTTCTTTTGTCTTCTTCATCTTTCAACCTTTTGATTTTATGATTGAGCATTTTGACTTTTCCAGTAAAGATTGATGTTGAACTGATAAGAGGATCAAAAGAGCTTACCAGATCTTCAATCTCCTTGTGAGTATGATTTCTTTTATCTTCTAAGTCTTGGATTAAAGAAGGAAATTTTGAAGATTTCATTAGTAGTTGACCAACTTCCTGCAGTATATTTTTAACTTCTTCTATTCTCGTGGAAAGAGCAACTTTTTCAACTATTATATGCTCCATTAGGTTATCTCCTCGCTTTGTTTCATATTGCCTTACTGCAACCTTCTCTACATCGGTTGCCTCTGAACTAATTGCTTTTACCAAAGTATCCAACTGGTCAATAATGGGTGCAGTATCATCAACTGTAATGTCCGAGATGAGATTAGAGAGAATTGTTTTGGCAGAAGTGAGGATTTTTGCCTTCTTTTTCTTTTCTCTCAGTTTTACCTTTTCAGCTTGGATTCTCAATTTTTATGAGACTTTCATCAACTGCTTGGGGGTCATTTTCTTTATGTCAATGACCAAGTCACCTTCTTCTTCCTCGTCTATTCCACCTTCCTTTTCCATAGTCTCAACTTATGAACTAGTTGTTGTAATTATTCTTACCTTTTTCTTTTCACCTTCCTTGTCTAAGTCTAACTTTCTCTTTGTCTGAGGAGTATTCATCACTACCGTGTTATCCTTTATTTTCTTCTCTTCCTCTTTTCCTTCCTCTACTTTTGTTTCTTCCTCTTTTCCTTCCTCTACTTTCTTCTCTTCCTCTATCTTCTTTTCTTCCTCTTTTCCTTCTTGAGAGAGAATAGGATTTGGTGACAATAAGGGTCTATGAGGAGTATCCTCATACGGAACGTCTTCAATTAACACTTCATCTTGACCAAAAAGCTTAGTTTTATTAGCTTCCTTCACCGGTGAAGTATGAACTGGTTGTTTGATTTTCTTTTTCAGATTGGGGATATCTCACACAACGTTTCCTATGATGGCTTCAACTGTGAAAGTATCAAATTCGTTAGTTGAGTTTGTTTCCTTAGCTTTTCCTTTGTCAAGGGTAGTTGCACCTTGGTGCTGTTTTGATTCCTTTTTAATTTCTTCTTCAACTTCCTTTTGCTGGTTCATAATTTCCTTCCATAAGGCAACAACTTCAGCATGTACTTCTCCCACTTCTCCTACTGCCACTCTCCCAGTTCTATTCCTTATCTTGAAATGTTGAATGCATGCTTCAAACACCAATGAAGCTTGATCAAGATCTAAGTCATGTTGCACTTCCATGAGTGCTTGTATTCTGAGTTCCTTTTCAGTAGTTAGAGTTGTCTTCCATCTCCCTTCAATTTGATCTTGCAAATTTGATGGGATTATGCCATATAATTCACTAGGAGTCCTACAAAAGTTGTGCAAATTCCAAATCAAAGCTTCCTCAATTTTCCTTTTGTCTTCTTCGTTACTAAGGGAATATCTCCTTCCAACACTGGCCAAACCTCCAAATTCTTTTATTCCATGCACCAACTCATCAATTGTTGGGGCTTTGTTCCTTCCATTTATTCTAACCTCTGTTATTTCCACATCTGATAAGGTGTCAGTGATATCATTGTGTTTCACATCCTTTTTGAGCTTTGGATCACCCTTTTTTTTCTAGTGTAAGTCACTCCTACCGGTCTATCTTTACTTGGTGAAGATACCGGAATACTTGGATCCTTTTCCTTTGAGTATGTTGGAGGATTGATTGTTGCAATCCCCTTAGGTTTTGTCTTTGTCACTGTCTTCTTTCCACCTATTGATTCTTCATGTTTAGCAGGTGTGACCCCTATTTACACACTCACACTGGTGGAGGTAGTGGCACGGAATGCTTCCCTCCATATTTCTTATCAAGAGTATCAATCATTTTCCTTACTCTTCTTTTCATGATAGGCACCTGAAGTTTCTATTTAATTTTAGAGCTTGCCTCCTCATATGTTCCAAACCTCTTTGCCTTTGAGTCTACCGATTTAGATAGAAGCATATTGATATGAATTTTAACAAGATCTTTTGAAACCTCATAGCCCATGGGTTGAACCTACAAAGTTTTGGGTTGAACTACTTGAATAATACAACAATCTGTGTCTACAAGAAAACATATGTTGTCTTTGTATTTTTGCACTATTCTGGTTGGAATTCTTTCTCTCTTGTGCATCTTAATTTGGAATTCCTTAAAATATCCCCACATTGCTTCCCCAAAATTATTTCCCAGATCCCTAATCATTTCACCTATCTGAACTATAATAGGCTTCTCCTGTGACCATACTACACTACCCTTACTAGAAAAATATTTTTGCACATAGAAAAATATACATACCAGTAGCGAGCCATATTTGAAAGATTGTTTCTTGTCCTTCTTTATTATTTCCATGTTCACCATGAACTAACTTTGAATCATCTCACATATGTCATAGGTTGCATCTTCTTTGATAATTCGATATCCAGCATAGATGGCACTACTCGACACACTATTCATCTGGCTAGATTGATAAACCTTGTAACCCAACACTACAGAGGCAAATCGTACTTCAGCATCCTCAATATGGGTGATTGTCATAGCTCGATTGTCACACCGGGATTTGGTTAACCGAATGACTTCATTTGATGAAATCATTCTTAGGGTTAATGCTTCACCGGTAGCACTGAACCCAGTCACTCTTCGAATCACCTCCTTTAAAATCTTGATCAGTGCATTAGCTTCCAGCCACAAAAATTGATCATGAACCCTGCTTAGTAGATATCTAACCCAGTCGTCATGAAACTGAACATGAAAATCAATCACATTTTCCAGATCCTTTGTCTTCAGAGATAGAAATTATGGCTTCAATTGATCATTGTCATAGAACCCATTAAAATAATTTTGAAGGAACTTATCTACAAGTTCTTCAAGCTTGTAATCAATGTAGGAGCAAATATCTTCTACCAACAATACACCGAAGGGCACAGATGAAAAAGCACCTATCTTGTCGATTTCACCAGCTTTCATTAGGTGCAGCTTGAACTCAGGTTGGGGTTCCTTGATAGCTTCAACCAACACAGGAGTTGATATCAGCGCTACCATGATGACCTTTAAACAATCTTTTCTCAGACGTAGTTGAAAACCCTTTCCTATGAAATACCAAACACCTCTATCACTCTGCTTGAATTTTCCACACAAACAAAGCTTAGCAAGTTTCAAATTGCCTTTGATTGCACAAGAGCTCAAGAAAGTTTCATGAGAAGTTAGTGTAAATGAAAATGTGCCAACATTTTCTTATTTATCCATTGAGATTTATCAGTGTTATGATCCAACGATCAGTTTTTTGAAACTCACAACTTAAAGTACACCGATTTGACTTTACCGATTATTTGTTGTCGAAATCAACACACAAATAAATAACTCATAGGACATACTTTAATTAAGAACTTTTAAACCAACTTTTGTACATCACAACAATGTAGATAAACATATCCTTGTATTTATTAGGGGGACTCAAAAGTAATCTTACCATATGTGCTCCCCCTGGGCATCGATATGCCTAGTTAGAAGAGGAACTATCATCACCGATAGATGATGACTTGGTTTTAGAATTTCCTTCTCCTTCTTTTCCTTCATCCTTCTTGATCCATGTTCTTTTCATTTCATTTCTTACCTCTTTAGTTGTCATCTTTCCTTTAAGGTCATTTTTCTCTTTCTTCTTGCTAAACCGGTTCTTGTCTACAGACTGATTGTAGGATCGGCTCTTGCATTCTCTGGCTAAGTGACCGATCTTATGGTAGTTAAAGCATTCTATACCAGTTATCCTCCATGATCCTGAATTGTTTCTCTGACCAATTCTTATTCTATATTTTTTTGCAACATGACCAAAATTACCACACATGGGACAGGTGCCATTCAACTGATTACTCTTTTTGTTAGGACTGACCGATTTGAATGATGATCTTGATGCATTTGTCTTGAACCTACAATCTTCAGATCTGTGTCCAAAGTTGTTGCATGTGAAGCAATGTCCATTAACCTTCTTCCATTTAACATACCGCTAGATTGAGATCTGCAGTCATAAGCAGTGTGGCCATACTTATGACAATTATGGCAATAACCATCAATGGTGAAAGTCTTCTTTTGACTAACCAGTTTATTTCTATAGTATTTGGTCTTATGACTAGATTTGCCACAATGATTACAAGAGAATTCGGAAGACTTCATGCCTTCTGCTTCTAGATGGTTTCTTTTATCATCCTTCATCCTTTTTGATTTAGATGATTCTCCTATTTCCATAGGACCTGAACCAAGGTAACCAAGACCAGTTGTATCCTTTGTTATTCTCTGAGATTTCAACTGTTTATCTACCTTCTCAAAGATTTCATTGAACTTTCTCAGCTTCTCGATTTTTAACTCACTTTTGAGTTGTTCAATCTCTTTCATCATCTTCTCCTTTTCTTCTGCATTGTCATTCAGATGTTTGTGTATGTATTCATTCTCCTGAGTAAGAACTCGGATTTCTTCATCTTTCTAAATCATGATTGCATCATTTTATCTCAAGGCATCTTCACCAAGCCTTCTGGCTCTTTCAGCTTTTGACAGTTCTTCTTTTACCTCCCTTTTTCTTTCATCAACACTTCTGTTGGCTTCCAGTATCTCAGTCATTCTCAAGGCCTGACCTTCAAGTTCCCTTTTGAGATGTGTGACTTCTTCGGTTAGCTTCTTGTTCTTTTCCATGAGTTCTGAGGCTGCTTCTTCAACTTCTTCATATCCACTCTCTTCAAAGAGTTGATCTATGATATCATGACTTTCATTTTAGTTGTTGAGCTAATTCCTTCCTTTTTGCAAGAGATTTTCTCAATCTCTCTTTCATCTAAGAAATGATTTCATTGGCTTCATCAATCTACTTCTCATACCGGTATTCTTCCATGATCTTTGTCCTCAAGTTGTCAAGCTTCACTTCAGAGAAACTGGGCTCTGATACCAATTGTTAGTCCCAACCAGTGCTGAGAGGGGAGGGCTAAATCAACACTTTATCGATTTTAACCAATTTAAACTTTTACATTAAGTGTGAACTAATTTACCATTCATCAATATAAACATGTATTCTAGAAGATTAAGCATACATGAAAAGATACACAATGACATAGAGATTTATCTCATGGAAACCCAATAGGGAGAAAACCATGGTGTGAGTAGGAACTCACAAAGTTTGTACTCTTCTGAATTACACCCAATAAAGAGCCATCCCTGTTAGGAGATTACAAAGACACTATTAGGTGTCACCCGGTTAAGGGATTTTGATCAAGGTCGGTTAGTGTCTTTACCCTATTAAAGGTAGCCTAGTTAAAGGACTTAGAACATCAATAAAGATGTTACTTGGTTAAGGGATTTATACAATGGGACCTGCTAAAGTCTATCTAGTTAAGGGATTTATGTTACATTTGTTAGAAAGCAATAGATGGATGATTTGCAAAACTGCTACTCATTAGCTTGATCAGATCACACTGAAGAATCACACTAGATCTGCATCGGTTGTGTTTGTTCTACACAACTCTAATTTCCAAAAATCACTTTCAACTCTGCCTTTTGCCAATTTGTTGATCCTTGAATGTCACATAGCCAGTCCTCTGTCACTTGAGTCACCACTCTATGAAACTTCCACTCTACCGGTCCCCTATCATTCTACTCTGCAATCTCTTAAACTCCCCCTGTGTCCACTTTCACATTACCTTTATTCACCTTGATAATAACCATCACAAGAATGAGATATGTGTATTTATAGACCCTTTAGTCTGTCACCAACTTTTCCCTCCAAAACATACCTTTCAAAATTCTGTTGTCACACCTTAAATTACGCCTCTAAAATCATGTAGGAATCTCTGTCAGTATAGTCGAACATGCTAATAAGTTCACCGATTGACTGGAGAAGCCTCCCAATTTATCTGGATGTAACTAAATGTTACCAGTCTGTCAATTACTGACTCTTTCAATTAATCGATCAAAATCTGTCTAGCCGGTTTCCTCCTGAATACCAGTTTGTTCTTTGCTTAGCTGATGGACCTCTGCTATGTCGATCTACTTACCGCTTGCCGGTCTACTCACTTTTGTTGGTCTTCTCACTGCTCGTCAGTTTTCTCATTGCTTGTCGATTTAGTTACTACTTGTCGGTCTACTCACTACTTATCTTGTTTACTTACTGCTTAGCCGGTTGACCTTAGTATCCTAGTCTGCTTACTACCGATGGATTATGAAGACTTAAGAGATGATGTTGCCAATAATGACAACCATATCATTAACTCGTCATACAAAACTGCATCTCAATTCCAACAAAAGTCCTAGGAGTGCCCCTGACTTGCATGTCAGTCTTATCCAGCTCATTCATGAGAACTTTGCTAGTCTGCATGCTCCTTTCAATCCCATTTTACCCCCGGACTTTGATGGGTATGATACTGAACCAGTTTGTTTGAGGGAAATTCAGATGAGGATTTAGACTGGGAAGAGGAAATTTCTCCTCCTCCTAAAAAGACACCTAAAAAATCCCCATTGAGCAGGCCTTCAGGTAAAGCAGAATCCTCTGTGAAAACCCTCTCCATGGCTAAAAAGAAATTGAAATCCTCTTCGAAAAAAAATTGGTGTCTTACTCTAAGGATTTGTTGGGTAACCCTTCTAACACTTCTTGTTCCCCTTAATATTCCCTTTCCTCCCAGCCTGCTACTGATAGAGAGAATAGGCCAAAATTTCCAAAAAACCTCAAACTGAATGATCACTACTTTAAATTGGACAAGGAATAGTGCACTGGACCTTTTAGGGTTTTCAAATGGACCTTTCATGAAATCAAAGACATTAACCTAAAGAATAGGGTAGCTGCTAGTAAACTGGATTTGGTAGATAAACTGCAACCCTAGAAGACTGTAGGGGCAACCTAGATAGAGGAAGAAAATCTATCCATGGTGGAGTGTCTACAAAGATCAGTGGAACTTATTGACAAAATGAAAAAAGAAAATGAGAAGGAAACCTTGTAGCTTGAGGGGGAAGTGAGAAAAATCAAGGTTTCCTTGAATGCAATAATGAAACAGAGTCACAAGATCATCAAAAATTATGTTGCTATGATGAATATGATGGTGGATAAACTAAAAAAATTCCAGCATGACACCCTGATAGTGGACCTTGATTTCTGACAGAGAAAAGGACTAGAAAGAGGATTCTTGCACGTCCAAGAGAACCAGAGGCAATCTAAAAAGAAAGGTGGAGTCCTCTAACTAGGAGCTTCAGGACCTGAAAGATTGGCTCAAGAGATGAACAATCTGGAGATTGAGATAGCTAAGACTAATAACTCTTTAGGTTAATTTTTTTCCGATTTTAGTTATTGTTGTCTTTTTGTCTGGTCTGATGTCTTTTTGTCTGTTTGACAATGTTTCTATGTTGGTGAACTTGGACTGTTTATTTTTGTCTATTACATGGTGGTTTTGGGTCCCTGTAAAACCCACTTTTTTCCTAATCAAAAATATATTTTTTTCCCTTACCCTTATCTTGTAATGTTACGTGGTCTATCTCAAGCATCTTTATTTTTTTTCTAGCTTCACTAGTTTTACCACTACTAGTAACTTCCATGTTAGGAAATATACAAGTTCAATGCCAAAGATTTTGAAGATCGATCTCCATTTTATAAACCAATAAAAAGATGAGATACAAGGTTTGGATAACTACAATATGAAAATCTAAAACATGTGAAAATATGAAATTTAAGTTGCCTTAATGTAGAAAACCATGATTTGATTATTCTTCTTTATGATACTAAAATTAACCTGCATATCATGCTTAGTAATACTATCTTATGTAAATTTATAAGAACAATAAATAATGAGTAAATTCACCATAAGATAGAATCAATGAGTCACAAATAAGAAAATAAATATCATCACATAGCAGAGGATTTACAGGGAGAAACCTTTGTGGAAGAAAAAATCACCAAGAATTGAGGTCAAGTATGAACTATCAACAATAAATATGATTTAAATACATTTATTTTCATTCTCATCTTTTTGTCCAACATGGTATCACTTGTGTACTTGTGAGTTCAACCTCCTTATTCCTCCATATTGTCCTTGTTCTTGCAAAGTAACTATACATTCAATAGTTCTTCATTAATTTCTACATCTAAAAAGATATATTTAAAGAACAAAAAAAGCTCCAAAAACACCAAATAAGGTATAAAAAGTATCCTAATTATTCCAAGTGACCACAGCCCTTGGATTACCAACATAAAAGTTAAAAGAACACTAATTTTGGCTTCAATACTTTTCCTCCTCCAACATTGGTGCCAAATCTTACAAGATGAATATTACATTAAATTTATTAAAGATGGAATACCAAGATAGACATGTTTACTCTTCCAATCCTCACTTTGAGAAGCCGAAAGGTCACATAGGTATGAACATGTGGGGAAAATAATGTGAATATTGCTTACACATATCATAAGGATACATAATAACATGGCATAACTTTATCTTCCCAAGTTGGGCTCTCTGATTTTCCTTGTCAAAATATCCATTTAAGCTACAATATTATTGTGATCTCTTGTTCTTTCTAGCTTATTGAGCCTTTCAAGGAAAGGCTCATCTTGTGCATCCTTTACATTAGTTAAAGAACTTCATATTGTAAGCAATGTTGTTTCATTTGGCTAAAGTGTGTTATCTTTTCTTGGGTATCTCTTCTTTTATATTTATTAGGAAAGATTGCTAGTGTGAATAATTTCCCCATTTGTTTTTTATTAGGATAAAATAGGTTTTTGATGGGGCCCTGAAACCCATACAATCAAAGAGTTGCCATAAAAAAATGGACTAGACTACTCGAGATCGAACCACAAGATTCAGAAAGGACCTAAAATGTTCTGGACTTACGGGCATCTAGATCCCAAAACCCAAAGGCTGCACAAAAAATAAACAAAAAAACAAAGCAACCACAACCAAACAAACACTAGCAAAACATTAGAAGTAAAACATTGCAAACTAGGCTACTCACAACAAAAGGTCTAAGTTAGTAAGCACTAGACCTCAAAGAATAGAGAACGAGGGTTTTTTGAGGCACCCTCAACCAATAAGAAAGGATTTCGCAGGCTCCCATAACCTATAGCATAATCTCCAAGCCACACAACACAACAAATCCTGAACCTAACCAAAATAAATCGCTAGCCAAATTGGGCCCTTGAAAAATGCCAACATCCAATCTATCCCTGAGAAGAACAAAAAACATAGGGTTTTTCTAGGATCCCTCAACCTTGAGAGTGGGTTTTACAAGGCTCCCACAACCTGAGAGAGTGGTTTTAACAAGGCTCCTATAACTAGTCAAGGCTCAGATAATAACAACACATCTTGAAGGCAAAATCTAGGACAAAGGCTACAAACAAGCCACCCAAAACTTACTACAAATAAAAACATGAGGGTTTGGATAGGCTCTTTGAACCAACAACACAAATAGTAATGGCCAAAAAACTCCCTCACACAATCTCTCCACCTCAATAGGAGAGAGAGCCACCTCAATAAGCCAAGAAGGAAAGTAGACCAACTGCCTATCCAACACACTCTCAACCTAAATCCCATGTAGACTCCCCACCTCCATAGTGTTGGGACTCAAAAATTCATGCCTGATTTTTGGTGTCCCATGTAAAAAATTGTCAAATTGCGCTTAGTTTTGACCTTGTGGTAAACCTAAGTTTCTCGGTTTGAGAGCTTGCCATTTTGCACCAATTAAGTTTCATGCAAAATCCTCTTGGAATATTGTTATACACCTTATATAGATGCCACATACCTATTTGCAACCTCCCATGATCAATTATGATGCATTTGTAAAGTCTCCTTTGCAGGTCCTGAGGTTAGGTCTATATTTTGCACCTTTCTGCATTTTGCTGAGTAGCCATGTTTGAGACCATTTATCTTTGTGCGAGTTGATTTTCAAGCTAAACAAAGAGTTTCACATGATTCCCTGTAGTTTTTTGATTCCCCATGCCAAGTGGTTAAATCCCATGAATATGTTTGATCAGTTTCCCAAGCCCATTATGTTTGCAAAAAGTTCAGTTCTGCAACTCAACATTGTCAAATAGCAGTTTGACGGCCGCTTTGAAAATTAATATTTCATGCCCAGTTGACTAGCATTGATGAATATTAAGAGGGGGGGTGAATTAGTATACCGAAAAACACTGTATTCAAACACTTAAACAGTCTAGTGATAAACCAGTAAAACAGTTTAACAGAGAAACCAGTTAACACACATGCAAACCAAAATGCAAATAAGACATTGACCCACATGAGCAATAACACCATAACACAAGATATTTGATGTGGAAACCCAAATGGGAAAAACCACGGTGAGATGAAACTCACAAGTAACTATCTACAAAATAGGAACCAGACCGGTTAAGGTCATACAATGTTCTTTACCAGAACAGATCATGTTAGGAATCTCAATCTCTATTAGGAGATAAGTCTGATCAAAGACTACCTTGCTAGAGGATTTTAGATCCACAGATGTGAACCACCTTGTTAGAGGATTTTACAAAGGCTACTCTGAGCCTACCCGGTTAAGGGCTTCAGACTTGTCAAAGATGTGAGTAATCAACAAGTGAATGATCTAGCAAATAGCACAGATTGCTTGGTTAGATCCACTATGGCTCATAGCTAATGCATTTCAGCATTACTTCAGTCTTCAGTAACTCGTACTTAGTTACAGCTCACAAACTTGATCTTCTTGGTTAATCTCATACTTCCAAAATCTCATCAACCACCTTAAACCCTAGCAACAACCTAAAACCCTAGACATGATGTCCTTATAAAGGAATCTGATTCCATGTCGGTCCAATAGGTTTACAATCCAATTTCCTAGGTTCAATGAATCTGGACATACTCGGTAACACGACACAAAAAGCACCACTAGAGTGTCGGCACCGTCAAACAATCGGTGGATGGTAACTCATCACAAAATGTCAGTTGGTAACTCATCACAGTATTACCGATTTACACAAAATACCAGTTGCCGGTTTCACAAAAATGAAGACTGGAAAATATGTGTTTTGCCACTTTGATCCCTCGTACCGCTTGAGATCCACGAACCACTTGGGGTCGACATACCGCTTCAAACCAGTAAGCACATTTTGCAAAACACCGATAGTATAAAGACTATAATACAACATACCGGTTGCAACGAATTCCGATTGAGCTTTAACTCATACATATAATAAGTGAACTTAATGCAAGTGTGTGTCCATCAATGACAATCACAACATAATCATCAAAAATGCCAACAATCTCCCCCTTTGGCATTGATGGCAACACTTAGGAAAAAAAAAATTGACTTCTAAGTGTTTTACAACAAACTCATGCCATAAGCAAAATTGCTCCCCCTAAGCATATACACTACCCCTTTAGCTGACAATACAATGTATAACTATTTGCATACAGAGATAGACATTAAGATATTCTAAGCATACATCAAAATTTTAAATACCAGATTACTTCTCCCCCTTTGTCAACAATGACAAAGTTCATCTAAACAACCCCTGTTTTCATTTGGTATTACAATAATAAGAGTTTATGACAAAAAGGAATAAAACTTGTCAAAAACTGATTTAAAGTCCTGCAAAAATTGTTTCATAGATAAAGACCAGGACTCAAGTAGGGAGGTGGCTACTTCTTTCTCTGTCTGCATCTGGGAGACCTGCTCTTCCATGGCATCTATTGTGCTCATCTCTTGAGTCACCGTTAAGGCATCTAGATTGAGATAGCACTTCTAAATTATTTGTAGGTGTGGGAGTAGAACCAGTTGCAGTTCCTGCAAATCTTGTGACTGGGTGCTGATCTCAAGCTCTATTCTTATAGAATGGATATGAAATCGATGAACAGTTTGGCCATAAGTTGTAAAGGAGTCATATGGCGGCTTGAAGGTGCTCATGTATAACTGCAAGTCTGATTGTAGCTTTTGCTTCTGTGCAAGCACATCATCACAGAAGGGATGGGGTTGGCAGATCTTATTGAGTAGTAGATTCCCCTCATCCAAAGCATTCCTTATATCCTTTTGAGCTTTTTGTAGATCGGACCAGAGCTCATTTAGCTTCTTCACCAGAGTAATATTCAGAGCTTTTTGATGCTCTTTCTTGGCATTTTCCTCTGCTACCTCTTCTAGGCTCTGCACCTAATCATCCACTACTATACATAGGAGCTTCAATTGAGCCAGTGATGAATTAGTATTGGGCAGGTTTGTACTGGGTATCAAACCGATAAGAGTGTCCACCGCAGCTTCGATCACATATTTCTTCTTTTTCCTCTGTATCACTTCAAGGTGTTTTTGAGAAACCTTGATGCTCTGTAGTAGCTCCATTTCACTTGCAGACTGGAGGTCAATAGGACTGGTGAGGTCATCCGGTTTGGCTTGACTATCGGTTGCCTTTGGAGTCTCCATCTGCATGCTCTTTGCTGCTTCTACTTCCTTGTCCTCCTCTGCTTTCTTCTTCTTCGCTTCTTTTCTCTTTTCCTCTTCCTTATCCTCCTCTGCCTTCTTCTTCTCTGCTTCCTTTCGCTTCTCCTCTTCCTTTTCTTCCTCTTCCTTCTTGTTCTCTGTTTCCTTCCGCTTCTCCTCTTCCTTTTCTTCCTCTTCCTTCTTCTTCTCTGCTTCCTTCCACTTCTCCTCTTCCTTTTCTTCCTCTTCCTTCTTCTTTTCTACTTCCTTCCACTTCTCCTCTTCCTTTTCTTCCTCTTCCTTCTTCTTCTCTGCTTCTCCTCTTCCTTTTCTTCCTCTTCCTTCTTCTTTTCTGCTTCCTTTCTCTTCTCCTCTTCCTTATCCTCTTCTTCTTTCTTCTTCTTTGCATCTTCTTGTTTCTTTTTCTCTCCTTCCTCTTCTTTTCTTTTCTTCTCATCCTCTTTTCACTTTTCCTCCTCTTTCTGGTTTTCTTCATCTTCTTCCTTTTTCTTCTTCTCCGCCTGTTTCTTTGCTTCCTCCTGTTTGTCCTCTGCTTGCTTTTCAACCTATTCAACCTGCTTCTCCTATCCTATTGCTTTAGATGGTGTGCCCTAAGCAACATCCTCTACATCTAGAGCATCGACATCAATAGTGTCTATAGGTTCAACAACCATATTTCTTTCATCATCAAACACTTCATTCGGCTTTGATATTGTCGGTTCTTGCCCAACCTTCTTGTTGGCTTGAAGCACTTTGTGCGTGTGAACCATAGTTGTCATATGCAGATGAGTGTCCTTTTTGACATCATCAATTCTTCCTTCCAATAACCAGAGTCTTCTTCTTATAGTGAAGAAGAGTCCTTTATTTTGATTGATAACATCAAACAGCTCTGAATTGGATAGGTCGGGAAAGTGTTGAGCAAAAACTTTCTCCCTGATTTCATGTTCCTTCTTTATGGCAATGCACCATTTATTGTCTAAGGACTTATACAAAGAATCCGGTGTCTCAGATCTAATTTCTGAAGGCAACCAGTCATTAACACATAAATACTTTATAATTTCTTGCTCTACTTGTTCCTTTTCTTCATCATTAAATTCATCAAAATGATCTACCAAATCATTTAACAATTTTCTCCTAATATTTTTAATTGTTCTTTGACAATGTGTCAAAGGTTTGTAGGAAGAAATATCAATATTTACCGATGCAGATGATGTCGGTTCATTCTTTGTCTTTTTCCTTGTTTGTCTCATCTTCTTGGGCTTTTCCTCAGACACAGTTTCTTCTGAGTCCAGTGAATTTGTTTTTGTCTTCCTCTTCCTCTCGAATACTTTGACAGGTGCCGATTCCAATTTCTTCTTAGCTAGTGACCTCTTGGTCACTTTAGGATTGGCTATAGTAACCAGTGTCGATGCTGAAGGCACTGCCTTTCCTTTCTTTGCTAATGGTTCTATAACCAGTGTAACCCTTTCAAGATAGGTGCTGGTTCTTTTCTTCTTCGGGTTAAGAGGTGAGGCAATAAGGGTAGAGGCATACCCATCCAACATATCATACATCACCTCATAGCCCATAGGCTCCACTTCTTCCTATCTAGGCTCAATGGCCTCCATTATGCATTCATCCACTTTGATGATAAAACCGATGTCCTCTTCATATTTCTTGACTATGTCACTGGATATCCTCATCCTTAGGCTCATCTTTCTTCTGAACTCATCAAAGTACTTGTTCAGGACTTCAGGGTAGCCAATTCCAACTGCTTGCAAGCTTTCTTTGATTTCCTTGGTAACCGGTTGGTCCACAAACCACTGAATATCTCCCACTCCTAGGAAGTAACCTTGGAAGTAAAAGAATAATCCAACTAGTAGTTGTCCAAACTTGAATTTCAATGCATTATCCTGTTTGATTGATTTAAGATTCAGTAGGAGTTGTCTTTGCATACCAGTGCACAGATCAAACGATGCATCTTCCTTGATCATCCAGTAAGCGGCATTTACCGCTGCAGCAGATACAGAGTTAATTCTGCAGGCATGGAACGTTCGGTATCCTATTACCATGCACACATATTTGACAAGGTCATCCTTAATGGAATTGATAGTCATTCCTTGTGAGTTGCTCACTAAACCAGTGAGCTTGGTCATTTCAGTCTTGATGATCTTCCTCAGGGCTGGCACTTCACCGACGTTGCAGAAACCGGTGATGGCATGAATAGCTTGTGGTGTGATATCATGTGTTCTCTCAAGATACATTTTGTCACCATGAACTCTACTTAGGATGATTCTAATATGGTCATCTGTGAAATCCTCTAGGAAGTAAACCACATTATGAAGCTTCTTCTTCTCTAGGATGCTATACTCCGGTTTGATTTTTTTATCCTTCCCACAGAATAGACCTAGCTGTGAGTGAATTGCAAGAGACCCTAGGTCTTCAATCTTATAATCTATATAATCAAAAATGCCTTCTTCCACCATTACTCCAGCACGAACTTGTGATAGGGCATTGTATTTGGACTTGCGTTGAATGAAGTTTACTGAATCGACAGATGCACTAGAGCTAGTATGAGATGTGGAAGCCATGATGAAAACAAAAAACTCGAGAAATACCTTTTGGAAATCGAGAATTTAGGGCTTTCAGATTCTACTTCGCCTCACACTTCGTCGGTTGCAGAATCACCACTTTGAGTTCTTCTCTTGACCGTTTTCAATTTGCTTCTGAATCTCCTTCAAGGTTTCTAAATTTCTCTGAATCACAACACAAATCACTTTTTCTTCGCTCTGCACTAGAAAAACTTCTTCGCTCAAAAAATGATAGTGAGAAATGATTTGAAAATTCCTTTTAAGCATATTCCTCACCTACCATAATTAATGCTCCACCATTAGGGCGTAAACCCTAATTTGCCTTTTACCATTTCTGGTCTTCTGCCAAATGATAGGTATCACATACCGGTTAAGGTATTTTACCGGTGTAAACTGAGGGTTCAAAACATTTCACCATTTTATCCCCCTAAGCTTTTCTGAAGCTTAGTTTGCCAGTTTCGTGATACCACACTAGGTGCAGAAACTGGTTCTTCTTGCAACATTACTGGTTTCTTCTTCTAAGTTTTGTTCATATCCGCTTGAATGGTTTCAACATCAATTTTTCCTTCCAGAGTGACCGGTATATCATCTGATATACTCTTTCTACTTCTGCAGAATCTTGCTGAATGACCTTGTTTGTTGCAATGATAGCAAACCATTCTAGGTGCTCTCCAAGGTCCATTATTCATGTTTCCATTCTTTCTTCTGCATGTTGCAGCAGTGTAACCATAACCATGACAAATCCAACAATTTTCTCTCTATCCGGTTGCCGGTTGATAGCCACTGCTACCTGACTAATGATTATAGGTATTAAACTAATTGGGGTTCCGGTTCACAAAAGATTCCGGACCAACTCCTTGAGCCCTCTGAGGATATCTTTCAATGTTGTTCACAACAAACCTACATTCAAACGCTCTATGCCCAAATTTGTTGCATGCATAACAATTACCATTGAACTTATTGGATCTAGGTACATTGTTTATGAAGTAAGGAAAATTATTATAGGCTTTGCTCCTACATAAATTGGCAGTATGTCCTTCTTTAAGACAGTTAAAGAAAACAGGTTTGAAGTTTTGCTTATCTTTACCTTTGAATGTCGGTTGCTTCTTTGACACCTTAGAATTTGCACTTGAGGTCTCTCCTTCCTCATGACCAGAGAAACCAAGTCCATTGGTATTCTTTACCAGTTTGGCCGATTCAAGCTTTTGCTCCAGCTTAACAGTACTCTTGTTGAACTTAGCAAGTATTTCCTTTGACTCAGAGAGTTCTTTGGAAATGACAACATTTGTCTCCATCAAGTTTGCATTCTCAAAGATGGCTATGTTCAGTTTACCTTGTACTTCTTCTTTTTCCATTCTGCTCTCATGAAGCTGAGCAGTAAGTGCACTAATCTCTTGCTTCAACTTGGAGATCTCATGATCTTTGTCCTTCACTAGATCTTCAGCTTTCCTCTGGTTCTCAAGCTCTTGACACATTCAAATAGTGAGTCCTTCCAACTCCTTTCTCAGGTTGAAGTTTGATTCATTCATCTTTTCTACTTCTTGAATTAGGGCTTCCATATCCACTTCATCAGAAGAACTATTTTCAGATAGCTCCATCAGTTTTTCAGCATGTTCTCTCCTTTTTGCCTGAGAGGCTTTATATTTTACCATGAGTTCATCATAGGCTTGCTCAGACTGAGTGAGAAGGTGAGTAAGTTCCCTCATAGTGTATTCTCCTATATCTCTTTCCAAGTGATTAGACTTATAGAAAGCTAGGCTCTGATACCAATTGATGAATACTAAGAGGGGGGGTGAATTAGTATACTGAAAAACATTGTATTCAAACACTTAAACAATCTAGTGATAAACCAGTAAAACAGTTTAACAGACAAACCGGTGAACACACATGCAAACCAAAATGAAAATAAGACATTCACCCACAAGAGCAATATCACCATAACACAAGATATTTGACGTGGAAACCCAAATGGGAAAAACCATGGTGAGATGAAACTCACAAGTAACTATTTGCAGAATAGGAACCAGACCGGTTAAGGTCATACAATATTCTTTACTAGAACAGATCCTGTTAGGAATCTTAATTTTTGTTAGGAGATAAGTCCGATCAAAGACTACCTTGCTAGAGGATTTTAGATCCACAAATGTGGACCACCTTGTTAGAGGATTTTACAAAGGTTACTCTAAGCCTACCCGGTTAAGGGCTTCAGACTTGTCAAAGATGTGAGTAATCAACAAGTGAATGATCTAGCAAATAGCACAGATTGCTTGGTTAGATCCACTATGGCTCATAGCTAATGCATTTCAGCATTACTTCAGTCTTCAGTAACTCACACTTAGTTACAGCTCACAAACTTGATCTTCTCAGTTAAGATCGTACTTCCAAAAACTCATCAACCACCTTAAACCCTAGCAACAACCTAAAACCCTAGACATGATGTCCTTATAAAGGAATCTGATTCCATGTCGGTCCAATAGGTTTACAATCCAATTTCCTAGGTTCAATGAATCTGGACATACTCGGTAACATGACACAAAAAGCACCACTAGAGTGTCGGCACCGTCAAACAATCGGTGGATGGTAACTCATCACAAAATTTCAGTTGGTAACTCATCACAGTATTACCGATTTACACAAAATACCAGTTGTTGGTTTGACAAAAATGAAGACTGGAAAATATGTGTTTTGCCACTTTGATCCCTCGTACCGCTTGAGATCCACGAACCACTTGGGGTCGACATACCGCTTCAGACCGATAAGCACATTCTGCAAAACACCGATAGTCTAAAGACTATAATACAACATACCGGTTCCAACAAATTCCGGTTGAGCTTTAACTCACACATATAATAGGTGATCTTAATGCAAGTGTGTGTCCATCAATGACAATCATAGCATAATCATCAAAAATGCCAACATGCATTTCAAATCTTTTGTAACCCATGATTCTCTGTAGAATTATCTATTAGATCCCCAGTTTGTAGCCCCCAGCTCATCATTTGCTTAGTTTTTTATGCTCATTCCTAACGAACATTTTCAGGGTTTTGCAAGCAGCGGTTTCCAGATTTTCAAATAGGCCAATGTTGAGGGTAATAAATTTCACATGTGACCTAGTCAGGTCAAACCCTCATGCACACGTCTTTAGGGTATATTGATGTACCAATGTGCCAACTGGTGGTTCCTAAAGTGACGATTTGATATTTTTTCAAATCAGGGTTAGAGTGCTACTCATGTTGACTCAGTAGTTTCAAATTCAGAAAAGATTGAGTAGGCAAATTTGATAGTGAATAACTTTTGACTCAGATTTCATTTTGATGACCCATCAGATGCCCCAAATTCTATGTTTTACAATCTATCAGTGTGCCAGCTCCCATGCCTTGGTCAGGTGCTTTGGTCAGTTTTTTAAGCCAGTTCTGGACGTTCCTCAGGTGTTTTCAACCATGTGTCAAAGTTGCAAAAACGTCAAAATTGATAGTTGATCTTTCAGATTCTCGAATCATGAACACTTTAGGATAGTGAATCAGAGCATGTTGAGGAGGTTAGTTGCACAAAATTGAAAGAAATTTTAGCCAACATCGCTTTGGGGCCTGACTAAGGTTGATGCACGGTGTGATCATTTGGGTTTCAAGGATTAATATTATTTCTAATCACATTGATTAAAATTATATAGAATTTAAGAGCAATGGGGTTAAGTGTTATAAATTATTAATTTGATTTATTGAGTGTTTACTTAAAGGGGTAGAAATTAAAATGTATTAAATCATTTTTCCAATGATTTAATATAAGGGGGTTGCTCAAATTTTCATAATGTTTTCAAGAGGGAAAGGGTGATAGGCTAAACTCATTTTATTCTAGATCTTTGGCAATAAGAGCTCTTGAGATAAATAGATTTTAAAGGTTACTTCAATAATGACCTGAATCTTTAAATGTTGCCCATTGGTTGATATTGGTGGGCCCCCGCAAAAAAAGATTTTCACCTTCCCTAAATCATTTGGAGTCTCAGATAATTCATTTCTTATCACACACAGTGAGTTTGAAAGGAAAAATACTATGCAGGATAAGAGGATGTCGAATGCAAAAAGAAAAAGGGTGGAGCCTTACCCCGCAGGATAAGGAATCAAGCACATGGGGGAAATTATTTATTATCCCATGCTCTCAAGGGACATGCAAGTTGGACTCACGAGATAAGAATGGGTTCGGCGGAGAAGAGTGAGCAATTTTCCCACACATGAAATAGGTCAGGCCAAGAACTATGCGGGATAAAGACCAAAGTGACGTGCAAAGCGGTGGGGTCTCCTCTCGTTATCCTGTAGATTCCCTAAGCATGGGAGAATGTCAGGCGGAAGAAGTTTCAAGGTAATGAAAATGATAAAAATCAGAGGTGCGGGTAAAGCACTGGGAGATACTCCAATCTTTAGGGTTTGTGAAGAATTCATATCGTTTGGTTCTGTTGTTAAGTTAAATTTCAGAAAGGTTATCCAAGTTGCAAGAAATGTTTCCAATTTCCTCAAGTATAATGTGAGGGGTTATGCAGAAATATTCTTTCAAAAGATCAAAGGCAACATAGGGTATTGATTCAAAAGTTGCAGGATATGCACAATTGCATCAATGATTTCTTAGGGTGAATGGGAGGCGATTGAAGATTTTGTTGAAACACTATAATTGCAGCGACCTTAATGTTAATGAACGCAAATGTGGAAGACATAAAGAAAGCATGTGGGTTGTTTGATTGATCATTTGAACATTTATGCTTGTGTGTGGGAAATTTGGGTAAATCACAAATGCTCATTGTCATCGAGGTCTCAGTGAATGTGGTCTCATGTCACTGATAGTTAAATGTCTATGTTGGTTTTCAAGTGTGGATTTCAAACCATATATTCTCAAGGTCAAAGCTTAGAGGTGCTCCATGCAGTGTTATCCGACATTACTCATGTGATCTCCATTGACTTGTTTGCAATAATGTTGCTTCTGGGGGCGATAATGAGAATGTGTAATGATTATCATCAAAGATGGGGGATTTGATCATCAACAAATTTGCAATGAACATTTTTCTTGGCACTAATTTTTGAGTGCACGAATGACAGAGAAAGGGAGTTCTGACGACATGAATCTATATTCGCATGGGTGTGTTTGATGTTGCAAATGATAAAACCTTTGTGGTTGCTCTGTGAGTTTTTTCTCTCCTATAATTGATGGATTCAAGTATGAAGATTGTTTAATTGGTACTTCAAAGAAACATATCCCTCTAAATACTATGATGTCTGATGATATGGGTGCGTTGGAATAGTGTGTTGGCATTCATCATAACATAAGGGACAAATGGGATTAAAATGGGAAGTAAGTGTTCAAATGTTATGACAAAGTGATATCCAGGTGTATAGGATATGAAATTAAAGCAAAATCAATTTGCAAGAATACATTAGCCAGTAAAAGGTGAAATGGGTGTTATTGTGCTGGAAAATGGAAAATATTTTCAATTAGGGTGTATATTACAACAAACGGGAAATTCCAAGAAACTTGAAAGAATATTTTGAGAAAGAGGAAAATTCATTGTTCACTATGTGACTTTGTGCAAGGTGAGTCATTTTTATTTAACCTGGGAATCATTCACATAGAGAAACAACCTTTTGTTATTTCCAGCCAAATGAAAAGAATTGGTTAAAAAAAAATTGGTTTTCACAAAAGGGGGATTTTTCAGTTTTGAAAAATAGAAGTGAAAGGGTACCTTCTGTCAGGAGGGGTTTTTCCTTTTTAAAAAAAGGAAGGTATGTGAAGAAAAGGTGAATTGACAAGTACTTATAGAGGCAATTTTCAAATTTTGGCCAAATTTCCAATAGGGTTGCAGTGATACAAATATGGAAAATTCTAGTTGATGAGAAATGTTGAATGTGACAACTGGTGCAAGTTGTTTTCTCCAGATTTTGAAAGGTCACATTCAGATTTTGAGTGCAAGTTGTAGACCCATTTTGGAGGAGAAAGGGCAAATTTAGATTTGAAGACAATAGAGATAGGATATGTGTCATTCTCTGATGCCTTCTAGGGTTTTCTTTAGGTTTTCTCTTTTGTCTACTTATTCATTTTTTCTCCCCATTTTGAATGGTTCCAACCTTGATTTTTTGCTAAGGCGGACAGTATTTTAAAGGATATTGTAAGATGTTTCTATATGTTTTTAGGTGGATCATTAAGTATGAATGTTTGAATATTGTTTTAGTAGTCTTATTATTACAAGTCAATAACATTCAAAATACTTTCAAGACATGATTGGATGTAACAGTATAGGTGAACTTTTATGTGACTCTGTTGCCCTCTCTTTGGCACTGGACATTTCTTTACAAGTTTTGGTTCAGTTGGTTCCATATATTATCAAAATCATTTAATTTATGCTTTTCCTTTATGTTGTAGGAGTAGGATTAGTTTAGTCTTTGTTCTCAATATTTATTATAGAGAAAAATGGGATTATGCTCAAGTAATGGTGAAATGTCAAGTGCCCATTATCATGCATCTGAGAACTATCCACCTTGTTAAGATAGGTCTGCTGGTTACTTTGTACAAGTTTATTATTTTCAGACCTGCAATAGGAACACCCTCCTGAGCCTAGTGGAGCTCAAAGAGTAGAAGGCTTGTATAGCCTTGTTCAGTTATGTTTTCTTGTCTTCAGTCTGTTGATAGTGTTGATGTCATGTCCTAGATTGCCAATCCCATAGTCTAGTGTTGTGTATCTCCTTAGGACTGAAGGTAGAAAAAAAAATCACTAATAGATTGGCGACTATGTTGGGGAAGTGTCTAGAATCTCTAGTTGGAAAAGTTTGAATCATTATATAGATTGCCCCATCCATGCCACAACTAACAGATTGGCGACTCTACTGGGGAAATCCATAAATCCATTTGGAAAGAGTCAACAAAATGAAGATTCTAAACTTTTGTTTCAGATGTTAATTATATTTTTCAATCTGGAAGAAGTTTATTACAAGTTGTATGAAGGAGTTTGAGGTGGCTCTGTTGTTGAAGAACTCAGAGTACTTAGTCTTTGAATAGCTCTCTAATGTTCAAAGATTGTTCCTCTGCAAGAAGGTGGCAACTTTGTCAAAGATCCTGATGAAGAGATGATGCAAGCTCCGAACATTCAAAGTCTTATCAAAGAAGAAAGAGAGCAGTAGTTGCATACTTCCAGGTATTCTCAAATATCTTGTTGAGAATAAATTTTTCTGAAGATATTTGTTGAAATTTTTAGAACTTGAAAGTCCCCTATTGAATGATAAGTAGCATTACTAAGGGGGAATTGTAACAAGAAATTTTTTACATGATGTTTGGTTGTTTTTTGAGTTTTTCTTTTTGAAAGAAAGTCAACATGTTGTAATAGTCTGTGCTCTTGAAAAAAAGTTGTAGTCACAAGCATTTTCAGTTTTGTTTTCAAAAGCTTGTGTGAGCACATTTGAAATGTATCAAAATATGTATCCCTACTTGGCTCCTAATGTTAACATGCTGAGAAGTCAGCCCCAGCCAAGTAATCAAAGATATTTCATCATTCAAAGGTATAAGGCCTTGAGGTTTGATGATATTGTGGGTTTCCCAAACCCCATACCCTGTGAAGTCATAGATAAGATTCCTAAGTTCAGTGGGTTGAAGGAGGAATCAGCTGAGAAGCATTTGCAACAGTTCAGTGAGATAATGGAAGATTATGAGGTCGATCATGAGGATGTTTTTATGAGGCTCTTTGTCCATTCCTTGAAAGAGGATGTAAGAGAGTGGTTCTCTAATTGGTTACCATGATCGATTAGATCATGGGAAGAGTTTCAGTCATCTTTCAAAGAGCAACTTTGTGAGAATATTTTTGAGTCTTCAATGAATCGTGACTTTATGAATATTCACATTCAAGAGGATGAGTTGGTCTCAATTTTTAATCTCAGATTTGCAAAAATATTGAAAAGGATCCCTCAAGGTATCAGACCATCTGATGATATGGCTTTAGTGGTATACCTTGGTGCCTTTGGTAAAAAGATGAGCTACAAGCTAAGAAATGAGAGCCTTAAAATCTTGTATGAAGCTTATGAGATAGCCAAGAACATTGAGAAAGTCTCTAAGGTTGGAATGAGTAGGAAGTTAAAGCCTGAAAAGAGGACTTGGTGTGCAAGCAAACAAGATAGTTCCAAAGTTAGAGATGACTACCAACTTGTTGTCCCCTCATGCATGTCTTACCAAAGTGTAAATCAGTAAGTATCATATAATGTTATCCATGAGCTTAGAGATGATGAAATGAATGTTGAAGAAAAAAGTGTGCCTCAAAAAACATTTATTCCTTAAGAGCCCACCCTAAGTTACACTTACGAGTAGCTCGGTTATGTGTATGCACCCAAGAATGATAGTCTACATCAGTATGAGCCTACTGTCCCAAACCCAGTGATGTACATGAATACATATCAAGTTGAACCTTGTGTTCCTTGCTAGCAGTATGAAGGTGTCATTGATCCAATGGTATAGGGCCAAGGTTTGATTGAAAATAACATAGTGATGCTTGAAATAAGTAAGGACATGACTGTGACAAAAACTCAATGGCAGTCCTATGGTGGTCATGATCCAAGAGGAGTATCTTATGACTCAAATGTAAATGGTCTGATGGCTCAGTTAGCAAGTGAACAACAAAGATATGATGTTGATTACATGCACGCAAGTGTTGAAAACCATTTTGGTTACGATCTCAATGCCTATGCTTATGATAATGCAGTTTATTCTCATGATAGGAATCATGTGGTCTGTTGTTCTAATGCTCAGAATGATAATTATAAATCAGATTTGAATTCAGTTGTAGAGTTTGAGAATGGAGTAGACGTGGACAATGTTGGTGAGTGTGAGTGTGCATTCAATGAAGAGGATGAAGTCTCACATCCCAGCTACACCTACGAAGATGATGATGTTGATAATGAGTTTATTATTCAAACTCATGATATGGTGCAGCAGTGTGACATGTATGAAGAACAAAGGCCAAACACACCTAAAATAAATGAGCCTACATGTACTGATCAACAAATAGACATGGTATATACAACTAAGAATCCATTGTATGATGATTCCATGGGCATAAACCAGCATGTGTCTTGCAATGACATGCTTGAGGTCAATTCCCATTTGGTCTCAAATCCACTTTTTGAAGAGGAGGATGCACTTTCAAATGAGGATGATGTCTTATCAATCTGTGAGAGTGACCTTCATGAAGCTGAGGAAATGGGTTCATATATCCTATATGAGACTGATTTTAGTGAACAAGAGGTTGAATTTGTTGGGATAACTGGTGGACAATTGAGAGGGGGGAGAGTGAATCAATTGTCAATAGATTATAAAACTTTAAGCTCACAAAACCTTCAACTGGAATGCATAAACCAAATACCAAAATATCAAATATAATAGTTGAGTATTAACTTAAATCACAAAACAATTAACCAACCATACAAAACACATGACACCAAGATTTGTATGTGGAAAACTCGGTAAAGGGAAAAACCATAATGGGAAGCCTACCCACAGTCAAGTAATACTTCTGCAGAAAGTATGTCATTACATTAAAAGGGTCTTGCACATGCAGGAAGGCACACTGCTCATCACAAAAGGAACCTCACTGACTACAAAGAAATCCAAACTACAATCCAAATAGATGAGTGAACTGCAAGAATAGCATCTCCTATACCTGAGTGTAATTTTGATTAAGCTCAATATCGGAGGTCTTAAACCACTTACATAAACCCAATTTGATCACCTATGATTGACCAAAACCTTTACATATGGTTACAACTTTATTCGCACATAGATAATCCTATAACCCATGACCACTGATCTACAAAGAGATCTTACATCATATTTATACCAACCGGGTACCTAAACAATTAAGTCAACCACCTAAAATATAATACAATAGATCCATTACATAATCCTCCAAACCAATGATAAAACAAGTTGGCCTAAGACAGAAACAACATAAACTAAACAATAAATCCAACCAATGACGCATTGGGACAATCAACCAACACATTACATAAACTGGTCCATAACCTAGCATAATAACATTGGAACCAAAATAGGTCACCATAAGCCAAATGAAACACCACAATCAATTGGAACACAAACATGATAACCATCAGCATCCTGATAACCTCTAGAAGCCTCACCAACACCACTTATTGGATTCATCAAAGCGTTGCCAGTAAAACCCTTACTGGTGACCAAAAGGCTTACTAAAACAAATGATAGCATCCAGATCATCAAACCTTGAACTAACTAAATGTGATATGCATCAGGAACACATGAATAACCAATCCAAGCTAATTCCACAAGCCAAACCAAAATAGAGACCAATCTCTTGATCAACATCAAAAACCAACCACTCTACCAGAAGTCAGTAGACAAAAAAATAGCTAGTGTTGACATCAATGATAAAACATCAATGCAACACATCATCAATTCCTCCAAATGGCCAACAATCTCCCCCTTTGGCATTGATGGCAACACTAGATGTGAAAAACATCCAAGCACCAAGAAAATGCCAAACAAGTGGCAAGCAAATGCCAAACAAGTCTCCCCCAATGGAAGACATCCAACAAACTCTCCAAGATGATATGATAATGAAGTTCTGAACCAAAGACCAAACTCCCCTATGAATGATATCTCTATAAAAATCTTCTTTTCAAACTATTCTTTTCACATATATCTCTCCCCCTTTGACATCAATGCCAAAAATATGACATAAACATCAAACAAAAATCATAAAACCTCTGAACCACAAAGCTGACTACTCCCCCTGAGTAGTAGCATCGACACATCAATCTAGAATGAATGATAGCACTAATAAATCTATACCAAACTGATTTCAATCAACATCACTCAAGTCTCTACTGGAGGGGCAGAAACTCCCAATCTATCTCTGAAGTACTCAAATGATTCCTTAGGCAAAGGTTTAGTGAAGATATCTGCAATCTACTCTTTAGTGTTCACATAAACTAGTCTAACTTCATTTTCTTCCACCTTCTCCTTCAAAAAATTATACTTGATAGAAATGTGTTTAGTCTTAGAATGAAATATCAGATTCTTTGATATATCAATAGCAGCAGAGTTATCATAGTGAACAACTACCGGTTCATTGCAATCAACCCTTATATCCTTCAACATTTGCTTCATCCATAAAAATTTTCTACAGTTATTAGAAGCAACAACATACTCAGCTTCAGAAGTAGATAAAGAAGTACATGATTGCTTCTTGCTGATCCATGAAACAATTTCTTTCCAAGAAAGAAAGCTCCACCAGATGGGCTCTTCCGGTCATGAACATCTCCATCTCAGTCAGCATCAGTGTCTCCTTTGATATGAACTATGTTGAATGTGTATACTGTCGTTCTCATAGCTTGTCTCCAATAGATATGAGGCAAATTAGCTTCCATCATCATAGTTCTATCCCCATCCAAGATAGTTCTATTCTTTATTTCCACAACACCATTTTGCTGAGGTGTCTGGGGGGCAGACAATCGTCTCCTTATCCCATCCTTCTCACAATAACTGTTAAATTCATCGAATGTGAATTCACCACCTTGATTTGACCTTAAGCATTTAATATTCAACCATGTCTCTCTCTCAACTTTATCTTTAAAGATCCTAAACTTTTAAAAATCTTCACATTTCTCCCTTAGAAACTAACCCACATCATTCTAGAATAGTCATCAATGATTAGCATAAAATATCTATCACCCTAAAACCTTTTAATTCTAGTAGGACCACATAAATCAGTATGAATAAGATCAAGAACATCATTAGATTTGTCTGATATACTCTTAAAAGAAGTTCTGACATGCTTTCCCAATTGACATTCCTTACATACCGGATTATAGGGCTTCACAATCTTAGGTATATCTCTAACAGCCTTAGTTGAACTAATCTCTACAATGCAATCAAAATTCACATGACACAACCTCTTATGCCATAGCCAACTCTCATCAATTTGTGCAATCAAACATGTTTTCTCAACGGAGTTCAAATTAAAGATGTTACCTTTAGTCTATGTACTAGCTACAATCTCCAAACCAGATCTATTAATGATTTTGCATTTTCCATCCTTGAACTGTAATTGAAATCCCTTATCCACCAATTGTCCTACACTCAAAATATTATGGCTTAAACCTTCAACATAATAAACATTATCAGTATTATGCTAACCATCCAATGATATAGTTCCTCTTCCTCTAATCATGCATGTTTTGTCATCTCCAAATCTAACCAGTCCACCATCAAATTCTCGCAAAGATAAAAAAATTCCTTTTATCTCTAGTCATATGATGTGAACATCCACTGTCTATCGCCCATTCATCCTTGTCTTCAATTTTAGCGGCAAGGGCCTTTTCCTCATTTTGAACAACAAGTATTAGAGCATCTTCCTTAATAGCCAGAAATACCCATTCCTTACCACTATTAGATCCACTAGCTGAATCTTGTGTCAGTTCATCAATGGAATCAGTTACACCTTCCTCATCCGCATAGTAACATGATTTATCCTTGTTTCTCCTATACTTATTGTTGTTCTAATAATCATGGTTAGGCCTAAAAGATATTCTATCTTTCTCTTCAAATCTTGAATTCCTCTCGGAAGATCTAGATGTAAAATGACCTATCTTATTACATGCAAAACATTTAAAAGGTGATTTTCCTTCATACTTACTTCCAGCAGGACCTTTTGGTACTCTTCTAGCAAATAGGGCTTCCAGTTGCTCAAACTATTCATCTTCTTTCTTCACTTCATCTAGTTCCTTTGCATATAAAGCTTTCTAATCACTCTTGCCGGTTGATGATGTAGGTGCATGAAAAGCAGATTCAATCTTTGCAACTCCTTGAGGACCAAATTCTTCAAGCTCAAAAGAAGATAATTTTCCAGTCAAAGTATCCCTGTTAATAGAAGTGTTAGTCATTGTTCTCAACTCATTAATTGTAGTAGCCTTCATCTTGTAAGCCGGTGGCAAAGATCTCAATACTTTAGATACAATCTCATCTTCACTCAAAGATCCATCACAACATTAAATTCCCATAACAATTTCATTAACTCTTTCCATAAGCGTAGTAATCCTTTCATCTTCTTCCATCTTCAGGTTCTCATACCTCACCCGATAACCATCAAGTTTAGCAATTTTACCAGTAGGGTCACCTTCATTCAAAGATTCCAACTTATCCCATATAGCCTTCACATTTGATTGTTTAGTTAATCCCATTATTTGCTAATCAGAAAGTGTGCTCAAGAGTGCTTCTTTAGCTCTACAATCATTTTCAATGTCCTTATCCAAGCTTGTCGGAGGAGGATTTTCCAGATGACGAATTATGTCATGTCCCTTCCTTGATCGTTATACATAACCTAAATGAAACGAATATTATTATTAATTAATATAATATCTATTAATGAATGATTACTTAAAATTTATTTATTAATAAAATATTATTATTTAATTAATATTTATTACTAATAATATTCTTGAAATATTTAAATAAATAAAAAATCATTATATTATAAACATAATTTACATATTCTTATTGTAAATACAATAGTTCAAATTCTGAAATATAGATATAGCTCCTTATATAATATTTATTCATAATTATAATCTAAATGTTTAATTATTTTTAATTATTTTCATCATTCCATAAATTCATATGTTATTACAAAAATGTTATTTACAAATTCCAATTGGTAGTGATCATATATTTATTATAATATAGTTCATAGGCTTATTTATAATCAAATGTTATTCTATCTATGTGGCCTTATTCTTAGTAAGTATTTGGGCTGCAACCCACTTGATTCTTGGTCTTGGTGGGGTGTGAAGAAAAGGCATGCAACCTTTGGGCAAATCGGTGCCACCCTCCAAAGAGAGAATGTGCCTCTTCCGTAGGGATAAAGGAGCCTAATATTCCCTAAGGAGAGCACGACGAAAAGATAAAGATATTAAGAGTCAACAAGATTGTCCAGAGGAGGATATCATCTGCAATCACTGAATAGATGGGAAATGATTATAGTCTATGCTCATAAAAGAAGGACAATCAATAAAACCTTTGTTCTTGGGGTTATTTTTCTAAGTTTGGAGCAAACTTTTGGGGAATTGGACAAGGGAGGACAATAAGGATACAGTGCTGCTAGAATCAGAAACTGTCAGAAAGTTACAGGCAATAACATCCCTGCTCACCATAATATGTGTGGGTATCACTTCAGCAATGTGTGGGATGCACTTAATTGGTATTAATGAGGTAAAATATTAATAAATTATAATAAACAAATAAATAAATATTGATAATAATGTGTGAGATCCATCGAAGAACATGAGAAGATCAACAATAAGGAACATAGAGTAACTAAGGCCGGAGGCTTCGGTATTATTGGTGGAGGAATTTCCACGCAGCTGGAGAGTCATGGCGCAAATCTCAATGATCCACTCTGGAGCGCTAAATGCCTCATTACAACTCCTCAACTCATTCGTCAGAGGCCTGTCTAGGGTTCACAACAATCAGAAAAAATCAGTGTTATTGTTGCCAGTCTGTGGAAGGAGCCAATAGAGGCCAGATTGCGCAGCTAAGTATTGAAGAGGCATCGAGTCAAAAATAAAATGCATAAGGAGTGTTTTTGTTTGGAGCCGCCAAAGTAGAAATTTCAAGAAATCACAAAATTAAGAGTCATCGATTGTTGAAGTCCACCAAATTGACGGAGGTAGAGATCAAAAGACCGTGGTTGGAGATATTGATGATGTTTAGCAGATATCACTATGTAGCATACGGTTCATGTAGTCATTGACCAGAGCGAACAAAGAAGTGTGGAATCGCTTATTAGCAGAGAGATCTTTCAGATTTTAAAAGTGCTCTCTATGGAGGAATCTAGGGTTATTGGCGTGTGGGCTGATGTGGGTTGGGAAGATTAGCCAAATGTCCCATAGCTGGTCTTCACGAAGGGCAAATGGATAGATATGGCAGCATAGAATTTGTTGAGGGTAGACTTACGAAATTTCAAACTGGTCTCCAAGTATTTTCGGGGTTTTTTCAGAGGTCCAAGCAGTGGAAATTGGCGGAGTATGGACAAATCTAGTGAAGGGCATCAACGATTTTTGGATCGTAGGCATTTTGGTCAGGGCCCGTAGCAAAAGTTTATCCCAAATCATTTAAAGGGGCTTTCGGGTAAATGATTTACAGAGCTGGGAGGAAAACTGTCCTATGAGAAAGTTGTGAAGTTTTCATCTGTAAATGAGGCAATTAGGGCTTCTCGGCTGAACAGTGGTGAAAAGATGATGGACAAACAATCTAACAGTAACCCGCTTGAGTTATCTTCGTCACATCAAAGGGGGGATAAGGTAAGGGAATCTTCAACATCAAGAAAAGACAATAAGGTAAGTGAAAATCAAACTAGCTCTGATTTAGGAGGTGGGTCCTCACAAGTATGGGCTCTTGTTCCATGCATTGATTTACTTGATTCTGTTGTCGATTTGAAAACTCGTTGTTTGCATACACATGCTATTTCTGGGGAAATATGAGGGGATGCAACTAGTTTATCTAAATTTCATCATAAATTGCAGAAAAAGTGGTCTAATATGCATTATTTTCAATTACTCTCTACAAATGCATTTATTATTGTTTTCAACTCTTCTTCTGTTAGGGATGAAGTTTTAAAATCTTCATATTACTGGTTTTGTAAAAATTTAGTGTTTGTTTCGGCTTGGAAACCATTTTATGTCCCTGCTTGGTCAAGCTTTAAATTAGTTCCTTTTTGGTTTGGCTTGCCCAAATTACCATTTGAATTTATGGATCCAGAGGTTTTGGAACAAATTGGTAATACTTGTGGTTCTTTCTTATCATCAAGATTTGATTTTGTGGAGGGGGAAGTTTTGGTAAAAATTTGTGTCTTGACTAACCCTAATAATGTTTGCCCTCGAACCTATATCATTAAATCTCATGAGGGTATTTGGAAACAACCAATTAATAAGTTGGAGAAACACTTTGGTAAAAATTCCTTGCAATTGGATGCTCCTTTGCTTATGGATTTTTTGAAATCCTCTGTTCTGGATAAGGTAGAACATTGCTTGGGTAGTAACGATAATCCATTTCTGGATAAACTATTAGTTAATGGTTCCACTGGGAAACCTCCTGCTATTTTTGAGGTTAACCAGGCTATGAGGGATGTTGGGAAGCGAGAGGTTTATGTTGTGTCTCACAATATGGAGTCTGTATGGATTTTTACAAGGATAAGACAGTAGCTAACCAGAATATTGTGGTTTCGGGGGACAACAATGTGGATGATCTGCTTCCAAATCTCACTACCTCGAATTCCTTGGATAAGTCACTAAATGATGGTGCTGGGAATCCTATCTATCCTATGAAGTCAAAAGAATACTTAGAAATTTGTCAGGGGATTGGTCAGATTTTTGTGAAGAATGATGGGGTTGTTTCAGAGTTTAATGTTGGGGTTTCTTCTCTAGGGTTTCTTGATGATGCTATCCTTGTTCAACAAGTCAAATAATTGGTGTCTAATTCTTTGCAGCATGTTGATGTGGATGTGGATAATAACGCCACCTTAGGAAATAATATTTAGTTGGGGGACATTCCTATTATTGTGCCAGATGAAAATCTGGTTCACCAAGTAAATGATCTTTTTAAAGATCATGAGCATCAAATGGATGAGGACATTACGAATAGGGTTATTTATTCCATTGAGAGTGACTTGGGGGGAATTAAATCGACCCTTCCTATTTCTACGTCTGCTAACCCTTTTGAGATTTTGGCCTCATCAGAAGTGGGCATTATAGATAATTTAGCCATGACTTCTCCTAAGTCAAGTAAGAGTTTACCAATTGTTCAAACTACTCTAATTAGGGCTTCATCTATGGTTTCTCCTGGTAGGGGTAGGCCTCCAAAGAATTGAAAGACTCAATTAGAAATTGATGCTGGGATTCAATAGACTTTGTCTCTTTCTCCTGGTGTTGGGAAAGGGAAGCATTCGGTTTCTCTTGGTGACGCTCTGAAAGGAAGTGGTACTCCTAAGGGAAAGAGGAGTAAGAGGTCTATTATCAGTCCTCCTGTGACTAGGTCAGGGGCGGTGAAGAGTAATCTTCAAAGTAGTTTTGGAGAAGGAAAGTCTTCTCCGTCTAAAGGAAAGAGGGGAGCCTCGGTCTCCCCTCAAGAGCAATGAGAATTATATCTTGGAATGTTAGGGGCTTAAATGCCCCTAACAAGAGGTGCTTAATTAAGTCCCAGATGGACTTAGTTAAGTGTGATATTTTCATGTTGCAAGAGACAAAATTGTCAAAGGAGCCTACTGATTTGGTTTTTTCTTCTTGGAGAAAGTGGGAATTCCTCTCCTCTCTAGCTTGTGGTGCGTCAGGGGGTTTGGCATTGCTTTGGAATAACTATAACATTAAGGCTAAGCTAGTTGCTTCTACTGTAAACTAGATGTTGGCCTTAGTTAAAAGAAAGCTTTCGAAGGTTAAGTTTTGGCTTTTTAATATTTATGCTCCTTCTGGTATTCAAAGGAAGACTAAATTATGGGGAGAACTTAAGAGGATTTCCTCCCCTTTAAGGCATGGTTCCTTTATAATCTTTGGGGGGGATTTTAATGCTATCACTGACTTGGGAGAAAAGAAAGGAGGTATTCTTCCTAATAAAAAAACTATGGAAGACTTTGGGATGTTCATTAAGGACATGCGTCTTTTTGATTGTCAGTTTCAGAATGGGATTTTCACATGGACAAATATGCGAAGAGATTTTTCTTAGATTGTGGAAAGGTTAGACCGGTTTTTGTTATCAGATGTTTGGATTGATTCAAAGTTCAAATTTTTTCCTCTATTCCTTGAGTTTCGGGGTCAGATCATTTTCCAATTTCTCTATCAATTCTGGAAGATAAAGCTCCTTTTAAGTCACCTTTTAAATTTGAACCTATGTGGTTTAAAGATTCTTCCTTTTTGCCTTTGCTCAAAAAATGGTGGAGTTCTGCTCCTTATTGCTCTGGATCCCGAATGTTTCAGATTGATAAGAAGTTGAGATTTTTGAAATTTAATATTAGAGAATGGAATATATTGCATTTTAAGAACATCTTTCAAGAAAAACAGAGGATTCAAGATATGATTGAATGTCTTAATTCACATGTGATTCAACATGGTATGGTGCCTCTTGTTTTTGATGAACTAAAATTGCTAAAAGCAGAGCTTGAAGAAGTTTTGTCCAAAGAAGAAATCTATTGGAGACAGAAATCGAGGGAGATCTGGCTTTCAGATGGTGATAGAAATACAAAAAAATTTCACTCTTCAACAAAAATTAAGAGAAGTAGAAATAGGATATCTTGTATTGAGTGTCCAAATGGCAGACTTTTAACAGAACAGGAGGATATTGCTTCAGAGGCAGTTAGGTTTTCTAAGTCACTATTGTCTTTGGAGCATGGAGATCTTCATATTAACATTTCTTCTCATATTCCTTCTTTGGTATCTTCGGAAGATAATAAAATGTTGATGTCTCCTTTTTATTTGGATGAAGTTAAGAATGTTGTTTTTGCAATGAACCCTGATAAGGCTCCGGGACCGGATGGATTTACTCTATTTTTTCAGAAATGCTGGGATTTTGTAGGAAATGATGTTTTATTGGCCCTTGAGGAAGCTAGAAGGAATAGATCTGTTTTGAAAGAGCTTAATACTACAATGATTGCTATTACTCCTAAAAAAGAGGTTACCAAGACATTTGCTGATTTTCGCCCTATTGCTTTATGTAATACTTTGTAAAAGATTTTTACCAAGGTTATTTCTTTAAGATTGGCTAAAATTCTGCCTAGGATCATTTCTTTAGAACAAGGTGGTTTTGTTCTAGGAAGGGAGACGATAGAGGGAGCTATAGTGGCGCATGAGGTTCTGCATTCTATTTCTACTCAGAGAATCCCGACCATGATCCTCAAATTAGAAATGATGAAAGCATATGATAGAGTAGAATGTGGGGCATTCTGTGTTGTTCTACTTAAATTGGGCTTTTCCAAGGCATGGGTCAAATGGATTCGTGCTTGTATTTCTTTTGCAAGGTTCTTGGTTCTAATTAATGTCTCCCCTTGTGGTTTTTTCTCCTCTTCTAGGGGTTTGAGGTAGGGGGATCCCCTGTCTCCTTTCTTGTTCATTCTTTTAGCTGAAACGTTCAGTTGGGCTATAAGAGCCGCTAAGCTGGGAGGGATTTGGAAGGGAATTAGGATTCATAATGTTCCACAAAGCATTTCTCATTGCTTGTTTGTAGATGATACCTTGTTATTTGGTCAGGCCTCTTTGGGTGAGGCAAGAGTGATAAAGGGGATAATACAAAATTATGCATCCTTTTCTGGTCAAAGAGTCAATGTTGATAAGTCAAAGATTTTTTTCCTTCATGCTTCACAATTGGTTCAAGATAGATTGAAGATTTTTGGGGGATTTGCATCTAGAAATCTTCCTTGTTCTTATCTTGGTATACTTTTCTTCACTAAGAAGGATAGAGTTGAGTTTTGGGATAAGATCATTTCAGTTATCTCTAGAAGGATCCTATCCTAGAATCATAGATGGTTATCTTTGGTTGGTAAGATTGTTCTTATTAAGTCTATCCTAAATGTTGTTCCTATTTATCTCATGTCTATTTTGCAATCTCCGAAAGGGGTTCTTGTTAGTTTGCAAGATACTCTTAGGTCCTTCCTTTGGAGTAATAATAAAGAACGTAAGAAGAAACTCCCTCTGGTAGCATGGGATAAAGTTTGTTTACCTAAAAACCTTGGGGGCATAGGCATTAGGAGTCTAGAAAGTCAAAATTTAGCCTTAGGTGCTAAGTTGGTTTGGAAATTGTATGAGAGACCATTCTCCTTTTGGGCACAAATTATGTTTGCTAAATATTTAAATAACGGACCAAGAGAGTATGTTTTTCAAGTTTCTAATTTACTGTTTGGTTCAGCTATTTGGAATTTTCTATGTAAATGTAGATCAGTGATTTTGCCTCATCTCTCATGGATTGTTCATAATGGTAGAAAGGTTAGGTTTTGGGAGGAAGTTTGGAAAGGACATCCCCCTTTGGTGAACTCGAGGGATTGGTCTCCTTTAATTTCCACTCTTTCTTCCCTTTGGGGTGTCTTTGTGGCTGATTATTTTGAAATTGAGTATAGTGGGAATCTTAAGGTGGCAAAATGGAAATCAATTGAGTTTTTAGATATTGATCAAAATGTGAAATTGGAATATGGAAAGATGTTGGGGGAGAGAGTAATAAACCTTTCTGATGCCGATGATAAGCTTATCTGGACAAGGAATATCTCTGGTAAGTACACAGTTAAGGATGGCTATAATTCTTTCTTGGTTACTAAAGATTTATCTACTTGGCCATACAAGTTGTTTTGGCATATGGCTTGCCTCCCAAAGGCTAGTGCTTTTGCTTGGTTAGCAGTGTAGGACAGGGTCCTTACAGGAATGAGGTTGGATAGGTTGGGTATTACAATGGTATTTTCTTGTGTCTTTTGTAATAAAAATTTAGAATCCTCTGAACACTTGTTTCTTCACTGTGATTTTGCCTATGCTCGCTAGCAATGGTTGTTTGAAAAGCTTAATCTATCCTTTGTTATTGGTAAGGATCTCCTTTCCCACTTTAGAGCTTGGCCTCTCCTATTTGCCTCATCTTTCTATGCATGTCTTTGGATTATTTCTCCATCTATTGTGATTTGGAATATTTGGTTAGAGCGTAATAATAGGATTTTTAAACAAACAAGTTCTTCCTTGGCTAAGGTTTTATTGAGGATTGAATCTTCCATATCTAAGTTGCTTTGTCTTTTATCTATAAGAATTTGGAAACCCTTACCTCTTTTTCTCATTGGGATGGTAGGGTAACTTGAGTTTGGAGAATGTTATCAATCTTACCTTCTCATGGATCTATTTTAAATAAGACTAATGCTATAAGTAAGAGAAATTTTGCTTGCTGGAAACCTCCTCCATAAGGGCACTTTAAATTGAATTTTGATGGTGCTTCTCATGGGAACCCTAGCCTGGCAGTGGCAGGTATGGTATTTTATGATCATAAGGTAAGATTTGTTTAGGCTCATTGTCATGCGATTAGTTTCAAGTCTAACAATTGTGCAGAATTCTTTGCTTTGTCCTTTGGTTTGGATATGGCTATATCTTTGGGAATTAAGGACTTGATAATTGAGGGTGATTCTATGGTTATTATTCAAAGTGTCATGAAAAAGAAGTCGAATTGTTGGCAATTACAATATATACTTGATCATATTTTGCAAAAATTGGATTTTTTTGATTCCTTTTTTATTTCCCACTGTTATAGGGAAGTGAATAAGATTGCAGATTTCTTGGCTAACTTAGCCATTGACAGTGAAGCTAATATGCGGGAGGTAAGTCTGGATGAGATCCCTTCCTCGGTTTTGGAATATTTGAAGTAAAGAAGGGCATAGTTGTAGTGTTCATCAACCTCCATATTTGGTATGGATTTTTTTGGTGTGGGTTCTGCTATGCTTGATCACAATGTTTATTTTGACAGGGTCTCTGATTATGGTTTCATTTCTGCTATGTGGTATCATTCTAACCAGTGGTTTGGAGAATTGTGTTTCATAGATAGGGGTGGTTCAGACTGGTGTTTTTTGGCAGCAATGGATATGCATCCTTCGGTGATCATACTTTAATCTTCCTTCTATATGCTTCTATTGGCGGCTTCCCTTATATCTAATACGGCTTATGTAATTGGGATGGGTTTTTGATGTACTATGCCAATGGGCATTTGGTATTGGGTAGAATAGGCTTGTGTTACTTAGGCAATACTGAAGGGTTTTCGACTGGTTCTTTCCCTTCAATGCTTTTTGAACCAGACACTGTAAAAAAAAACTTTTAAAATTTAATATAGTTCAGTGGTTCTATCCACTTTTATCAAAAATAAATTAAAAAAAAATATTGTGAATAATATAATTGATGCTCTGCAAAAAGGATTAGAAAATCTGTTTGATGGCAACACACACAAGAGCACAAGAAACAAACATTAGTGTTAACAACAAAAGATTATCCTAAACAGGCATATCAAGAGAGATATTAAGCATGAAATAGAAAGCATATAAACATAGAATAAAATAGCTAATCAAGATGCTCATAGTTGCTCCTCCCTTGTTCCTCTCCTCTCCAAGTCCCAAATGAGTGTAGCTCTCAGCAGCTTTTTGCACTATGGATGCTTATGGAGGATTGAGATTTAATATTAAGCTTCAAATATGAAATGAAAAGCTAAATACTATGCTATTGATGCTAAAATGATTGATTTTACCAAAAAGACAAGATTTTAGTTATGCTATGCTAAATGCTCTCTAAAAATGTCTATAGCCTAAATGCATACAAGTTTTCAGGATCTGGATTATGAAGGAATGGGCTCTATTTATAGGAAAAATGGAGCAATGGATGGCCAGGATTGAAAGGTTTAATCAAGGGTCAAGCTTGAAAGTTGGGGATCCATGTGCACAATTTGCACCAATGAAATGGTGACAAGTGTCAACATAAGATTGGGTTGAGAGAAGAGGTTGGAGGCATTAAATGCCTGAGGAGACCTCATGGTTATCTAGAAGGTAAGGGTCAAGCCTAAATTAGGATTACCCACTGGATTAGGAGTTAATGCAAGGATAAACCTATGTGCAAATGATTAAGAGATAATCATGGTCAAAGCATTAAAGGCTTGATGAGACCCTTGGGTTGGGTAGAGGTTGAGTCAAAACAAATGTTTTAACCATGTGGGAGGGTTTGAGGTAACCATTAATGGTTATTGGAGACTTTGGGGATTAAGTGGTTGAAGGTTGAAAGCCTTCAATGGTTATCAAAGACTTTGAGCCATTTAGTGGTTGAAGGTTGGAAGCTTTCAAAGGTTATCCAAGACTTTAAGACATTTAGTGGTTGAAGGTTGAAAGCCTTTAATGGTTATCAAAGACTTTTAGGCTTTGAGAAGTGACTCCATTTTGCTTAGGAATGTGAGAATAATTAGAGGATGGATTAAGTTAATTAGGAAGGGGTTAGAAGAATCTAGAAGGGGATTAGATTTTGCAAGTGGATTTGGTGGGTGAGGGAAAATAGGATTTTATTAAAATAAAAATTCATTTATTTCAATAAATGTGTGCAAGTTGTATTTGGATAAATATTCAAATAAATATTAATTTATTTTAATGAAAAAAGGAAGATAAAGCATTAAAATGCTTGAAGACTTTGAGGGGAACCATTAAAGGCTTGAAGACTTTAAGGAAAACCATTAAAGTCTTAAGAAGACTATAGAAGGAAGCCATCAAGTTTGAAGACTTTAAAGCCATCAAGTTTGAATACTTTAAGGGATTAAAGGTTTCAAGTGGGTGAGCATAAATAGGATTTTAAATAAATAATTTATTTAAAATAGTTGTGCAACTTGCTTTTGTAGGAAAATACAAGTGGGTGGAGGATAAAGGTGATTTAAATAAATTATTTATTTAAAATAATTGTGCAACTTGCTTTTGTAGGAAAATACAAGTGGGTGGAGGATAAAGGTGATTTAAATAAATGATTTATTTATTTAAATGTGAGAGGTGGGATTTTGGGGGATTTAAATAAATATTAATTTATTTAAATGTGAGAGGTGGGATTTTGGGGGATTTAAATAAATATTAATTTATTTAAATGTGAGAGAAGATTTAATTAAACAAATATGATTTATTTATTTAATTAATGGTATGAATTTGGTTAAGTGAATTAAATCAAATAAATTGAATAATTTATTTAATTAATAGGAGAAGAGGGTTAAGATGAATTAATTAAATATTAATTTAATTAATTATTAATTGATGGTTAAATAATCAAATAAATACTAAGTATTCATTTAATTAAGTGGACAGATTTATGTGACTACATTTGCCCCTCTTTGAGACGGTGCGGTTTATTGCGTCGTTTCAAAGAAAAAAAATAGGTGTGAAGAAATGCCCCATAAAATGTAAATTTAATGGGTGGTATGCCCCCTCGAGAGATGGGCCGAATTTTTTTTTTTTTGAAAAATCGGGCGATCTCTCGAAAAAGAATGAAAAGTGGAGGGGAGGTAGAATAGAAGAAATTAGAACTAATGATGAAAGAATGGGAGAAAATGGAGTGAATATGAAGAAACAACAAGCCAGTGGGTACCCTGAGGTCATGCAAGAGATACATAGCAGATGTAGTGTGGGGTTTGGATTGATGCTATACAATTGATCAAAATTGGTTAGACAATTTGGTGCAATCGGTTTAATTGCCCCGGTCAAGTCAAAGCGTGACAGTTGATGTCAGTTGGTCGCTTGGACATGATAAAGTCTGAGTAAGTGAATCAAAGTGACCTGATGTGACTTAGACAATTGATGTAATTGCTCGATGAAGTCAAGGTATATGAAGCAAAATACTCGTTGAGACGTAGACAATTGATGTAATTGTCCATTGGATTGTGTTTGATTGGTTGATCAATTGATAGTATGTGCGTGTGATGGATGGTTGTGGGGAATCATGGCAGCCCCGTTGAGACTAGGTCATTATGATAAATGTCTGATGTAGTCTAGGATTACCATAATCGATTACCTGTTGAGACCCGAAGATACGTGATCAGAGTATCTGTTGATAGTCTAAGTGTGTGGGAGTCGATGTATCTGTGTAGACAGAGTAACTGGCTTAATTTTGTGGATGAGTGAGGATGGGAAGTGATGAAGGGATTAGGATGATGTTGATGATCAAGATAGGGAGGGTGAGGGGGGATTTGATATTAGATAGAAGATATGGAGGACTTATGACTCATTCCTATGGAAGAAGAGGAAAATAGAGTATGCATTATTATGACTATGTATGCATGATATGCAGCTATTATGAATGTATGGATGGTTGGAATGCAACGAAATGCAGTATATATAGATGAGATGGAATGACGATCCATAGTGCTCTATTTTCATCATTGAGCTTTTAAAATGTTGGAAGAGAATACAAGCAACTTGACATATAGATTCAAGATGACCAGAGTATTTCTTACATGGATTTTATATAGCAAGTTAATACAAGCAACTTGATATAATGGATCAAGTTGACCTGAGTATTGCTTGCAGAACAGACAAGGATTATCTCCGTTCATGCATGACTTGGATCGTCCTCCTTGATCTTAGGCTGATCATATCCTGAGACAAGTTCATACCGTACTAAGAGATAAAAAACCTTTATCCAGTTTGGATGAGGTAGGAGGAACCAAAGGAAGAGCATTGCACCTGCAAACAAACAATATATACATAAAGAATAAAGAATAAGGATCCTTGGTAATGGTTCATGCTCATATGGTCGAGGTATACGCTCAGCAAGCCGTAGTGATCTATGATTGCATTTGGCATAAGATCACGTAGCCTAGTGAACTTCCCAAGTAGACACCATTAGTACATGCCCCAGAACTTCATCGGAAATAATGCGCAAACGATACAAAACAATGTTGCAAGATCCTGATACAGATAAATGAATGATTGTACTCACAAATCAACCAAGTATTTGATAGCTTAACATAATTTTCTTGTCAAAGAAAACGTCACTTTTGTCTTTGTTTTGGTAAGGAAGGATGCATCCTTGTTGAAGACAGTTTGATTGTTGATGTGGATTGTGTGGTCGAGTGATAAGTGGTCATTGTGTGAGTAGTTTGTCAATGTTTATTTTGGTATCTGCATGGATGGGTATGTACAAGGTGTTGCCATGTTTTTGTGTGATTTTTCAATGGTTTTGTCGATGTTTTTGGATTTTGAATTGTTTTGAATGTTTTTGGTATTTTTGCGAGATATTTTTGAATGTTTTTGGTATTTATTTATTTTATTTTTTTTTGATTGCCTGAATGAAGAGCGTAATGACACATAAGACAATGTAGAATCCACTTCCATCAATAGGTTAAGGGTATTGCCCCCAGTTTATAGATCTGACTATGAAAAGGTGGGATGCTAGACACATGGAGTACTTTCTTAATTGCAGATTAAATAACAAGCCATGGTTTGGATGGATGGATGTGTGTGTGCATGAATGTGATCGCAACGAGCGTGAAAGATACTGGAGCCATTGCCTTTACGAGTGGCGCCTGTTTGCCAAGTTTTCACCATCACACTTACCCAAGGTGCCACCGGAGTGGTTGTTCACCGTTTGGATGCATGATTTTTCTTTACTTTTTTTGAATGTTTTTGTATTTCCTTCAGGACATTTTCTGAATGTTTTTGGTATTTTCTGGTATGCAGGGGATCCTGATGCTCTATACACCTTAGGTATAAAACCATTTGAGGTGCATGCTATTGATTGGATCTGCGAGCGGTTCTCCTTCGGAAGTAGCTAACTGATATGCCCCGGACCCGAATACAGCAGTGACAACATATGGGCCCAACCAATTTGATTCAAACTTGCCTTGATGTTCTCTGTTTGGTTGGTTGCGAGGATTCTCTCATAGAACAAGATCACCTACCTCAAATGTACGGGATCTAACTCGGTGATTGTAGCTTCTACTCATGCGCTGCTGATAGGCTTTGAGGTGATTGTATGTAGCTTGTCGTTTCTCATCAAGTAACTCTAAGTCCTGAAGATGGGATACTCTGTAGGCTTCATCATCGATGAGATTGTGCAAGGAAACCCGTAATGATGGTATCTCGACCTCAATAGGCAAGATAGCTTCTGCACCATAGACCAATGAATAAGGAGTTGCACCTATAGGGGTTCGAATGCTAGTTCGATATGCCCATAGCGTTGGATTCAATTGAACATGCCAATCACGACCGGCATCATTGACTGTCTTCTTTAGGATTCTTAATATGTTTTTATTGGATGCTTCGGCCTGACCATTGCCTTGTGGATAATAGGGAGTGGAAAAGCAGTGTTGGATATGAAATTTCTCACAAAGTTCACGGACATCCTGATTTTTGAAAGGAAGACCGTTATCTGTGACGATGGACATGGGTACACCATACCGGCTGATGATGTAGTTGAGGATGAATGAGGCGATCTGCTTGCCGGTGACTTGGGTAAGTGGAACAGCTTCGATCCACTTTGTGAAATATTCGGTGGTGGTAATAATGAATTTGTGGCCATTGGATGAAGATGGATGAATCTTACCCACAAGGTCAAGGCCCCATTGGAAGAAAGGCCATGGTGTCGTGATTGGTTGCAGTTCCTGGGCTGGTGCATGTATCAGGTCACCATGAACTTGGCATTTCTTGCATTTTCTGACAAAGTAGTAGGAATCCTTTTCCATAGATGGCCAATAATATCCAGCTCGCAGGAGTTTCTTGGCAAGTGATGGACCACTTGAATGAGTCCCGCAAATTCTTTCATGTACCTCTTCCAAAGCCTTTGTTATCTCACCTTTTTCCAGACATCGAAGGAGAGTACCATCAAGACCGCGTCGGTATAGGGTTTCGACAATAATGGTATATCGAGCAGTTTGGCGAATGAAGGTTTTCCGTTGGTTATTTGATTGGTTGGCAGGAAGGGTATGATCGCGAAGATAGGTGTAGAACTCACCATACCATGGGGATTCAGGACCGACAAGGCAACATATCATCTCGGATTCAGGGATATCATAAGCGGGGATCCAAAGCTATTCGACCAAGAACTCATAACGTGTTGAATTCTGTGGAAGATCTAGGAGAGATGCGATGGTAGCCATAGCGTCAGCAGCTCGATTCTGATCTCTTGGTATCTACTCAAAAGTGATAGTAGTAAATGATGTCTTTAGAGTGTCCACCATTTGCTTGTATGGCATGAGTTTATCATCTTTGGTCTGATATTCATCAGTTGCTTGTCGAATGACCAGTTGTGAGTCGCCATATACTTGTAGTTCTTGTAATTTCCATTGTATGGCTAATCTGAGTCCTATGATCAAGGCCTCATACTCTGCTATATTGTTGGTGCATGGAAATGTGAGCCTGTAAGACTTCGGGATGCTATCACCTTGAGGTGTGATAAACAAAATGCTTGCCCCCGAGCCATGCCTAGTGTATGAACCATCAAAATATAGTTTCCATGGTTGTACTTCTGTGATCATGAATATCTCTTCATCTGGAAAATTGGAAATGAGGGGATGATCGCCTATGAGTGGTGCATCGGCCAACTGATCTGCAATAACCTGACCTTTGATAGCTTTACGGTCCACATACTCAATGTCAAATTCACTTAGAATCATCACCCATTTGGCTAAGTGACCTGTCAATGCTGCTTTGCTGAGTAAATACTTGAGTGGATCAATCTTTGCAATGAGTTGTATCTTGTGTGTCAACAGATAGTGCCTCAGTTTAGTAGCTGCTAAGATTACTGCTAAGCAAGCTCGCTCAATAGGTGTGTAATTGAGTTCATAGCCCACTAGTGTGCGAGAGATGTAGTATATAGCACACTCTTTTCCTTCTGCATTATGTTGTGCTAGTAGTACACCCAATGCTGTACTTGTTGCTGAGATATAGAGTAACAACGGTCTACTTGGATCTGGTGGCATCAGCAATAGTGGATTCATGAGATAGTCTTTAAGCGTCTGAAATGCTTGCTGGCATCGGGCATCCCACTGAAAGCGGATGTTCTTATGTAGCAGGTGTGTGAATGGGTGACACTTATCAGCCAGTTGTGCAATGAATCTTCGGATGGATTGAAGCCGTCCTTGTAATGTCCTTAGCTGGCTGATATTCCGTGGTGGTGGCATGTCCATGATTGCCTTAACTTTTGCTGGATCGACCTCAATGCCTTTGCTTGAGACAATGTATCCTAGAAGCTTCCCGGAGGTCACTCCAAAGACACATTTCTTTGGGTTGAGTCGAACATGGTATTGTTCCAGTCTATCAAAGATTTTATCTAAGATGTGAAGATGTCCTTCTCTAGTAAGTGATTTTGCTAGTAAATCATCCACATAATCTTCCATCATGGTATGCATCATGTCATGGAAGATGGTGGTCATTGCTCTCTGATAGGTCGCTCCTGCATTCTTTAGACCAAAAGGCATTACATTCCAGCAGTATGTGCCCCATGGACATGTGAAGGCTGTCTTATTTTGGTCCTCTGGTGCGATCTTTATCTGGTTGTATCCTAAAAAGCCATCCATGAGTGAAAGCATGGCATGTCCTGCTGTCAGATCCACTATGATGTCGATATTTGGAAGGGGGAAGTCATCCTTAGGACATGCCTTATTCAGGTCTCTGAAGTCTGTACAAATGCGGATGCCCCCTTTTGGTTTGCCGACAGGCACAATATTGGAGATCCATTCTGCATAATCAATTGGTCTAATGAAACCAACATCTAGGAGTTTCTTGAGTTCTGTTTTGACTAGCACTGCAATCTGGGGATGCATCTTACGAAGCTTCTGCTTGATAGGTTTGGCTCCTTCTGCTACGGTGAGGTGATGCATGACTAAATCAGGATCAAGCCCAGGCATGTCTGCATATGACCATGCGAAGTTGATTTGACGCTTCTGGAAGAACTCTATAAATTTAGTTTGTTCCTCTGGAGTGAGAAGAGATGCCAGATGTATGATATGAGGATTTTCAGGAGTCCCCACATTGTATTCTTTGGTTTCCTCAATGAGAATCGTGGATCGTTCCTGTTGTGTACTAGCAGGGAGAATGTCAAACCCTTCATCCTTAGGCACCTCAGAGAGGTTTTCACTGTTGGATACGCTCTTTCTTTTTACTTTTGTCGGATCAAACAGTGCCACACTGTGGTTTTCACTGGAAGATCCATGTTTTATTGTTATATTTTTGCAGCTGAAGGGTTTGGCATCCGCCCCAAAGTATGCTGCGCTATTAAGTTCAATGGCGAATCCAGCTTTGTGATCCCCACTTGGTAGGTTATCCCTTAATTCCAAAAAGTCAATGATAGCCTCATCGTTTTGGAAGAAATCAAGACATGGGGGATTTGGTTGGTTCCATTCGATGAGTTCAGGGTGGACAATGGGCATTACTTCATCGACTAGATTAAGTTCGTTAGAGGTATCAGTGAGGGTCAAGATAGTGTGGTGAAGGTCATTGATGGTACTTTCCCTATCAGAATCAGGTGTAGGATGAGACGTAGGGTCTGTGGAAGATGTTTCCAGCTCAGGTACCCAAGTGGACTTTATCTGTGCTTCTCCGTAAACAGGGATGTCTTTGCGGGGCGGAGGTGGTGATGTGTCTTCCTCATCTGAAGTGTTAAGCTGTACAGAATCAAATTCCCATTCATGTGAGTCGGTCTCTGAATCACTTTCCAGCACCCGATTACTATACCATACTGGGATGTCGCTGGAGTTGAATACTGCAGGCGTGATTGGTTTATGTACTTTTGTCGTGATTGGTGCTGCAGGAATTTTGATGGGGATTAAAGGATTTGTTACTGGAAGTATCAGCAGTGTTGATTTAGTGGCTTCTGTTGGAATGGCTGGTGCCATAGATGTTGTTGTAGGTTTCCATACAGTTGTTGCTACAAATGGTGTTGCTGATGGGATTACTGGTTCATTTGGTGGGATGAATGATATTGATGATGGTTGCGTTGGGGTTGTGAGCCTCGATGGGGCAGTGGGGATAGTGCTTGATGGTGCTTTGATTATGAAAGGTGTCCTCTTTGCAGTAGGTGGGCAAAATGGTTTGCTGGGTTTTCCTTTGAATTTGAGTTTAGGAAGGATCTCTTTTTCAAAGCCAAGGCCTGTATTACCTTTGGGCTTGAATTCTGGTAGCAGAGGTTCGTGTCGTCCTTGTTTGCAGTATCCCAAAGCACTCTGACCATCATATCCCATTCTTTGCATAATGAGAAGGCCTTTGCCATACTGATCCATAGGAAGTGTAACTCGCGGTATGTCAGTGGTGATGGGATCTTTATAGATCCATTCCGCCAGGTCCTCATCTTGTGTTTCTTCCTCTTGACTCTTTCCAAGAACGAAAGGTGTCAAAGCACATGCTGGTATGTTTAGTGGTTGCTGGAGTAACTGCTGTGGTTTACCATGAGTTCTAGGAGAAGTGGGCATTTGTCCCACACAAAAGAGTTGACTCAAGTTGTATTCCCCAGGACCTTCCTCTACGATCTTCATCTTAAGCTTTTCTTGCTTCGGTATAGTGGTGTTTGAACTGGCAAGAGAGGCGGGATTTATATATGATGTGGAGGAAATGGCTTCTCTATTATTAGGAACGGTAATCTCTAGTTGATGGCTAATATTATGGCAAAATGCAAAGGGATTTGCATCACCCAGGATTGTGATCTCTACACCGTTATGTGGGAACTTGATACATTGATGGTAGGTAGATGGAACAGCTTGCATGGCATGCATCCAAGGTCTCCCTAATAATAGATTATATGGCAGAGGAAGGTCCAGAACCTGACAGATGATGTGCTTTACTACAGGGCCCACTCGGATTGGTAGTACCATAGCTCCTTTGGATGAACGCTCTACATCATCATAGGCCTTGATGGTGATCTTCTTGCGAGGATCCACTGATTCTATTGCATATCCCAATGCTGTGACCAACTGTAGTGTACAAATGTTTAGGCCTGCTCCATTATCGATCAAGACTCGCTTGATCCTGTGTTTGTTGACAAAGCCTTCAATGTGGAGTGAGGCGTTATGAGGTTGTTGGAACGAAGAGTTGTCACTTTCGGAAAAAGTGAGACAAGGTGATGACTTTAGATTTCCAACCATGGCTTGAAATTGGTCTGTGTTCAGGTTTGCAGGGACCGACGCCTCTTGGAGTGCTTGATCCAAGATAGTTTTATGAGAGGGTGACAGACGCAAAAGCTCCAAAATGGATATAAGCGCAGGGGTTTTGTCTAATTGTTCCATAAGATTGTACTGCTTTGGGATGGAGGTGGTGCCTTGTGGAGCTGCCTTTATGGTAACTTTGCCACGACGTGTAACAACATTGCAATTTGAGGTGGGATTTTTGAAGGTGATAGTTGCAATTTGTTCACTGGCATCATACAGGTGATTTACAGTATAATTATACGCAGCCTGCATATAATCAGTGGTATCAGTGCCTCGCCTAGAAGTGGAAGGACCCCTTTGATCTTGTGATGGAAGTGGATTTTTGAACATCAGATGATCATTATTGGTTGTTTTTGGGTCATGTCCTTCAATTTCAATTTCTCCTCGATCAATAAGATCCTGAATGAGATCTTTCAATCGGTGACAATTACTTGTCTTGTGTCCTCTTCCTTGATGGAATTCACAGTGTTCAGTATCTCTCCACCATGCTGGTTTGACTTGAGGCTCATAGTTTGATAGCTTAGGTAGAGTGACCAAATTTTGAGAGAGGAGTTGTCGCAACACTGTTTCAATGGGTTCCCCTAAGGGAGTGTATGTTCGTTTTTGTTTTCGCTGACGAGGTCTTGGTTCATCATGAGATGTGATGCGACCTTGATTAGGAGGAACATTTGTGTTATTTTGAGGTGGAGGATTTTGTCCTGCAAACCGAACCATAGGTTGTGCATTTTGGACAGTCCGAGCATCCACAACTCCATCGTTGACGATATTCTTATTCTTGTTCCAGATTTTTGGTTTATCGCTATTGAAGCGCGGGCGAGGACCATCTTTTGGTTCATTAAAGATTTTGATGAGTCCTTTTTTGATGAGTGCCCTTTCACATTTTAAACCCTTGGTGATCATATCGTTAAAAGAGTCTGTGTCTTTGACATCCAAGTGAAATTCCATTTCTTCGTTTAAGTTGGAAATGAAAATTTCCACTAGTTCTCATTCAGGTAACTGAAGAGAACGTCTGCTAGACATTTGGCACCATCGTTGCAGGAATACTGAGAATAGTTCACCTGGTTTTTGTTTGGTATTGCATAGATCAGCCATGGTGATGTCGCGTTCAATGTTATGAGAGTAATGAGATAGGAACTTCTGGATGAGTTCCTCAAATGTTCTAATGCCACCCGGTAGTCGGGAAAACCATGATGTGGTTGTTCCTCCCAAACTTTGGGGAAAAAGGCGCATTAGGTATGTGTCTTCATATGCCACTTCAAGACAAGCGGAATGAAATTCTCGGACATGATCACGGGGATCCCCCTTTCCTCTATATTTTTCAAATTTGGGTGTTTCGAATCCTCGTGGAAAGGGTGGCATATAAAGATTCCTATCAAACGGATAGGGACAGATGTCGTTAAGTGAGAATTGATTGGTCTTAACACCACTATGAAGTTGTTGGGCGAGATTCTCGACTTGTTGCCGCAACATCTCCATTTCATTTGGAGGAGGAGGTGGTGGGTTACCTCGAGGAATGTTATATCTGATGTGATCTCTACCTCTTTCCTCCTCATGGCGACTTTGTCTTTCTGATGCTTGTCTTAATTGGGCAAGATCAAAGTCAGAGGGGAGTTTGGCTCCTTCTTGAGCGAGTTTTAAGAAGTGAGCATCCGCATTACTCCTGAGTATTTCGTCAAACAGTCTGTTAAAGAGAGGGTTATGCTGGGCCCTCTCTATTGTTGCAGGAGTGGGAGTATTTTGGTTTTCGTCATTCATATTTCCTCCAAGTGCTTCTTGGAATTCATTGAGATTTTCCTCTTCTTCTTCTTCTATTTCTATTTCTCGTTGCCGTGACTGTGATCGGGTTTGGGCCATTTTGTTTATGAGTCTTTGTTGAAATTGCATGAAAATGATGATGAGTTTGTGTTGAAATGAGAGATTGATGGTTGGTGAATTATGTGGTATGTAGATCTCTAGCACTTTTAAGGTAGATGTAACCAAAATTCCTTCTTCGAATTTGCTTGCTTGTTTTGATAAGATTTGATGTGATAAGGTGTAGAGAAATCTAAGATGTGTTACAGATTGAACTACCTAGTAATGAGAGGATTCACTCATGAACTAGTTTTAACCTACGTAGATGTGTCTCTTAGGATGAGCTTATCCTAGATGTAGAAACAATCTAAAAAGTGATGTGATGTGTTTGATTTCAAGCAATATCTAAAAGAGAACTTGGGACAAGAACCTCTTAATGTTTTGAGAGTTGGGATGGATTGATGATGAAGTGATGATGTATGAGTGAGATGATGGATGTTTTTGTTTTTCAACTTCAATAAAAACTTTGGGTTATAAATGGGACAAACTCTACCTCTTCCCTTTCAGGTGTTGTAGGTATTTCTCGAGCTGTGTTGTAGGTGATGCAGATGTTGGGGAAAAAGTGGGGATTAATCTTTCCTCCTTGATTTTTGTGATAACTCAAAGCTCTATATTGCATAAAAGCTCTGCGGTTCAATGATTTTGAATCAAACTCGTTTGTTTTACTTTGAAGGTATAGACACATGCGATGTAAAAAGACTCTATAGGAGACAAAGATTTGTCGATTGATATAGAAGAATTTCCTCCTTTTGATCAAAGCCTTTGAGCTCAATGGTCTCCTTTTCAAGTTGATATTCTGATGACACTTCTTCTTTCGCAAGATGTGAAGAATGGTCATAAAAGTTGTGACTCTGTGTTGTTTGCACTTTGTTTTTGGTATTTTTGGTTGTGTTGACAGATGTTGGATGAATACTTTGTTTTTGGGATTGATTTTCTGATTTTTCTTTGACAAGAAAACAAAGCAAGCACCCAAACACAAAATTGTAGCCTCAAAGGCACAAATGAGTATGGGTCTAGATCAACCCAATCCTTGGACTTGTTTTTGACCCTTCCTTTAGATTTATTTTAAGGTGTATTTCCAAAGCCTGAAGTCGGCTCAATTTGCACTAGGTCTGTAAAATGAACACACTTCAAACACTTTTTATCCCTAAGGTCAAATGGCCAGTTGTGATAAATTTAGCCCACATCTTGATATTTCTTCGACTTTGGTACTACATACCTTATAAATCCCGCCTTGGTAGGTAAGGATGTGATATACTAAGTCTTGCACAAGCATAACAAATAGATGATCCCTATGATGGGGGAGTCACCACTTTTATCAAGCCACAAGTGACTTTTCAAAAAGCTATGTTTCTACTCAAGGAAATATGTATGGTGAGTATCTTGGGAGCAAAACCATCTATGCTCTTGCACTAAATTATACCTCAAATATCCTCAATCAATAGAACAGGTGGGCTACTACTTAAAGGTGTTTAGTCATGTTCGATGGCTTTGGACATAAGTTCATTCTGCAGTGACTCACTTAAGAGCCTTGTAACTGGTGGTGGGGCCCATTTGTCCTTTCGGCCAGTTACACTGTAGGAACAGCTATACCCAAGGCTATAGCTTTCGCTCTCACCTGATTTCTATAGCGGCTCGAAGGATTTACCACTTGAGGTCGTTCCCAAGAGTATCGATCCCTTGGCAGGCCTCTCTTAAAAAGATAAAATGTGAGCGTTACTAACACTTTTCTCTTGCACCTAGGACCACGAGAGCCAAGGGAGAGGATAGTGTGTGTTAGAAGTAGGTCCACTCGACTGACTTTTGTGCACAAGCGTGCCAAACATGAAATTCACTTATTCTTTTTAATCCAACATTTGCAAAGATGATCTAACTATTTGGAGATGTTGCTCCAACAGCCATGGTGTTCTTTTTAACTTCAAAGGCAATGTGTTTTGTAATCTAGAATTTTGAAAAATCCTGGTCAACTTAATGAAAAACACGTTTTGCTTTGAAGGAAATTTTGTTTGTCAAAAATAAATCAAAAACAAGTGGTTTGTCAGTTTTATTTGCACCAAATTTTTGAAATGTGGATTGTAAATTTTAGGTCCCAATTGATGCAATGAAATCAAATTTTGTGTTTGTTAATTTTAAGCACCAAAGAAAATGAGGCCTAACTAGAAAACAATGAAAAACTATTTTTTGTGTTTTTAAGTTCTTTTTAAGCACTTCAAATGAAAATTTTTGTGATTTTTGTTGGGTTGTTAACCTGCACAAAGAAAAGAAACAAGTTAATAAAATCAATGCTCAAAGGGGGGGCTTCCACAAGCCTAAATTCTGATTTTTTGGTTACAAGTCAATTTGGGCGACACTCTGTCGCAATAGCGCTATTCTGTGTTTTTGCAGAAGCACTGATTCATACAATAGCGCTAGTCTGCGTGAGCAGAAGCGCTAATTTAAACGGTAGCGCTGAAAGAATAGAAAAATCCGAGAAGACAAAGGCGCTGGAAGTGTGTCAATAGCGCTGAAACTGTGACAATAGCGCTGGAATGTTGTCAATAGCGCTGAAACCTTTTCAATAGTGCTATCTTAGGGTCAATAGCGCTAAAAGAAATCGTTGCAACAGCGCTAAAACGCGTTCAATAGCGCCGAAGCGCGACCTGTGTGGCAATTTCAACAAGCAAAATGTTAATTTCAAAAAAATGATCAGAAGGTTGCGTGTTCGATTCACGTCGGGTACACCAAATGATGCTCTGCAAAAAGGATTAGAAAATCTGTTTGATGGCAACACACACAAGAGCACAAGAAACAAACATTAGTGTTAGCAACAAAAGATTATCCTAAACAGGCATATCAAGAGAGATATTAAGCATGAAATAGAGAGCATATAAACATAGAATAAAATAGCTAATCAAGATGCTCATAGTTGCTCCTCCCTTGTTCCTCTCCTCTCCAAGTCCCAAATGAGTGTAGCTCTCAGCAGCTTTTTGCACTATGGATGCTTATGGAGGATTGAGATTTAATATTAAGCTTCAAATATGAAATGAAAAGCTAAATACTATGCTATTGATGCTAAAATGATTGATTTTACCAAAAAGACAAGATTTTAGTTATGCTATGCTAAATGCTCTCTAAAAATGTCTATAGCCTAAATGCATACAAGTTTTCAGGATCTAGATTATGAAGGAATGGGCTCTATTTATAGGAAAAATGGAGCAATGGATGGCCAGGATTGAAAGGTTTAATCAAGGGTCAAGCTTGAAAGTTGGGGATCCATGTGCACAATTTGCACCAATGAAATGGTGACAAGTGTCAACATAAGATTGGGTTGAGAGAAGAGGTTGGAGGCATTAAATGCCTGAGGAGACCTCATGGCTATCTAGAAGGTAAGGGTCAAGCCTAAATTAGGATTACCCACTGGATTAGGAGTTAATGCAAGGATAAACCTATGTGCAAATGATTAAGAGATAATCATGGTCAAAGCATTAAAGGCTTGATGAGACCCTTGGGTTAGGTAGAGGTTGAGTCAAAACAAATGTTTTAACCATGTGGGAGGGTTTGAGGTAACCATTAATGGTTATTGGAGACTTTGGGGATTAAGTGGTTGAAGGTTGAAAGCCTTCAATGGTTATCAAAGACTTTGAGCCATTTAGTGGTTGAAGGTTGGAAGCTTTCAAAGGTTATCCAAGACTTTGAGACATTTAGTGGTTGAAGGTTGAAAGCCTTTAATGGTTATCAAAGACTTTTAGGCTTTGAGAAGTGACTCCATTTTGCTTAGGAATGTGACAATAATTAGGGGATGGATTAAGTTAATTAGGAAGGGGTTAGAAGAATCTAGAAGGGGATTAGATTTTGCAAGTGGATTTGGTGGGTGAGGGAAAATAGGATTTTATTAAAATAAAAATTCATTTATTTCAATAAATGTGTGCAAGTTGTATTTGGATAAATATTCAAATAAATATTAATTTATTTAAATGAAAAAAAGGAAGATAAAGCATTAAAATGCTTGAAGACTTTGAGGGGAACCATTAAAGGCTTGAAGACTTTAAGGAAAACCATTAAAGTCTTAAGAAGACTATAGAAGGAAGCCATCAAGTTTGAAGACTTTAAAGCCATCAAGTTTGAATACTTTAAGGGATTAAAGGTTTCAAGTGGGTGAGGATAAATAGGATTTTAAATAAATAATTTATTTAAAATAGTTGTGCAACTTGGTTTTGTAGGAAAATACAAGTGGGTGGAGGATAAAGGTGATTTAAATAAATTATTTATTTAAAATAATTGTGCAACTTGCTTTTGTAGGAAAATACAAGTGGGTGGAGGATAAAGGTGATTTAAATAAATGATTTATTTATTTAAATGTGAGAGGTGGGATTTTGGGGGATTTAAATAAATATTAATTTATTTAAATGTGAGAGGTGGGATTTTGGGGGATTTAAATAAATATTAATTTATTTAAATGTGAGAGAAGATTTAATTAAACAAATATGATTTATTTATTTAATTAATGGTATGAATTTGGTTAAGTGAATTAAATCAAATAAATTGAATAATTTATTTAATTAATAGGAGAAGAGGGTTAAGATGAATTAATTAAATATTAATTTAATTAATTATTAAGTGATGGTTAAATAATCAAATAAATACTAATTATTCATTTAATTAAGTGGACAGATTTATGTGACTACAATAATAATTATAATAAATACTGATAATAGTATAATAGTTATTATTATTATAATATTGACTAAGAAATGTTCTGCAGAGGAATATAATAATAATAACATATAAATATATAAAATAATGTTTGGTCAGACAAATAAATATTAGAATATAAATTAGAAGAATTCTTAGGTTAATATTAGGAAGAAGAATATGTTTTTCTGTTACAACTGCTTGTGTTTAAGAATTTGGAAAAGGGGATGTTCCTAATAGGGGACATTACATTTGTTTTGATACTTACATTAAGAACTATGGATGTTTAAGAGATGAACAATTTATTTATTAATATTTAATTGATTGAACTGCGGACTATCACTGATTTGATGTATGTTAAGGTGGAATTGTTTCCTAATATATTTAGTTGAGTCATAAGTCTATTGAAATTGATTAATTATGGTTAAAGCATGCCTAGACCCATGAGGGGACATTACAGATTATGAGTATAGCCTTTCTCCGTGATCTCCCAAATTTCTTTCCCAATACATGTCTCAAATGATTCTCCATCCGAATCTTCCATACTTTGTAATATATCGAATCAAGCTTAGGGGTTTCTCTCTGGAAAATAGACACAGTTGAATTATTAGTTTCCATAGGATCTTCCTCAAGTGGTTAAGCTTTTGCAAAGACGACCAAGCTCTAATACCAATTGTTAGGATAATCGATGGAAAACTGAGAGGGGGGGATGAATCAGTTCTCAACAGATTATAAAAATTTAAGCTCACAAAACCTTCTACTGGAATGCATAAGCCAAATACCAGAATAGAATACATAATAGTTAAGCATAAACATAAATCACAGAACAATTAACCAACCATCCATAACACATAACACCAAGATTTGTGCGTGGAATAACTGGTAAAGGGAAAAACCACGGTGGGAAGCCTACCCACAGTCAGATAATACTTCTATAGAAAGTATGTGATTATAATAAGAGGGGTCTGCACATGTAGGAAGGCACACTGCCTAGACCACACTGCTCATCACAAAAGGAGCCTCACTAACTACAAAGAAATTCAGACTACAATCCAAAAAGATGAGTGAACTGCAAGAATAGCATCTCCTATGCATGAGTATAGTTTCGGTTAAGCTCAATATCAGAGGTCTTAAACCTCTTACACAAACCCAATTCGATCACCTATGATCGACTAAAACCTCTGCATATGATTACAACTTTATTCGCACAAAGATGATCCTATAACCCATGATCATCAATCTACAAAGAGATCTTACATCATATTTATACCAACCCGTGACCTAAACAGTTAGGTCAACCACCTAAAAGATAATACAATAGATCCGTAACATAATCCTGCAAACCAATGATAAACCAAATCAGCCTAGGACCGAAACATCATAAACCAAACAATAAATCCAATCGGTGACGCATCAGGAGCATCAAACAACACGTTACATAAACCGGTCCATAACCTAGTAGAATAACACTGGACCCAAAATAGGTCGTCATAAGCCAAATGAGAGACCATGATCAACTCAAACATGAACATGATAACCATCACCATCCTAATAACCTTCTAGAAGCCTCACCAACACCACTTATTGGATTCATCAAAAGATATTAATCAAAGCCCTACCGGTAAAACCCTTACTGGTGACCAAAAGGCTTACTAGAATAAATAATAGCATCCAAATCATCAAATCCCAAACCAACTGAATGTGATATGCATCAAGAACACACAAATAACCAATCCAAGCCAATTCCACAAGACAGACCAAATCAGAGACCAATCTCCTGATCAACATCAAAAACCAACCACTCTATCGGAAGTCGGTAGACAATAAAACAACTATAGTTGACATCAATGACAAAACATCAATGCAACACATAATCAATTCCTTTGAATTGCCAACCGGTACTTCATGTTCTTCATTGGATGATTTACCTATGTATCATGGACGAACAAGAAGCACAAATCATACAAGACCATTATACCACAAAACCTGATGATATAATAGAGATTTTAGATTCTTGTGTTGAGTCAGATAGTGAGACCAGCAGTTGTCTTGATTGGCAATATTATTTGGCTAGTGTAAGCTATGCCCATGACATGAAAGACACCGGTAATGCCTATTAAGGCATAAAAATTTGTGAGCCTCAAGATGATAGTTGTGATGAGCTTGAAAGTGTGGTGATTGATGGTGATTCAGAGGTCTACATAGCTGAAGATAACTATGCATATGAGATCCATTATATTGATCAGTATCAAAAGGATTCACATGTTGATTTTGATGGGGAGAGCTTGTTAGGCATGAATGAAATTTTTGATGAAGGCCCATGCATGCACATGCAAGAAGATTCAAAAGATGAATTGGATATGTTGTTTGGTTATGAGGTTGGGATCCCTAATGTTGACAATGAGGGAGTGCATGTGTCTTCTCAATTTTTGGGATAACCATGTGCCTACTTAATCAGCCATGCATCAAAGGTATGTCATGATGGATGCTACAATGTATATGGATGTGTGTCTATCAAAGAGCATGGCAACCATATGTTGTCTTATGATGAATGCATTCAGCAGTTGGGTGGATATGCATTGCAAGGTAACCAAGGTAAGCATAGCAACAATATGAATGAAGCACCAGCTGCTCATATGAATGGTTTTGGCTATGATCAATGTGTTTCCAGTGTTTACTTCAGATTGGGCATAATAAAATCAGAGGGGTGTCATATCTTTGATAGGGGTAAATTTTGGTTCTACATGTTTGGAGGTCCGAGACCACCCACTAATTTTTAATATCATATTTTCAGAGTGATGCGTAAACTGGTAGAGTGGCCCAATGGAGTTGGCACTCGGTCTGCTCGTCCAGAGATCTAAATTCTTGCTATACCCGAAACGAGCATGCATCCCCGAGCAAGAGCCACTGTTAGGACTCAAAAATTCATGCCTGATTTTTTATGTCCCATGTAAAATTTTGTCAAATTGCGCTCAGTTTTGACCCTGTGTGGTAAGCCTAAGTTTCTCAGTTTGAGAGCTTGTCATTTTGCACCAGTTTTGTTTCATGCAAATTCCTCTGGGAGGATTTTTATACACCTTATAGAGATGACATATACCTGTTTTCAGCCTCCCACAATCAATTATGATGCATTTTTAAAGTCTCCTTTGGAGGTCCTGAGGTTAGATCTGCATTTTGCACCTTTCAGCATTTTTCAGAGTAGCCTATTTGAGGCCTTGTATCTTTGTGCCAGTTGATTGTCAAGCTAAAAAGAGAGTTTCTCGTGATTCCCTGTAGTTTTTTTAAGCCCTATGCCAAGTGGCTAAATCCCATGAATCTGTTTGATCAGTTTCCCAAGCCCATTATGTTTGTTAAAAGTTCAATTCTACAACTGAACATTGTCAAACAGCAGTTTGAGGGCCGCTTTGAAATTTCATATTTCATGCCTAGTTGACCTGCACTTCAAATCAATTGTACCCCATGATTCTATATATAATTATCTATCATATCCCCAGTTTGTAGCCCCCCATCTCGTCATTTGCTTAGTATTTGAAGCTCATTCCTAACGAACATTTTTTAGGGTTTTACAAGCAGCAGTTTCCAAATTTTCACAGAGGCCAACTTTGAGGGTGAATAAATTTCACATGTGACCTATTCAAGTCAAGCCCACATGCACACGTCTTCAGGGTATATTGATGAACCAGTGTACCAAGTGGCGGCTTGTGAAGTAATGATTTGATATTTTTTCAAATCAGGGTTAAAGTGCTACTTAGGTTGACTCCACAGTTTCAAATTTAGAAAAGCTTGAGTAGGCAACTTTGACAATGGAAATTTTTTGACTCGGATGTCATTTTGATGATCCGTCAAATGCCCCAAATTTTGTGTTTTACATAGTATCAGTGTGCCAACTCCCATGCCTTGGTTAGGTGTTTTGGTCAGTTTTTTAAGCTAGTTCTAGAGGATCCTTGGGTGTTTTCAGCCATGTGTTAAAGTTGCAAAATTGTCAAAATTGATAGTTTCTCTTTCAATTTCTTGAATCCGGGACACTTTAGGATAGTGAATCAGAGCATGTTCAGCAGGTAAACCAATTTTTTTGTAGCCGAGCCTGCTTTGGAGCCTGACTAAGGTTGATGCACAGTGTAACCATTTGGGTTTCAAGGATTAAACATATATTATTTCTAATTACATTGATTAAAATAATATTGAATTTAAGAACAATGGGGTTAAGTGTTATAAATCATTAATTTGATTTATTGAGTGTTTATTTAATGGGGTAAAAATTAAAATGTATTAAATCATTTTTCCAATGATTTAATATAAGGGGGTTGCTCAAGTTTTCATAATGTTTTCAAGAGGGAAAGATCGATAGGCTAAACTCATTTTATTCTAGATATTTGGCAACAAGAGCTCTTGAGATAAATAGATTTTAAAGGTTACTTCAATAATGACTTGAATCTTTAAATGTTGCCCATTGATTGATATTGGTGGGCCCTCGCAAAAAAGATTTTCACCTTCCCTAAATCATTTGGAGTCTCAAATAATTCATTTCTTTTCACGCACAGTGAGTTTGAAAGTAAAAATACTCAACGGGATAAGAGGATGTCTAATGCAAAAAGGAAAAGGGTGAAGTCTTACCTCGTGGGTCCCAGTAGAAGCCGCAACCAAGCCATAGGATAAGGAATCAAGCATGTGGGGGGAATTCTTTATTATCCCACGCTCTTTAGGGGCATGCAAGTTGGACTCGCAAGATAAGAATGGGTTTGGCGGAGGAGAGTGAGCACTTGTCCCACACATGAAATAGGTCAAGCCAAGAACTGCGTGGGATAAAGACCAAAGTGATGTGCAAAGCGGTGGGGTCTCCTCTTGTTATCCCATGTATTCCCTAGGCATGGGATATTGTCATGTGGGATAAGTTTCAAGGTAAAGAAAAGGATAAAAATCAAAGGTACAGGTAAAGCACATGGGAGATACTCCAATCTTTTGTGAAAAATTCATATCGCTTGGTTCTGTTGCACAGATAAATTTCAGCAAGGTTATCCGAGTTGTAGGAAATGTTTCCAATTTCCTCAAGGCCAACGTGAGAGGTTCTGCAGAAATATTCTTGGAGAAGATCAAAGGCAACATAGGGTATCGATTCAAAAGTTGAAGGATATGTACAATTGCATCAATGATGTCTTAGGGTGAATGGTAGGCGATGAAAGCTTTTGTTGAAATATTATAGTTGCAACGGCCCTAATGTTAACAAACACAAATGTGGAAGACATAAACAAAGCATGTGGGTTGTTTGATTCATCATTTGAATATTTATGCTTGTGCGTGGGAAATTTGGGTAAATCACAAATGCCCATTGTCATTGAGGGCTTAGCGAATGTGGTCTTGTGTCACTGATAGTTAAATATATATGTTGGTTTTCAAGTGTGGATTTTGAACCATATATTTTCAGGGTCAAAGAGAAGAGGTGCTCGATGCAGTGTTATCTGGCGTTACTCATGCGATCTCCAAGGACTTGTTTGCAATAATTTTGTTTCTGGGGACGATAGTGAGAATGTCGAATGATTATCATCGAAGATGGGGGATTTGATCATCAACAACTTTGCAGCGAACATTTTGCTTAGCACTAATTTTTGAGTTCACGAATGACAGAGAAAGGAAGTAGTGACGGTGTGAATCTGTATTCGCATGGGTATGTTGGTTGTTGCAAACAATAAAACCTATGTGGTTGTTGTGTGAGTTTTTTCTCTCCCATATTCAATGGATTTAAGTATGAAGATTGTCTGATTAGTACTTCAAAGAAACATATCTCGCTAAAAGCTATGATCTCTGATGATATGGGTGTGTTGGAATAGTGTGCTTCTATTCATCATATCATAAAAGACAAATGAGATTAAACTGGGAACTAAATGTTCAAATGTTATGACAAAGTGATATCTAGGTGTATAGGATATGAAATTAAAGAAAAATCAGTTTGCAAGAATACAATAGCCAGTAAAAAGGTGAAATGGGTGTCATTATGCTAGAAAATGGAAAATATTTTCATTTAGGGTGCATATTACAACAAACGGGCAATTCCAAGGAACTTGAAAGAATATTTTGAGAAAGGAAAATTCATTGTTCATTATGTGGCTTTGTGAAAGGTGAGTCATTTTTATTTAACCTGGGAATCATTCGCATAGAGAAACAACCTTTGGTTATTTCCAGCCAAGTGAAAAGAATTGGTAAAAGTAAAAACTGGTTTTCACAAAAGGGGGATTTTTCAGTTTTGAAAAATAGAAGTGAAAGGGTACCTTCAGTCAGGAGGGGTTTTTCTTTTTTTTTAAAAGGAAGGTATGTGCAGAAAAGGTGAATTGACAAGTGCTGATAGAGGCAATTTTCAGATTTTGGCCAAATTTCAAGCAAGGTTGCAGTGATACAAATATGGCAAATTTGGGTTGATGAGCAATGTTGAATGTGACAACTACTGCAAGTTGTTTTCTCCAGATTTTGAAAGGTCACATTCAGATTTTGAGTGCAAGTTGTAGACCCATTTTGGAGGAGAAAGGGAAGATTCAGATTTGAAGACAATAGATATAGGACATGTGTCATTCTATGATGCCTTCTAGGGTTTTCTTTAGGTTTTATCTTTTGTCTACTTATTAATTTTTTCTCCTCATTTTGATTGGTTCCTGTAGACACTCAAAATTGTCATGTCTAATTAAATAAATATTTTATTTATTTAATTATCTAAGCCTAATTCTTCTATTAATTAAATAAATCTTTATTTATTTAATTAATTCATTTATCCTCTTCTAGCCTTATTTCACATTTAAATAAATACATTTATTTATTTAAATTATCCCTTTTCTAAATTAAATAAATATTTTATTTATTTAATTGTCCTACTTCTTCTATTAATTAAATAAATCTTTATTTATTTAATTAATTCATTATCTTTTTCTACACATGACACATGTCATTCATCTCTTATTTCCTACACTACCTACCCCTTTCATTATTTTGGTGTTTCTTATACCTACCCCCTAATCCTAGCCGACCTCTCTTTTTACACCTCTCAATCTTAACCCTCCATTTCATATTGTGTCTTCTATTTAAGGAGATGCTTTCTTCATTGTCAAACCTTAATAACACATGCTAATGATCTTTCATGCAACTTGCTACACTACGATCCTACTTGCAACCACATTCCGTTCTTTGTTGAGCTCTTGTGCATATAAAAATCTGAGAGCAAATATATCAAGCAAGATCAATGGAGATAGGAAGAATGGAGATCAAAACCCTATTGGACATGTGATGGTATAATCTTTGTGATTTTGAGTTATTTTTCATTGTCTTAGGTTATCTTCATATGTTATGGTGGATCTTTGTTCATTGTTAGGCTAGGGTTTAGTGGTTGAATCCATTTTAGTCTTTCAATATTGTTGTTGTAGGGCGTAACCCCTACCGGCTGGGAGCCTTTTGTATTTACAGAGCTGAAAGTGCCGCATGTATGGCCACACGAGCGGATGCCCTTACTAGCACCTCTTTGTTTTAGATGCCCAAATCCTTCTAGTTGTTGAGGCAGGAGGTCGGACCTCTGGTAGCGGCCCACACACATACGGTTCTTAGTAGAGATACAAAGTTCGCCATGGGGAGTTTTCATGGGGACTGATGCTTGGCTGACCCGAGAAGTGAGTGCCGAGGGTGGAGCCAGTGAGGTCAAGCATCTAAGTATCCGCTCTGAATAGCGTAGCCTCGGGGGTAAAACCCTATGTGGGATCAACAACTATTGTCTTGGCCAGCCCTAAGATTTGTGCTTGTCTTATGCTAAACACTCAAACACTCAAAACAAAACAGCAAAACATTGTGTCTTTTGTGTCTTCAAGTGTATGCAAAAAAAAATTATTTTTTTTTACATCAAACAACACACTTTTGGAGTCTAAACAGTCTGCAAACATTGAGTCATCAACACTGTGTCCTCTTGTCACGAAAAACAGTCGAAAAATCAGATTTGGTCACAACAAAACAACTTCACAGATAGGAAAAATTGCACTAAAGTTACAGAAACGCGTCTGTGTCTGTTCAAACCGCGTCTGTGTCGGATAAACGCGTCTGTGAATTACAGAATAGCGTCTGTGTTTTTATCAGCATCTGTGTCGAACAGAGACACATCTGTGTCTGGGAATCGCGTCTGTGAAGTATACAGGCGCGTCTGTGTCCACAATTGCAAAAAAAAAACTGTTACAGTCCCGGCAAACATCAACAGGAAAATCTCAGAATCACGTCTGCATCAAACAGAGTAGCGGCTGTGTCTTAAAACCGCGTCTGTGAAGTATACAGAGGCGTCTGTGTCAGGATTTGAAAAATTTTAACAGTCAAGCAAACAAAGAAAATCAGTTTCGGCATACTTGAGCTTCCTAGGTTGTCTCTTCAGGTTTAATCTAGCATTCAGCCTATTCTAAGGTCTTACACAGTCCACCACTGCTTTACATCTCTCATTACATTCATACTTGTTTAAACTTGAGTCAAAAAGGTCACTTGCTTGTCCTCATCATACTTTGTCAACACACTACATACTACTACACTTTGCTAAGTGGTCCCTCATCAAGGTTTCTTACCTTTGGGTCTCATTTGGTCTTACTTAGAGTCAAGGTCAGCTTACCTCATCAAGAGAAACTATCCTCTCTTTGGAAGTCACACCTACTCTACTACTTACATACTTGGTCTTACACTTTGGACATTGCAAGTACACCTCAAGATTCATTTACACTCCATACAACTCTCGGTCTTCCATACTCTTGTCATTTTCGTCTAGTTTCTCACATATTGGTCTAACACCTAGTTCATGGTTGAAACCCGCCTTCAAAAATCTAAGAGAATAGCTAAAGAAGCTCAAGAATCCGTAAACATGAGTTCTTATGAGTATGACAATGATGTATTCTACAATCCTGAGCACACTACATTACCAGACATGAATGTTTATAGACACAATCCAAATGTGGAAAGCGCAAATACTATAAACAATTCTACACACAATGACACCGTGGACAATTCTTCAATACTATCAGCAGACATACAAGAATCTATAATGGATCCTCAATTCAATAGATTGGTTGAAGAGATAATGAGGAGAGATCGTCAATACTTTCTAAACATGATGGCACAAAGTGGAGCCAAAATACCGCATGATTTTGACTTATCTCAACTTATGGAAAGTAGACCTTCACAACAAACTCAACATAACATGGATCAAAGGAGACCAAATAGTGGAGGACCAAATAATATGATGCCAGAGTCACCATCAGTTTTGCTTCAAAAACCAGCAATCCCACATACACAAGCTCAAATATATGATACTTACACTCAAAGACCATCATGGAGGCCTTATGCTCAAACACATGCTCAAGATATGGGTCAATTAAGACAAGTGGATACACAAGGACATCCTCAAAATTTTGACACAAGGAGACCTCATGTCAAAATTGGGGGCAACACAAAGGAAAATGAAAGGCCTATTGAATATGGTTTATATACGCAAAACAGATATGGGGTCCCCCAACAAGAAATTATGCCAAGTGCTCCATATATGTCGCAACAATATAGACCTCCATATGGACATGTCTACGATCAGTATCATCCATATATGCAACAAGTTCCTCCTCAAATGGGTGTTTCAAACATGGGATATGCTACAAGAAATCCATCTCCTCCCAAAAATAATTTGGAGCAACAAATTAGAGATCTACAAAAGAAAGTGGAAGACATGGGCACATCAAAACCCACATATACTATGAGAGATATATGCCCCTATCCCTTCGATAAGAGCATTCCAATGCCTCCGTTTCCTCTGCACTTTGTAACACCAAAATTTGACAAATATAGAGGGAGAGGAGACCCCAAGGCACATATAAGACAATTCTTCACAGCTTGCATTGAGGTAGCCGCAGAAGAAACATACTTAATGAGGTTGTTCCCACAGAGCTTAGGAGATCAAGCGATGGAATGGTTTTCTCAATTACCTCCTGGTATTAAGTCATGGGGCAACTTGGCAGAGGCATTCATTCAACATTTCTCTTACAACATTGAAACAGATGTCTCAGTTACTACCATGTGCAATACGAAACAAAAGGAAGGAGAATCTTTCGCAACATTTTTACAAAGATGGAGAAACTTAGCTAGCAGATGCTCTTGTGAGATCCCACAGAAACAAATGGTGGAAATGTTCACACAAAATGTTAACAAGGATATTGGCTATGATCTCAGAAAAGCTTGTTTGTCTACATTCAAGGATGTCATTGAAAAGGGCCTAGCAACAGAAAAGGTCTTAATTGAACAAGGAGTTATCAAGCTATTCAAAGAAAACAAAGAGGACTTCAAAGGAAAGGACAAACCAAAATTTTGGAGCAAGAACAAGAACACGGTTAATGATGGTGTTGTTGATGCCAACACAGTAAGACCAAAGTTCGTCTTTTCTGGTTCAAATTCTACCAACAATCAAGTGAACAATCAAACGGCTGCTAAACCATGAAGGAAGTATACTCCATTGGGAGAACCACTTGAATCAGTATTCAAAAAGCTTGTAGCTAATAAAGTGATCACGGTCCCAGATTTTCCTCCATATGAACCAAAGGTAAAACCAAATTGGTGGAATGATGATGAATTTTGCGAATTTCATAAGAGCAAGGGTCATAAGACAAGTAATTGCCATCGATTGAAAAACATTGTACAAGATCTCATTGACAGAGGAGATATTGAGATTGAGGGACATTCATCTAACCAAGAGCATGAGGTGTTTAAGGAACCATTCCCAAAACATGACAAGGGAAAAGGCAAAGTCACAGATGATCAAGCCAATTACACTAGAGCATCTTACAATTATGATTCCACTATTAATCACATCTCAATGGACAATCATATTTCTACCATTACTATCAAAAACAAAAATCCTGAGAATCCTTCTCAAAGACCCAAAATTGTCCTAAAAGGTGTGGGATCTTCGTCCGCATCTACCTCTGAATGTCATGTTACAACCCGTCGAGGTAAGATCACATTGCCAGGTGCCTCTACTAAGAATACCAATCTTTCATCAACTAAACCTGAGTACGACCTTGTAGAACAACTAGGGAAGACACCCGCGCTCATCTCTATTCTTGAGCTCTTACGTATATCTCCTGCACATAAAGCTATCCTTGATAAAACCTTGAGAGATACTGCTGTCCCTACTGATCTGAATGTGGACCAGTTTCAAGCCATGGTGGGATATTTATCCGTTCCACAATCCCTCACATTCACAGAAGCCGATGACGCCTCCATAAGTCAGCCTCATAATGCACCTCTACACATTGAAGCCTTCATACATAAACACCAAATAAAACGAGTCCTGATAGATGGAGGAGCAGATCTTAATATTTGTACATTGAGCACCATCAGACAATTGGGATATTCTGACAAAGCTGTGAATTCTACAAACCAAATCACTATTAAGGCTTATGATGATGAAGAGCGTTTGTCCAAGGGCACGGTCATCTTACCACTAAGAATAGGGCCAGTCACAAAGGACGTGGTTTGTCAAGTCCTGGATCTAGACCTCACGTATAACATATTGCTAGGATGTCCGTGGATTCATGAAATGAGGGCAGTCCCATCAACATACCACCAATGCATTAAGTTTCCTCATAATGGAGTCGAGGTAACGGTCAATGGTGATCCAAATCCATTCATATATTGCAATAACTTGAGATCACATACTGAGACTATCATTCCCAGCAATCGTGAGGCTACTCCTTCTTCAGCATATATTGATCCTGAGTCATTAAAGCCCTCGACATCCAAACAAGGTGAACTTAGAGCCAAGTTTCAAGACAAAGGCATGGGAGAATACACTCTGAATCAAACAATGTTCTTACGACAAGTCATGAACTCCCCCAAGGAATATGGGAGGCCACATCCTAATAAGCAAATCTCCATCATGCTACTCAAATGGGATCCTACCGTCTTTCAAAAATGGGGCGAACTAGAGGAAGAAAATTTATATAAAATGCTATATAAGGATGCTGAAGAGGATACACATGATCAAATTATAATACCCTGTGAAGACTATGGCAAAGGTTTCAAAATTCTGCAAAGATTCGGGTATGATGGAAAAAGTCCTCTTGGACTACGCAAAGAAGGTGTCATGGAGCCTTTACAACCTGAGCTAACTACAAGAAGGGAACGCTCCAAGGGGCTTGGTTTCCTAAATCCCAAGATTCACAATAAAAGAACTAAACAGATATGGCAAGTCAAAGTGGCTGAAGTTCAACAAGAAGATGACTATTCTATAGATTCCAACGAATGGGAATGGGGTTCAGACAAATCCTCCAGCGACTATGAGCTCAACGAGACATTTAGAGAGCCAGAGGAACCTACAGAGGAGGAGGAGTTTTACAAGAAATTTAGAGTTGGTCAAGAACCGACCCATGAGGATCCCGCACAGTCGTCGTTTCAAGGCCCTAGGTCAAGATCACATAGGATGAGGACACCTGTCCCTGAGGGTGCTACTAGTGATGATGATTTGGACTCACTCACGATCGAAACTGATGAGGAGAGTGCCATTGACGACCTCGATGACTATCTGGACATACCTGAATATAACCACATCTTCACTATTAGCCTTGCGAACTCTGAAAACACTAAAGACCTTCCCCTCGTTCACCCCCAACTCATTGACTGGGATCAGGATGGACCAGCACAGCTTGATACATTTCAAAATGACGAAGCTATTATCGATTATCTTGGCATTCGCGATGATCTTCCTCTTGGAGACCATAAAGCAGGATACGCCATAGAGCTTAATAACATGGCATACTTTGGTGAGGGTGTCGGGCCTTCTAGTCGCAAAAATGTGAAAATAAAAACAAAACAAGGGTCTTATGGCGAAAACCACACTGTGGCGCTATCTGACTCTAAAAAAGTAAAAAGAAAGGACGTATCTGAGGGTGAAAACCTCTCTGAGGCGCCCGAAGATGGAAGGCTTGAAATTCTCCCAGCATCATACGAGGAAAAATCATCCATGTTGGTAGAGGAGACTATAAAGACAAACATTGGTACAGCAGAGGTTCCACACAACATATTTTTGGCTCAATCATTGACAGAGGCCGAGAAAGCAAGATTCATAAGCTTCTTTAAGGAACGAAAAGTCAACTTCGCATGGTCTTATGCTGATATGCCTGGACTAGACCCCGATTTAGTAATGCATCATTTAACAGTCAAACCGGGGGCAAAACCAGTAAAGCAGAAATTGAGGAAAATGCATCCACAAGTGGCATTATTAGTCAAGGCAGAGCTGGAGAAATTACTGGATGTCGGATTCATATGCCCAATTGATTATCCTGAATGGATTTCCAACTTAGTACCTATTAGCAAACCAGATCGTAGCATCCGAATATGTACAGACTTCAGAGATATCAACAAGGCTTGTCCAAAGGACGATTTCCCATTACCAAACATTGATTTAATTGTTGATCTCACAGCAGGCCATGAGATGTTATCTTTAATGGACGGATTCTCTGGATATAATCAGATTAGGATTGAACCTGAAGATCAACATAAAACATCATTCACTTGTCCATGGGGAACCTTCTGCTGGAATGTCATGCCCTTTGGGCTGAAAAATGCAGGTGCCACGTATCAACGAGCTATGACTACTATTTTCCATGATCTCATGCACATAACCGTGGAAGATTATGTTGACGATCTTTTGGTTAAATCAATAGACAGAAATACACACTTGGACATACTTTCAGTTGCTTTTGATCGGTTGGAAAAGTACAAGGTAAGACTAAATCCTAAGAAATGTGTCTTTGGAGTAACCTCCGGGAAGCTCCTAGGATTCATTGTGTCTAAAAGAGGAATAGAAGCTGATCCAGCAAAAGTCAAGGCTATCTTGGACATGCCGCCACCCAAGAACATCAGTCAACTTCGGTCCTTACAAGGGAGACTCCAGTCCATACGAAGATTCATAGCACAACTTGCAGATAAGTGTAATCATTTCCAGCACCTGCTACACAAAAACATCAAGTTCAAATGGGATGAGAACTGTCAACAGGCTTTTCAGGCGCTCAAAGACTATCTTTTGAACCCGCCAGTTTTGATGCCACCAATTCCAGATCAACCATTGCTACTTTACATATCAGCTACTCCAACAGCACTGGGGGCACTCCTAGCACAGCAAATACCTGACGGCAAGGAAAAAGCGGTCTACTATATCAGTCGCACATTGGTGGGATATGAGCTGAACTACACACCAATTGAGCGTGCATGTCTCGCTGTGGTCTTTGCTTCACAAAAATTACGACATTATATGCTCACTCACAAGACTAGGTTGATTGCCAGAATTGATCCACTAAAATATCTTCTCAACAAAGCTACACTTACTGGGCGGCTAGCCAAGTGGGTAATGATTTTGAGTGAATTCGACATTGAATACGTGGACAGAAAAGCCATAAAAGGACAAGCCATCGCAGATCAACTGGCAGATGCGCCCATGATAGATGATGTTCCTCTACAATCAGAATTTCCAGATGAGTCCATTCTAACAATATCACCTGCAAAGCCATGGCAACTATACTTTGACGGCTCATACACACAGCATGGGGCAGGAGCGGGTATGCTCTTTATAACTCCTCAAGGCGATTCTATACCAAAGTCATACCGCTTATCATTTCCTTGCACCAACAATATAGCGGAATACGAGGCATTAACAACTGGGCTAAGAATTGCAGTTCAGTGGAAGATCCAAGAAATTCGTGTTTTTGGGGATTCTCAACTTGTCATCCATCAAGCAACTGATGATTACCAAACAAAAGATGAAAAGCTAATGCCTTACAAAAAACTGGTAGATGATCTGAAACAGCACTTTGCAAAGATAGAGTTTGAGCAGATACCAAGAGAACAGAATCGTGCTGCTGATGCCATGGCTACAATTGCTTCGCTCATTGATCTACCGCAAAATGAGACCTGCTATGAGTTCCTGGTAGACAACCTGCTGATTCCTTCATATGAGATCACTCCTACGGAAATGATATGTGTTGTTGGTCCTGAATCCCAGTTATATGGTTCCATATTCACATACCTTCGCGACAATATCTTACCTCCTGATCTATCGAACAACCAACGCCGCACTTTCATTCGCCAATCCTCCCGATACGTTATCCTAGCTGATATCCTATACCGACGAGGTCTAGATGGCACCCTTCTTAGATGTTTAGAGAGTGACGAAGCTCAGATTGCGTTACGAGAAGTGCACGAAGGGATATGTGGTCCGCATACTAGTGGTCCTACCTTGGTTAAGAAACTCATCAGGACTGGATACTACTGGCCTACTATCGAAAAAGATGCATATCAGTTTGTCAAAAAGTGTAAGTAGTGTCAAATTCATGGAGACCTTATACATGCACCAGCACAGGAACTACAGCCACTTGCATCTCCTTGGCCCTTTTGTCAGTGGGGACTCGATCTCATAGGCAAGATTCACCCTCCTTCTTCCAATGGACATAAATTCATTATCACAGCCACAGAGTATTTCACAAAGTGGATTGAAGCCGTGCCTCTCACACAAGTTACTGGGAAACAAATTGCTACTTTCATTCTGAACTACATCATTTGCCGATACGGGATCCCTACTTCCATTATTACCGATAACGGACGTCCTTTCAAGAATCAGGATGTTCGTGAACTCTGTGAGGGCTTCCATATCTCTCATCGTTTCTCCACACCATATTACCCCCAAGGTAATGGCCAAGCTGAGGCGTCTAATAAAACAATTCTCAAAATCCTTAAAAAGATAGTCGACGACGCTGGCCGTAACTGGCATGTCCAACTCAATCCCACACTTTGGGCCTATCGTACCAGTGTCCGCACATCTACAGGAGCTACACCCTACTCACTTGTCTACGGTGCTGAAGCCATCTTGCCTATTGAGGTCGAGCTACCTTCTTTACGGGTCTCCTTGAGAAACATAATCAACGATGAAGACTACAGGGTCTCTCGCTTACAAGAACTAGAACTGCTGGAGGAACGAAGGCACACTGCTTTTAATCATCTCAAGGCTTAACAACAACGAATGAGTCGCAGTTACAATCACAAGGTCAAGCCTCGCACATTTGAGGTAGGTGACATAGTCCTCAGAGAGAACCCCAAGAATCAGCAAGACAGAGATAAGAAGGGCAAATTTGAACCCAACTGGCTTGGTCCTTATATCATCACAGCAGTATATGGATCTGGGGCATATCAGCTCTCAACTACAGAAGGTGAACCCTTGGAGGATCCTATCAACAGCATGCATCTTCGCAGGTTCTACACATAAGCTCTTTGGAATATCCTAATGCAAAAATACAAAAAAATCAAAAAATCGCAAAAATACAAAAAAAAATTTATAAAACAAAAAAAATCGTTACATGGTGAAAACCTGGCCAACAGGCGCCTTGTGACAACAAAAAAATTGAAAAATCCAAAAAAGTAAAGAGAAATAATTTCGTCCAACGGTGAAAACCACTTCGGTGGCGCCCTGGGCAAGTACCATGGTGAAAACTGGGTCACCAGCGCCATGCGTAGAGACTTTGCTCCTTCCTCTTCCAGGATTCTCTTTCATCTTTCACTTTGCACACACTCACGACCAATTCATCCATAATAAACTTACCCATTCCCATCATGGCTTGTTATTGATCTACCTAAGATTGGTTAGCCATTCATAATAAACATCCCTTTCCATCCATAATAAATCAGATCCTATCTGTGACTACGGCCAATTCCTACGTCTAGTGATGGGTGTGGAACTGAGAACATCACATGTTTCGAGGAGTACAGTTTCTTCCAGTTTCCTTCAAGTCTATCCGCGCACAATCCGCAATAAAGCAGCATTTGCATCACAGATCCACAATAAAGTTCCCTCTTCTCCACAATAAAGTATCAGTTTCATGGATTCAGTCAGTTTCAAATGAGACACAGCAGCAACAATGAGCTTCAACAAAATCAAATCTTTCAACAGACTCAGACAACATATGGTTCAGTGCTATCTATCCTTTTTGTGAAAGTGAACATTGTGACCACAATCGAATAAGACTTAAACAAGTGACAAGAGACACTAAACTTGAGGACTATAGTGGATGTTGGTGTCGAGTCTTGGTTTTCTTTTGATTTTATCTTTTTGGTGACATGTCTTTTAGCTTTTCCAGGATGTCTTTGACTAGAGATTCTATCTCTAGGATGTCTTTGACTAGAAAGGCGAGGATGGGGTATCGTCACCTATTTGCATTTGTTGTCTGTGGATTGTCTCTTAGTAATGCTATGATTTGTCCAAGGATATGAGGACACTGTGAGTCTAGTATGAACTGGGGCATTCCTTGATTGTGATTGTCTTATCTCCATGCAAACAGGTACAATGACTTTCTGGGCCGAACAAATGCCTCGATTGTCATAACCTATTCTACCATAATAAAGCTCAATGATGATAACGCACAAGAAGCTCTTTCACGTTCATATCTTCTGTCTTCCATCCCCCTTTCTTGATTGACTTCCATTGTCCTTCTCGAGTCCGCGTAGCCCGCTATCACATGACTGAGTATAATGACACACCAAAAATATTTGCATTTCATATAGTTACACCTGCATCACCACATATAAGCATTTCATACATACATATAGATATCACAATTGCATCACATCCTGCATACAACACATGTTAGCACATCTCACATTTTCATTATGTAAATAATCATTTGCATTATCATATTCATTTGCATTACATACATTCACATTTGCATCATGCATCACATATACAACATAAAAGAACAAAAATATATTGCATTGCATCATATAAGCATCCATATCATAAAACATGCATCACATAAGAACATTTCATCACATAAGGTACACATGCATATAGCTGCCGCAAAATGAATCATCTCATATATCATCAAAATGTGTCATGATACAATGATGTCAAAAGAATCATATGGCTACAAAAGAATCACCCGCAGGTGTCTACAATATAACAATGATACATATACTGATACAATGGGGAGCCCTCTAAGGCTATGATGAACTCCCTCCCTCGGAGCCGCCTGGCCTCGACGGAGTCTGAGCTGTAGATGGTCCCGCCCCAGGATCCCCCTGTCTCTCTGGTGGTGGTGGAGGCCCCATGACCCCACCGCTGGATGCCTGTCTCCTGCGACTCCCTCCCGTAGCCGTCACTGTGCGCGACGATCTATGGAAGCTCCTAGCCCGCTGATCTGCTGGCACGGCTGCATAGTATAGATCCCTCCAGTAGGCGATCTCCTCTCCGGCTCGCAAGACATATGCGTAGCCTGCCCCTGCATCCTCTGCTGCCCGCCTCCCTGCCCTTAGAGCTGTCTCGGCCTCTGTGTATCTCTGGATGGCCTGATCCCTCTCCCGCTCTGTGTCTCTGACCCTGATCCTGAGGTGATCTCTCTCCCGCACCAAATCCTCAATCTCATCTGCCTGGCCCTGGCAGATCTCTCGTAGCCTCAACACCTCATCCTCCTCAGAATCTCCGCTCTCAGCCTCTGCCTCTGGCTCCTCCCCTGCAGGTGCCTGTCCCTGTGCCTCTGCCTGCACCTGTCCCTGTGCCTGTCTAGGTACCTGTGGCTGTACCTGTCTCTGTCCCTCTGCCTGCACCTGTCTAGGTCCCTGTGCTCTAGGACCCTGTGCTGCTGGCACCTGTAGGGGCAGTCCACCCCGACCCCTCACCACCGGAGCTGCTCTCTCCTGTCCTCCCTCCCTTCGAGGTGCCACCCGCCTCTCTCCCACCACTCCCCTCTGCCTCCGCCGGCCCCTACCTCCATCCCCTCCACCATCATCATCATCTCCTCCACCCTCTCCCTCCAGTGGCTCTACCGGATCTGTCAACCTGGGAAACGGATGCTCTGCCCAATACGCAGAGTACTCTGCATCCATCCCTGCATCATCTACCTCTGGCCACATGTCCCAGGGCATCGGCATCATCTCTGCTAGCTGTGTCACCGCCTGATCATATGATAATAGCGGCCCAAACTGCACCTGATCTCTGACCGTACGGGCATACATGCCCGAGCCCCGTGGCATCCGCTGGATCCGCCCAAACTGCCTGCACAACCTATCAACAAGCTGCCTCTCCAAAATATAGGGCGTCCGCCCCATCAGATACCTGCTCCTGAAAACATATGGTAGCTCCAATGCGTCGTCATCCCACTCCTCGCACCCCAGGTACGGCCTCCAGATGACCATGTCTATGTCATCTATGACGCGCCTCCAATGCTCCAATCTACCAATCCGAGGCTGGGAAGTAATCATGTCGTAAAAGTGCACGAAGCTCCGTCCCTGTCCTCTGCCTCTGAAATGAATGGGCCGTGTGATGGGAAGGTGCTCATAAGCCCACACCTGCAACAGAGTCACGCCGCAGCCCAAACCCACTGATCCGTGGTACACAAACTGATGCAGCTCATAATATAAATGTGCCAGGACACATGGCCCCCATGCATACCTATTGTGCTCTGTCATCAGCATCTCCAATGCCCCTCCCCAGCCCACTGCCAATCCTCGTGTGGCCCTGTCTGGACACAAATACCCACTGATGGCTCCCCCAATAACTGTCGGCAATGCTAAACCTGTGGCAGTCATGGTATCCCAGGCTACATGACCTGCTCGCATCTCCAAACCAGGATCCTGAAACACCCGTCTCAATGCCTCCCTGTCACCGTCACGGTCATAGGGAATCAACTCTCCATCAATAGGGATATGTAGAATCCTGTAGACATCCTCTAATGTCACTGTCATCTCACCCATCGGCAGGTGAAACGTGCACGTCTCAGAGTGCCATCTCTCAGCCAACGTAGTCAGCAAACCCATGTTTGCACGAAACTCAGGCACAAATAGCACATGTGTCAGACCCATCTCCTCAATGGAAATCCTATCCTGGATCGACAACTCTGGTCGCAACCTCTGAGTCGACGGGAATCTCTCCCGTGACTCTAACATCGGCAAATACTCCTGCAGTCACACAATCACTTTTGTCAGTTATCATGGCATTCACTGTTTATCACAAAATGCTACTTGCTACCTAAATGCATCTGGTTATCTATCCTAGTGACACTCACTATTCATCACAAAGTGTTGCTATCTACCCTAGTAGTGCTCCCTGTTCATCACAAAGTACTACGTGTGTGACATTCCCTGTTCATCACAAAGTGTTACTCACATTCGCACTCCCTGTTCATCACAAAGTGCTGCCTATCCTGGTGCTCCCTGTTCATCACAAAGTGCCTTGATCTATCCTAATCTTCCTAGAGGACCTGCTTGAGTGTATCCTCTCAGCAGCTTATCCAATCGACAGCGTATGTTCATCACAGAACCGCCGATTTGACCTAGAAGACTAAAACCATGCATTTAAACACACAAACGCACTTTTAACACACAAACGTGCCTATGCCATGCACAAACGCGACCAGGGAACACAGACGTCCCTACATGACATAAACGCTCCTACAAAGCACAAACGCTTCTACATTTCACAAATGCGGTTCTAGGCACAGACGCGCCTGGACCCGACACAGACGCGCCTGCCCGACACAAACGCGCCTGGCACTGACACAGACGCGGTTGCGCGTTTTTGCATATTTAAACTATCCTATTCCTAGCGCATTTATTGCTACTAAACATGCATTTATGACAAAACTCGAAATGCGTGAAAGTACGAGGAGGTTTTCGGGTACTTACCGGCTCTCCTGCATCGGCTGGTTGCTGGAATCGGCGAACACGGTCGAATCTATGAATGGATGCCATCACTGCTGACTGCTGCTGCTCTTTTCTCGCTCTGCACTATGATCTTCTAAGGGTGTGGATGACAATGAGGATGTCTTTTGCCCGTGGCCTATCTTATAGCCTACCCTAGCCCTCGTCTTCATTTCCCGGGTCAGTATTCTTCATCCCGTGACTTTGTCACTTTATTCGCTCAACCCATTCTATCCCATCTTTCTTATCGAGAGATTGTCTGCAATCTTTTCAGACATTTTCATCCAATCTCTCGAGGGGGCATATAATTCCCATACTGGGGCAACTTTGTATCAGTTCATCTTATCTTCTTTGAAACAACGCGACAAGCCGCATTGTCTCAAAGAGGGGCAAAATGTAGACACTCAAAATTGTCATGTCTAATTAAATAAATATTTTATTTATTTAATTATCTAAGCCTAATTCTTCTATTAATTAAATAAATCTTTATTTATTTAATTAATTCATTTATCCTCTTCTAGCCTTATTTCACATTTAAATAAATACATTTATTTATTTAAATTATCCCTTTTCTAAATTAAATAAATATTTTATTTATTTAATTGTCCTACTTCTTCTATTAATTAAATAAATCTTTATTTATTTAATTAATTCATTATCTTTTTCTACACATGACACATGTCATTCATCTCTTATTTCCTACACTACCTACCCCTTTCATTATTTTGGTGTTTCTTATACCTACCCCCTAATCCTAGCCGACCTCTCTTTTTACACCTCTCAATCTTAACCCTCCATTTCATATTGTGTCTTCTATTTAAGGAGATGCTTTCTTCATTGTCAAACCTTAATAACACATGCTAATGATCTTTCATGCAACTTGCTACACTATGATCCTACTTGCAACCACATTCTGTTCTTTGTTGAGCTCTTGTGCATATAAAAATCTGAGAGCAAATATATCAAGCAAGATCAATGGAGATAGGAAAAATGGAGATCAAAACCCTATTGGACATGTGATGGTATAATCTTTGTGATTTTGAGTTATTTTGCATTGTCTTAGGTTATCTTCATATGTTATGGTGGATCTTTGTTCATTGTTAAGCTAGGGTTTAGTGGTTGAATCCATTTTAGTCTTTCAATATTGTTGTTATTTGTTATCCATTTTCACCATAAACAGTTCCAACCCTGATTTTTTCCTAAGGCGGATAGTATTGTAAAGAATATTGTAAGGTGTTTCTTAGTTAGGTGCAGGTTTCTAAAAGTTAATCTTAGTTGTGAAGTTTTTGTGTCTTGAAATGTGCTTAACAACTTTATCTTATCAAATGTTTGTCTCCAGCTGAGAATTTATATTTCTTTGAATGAAATAATAAAGTATTATGGTCATTCTTTAAGCACATTTTCTGCTCTGAGTTGTGTTTTATGATTGCCTTCTATTCAAGAAATGGAGTAAATGCTTTCATGGATGCAACAAGATTCTATATTTTTTCAGGTGGATCATTAAGTATGAATGTTTGAATATTGTTTTAGTAGTCTTGTTATTACAAGTTAATAACATTCAAAATACTTTCAAGACATGCTTGTATGTAACAATATAGGTGAAACTTTATGTGACTCTGCTACCCTCTCTTTGGCATTGGTCATTTTTTTACAAGTTCTGGTTCAGTTGCTTCCATATATTATCGAAATCATTTCATTTCTATTTTTCCTTTATGTTGTAGGAGTAGGATTAGTTTAGTCTTTGTTCTCAGTATTTCTTATGGATAAAAATGGTAATATGCTCAAGTAATGTTGAAATGTCAAGTGCCCATTATCATGCATCTAAGAACTATCCACCTTGTTAAGATAGGTATGCTGGTTAGTTTGTACAAGTTTATTATTTTCAAGCCTGCAATAGCAACACCCTCCTGAGTGTAGTGGATCTTGAAGAGTAGAAGGCTTGTATATCCTTGTTCAATTACCTTTTCTTGTCTTTAGTCTTTTGATAGTGTTAATGCCATGTACTAGATTTCCAATCCCATAGTCTGGTGTTATTTATCTCCTTAGGACTGAAGGTAGCAAGAAAATTTGCTAACACATAGGAGAGAAGACCACCTCAAGTAGGGATCCATAAGACTAGGCCAAAGGAATTGAATAAACCCCTGCCAAAGAACAAGCTAGGAAAGAGCAAAGGGTCCACACCAAAGCCACAGGCCCCAAACAGGAAAAAAAACTTCTCCACCTCCAAAGAAATGATAGGAACCAACTGAGGGAGAAACCAAACCCAAATTAGCCCAACACTAGAGCAGCCACTGACCACCAACAATGCCATAGAATAGGAGAAACCATCTCTTTCCACAAAATATGTCTCCACCAAAATAGGATACAAATCCAACAAGACAGTTGTAGAAAACGAGGATGGAAGCTACAAAATCACCCCATAATCCAATCCACCTCTATAGGAAGGGACACCAACTCCATAGGAGTTGCAGATGTAAAAAATAGGGGAAGGATGTCAAAACCCCACACAAGGAACAAGCTTGTCAGAGAACCCAGGGCTACAAACCTAACAAGAGACCAAACAACACCTCTGAGATGGGAAGCAACAACCACAGGGGAGTAGAACATAGCCTTAATAGAGACCTAGGAAAGACTCAGCCAAGGAAGTAGGGTAACCCTCTCCATCATAAAAAAGAGACTGAAAACATGATCTCCATCATCTAGTGACAAACTCGCCTCCGTCTACTGGCACATAGTCAGAGGTGAACCACATGCCAAATCCCAAAGAAGCCTCTACACAGCTATCTGCACAACCCCACACACCAACCATGATATCATTAGCCACAAAAGAACAAAAAGAGGGCACCTACAACCATGGAACAAGAAATGGGTCACAAGGGAGAGCAACACAACAAGATGCCACCACCCCACATAATCCCGTGTACTCAAAACACCAAGTGGAGCCTGAAATGACCCATCCCACTAGCCAAGACAAGGGGATGGGATCACTGAATAGCCCCCTCCAACCATCCAAATCTAGGTCATCTTTGCCTCCAATAGCATCTTCACCTATAGAAACCCTAACACCACTCCCTCCTCTCCCTCCGTGCTCCATCCCCTATCTATATAATGTCCCCATTTGTTATTTCATTAATAATAACAATTTTTCCCATTGACCAAGGTTGACACCATTTTCATATACCTAAATATCTTAGTCAAATTCTAATGCCCAAATCCCAATAATAGTACTCACGCTAAATATAAATATTACTTACACCTATCATAACAATATATTATAACATGTCTATAATGGTGGGAAAATTAGGGTTAGGGTTAAATTATGATAACAAAACTACTAACAAACCTAGTTAAGTATTACATTAAGGAGGAGTAGAATCTAATAGATCTAGCCTTGATAGACCTAGATTCCAATCTAATTCCAGGCCTCCTTGATGAGGCCCTTTCCTCCTTAAATTGAATTGATTTGAATTTGTCCAAGATTAGGGCAAGATAGGTGATTATTGAAGCAATCTAGTAGAAATGGTGAGTTACAGATGTTGTACACAGCCACCAACCTAGATCTGAGTTGAAGATGTTTTAGATATGTTATCAAAAGTTTGGCTGGAATTTTTGAGACTATGATGCTCGAATTCGACCTGGTCCTCTGAATTTCTTGTCATCGAAAGTTGAACCTATTTGTCTCTGTGAATCCTATTGGTCCTCCCAAACGCAACGTTGTACCTATTTCCTGCACACAAAAAGAAGGGGTAAATTCTTGGAAATAGGAGTTTTCCTTAGGTCAAACCCTGATTATGGAATTAACCGTGAAATTGAATTGAAACTGTAAATGAAGTACTATAGTAAAATACTTTCCTTTTGAGGGAAAGGATGAGAATGAATGAAACACTAATGATATACCTTTAATGAAGTTTTGTTTGTCTCCACCAAGGAATTAGGGTTTCATATAGATTGTATTCATAAAACATAGAACATGAATGTCACCTCCAATGCTTGAATCTTGACTTCACTTATGCTTGATTGCTTGATAGAAGACTGATTGCTTTCTCACTTGTATGTTTGAGCTTAATTTTGCTCTCTTGAGTTGTTTAGGAATTCCAAATAGGATTAAAATGAGAGGGGTAGACCTCCTTTAATACTTGATGGTCAGAAAACAAATTGAATTTCTAACATAGTCCAACATGTGATCTAGGCCCTACCCAAATTAGGTGACCATTATGAAGCCCCAAAATGGGCCCTTTTTTAGAGGACCATGGCACTGGCACAATGGTGTTGGAGCCATGGTCCTAGAAATCAAGGCTCCAGAATTAAGGGGAGATAGTGTAGAAAGTGAAAATTTGTGTTTGATAGTTGGTGTGAGTAGAATCGGTGCTTCAATCAAGCCTTGGAAGTCTAAATGCCAAAATGAGGCCTAGTGAGGACAAAATTGTAGGTGAGTACAATTTAGGATGCACTACAATGTCATAACTTTATCCTCCCGACTTGGGTGTTCCAATTTTGATTATTCCAACCATTTATTTAGATATGTGATCTAGTCATAATAATATGTAGTAGGTTGGTGAATTTCCTTCATCAACATGTTTAAATCCTTCTAACAAATCCCATGAATTATAGGTGCTCTTACATTTTTAAGTTTGGAGATTACTTGGAAAGGCCATAGATTTTAACTTGGAAAGATAATTGAGCCCCAATTTATAAATCTTGAAGCATGGTTCTTCTCATCATAACTCATTGTAGCAAATTAAATCATGTTTTGATTATACTTTTAGCAAAAAATTACCTCTATAGCCTAAAATTACATTTTTATTGGTGTTCTCAATATTATGATGCAAGGTTGAGACACCTTTTGTCACATTCTCATCCTTATGTAACTTATAATTTTAAAGCTATAATAACACTATCAACTATATTCTATGGGTTGAGAGACCCATAGACTTTTATACTACCTCAACTTCTATATGTTGCTTAGCTTTGTCAAAGCATCTACAATATTCTCCCAACTATGAATGTTAATTTTATGCTAGGATTAAATATATCTTCATCATTAATAATATATATCTATTTAATGAAAAAATCACAAATCAAATATTTAATTCTATGAAGTTGTTATTAGTATAACTATCATAAACTAAACTAGATATTTTATAGGAATACATTTTCATTGTTTTATTATACATCTAGAAAGAACAAAAGACTAATCAAATCCATATGTTACAATTTAGCACAAGATATGCACTTCATCAAGTTCTTACCAATTGTATGTTGATTTTGATTGATTTAGAGAGAGATAAGGTTTAGAGAGCACTTTTCAACTGATGCCAAATTCTGAATTCGAACCATCCAGATCTAGGTCATCTTCACTTCCAATAGCATCTTCGCCTATAGAAACCCTAACACCACTCCCTCCTCTCCCTCCGTGCTCCATCCCCTATCTATATAATTTCCCCATTTGTTATTTCATTAATAATAACAATTTTTCCCATTGACCAAGGTTGACTCCATTTTCATATATATATATATATATATATATATATATTAGCCTATCTTTATTCCTTAATGCGCTAAGGAGAAAAAGCATTTATTTTATCAATTTATCTATTCTATATGTTTGTGGAGGTTGAAAGATTAATGTAATGCTAGCATAACATACCTTCAAATATACTATCCAAGTTCCATCTCAACCACTCAATAAATAGATAAAAATGTATATGAAATCACTCAAGGGAAATAAAAATCCATGAGATATTACCATCCAAAAGTGGTCCCTAAATATCTTAATCAAATTCTAATGCCCAACTCCCAATAATAGTACTCACGCTAAATATAAATATTGCTTACACCTATCATAAGAATATATTATTGCATATCTATAATGGTGGGAAAATTAGGGTTAGGGATAAATTATGATAATAAAACTACTAACAAACCTAATTATGTATTACATTAAGGAGGAGTAGAATCTAATAGATCTAGCCTTGATAGGCCTAGATTCCAATTTGATTCCAGGCCTCTTTGATGACACTCTTTCCTCCTTAAATTGAATTGATTTGAATTTGTTAAAGATTGGGGCAAGATAGGTGATTATTGAAGCAATCTAGTAGAAACAATGAGCTACAGATGTTGTACGTAGCCACCAACCTAGATTTGAGTTGAAGATGTTTTAGATATGTTATCAAAAGTTTGGCTGGAATTTTCGAGCCTATGATACTCGAATTCGGCCTGGTCCTCTGAATTTCTCATCATTGAAAGTTGAACCTGTTTGTCTCTGTGAATCCTATTGGTTCTCCCAAACACAACATTGTACTTGTTTCCTACACACAAAAGGAAGGGGTAAATTCTTGGAAATAGGGGTTTGCCTTAGGTCAATCCTCAATCATAGAATTTACCATGAAATTGAATTGAAAGTGTAAATGAATTACTACAGTAAATTACTTTCCTTTTGAGGGAAAGGATGAGAATGAATGAAACACTAATGATATACCTTTAATGAAGTTTTGTTTGTCTCCACCAAGGAATTAGGGTTTCTTATAGATTGTATTCATAAAACATACAACATGAATGTCATCTCCAATGCTTGAATCTTGACTTCACTTATGCTTGAATGCTTGATAGAAGACTGATTGCTTTCTCACTTGTATGTTTGAGCTTAATTTTGCTCTCTTGAGTTGTTTAGGAATTCCAATTAGGATTAAAATGAGAGGGGTAGACCTCCTTTAATACTTGATGGTCAGAAAACAAATTAAATTTCTAACATGATCCAACATGTGATCTAGGCCCCGCCCAAATTAGGTGACCATTATGAAGCCCCAAAATGGACCCTTTTTTAGAGGACCATGGCACTGGCACAATGGTGTTGGCACCATGGTGTTGGAGCCATGGTCCTAGAAATCAGGGCTCCAGGATTAAGGGGAGATAGTGTAGAAAGTGAAAAATTGTGTTTGATAGTTGGTGTGAGTAGAATCAATGCTTCAATCAGGCCTTGGAAGCCTAAATGCCAAAGTGAGGCCTAGTGAGGACAAAATTGTAGGTGAGTACAATTTAGGATGCACTACAATGTCATAACTTTATCCTCCCGACTTGGGTGTTCCAATTTTCATTATTCCAACCATTTATTTAGATATGTGATCTAGTCATAATAATATGTATTAGGTTGGTGAATGTCCTTGATCAACATGTTTAAATCCTTCTAACAAATCCCATGAATTATAGGTGCTCTTACATTTTAATGTTTGTAGATTACTTGTAAAGGCCATAGATTTTAATTTGGAAAGCTAATTGAGCCCCAATTTATAAATCTTGAAGCATGGTTCTTCTCATAATAACTCATTGTAGCAAATTAAATCATGTTTTGATTATACTTTTAGCAAAAAATGACCTCTATAGCCTAAAATTACATTTCTATTGATGTTCTCAATATTATGATGCAAGGTTGAGAAACCTTTTGTCACATTCTCCTACTTATCTAACTTATAATTTTAAAGCTATAATAACACTATCAACTATATTATATGGGTTGAGAGACCCATAGACTTTTATACTACCTCAACTTCTATATGTTGCTTAGCTTTGTCAAAGCATCTACAATATTCTCCCAACTATCAATGTTAAGTGTTAATTGAGATGCTCTTCTTCAAGTTAGTTGCTCAGCCAATGGGAGAAATCAATTCCAACAAAAAATAGGGGCCAAGTATTTCAATTTCTTCATTTTGATCAAATACCTCAATCCAAAACAATGATGCAACATGCTTATGTTAAAAACATACATCCTCATTCTTGCTCCTTAAAAGAGTAATCAATATGACTTTTGGAAATTCTTGAAAAATTCAACCATCGTTACATTGCATATTATAGATATTTAGTTGTTCTTCAAATTAGAAAATAATAATAATGTTATTTATTTAAATTATAAAGACCAATTATTCTAATAGCTACTTGCATATTATAATCTAATCCATATAACATTTGCTGAACTTGTAAGTTGTATCATGAACATCTATGACCCTAACATCTATTGCATGGATCTGTTAAACGGAATGCTTATTCTACCTGCAAGTTTCATTTCTCTAATAGGAGTTAAAAGTCCTATATCCACGTAAGCTACACGAGCAAGAAGGAAATGAGTCATCCTAGCTTGCACGATGTGGATTTTTATTCTTCTGTGCAAATAAAAATCCTTGTGAGTATGGCAGCATTTGTAGAAGTGTTCAGTTGTTGCTTGGACCCTGTTTTCCTTGAACGGTGGCTATTTACGTAGTCCTCCGGAATGAAAACATCAGCAGCAAGGTCCTTGAGTACACTAAGTAAGGTGCCTTGCATTTAAAATCTGTAATACATGCAACAGAAGAGAAGATTTACGGACTAAAATGAAGCATCGAGTTAGCACAAGTCCTAAGAGACCAATAATACTGAAAAAAAAAAAAGAAAGAAACAAGGGCAACAAGCCAACAACTTTTATTTTAGTTATTCTCTATAAATTTCATGAATGTTAATGAAGCAATTTAGGTCATTTCTTTCCTAAAAAATAAACTTAGCCTTACTTCCTTTAGTATTGAAGCTTCGGCCTACCACTTATTTCTTTGATTTCTCAGTGCCTTAAGTTAACCTTTTCATTATATTAGTTAGGATTTTCAACCCCATAACAATATTCCTTTATGAAGAAGAAGTTAAATTCAATAAATTTGTTTATACTATCCTTAATAGTGCTCACATTTTTTCTATCCTATCTTGTTATTTTTCTAATATCTTGCTAAGTTTCCACTACCTCATAAAGATGATTCATATTTTAAACTACTTGATTCATTATATTTGTAACATACTAGAAATTTAAAAGAGATATCAATTCAAATAATCTAACTATTGCAATTATAGTTATTAACATAACATAGTAAGTAGACAGGAACAAGAATAACGATAACTGAAAGATTGATTACATTGAACTAAAATTAAGTATACATGTAAGATTAAGAAATAAATAATTTTGCATGAAATTAAAGAGAGATAGGGTTTAGAGAGCACTTTTCAACTGATGCTAAATTCTGAACTTCAAACTCTATCATGATACTGGTGAGGAGGGAAAGTATCATTAGGTTGCTTTTCTGCCCAACCACGGACTATCTAGTCCCCCGTGCCATATCCATCTGGATTGGCCTGGCCCTTCACAGGGAGGTAAAGGAAAAAAGAGAACTCAATGCCATCTAAGAATTGGTGTTAGGACCTACACTCTTAGTCGGTCATACACTAAGGTTAACTCCCTACTAGTATGACACTCTGACTAGGGGTGTATCTGGTGCTAAAGATTAAACGAGTGCATGCATTATGCAACACCACCTTGGCCAAGGTTTTACACTGTAAGCACAAATTAATGTGTTGTCAATGATCTCACCCTTCTCGGCAATAAGTCTAGGTTTTAGGAGTTCAACTGAACTCAAAAGGGGAACTAAGGCCCAACTTTTTGTGTTAGCGTTCAATGGATACAGTTTTAGTATTCTAAGTGTTATCATTAATTTCTTCCTCATTCTAACTGCAATGTCTTAAAATATATCAACTGAATCCCTGGCTTGGGAAGTTAGGGGGCATAAGAGCTGCCAATTGTACGTACAATTCCTAAGTATGGAATATAGTTTGTTGGACATGTCTCTGTTGTCTGGGCCTCTTGAGAATGAACTCCCAATAGTGATGCTAATTGAATCATGTACAATAGTTCTCTTCTACCCTTTGCCTTCCTAGGCTAGGGTATAGGTTAGTTTTATAACCAAGAGGGTAATCTCAATTAGATAGTGTATTTGACATTGTTGATTGATTTGTTCAAGTTTGAGCAAAACTAAGGAAGCTTGATTAAGGTGTCTGTAGTCTTCTAAACATGAGACTATGCAAGTTTCTGATTCTAAACTGGGGAACATTACTGATATAATTATTTTTAGTTTATTACATAGCTTAAGAATTCAAATCTATAGATTATACATATACCACTATGTAGTATTATATCTCCATGCTTACATACACACACACCCATGTATATGGAAGTACTTATATAGGTTGTATATGTATGTAAGTATATATAATACTACATATACCCTTATTCACTTAGTTTGTAAGAAAACAATGATACAAGTTAATCATCCCCTTTCTTTCCATAACTGAAATAGAATAGAATGTTCCTCCAAGAGGTTGATGCATTAGCTCAACACTAATATAATGATGAGCCAGTAGTTCCATTAAAGAACTCAGATATCTATAGTTTGTCCAAAATCTTTTATGAAGGAAGAAGTTTTTGTTGTTCAAAGAAGCTAATAGCATAGTTACAGATAAGAAAATGTCTATATTTCCTTAGAATTGCAAACTATTCAAACCCTTGTCTAATATTAGAAGTATAGGTTCTTTTATAATTTCACATTTTACATCAGACTTGTAGAAACCATCGTGTAGATTCTTATACACACATATTTATACATACTTAATGTATATATAAACATATATGCATAAAAACTTAGTACATATTCTAGTTTGAAGAGGAACAAAATAAATAAATGCAGTCCCAGCTACGTAAGCCCTTCTTTATGAATTAAGAGCAGAATGGAAGAGAAATCAATTCCTAATTTACAATATAACAACCAGTAATTCTAGTTAACTATAGAATAAGGCAGCTGTGGGGTGTATATTTCCTTTCCCATTTCAAACTGCCCAACCCTTCCCTAATTCAATAGTAATAATTATGATTTCTTACAAATGCTGAAGATGCATTACGTATTTATTTTGATAGAATAAGGGTTAACCCTTACCCATTTTCAAACTCTTTCAACATTCAACTACAGAATGCAACTTACCCAAAAAAATTCAAGACATTATACGAAAACATTTCTGCATTTTGTGACTTCCTCAATCTTTTTTTAAAAAAAACTAGAATGATAAAAGAAGAATAATAGTCAATTTTGTAGGGATACATGACCTAAGAAAGTAGAATCCATCAACTAATGCACTCAAATTCCCTTTCCAAACAAAACCCTCGATATTTTGAAATGGTTGAGCTGAAATCTGGTAAAATTGCAAAGCAAAATCATTATTCTTAGTCGTCTAAGAAGAAGAAGAGAATGGAGTGTCATCCAAGATGAAGAATGGAGAACGAATGAATCCTTTTCTTTCCTTTTTCCTTATGTATTTGCCAAAATGTTTTTACTCATTACCACGCCCTAATACCAGGTGGAATTCTCAAAGTGCCCAAGGAGTCACGTTAATCTTGTGATCCATTCTCATGCCTTCAGCATTTCTCCCTTCCAGTAGAAGCTTTCCGTGAAAATATCTTTCCATTCCTCTTCTAAGAATTGAATGCATAATAATATATATTTTATGCTTTTCCCTTCTTTTTCTTTTTTTTCAATTGATATCAATATATATATATATATATTAGGAAGTATTGATAATGCGTTAAACCCATTTTTTATTTTTTTTACTTGCTTACTCTATTCTTTTTCAAATCTCCTAATATCTGATATAATATTATAACATGCTCATAGAATGGGTAAATATGTCATGGCTTGGTGATGAATAAAATTAAAATATTTTACTTAAAACTTATTTCCTTTCAATATTAAGAAAATAATCCAAGTCAAGCAATACAATAAACATTGCCATACAATTTATAATTTAATTTAAATATATATGCGACCCATACTCCCTACGAATACTTGACTATGGTAGTACGTATACAACCTTGTATACATACTCTCGTACCCAGGTATTCATATAGGATATATATATATATATATAACATATATATACATATACATTTATATATATTTATATAATAAAAGTAACATTAGCCCCAGCCAACTTGATTAATAATTAATGAAATATTTAATTAATATTAATAATTAATAATTATCTTGAGAAACGACAAACCCTAGGGTTATAAACCCTAAATTCTCTATAATGACCTACAAGGTTACCTAGCGCACTGGCTAACAAGGTCTAACAAGATCAACATAGCTTACCTGGCTAGGTTAGGGTTTTCAAACAACATTGAGTTCTTCTTTCGTTCACCTCTCGTCCTGATGATAATTTCTCTCCTTTCGTGGAGGATGATGGACTCCTACACACACTTGGCCCATAGAAATTGGTTAGATCCAAATCTTGCCTAGTTCTAACAATTAATAATTCATGACAAAAGTGAAACATGATATCATATTGTTAACTACAATTTCATCAATTTAATCAATCAAAGTACATCAAATCATCATAGAAAGCATAATTATCATCATTCACAAATGAATAATCATCTAAATAAATCCATCATTTAAAGCATAAAACTAGGCACATTATACATCATACGAGTATATAAAAAATGCACTAGGGTTAACATGTATCAAGGCATAAATACTGCACAAAATCAACTAGGGCACAAGTGGGATGTAACAATATTACACATCTCCAAAAGGTATTTAGTATTGGTATAGGGAGCAACAATAGTCTTGAAAAGGATATGACAAGGGTCATCAATTCACAAGAAATTTTTACCAATAACACACTATGGGAAGGTTTTTCCCTTCCTCCTTATCTCACAAAATCTTCCCTTTCATTGTCACTCTGCCTAACTCAAATTGATTTCTTTTCCTTCTAGTTTTACTACCTTTGCCACAACCATTTACTTCCATGGATTCCATAAACCTAAAATCGTCACCCTTTAAGAATTTATCAAAGTCAAATTCATAATCACCCATCTTATCAATAGCCATTCAAGTATCATCTAAAGACTAGGGAAAACTAGGCCCTCTAATACACTTCTTAGATTTAGGATTCTTTTTTACACTCAAGTTTTTAAGTTTCACAAAATTCACAATTAATAAAGTTAATATATGCTACAAAGAAACTATATTTATCATCATTTTACATTCTAAAATTATTATTTTTTGTATAGGATGATAAATAAAATGAGAATCAAAAAGTCCTTTTGTACTGATAGTGAAGTAGAAATATAAAATGATAATAGTATAAGGGTTAGAACCTACACTTCAGGGTAGAATAAATTATGACAAAGAGTTATATGTTGTTACACAATGCCTTAACAAAACTCCTCATGTGACAATGGATTTTTTTTAGGTCCTCTCCAAGGTTTAGAAAAATAAAAAATAGCTTCATCAACAATTCTTTCTATATTTGTATGTATTTGTGTGAAAAAGGAAGAGCCTAGTAACTTCTACATGTATTTCTTCAATAACAATAAAATCTATTAGGCTTTCATCTTGACTCTCTATTCTCCCATCCATTCACAAATTCCATGGTGAGCATGTATTAGTATGACTATTAAGTATTTTAATAAATAGAGAAAAGTCATCATTATATCAAATATTTCACTAAATTATATTTTATTTTATATGATCATAAATTATAGGCTCAATTCTATGTTTATCACCACCCATAGCTATCATCTTAGCCCACCATATCTTCTAAAAATATTTTGTTGGAAACATGAGTTGTTGTGTTGTGTTGTCATTGATGGTAGCCTGTCTTGTGTTGTCATTGATGTCAACCTATCTTGTGTTGTCATTGATGTCACTATTTATTATAAATGGTCTAGAAATGTATCTTTTGATGTTGTTGTGTGGTCTTGTAGTGATATTGAGTAAGGTTGAGGTAGTTTTCAAAAGTTTGGTGTAATGAAAGTTTCAATAAGCAATACATACTATTTATGTGGGAAAGAGTCTTTAATATCCAAATATAAGAATACTTTGCCTTCCTCTAGTATGTAAAGCCTATGGAGTGTGGTTTTGGATATAGTGTTTACAATTTGTGTATATTGTACTATAAAGTTTACAAGTCCCTTGTTGCTCAGATGGTGGACTTAGTTGTTGTTATTTATTACTCTAGTCTATTTGAGTTGGTTTGGAGAATACTTGGTAGTTCTCTGAATTGAGATTGCAGGTGTTGCATCTTAAAAGTGATGATGATTTCAAAAAAATTGTAGTTATGACCTTTTTCAAAAGTTAGATATTTTGGGTATTACAAGGGTATCAGAGCTAGGTTCCCACACTGGGAAATTTGGATTGACAATCTGTTAAGACTAATTAGAACTCAATTTGTATGATTTATGGATGGCACAAGGATCAAGGATAACACATCCACATACGAGCACTATAGAAGGAGTAGCATGATAGGAGGAATAACCAAAATTTCACTGACCTAAAGGTCCTCAACAAGATGTGCAGCCAAAGTTAGGCCCGTGAATACTTTAGGCTCCACAAAACTTGATTGGAGTCATACAAGATATATTTCCACCTAGAGGAAAAGTACCATGAGGACATTATCCTAAGGTCAAGGACAATAATCCCAAGAGACATGAGCACAGTAGGCGACCTCCCTAGGCCTAAGAGGTACGAGTGGATGAGATGGATGATGAGTGAGTGCACATTTTGATACCACTACATCATAGACCACTATAGTCAAAGGCAAAGGTTGTGTAGAGGGTACCATAGGATATATTAGATCATATTTGAGAGTTACTTAGGCCTAAGCCACCCATGTTCTCAAAATCCACTAGTGGAGTGGAGGTAGAGTCATGGTTTCTTTGTCTTGATCAATGCTTTAGGTTATTCCCTTATGAGAGTATTCTTAAGGCTAGGTTCATGGTGCACTTGTTGAGAGGACCAACTTCCACATGGTGGTGACAAGAGGAGAAAAAATACAATCTGTTATTGGATATATTATCATGGAGAACCTTCCAATAGAACTTCAAGGATTTGATATATTTCATAGTCCAAAAGAGCATTGATGAATTTCATGATTTACAAAAAAGAGAAAGCATAATATGAGAGTCGATTCCTAGAGCTCTTGTAGTATGCAAACTATATTTAGGATGAAAACTTTCTCGTCAATAGTTTTGTTAGGGATTTGAACCCTAATATCTAAGGACCAGTACGTATGGTATCTCCAAAAGCCCTTAAGGTTATAGTAGAGAAGGCCTACATTGTAGAGGAGGTTTGTGATAGGTCATAGGAGTCTTGTGAATGATTTTAAAACTGTATCTAGAGTCATCAAGATCATGGATCTTGTAGACCCCCTCTCCCATATAAGGGAGGTTTCAGACCTTCCATGGGGACTCAGACCATCATAGAAACATCAACAATATGCACAAAGGGTTAGAACAAAGTAGGATGCACAAGGTGGACAACCTAAGACATGGAACATAGAAGGTCCATGTAAAGATCAGAGGCCACAATGATAGTAGATGAGATTTCCTCAAGCTCAACAATCCTTTAGAGGTGGTTAGGGTAATTCTAGTAGACCTTGAATATCATAGACTAGCACAATTTCAATAGTACAAGTATAGGTGAGGGGACTGTGTTATGTATGTGGAGGTGCATGTGTTGGCATAACCAGTATGTTGATATGATGATAATGTATATTTTCATTGATGTCAAAAAGTGTAAGTTAACCGGTATGCAGATCGAAAGAAGTTGGCGAACCGGTATGAAGAAATGCAGTGAACCAGTGTCGAGGTTTCACTAAGTGTGACATTTAGTTGGTAGTCTCAGCTCTAGGGTTTCTAGTTTGGAAATCCAACTTGTGAGATGAAACCAATGATATTCTGTGATGAGTTAGCTAAGAGATGAGAATGAGATCAAGGTGCCACGTTAGCTTTGTGCACGTCAAGGATTTCCTTAAGGATCTTGCATGAGAAGATCGGTTGCATTAAAAGTCTACCTCAGGAATGAACATTCTTCTTGGCGGTATGAGAAGAAAGTGTGATGAGCTACTGATTCCCATGTGCGGTGAAGAATGAACAATGCAAATTGTCTTGTGATCTATTTGAAATTGTATATCTCTATGCAAAGTGTTTGGATGGTTAGGATTGGACAGCTTGTATTGTAAACCTAAGATGCTTAGGGTTTAGGGTTTATGCTACCGACCTAATTGTTGTTTATAAGGTTGATGATGTTTGTTATTTTAAGTGGTTGGAAAATGTTGTGTGTGTATCTAAGTGAGGAGATACTTGCCGGAACAGTAAGAGAAAACTATAGAGTGTGATTGCAAAAGTAGAGGAACTGAAAAGGATCTGCCTTGGCATGTAGTGTTGTTATTAGATCAAAGTTTTTACCTGTTGTCTTCTAACTATTTCAATAGTTGGAAAATCCCTTTACCTGGTAGCTTTAACAGGCTTACTATAAATCCTCTAACTAGGTGACTCAAGTTTATTGAGTTCTTTAAATCCTCTAGCGGGGTAACCTTTAACAGGGTATATAGCCATCCCTTAACTAGGTGATCTTTAACAGGATTGGTTCCTAGCAGAACCTTATTGTAAAGTCTCTAATCGGACTAGGCTCCTAATAGAGCGATCTTCAAAAGAGTTCAAAAACAAGCTTGTGGGTATTCATCCCCACCGTGGTTTTTCCCATTTGGGTTTCCACGTGAAAAATCTGTGTGTCATGTGTTGTGCATTTTTCATGTGATTCTTTGTTTGAGTAATTATGCATGCAAAGCTAATGGTTATGATATTGGTGACACACCACATGCATATGTTTATGGGTGAAGTTATTATCAAGTATTGAATGTATTTGAAGTGTTACTATGTTAAACATGTATTTCCATGGTTAAACTAGAGAGGTTTAGAAAGTATAAAGGAGGAAATAGAATAAATTGTCTTTTTGCAATGGATGAAGGTGTTACTAATGAAGAATCTGAGGATGAAGAAAATGAAGACATAGTATTTGTAGCTGTAAAGGAAGAAGTGTCTGACAAGAAAGCACTTGTCTCTCGCATTGACAATTCTAATGAGTGGATAATTGATAGTGGTTGTTCTCACCACATGACTGGTGATAGGAGAAAGTTTCTGTCTCTAGAAGAATATGATGGAGCTGTTGTCAGATTTGGCAATGATGCACCATGTTTGGTGAAAGGTAAAGGATCCATCTCACTGAATGGTAAGAGCAGTGCAGATGATGTCTACTAGGTAGAAGGTATTAATCATAACCTGTTGAGTGTTGCTTAGTTGAATGATAAAGGACTCATTCTGGAGTTCAAAGGTGGAGTCTGTAGTATAATTGGAAAGAGTAGTGAACTTATTGCCACCAATAAGAAGACCAGAGGTAACTTATTTCAGTTGAATGCCAAGATAAGTCGATGTCTAATGGCTAATTTTGATGACAGTTTGACATGGCATAAGAGACTTTGTCATATGAACTTTGATAATATTGTAAAGGCTAGTAAGATCAAGGCAGTAAGAGGATTGCCTTTTCTGAACAAACCAAAGAATTCCTTGTGCAGAGAATGTCAACTTGGAAAGATGTCTTCCTCAACTTTCAAAGGTAAGTCTTTCTCAAAAGAAAACTTACTTGACCTTGTGCATACTGATTTGTGTGGTCCTATGAAAACTATAAGTATTCAAGGAGATAGGTATTTCATGATTCTTACTGATGACTGCTCAAGAATGATGTGGGTCATATTCTTGAAAGACAAGTCTAAGGAATTTGGAAAGTTAAAAGCCTTTAGAGCATTAGTAGAGAAGGAAAGTGGTCAAAAGATAAAATTCCTAAAAACCGATCAAAGAGGTGAATTCACTTCTAATGAATTCAACAAGTATTGTGAAGAAAGCGGTATCAAAAGGTAGTTGTCTACCCCAAGGACACCACAACAGAATGGCATAGCAGAAAGAAATAATAGGACAATGTTGAAGCGGCTAGAACAATGTTGATCCAAGGAAAGGTTTCTCACACTTTTTGGAGAGAAGTGGTGAGCACTGCAATCTATACTATGAACCGGGTACTTGTAAAGAAAGGTAGAGTTAAAACCCCTTATGAGTATTGGACCGGGAAAACTCCCACTATGAGTTACTTTAAAGTGTTTGGTAGTAAGTGCTATATCAAGAGAGGTGAGTATTTAAGAAAATTTGATGCTAAAAGTGATGAAGGAATATTTCTAGGATATTCCACTAAGAGAAAAGTTCTCAAGTGCTACAACAGTAGAACACAAAAAATTGTTGAGAGTATCAATGTTAAGGTTGATGAATCCCCTGAGGAAACCCGCAGAGAAGAAGTGGAAGATGAACCAGGTATAGCCTTCTAGGAACTGGTTAGGAAAGAAACAAGTAAAGATCTCATTGTTTATGTACTGGTAGAAGCTGCAGTAGGAGAAGAAGAAGAGGTAAGTGAAGGAGAAGAAGAAAAGCTAGCAGATCAAGCTAGAGTCATTCTAAGATATGTGAAACTACATCATGATCCGAATCAAATCATAGGAGATAAAGATGCAGGGATACTCACAAGAAGAAAAGTGAAAGAAAACTCTTGCATGATTTCTGAATTAGAGCCCAAGACTTCCAGAGAAGCACTTACAGATGAAAACTGGATTAAAGCAATGGAAGAGGAGCTAGACCAAATATAAAAGAATGCAACATGGTCTCTGGTACCCAAACTAGAACACAAAAATGTCATAGGTACCAAATGGGTCTATAGGAATAAGCTAAATGAAGAAGGAACAGTTGAAAGGAACAAGACAAGACTTGTATGCAAAGGATATGCTTAGGAGGAGGGAGAAGACTATGGAGAAACCTTTACTCATATGGCTAGACTAGAAGGTGTATGAATGCTACTTGCATTTGCAGCATTTAAGGGATTTAAGGTTTATCAGATGGATGTGAAGTCTGCATTTTTTAATGGAATCCTAGAAGAGGAAGGGTATATTGAGCAACCGAAAGGGTTTTCCTTATCAGAAGATAGTAACATAGTGTGTAGATTACACAAAGCCCTATATGGATTGAAACAAGCACCTAGTGCATGTTATGAAAGGTTACACTCTCATCTTGTGAAGATTGGATTTCAAAGAACAAGTAAGGATAACAACATCTATCTAAAATCTGAAGGTGATTAGATTCTGATCTATGAAGTATTTGTAGATGACATAATTTTGGAGATCATAAAATGAGTCATGCTTTTGTAGATGAAATGAAGAAAGAGTTTGAGATGTCTCTGATTGGAGAGATAAAGTTCTTCATTGGTTCACAAATTTAGCAAATGAAAGAGGGTATCTTTATTACCCAGTCCAAGTATATCAAAGAGGTATTGAAAACCTTCGGCATGGAGGAGACAAAATCAGTTAGTACACCGATGGTGACCGGCTATAAACTGACTAAGGAAGATGATTCAGCGCTGGTAAATGAAAAGGAGCACCGGTCAATGATCGATAAGTTGCACTATGTGGTGCACAATAGACTAGATGTTGCTCATGCAGTGGGCATAGTAGCTCAATTTCAAAAAAGTCCAAGAGGTAATCAATAGGAACACTAGAGGTTCTTTCAGCTGGTTTAAAGAGACTATGATTGACAGTAACAACTTCACCATTATGGGGAAATTTCAAACACTTATGTATAGGAGAAGCAATAGCCTTCATGGAAGATAGCCAAGGATAGCCAAGCTTCACACGAAATTGTTCGGAAGAAGGAATAATAGCAAAGTTCACATCAAGAGATTTATTATGGACCTCAATAGGCAATGTAATAGAACCAATTGCAGGAGAAGAAAATGCATCAAATAGTTTCACAATCACATCTGTTTTGTCATAGATCACTTGATTCAATTGCAAAGTAAAAAGAAATTCTTCAGTAATAACATTAATCATGCACGAAGGATCAATAAGCACTCCACGGCAAGGTGTATTTTTTACTTTTGCAACTATGTATAAAGGATCATCAGGTGCTCTAATGGTTTCACTAGAATCAAATGTGATGGAAGGTTCTTTAGGGATTTCTTGCTGCTCTACAAAGTTAATCACATTCGGAGTCATAGACACAAGACCATTAGATGAAAGAGAGGACTCATTAGCCTCAATTGCATTAGAGGTATGAGAGGTATGAGAAGGCAATGGATCAGTGAAAATATGAAGATTTTGGTTAGGAGGAGCTACAGATGTGTTGCCTTTATCATTCACTCCAGAAACAGAAATAGTATTATTATCAATCAAATCCTGAATTTTACCCTTTAAAGAAAAACATTTTTCAGTATCATGACCAGGCTGATGATGAAAATGACAAAAAGCTTTATGATCAAAATAAGGTGAAGTAATCTTTGCAGGATCAATTTGTCGTATAGGAGGAAGAGTAAGCACATTTTGTCCCAATAACTTATTCATAATATCATGCAATGATTCATTCAAAGGAGTATACTTTCTTTCTTTCCTGAAAAATTTAGAAATAGGAGGCACACCTGATGCTGCATTCACATTGTTGTTGATGATGTTTTCATTGAATTTGATGGAATATCTGTTCGGTTTAATCTTCCCAAATGGTTGTTGACTGCTATCACCCTTATCACTCGGAGCCATAGGATGTGATTGTTCCATTTGACTCACAGTCAGTTGATAATTGTGAAGAGTGGCACACAACTGTTGGAAAGAAGTAAACTCAGAAAACAGAAGTTTGTCTCGAATATCTTTTTGTAAATTAGAAATAAAGATTCTTTGAATATCATTATCAGGCACTGGAAAAGAAATTTGAGCATACAAATGCTTATATCTACCAATGAAATCAGTCACTTTTTCTTTAACACCTTGTTTACAATGCATTAAATCAATCAAAGTAACTTTAGGACTTATATTGTTTTGAAATTGTTGAATGAAAGCATTTGCAAGTTGTTCGAAAGAATTAATAGAATAAGAAGGCAACGAGCAATACCATTGTAAGGCTTTGTCTCTTAATGTTCTAGTGAACAGTTTCGCAAGCAACCTTGAGTCATAAGCAAAATCAGTACAAATTGTTTGAAAAGTCTTAACATGTGTTAGAGGATCTCCTTTACCATTATAAAGCTCCAAATGTGGAATTTCAACATGTTTAGGAGGGATAGCTCGAACAATATCAAGAGAAAGTGGGCTCGCAACGTCAAATGTGGGCACACTAAACTTAGATTGATTCATAGAGGCAATTTGTTGCTGTAAAGAAGAGACAGTTTGTGCAAGATTGTTAATGGTCGCTTCAGTCGAAGAGTTCATATTAGGTGTGTTAGATTGAGATGGAGGTGTGATGTTATTGAAAGAAGGTAAAGAGTAAGGTGGTGGGACCCTATGATAGTCAACCATAGGGGATGATTGGATAGGAGGAACACTACAAGGAGGAATGGAATGGTTAAATGAATTGCCCCCTTGCGTCATGTTCATTTGTGAAGATGTAATAGGAACATTCATTGAAGGAATGTATGAAGAAGTTGGATTGAATGAAGGAAGAGGATTAATTGAAGAAGAGGGAGGATTGCCCCCATGACTAGTGATCACAGGAGGAATGTCTTGTATAGAGGTAGCCATGATGTTTGATGTAAAGGTAGGTATACTAGCAATAGTAGTTGTCAAAGGAATAGAATGATTGACTTGTGTAGGAGGTTGTGTATAACCTAAAGATTCAGCACAACTCTTCATAGGCATCACATTCGAATTCACAATGTGTGAAATACCACGCAAAACATCAATTCCATTCTTATCACTTTGAAGCATGCATTTTAGACCCTCAATTAAAGGAAGAGCTTGACTATCGGGATACTCATGAGACATCCATTGGTGAAAATCGTCAAATTGGTTATCCAATTTGGAAAGTTGTTCAACGGAAACTTCATGGGGAGCTTCTTCATCATTAGGAGGATTAGAGGAATTACCCATATCCTCGTTAAAAAGACTACTCAAATTAGGTTCCATCTCCTCGGTAGTTAAACCTCGGAAGGACTTAATTCTACAGCTTCGTCTAACGGGAATAGTGTAAGTAGGACTTACTGTTGTAAAACTCATGCACTAGAGAGAGAGAAAAGATTTTGATCTTAGAGGTAGCAATTTTCAGTAAAACCAGCCAATCTTCCAGATTTAAGCTGTTAAATACAATCACAACAGTCTCCCGAAATTTCAGAAAAAATGTCCGGGACCGTGGCGCCCGGAGTGCAACACGGTCCTTGCAACATTTTTCGAAATTTGCAGGGATGAAAGGTATGATGATTTTAGAGCTAATCTGAAAAAATTGAGGGATTTTACGATCTGTAGATAGGCCAAATTAAAGTTGCAAATTCAAAATTGAACCCTATCAAGATTGTCGAAAAATGCAAAATTTGAATTTTTGAAAAAGAGAGGGAAACTGAAATTTTGAATTTTATGATTTTAGAGGGAATGTCAAAAGCAATGCAAATTTTGAAAATTAAAAATTGACTCAATTTCACGCAAAATTCAATTTTGAAAGCGGAAATCAAAGTTGTTGTAATTAAGCATTTAATTTCAAAAGTCATAAATTGCAAGAATTTGAATAAAGCACTGAAATTTCGAATGAATGTAGACACACTTTTCAGATTTATGATAATAAAAACGCAATTTTGACACAAAATTTTAATTTCGACAATTTTTGAATGATTAGGAGCCTTAGACCAAGCAATCGCAAGACCAACTTTGACTGTAATTTTGAAGGTGTTATAATTAATAAAATCAGCCAAAATTCTGGATTTTAGCAGAAAAACACAATAAGATGTCACTCTCGAAATTTTGGAAAAAATGTCGGGGACGATGGTGCTCGGAGTGCAACACGGTCCTCGCAACTTTTTTCCAAATTTTCAGGGATGAAGGATAATGTGATTTTATTGCAGAATCCAAAGTTACAGCTAATTTGGAGATGTTTTGATCAGTGAAATTGTCGGACAAAGGTTGAATCAAGAGGGTTTCAAAAATTAGGGTTTTGACTTTTAACCACTTAATTTTCAAAATTAAAGTACAGACATGAATTGATAATTTGTAATAGAAAAGCAGATCTGAAGCAAGCATTAACAATTAAACATTTCGCAAGTTCAATGTTCAAAAAGAAAATTTAGGGTTTTTATGCAATTACCTCTAAAATTTTGCAAAAGATCAAACATGGAAATGTAATCAACTTTTCAGATCTAAGAATGAAAAATCAGAAAGGATGTTCACGTCGGGTTCACCAAAATGTAAAGCGGAAAATCGCGGTCGAACCCTAGTTGTTCTCCCCTCTTCCAACTCCGAGGAGAGAGAAGGGAGGTTCACTAGGATTCGATGGGTTTTCACTTAGGGGGAAGACTTTACATTCAAAAGAGGGGTTGAAACTCATAAGATTCAATCCCACACAATGTAAGATTGGATGCTAAATGGATTTCAAGGGTTAGGAAAGTAAGGCTACCCTCTTTTGTAAAGAATGTGCATAGAAGAATTAAGCTAAGCATGCATAGAAAGTGACAAAGATTCACTTATAAACTGAGTTTAGGTTATAGGATGAAGCTGCAGACCTGGAATTAGCAGTAAAATGTCAATACGGCGCTGTCCTGCAAATTTGAGCAAAAGTTGTCGGGACGATGGCGCCCGGCGCCACGGTCCTCCGAAAAATCCGTCAAACGAAGGGGGATCGGTTCGTCTCTGCACAAGGATTCCAGATCTTCAATCTCAGCTGCGTACCTGCAACCTACACACAGAAAAGCGAAGACAATTGGGGGGTTAGGGATTAGGGGTTTGCCTTTAGGTCAAACCCCGGTTTTGGAATTAACCAAGAAATGAGCAAGAGCTGTAAATGTAAATGACTGTAATGTAAACAAGTACTAATACCTTGTTCTAAGGATGTTGGTATCCTTATGTGCAAAGGTTTAGATGTTGTATGTTGTAGTATGTAGTATGTTGTATGTAGCATGTAGTAAGTGATCTCCTCTTCAATGGTTGAATCCTTGACTTGAATGCAACACTTAGCCTTGAATGGAGACTTGAAATGATTGATTGCTTGAATGCTTGAGTATAGTTTCCATGCCTTTTCCATCATATCGAATGAAAGAGGAAAATGTAGTTTATATACTTGTCAATTAGGGCTGATAGACTGATTTTCCCGACCTTAGGCCGACCACGGAAGTATATTTCCAAATTGCAATCAAAAAGACTCGATATCACTTAGGAGACCGGGCCCAAAATAGGACCCAGGGACCAGGGCGCTGGGCGCCATGGTCCTGAGGGACCAGGGTGCTGGGCGCCCTGGTCCTGAGGGACCAGGGCGCTGGGTGCTCTGGTCCCACCTCCGGGACAGCGGGGTGCAAGGAGGTTCAGGCCAAGGTGCTTGAAAAATGCAGTTTTTGGTGTCGTGAGCAAGTTTTGGGGTCTCCATTCAGGTTGCGTGTTGCATCGCCATCGTGAAGACCAAAATGCAGTCGAAATTGCAAGTGTCACAATTTTAGGACGCTACATTTAGCCCCCACTTTAGCAGGAGTATGTATGCTCATACTTCCGGTAAAGTACAAGGAAACAACATTAAAAGACTTTCACCACGTCAAGGAGGCAAGATACACCAAGCCCCCAGTGGACTAAGGATCTTACGACTTCGATTGACAAAGTAAAAGGGAAGATCACGAGGGAGAACCATGACTGTCAGTAGTAAGGTTCCCTCACTATGAGTCGTGTAAGAGAAATACCGAAAATTTTCAAGGCAAAGCTAAGTTCTCCAAGAAATTTTCAAGTATCGTGAAGGGATAGTCAAGGTGTATGCCCCCCTACGTTAAAGCGATTGCACGTGCCTCAACGGGGGTGATTGTTTTAATGTAGTGATACACATAAGAAATGAGAAAGGAAAGGAGCACGTTATCGCAAGGATTTAGCCCCCAAGTGTGAGATAAACCCAAGGATAATAGACACAAAACACAAAGCACGAGGTGACTTCGCTTTCCTCGGGGTCAGTATGCTGTATGATAAGTCATGTATATATCATATGTATGTATGAATAATTGTTCTTCATTCCCCAATCAAGGAAGGTCACCTAGAAGAAGGGAACACATGTGTCTTTTGAGTCAACATGAGAGAGACCGAAAGATCTCAATGCTTTGCATCGTCCTCAAGTAGACAACACTAAGGACGACAAATAGAAGAATGGGAATAACATATAGAAGAAGTAACAAAAGAGAGGAGGAAAGAATCTGCTATGCTAATGTAACTAATCTAGCACGTCATCTACCCCCCGATCTTGCTGATCAATGTTTTGGGAAGGCAGGGAACACGCTAGAGGAGGAACATCCAACACAGCAGATGGAGCTATCACAAGGTCCAAACAAGGGCTATGTTCATGTTCCAAGCCACGTTGTTCTTGTCTAGGAGCTAGGATAAGTGCTTTAGAAAATTCATTAGATAGATGGTTATCAACATCAACAAGTTCATATTCACTATCAGAAGCAAGAAGAGTAACATTTTCATCATGAATAACATTTTCATCTATATCATCATCAAGATTTATAAAAATAGGATCTTTAACTCGCACAGGATCAAGACCATCATGCATCTTATGTTTAGGAGATTTAGGCTCAATATCCGGCTGAGGCGAAAATGGAATAATGCTTGTTGAAGGTGTTTTTGGAGATTGCAAAGTTTGAGAAGCGGCTGCTTGAGCCCTAAGACGATGTTTTCGTCGGCATTCGCGTGCAGAACGATTACGTCTAGTCTTAGTAGGAAGTGGAGAAGATTGAGGAGGAGGGATGTTCTCATCCTTATCACTTGGGTGTTTAGGTTGTGGTCTCTTAGGCTGGATAATAGGAGAAGAAGAAGGTCTCTTTTCTCTATAAAAGGCAGGAGGGGGAACTGCTCCATATAAAGGAGGAATTTTTGGTTTAGGGAGAAGACCAAGTCCATCATGACGAGGAGGTATAGATCTACTCTTAGAAGATTTATCAGGCATAGACATAGTCACATCCATGGGGATGGGTTGGGAATCTTCTTGAGGAAAGACATTAGTTTTATCTTTCAAAGGAAGAATTTCCTTCTCAAGAATGATAGGAATGTCAAGTTTAGGTGTTCTAGGTTCACTTAAAGATAGGATCATATCTGTTTTCCACTTTTGATAAGATTTGAAAAGATGATCACTTCGCGGAGGAAGAGATTGGAATTGTTTAGGCCAAAAGTAATCAATAGGAACACTAGAGGTTCTTTCAGCTGGTTTAAAGAGACTATGATTGACAGTAACAACTTCACCATTATGGGGAAATTTCAAACACTTATGTATAGGAGAAGCAATAGCCTTCATGGAAGATAGCCAAGGATAGCCAAGCTTCACACGAAATTGTTCGGAAGAAGGAATAATAGCAAAGTTCACATCAAGAGATTTATTATGGACCTCAATAGGCAATGTAATAGAACCAATTGCAGGAGAAGAAAATGCATCAAATAGTTTCACAATCACATCTGTTTTGTCATAGATCACTTGATTCAATTGCAAAGTAAAAAGAAATTCTTCAGTAATAACATTAATCATGCACGAAGGATCAATAAGCACTCCACGGCAAGGTGTATTTTTTACTTTTGCAACTATGTATAAAGGATCATCAGGTGCTCTAATGGTTTCACTAGAATCAAATGTGATGGAAGGTTCTTCAGGGATTTCTTGCTGCTCTACAAAGTTAATCACATTCGGAGTCATAGACACAAGACCATTAGATGAAAGAGAGGACTCATTAGCCTCAATTGCATTAGAGGTATGAGAGGTATGAGAAGGCAATGGATCAGTGAAAATATGAAGATTTTGGTTAGGAGGAGCTACAGATGTGTTGCCTTTATCATTCACTCCAGAAACAGAAATAGTATTATTATCAATCAAATCCTGAATTTTACCCTTTAAAGAAAAACATTTTTCAGTATCATGACCAGGCTGACGATGAAAATGACAAAAAGCTTTATGATCAAAATAAGGTGAAGTAATCTTTTCAGGATCAATTTGTCGTATAGGAGGAAGAGTAAGCACATTTTGTCCCAATAACTTATTCATAATATCATGCAATGATTCATTCAAAGGAGTATACTTTCTTTCTTTCCTGAAAAATTTAGAAATAGGAGGCACACCTGATGCTGCATTCACATTGTTGTTGATGATGTTTTCATTGAATTTGATGGAATATCTGTTCGGTTTAATCTTCCCAAATGGTTGTTGACTGCTATCACCCTTATCACTCGGAGCCATAGGATGTGATTGTTCCATTTGACTCACAGTCAGTTGATAATTGTGAAGAGTGGCACACAACTGTTGGAAAGAAGTAAACTCAGAAAACAGAAGTTTGTCTCGAATATCTTTTTGTAAATTAGAAATAAAGATTCTTTGAATATCATTATCAGGCACTGGAAAAGAAATTTGAGCATACAAATGCTTATATCTACAAATGAAATCAGTCACTTTTTCTTTAACACCTTGTTTACAATGCATTAAATCAATCAAAGTAACTTTAGGACTTATATTGTTTTGAAATTGTTGAATGAAAGCATTTGCAAGTTGTTCGAAAGAATTAATAGAATAAGAAGGCAACGAGCAATACCATTGTAAGGCTTTGTCTCTTAATGTTCTAGTGAACAGTTTCGCAAGCAACCTTGAGTCATAAGCAAAATCAGTACAAATTGTTTGAAAAGTCTTAACATGTGTTAGAGGATATCCTTTACCATTATAAAGCTCCAAATGTGGAATTTCAACATGTTTAGGAGGGATAGCTCGAACAATATCAAGAGAAAGTGGGCTCGCAACGTCAAATGTGGGCACACTAAACTTAGATTGATTCATAGAGGCAATTTGTTGCTATAAAGAAGAGACAGTTTGTGCAAGATTGTTAATGGTCGCTTCAGTCGAAGAGTTCATATTAGGTGTGTTAGATTGAGATGGAGGTGTGATGTTATTGAAAGAAGGTAAAGAGTAAGGTGGTGGGACCCTATGATAGTCAACCATAGGGGATGATTGGATAGGAGGAACACTACAAGGAGGAATGGAATGGTTAAATGAATTGCCCCCTTGCGTCATGTTCATTTGTGAAGATGTAATAGGAACATTCATTGAAGGAATGTATGAAGAAGTTGGATTGAATGAAGGAAGAGGATTAATTGAAGAAGAGGGAGGATTGCCCCCATGACTAGTGATCACAGGAGGAATGTCTTGTATAGAGGTAGCCATGATGTTTGATGTAAAGGTAGGTATACTAGCAATAGTAGTTGTCAAAGGAATAGAATGATTGACTTGTGTAGGAGGTTGTGTATAACCTAAAGATTCAGCACAACTCTTCATAGGCATCACATTCGAATTCACAATGTGTGAAATACCACGCAAAACATCAATTCCATTCTTATCACTTTGAAGCATGCATTTTAGACCCTCAATTAAAGGAAGAGCTTGACTATCGGGATACTCATGAGACATCCATTGGTGAAAATCGTCAAATCGGGTTCACCAAAATGTAAAGCGGAAAATCGCGGTCGAACCCTAGTTGTTCTCCCCTCTTCCAACACCGAGGAGAGAGAAGGGAGGTTCACTAGGATTCGATGGGTTTTCACTTAGGGGGAAGACTTTACATTCAAAAGAGGGGTTGAAACTCATAAGATTCAATCCCACACAATGTAAGATTGGATGCTAAATGGATTTCAAGGGTTAGGAGAGTAAGGCTACCCTCTTTTGTAAAGAATGTGCATAGAAGAATTAAGCTAAGCATGCATAGAAAGTGACAAAGATTCGCTTATAAACTGAGTTTAGGTTATAGGATGAAGCTGCGGACTTGGAATTAGCAGTAAAATGTCCATATGGCGCTGTCCTGCAAATTTGAGCAAAAGTTGTCGGGACGATGGCGCCCGGCCTCACGGTCCTCCGAAAAATCCGTCAAACGAAGGGGGATCGGTTCGTCTCTGCACAAGGATTCCAGATCTTCAATCTCAGCCGCGTACCTGCAACCTACACACAGAAAAGCGAAGATGATTGGGGGTTAGGGATTAGGGGTTTGCCTTTAGGTCAAACCCCGGTTTTGGAATTAACCAAGAAATGAGCAAGAGTTGTAAATGTAAATGACTGTAATGTAAACAAGTACTAATACCTTGTTCTAAGGATGTCGGTATCCTTATGTGCGAAGGTTTAGATGTTGTATGTTGTAGTATGTAGTATGTTGTATGTAGCATGTAGTAAGTGATCTCCTCTTCAATGGTTGAATCCTTGACTTGAATGCAACACTTAGCCTTGAATGGAGACTTGAAATGATTGATTGCTTGAATGCTTGAGTATAGTTTCCACGCCTTTTCCATCATATCGAATGAAAGAGGAAAATGTAGTTTATATACTTGTCAATTAGGGCTGATAGACTGATTTTCCCGACCTTAGGCCGACCAGGGAAGTATATTTCCAAATTGCAATAAAAGAGACCCGATATCACTTAGGAGACTGGGCCCAAAATAGGACCCAGGGACCAGGGCGCTGGGCGCCCTGGTCCTGAGGGACCAGGGCACTGGGCGCTCTGGTCCTGAGGGTCCAGGGCGCTGGGTGCTCTGGTCCCACCTCTGGGACAGCGGGGTGCAAGGAGGTTCAGGCCAAGGTGCTTGAAAAATGCAGTTTTTGGTGTCGTGAGCAAGTTTTGGGGTCTCCATTCAGGTTGCGTGTTGCGTCGCCATCGTGAAGACCAAAATGCAGTCGAAATTGCAAGTGTCGCAATTTTAGGATGCTACAGCGGTATGAGAAGAAAGTGTGATGAGTTACTGATTCCCATGTACGGTGAAGAATGAATGATGCATATTGTCTTGTGACCTATTTGAAATTGTATTTCTCTATGTAAAGTGTTTGGACGGTCAGGATTGGACTGCTTGTATTATAAACCTAAGATGCTTAGGGTTTATGCTACCGACCTAATTATTGTCTATAAGGTCGATGATGTTTGTTATTGTAAGTGGTTGGCAAATGTTGTGTGTGTATCCGAGCAATGAGATACTTGCCAGACCAGTAAGAGAAAATTGCAAAGTGTGATTGCAGAAGTAGAGGAACTGAAAAGGATCTGCCTTGGCATGTAGTGTTGTTATCATATCAGAGTTTTTACCTATTGTCTTCTAACCATTTCAACAGTTGGAAAATCCCTTTACCAAGTAGCTTTAACAGGCTTATTGTAAATCCTCTAACTAGGTGACTCAAGTTTATTGAGTTCTTTAAATCCTCTAGCAGGGTAACCTTTAACAGGATTTCAACCTTTAATAGGGTATATAGCCATCCCTTAGCTAAGTGATCTTTAACAGGATTAGTTCCAAGCATAACCTTATTGTAAAGTCTTTAACCGAACTAGGCTCCTAACAAAGCGAGCTTCAAAAGAGTTCAATGACAAGATTGTGGGTATTCATCCCCACCATGGTTTTTCCCATTTGGGTTTCCACATGAAAAATTTGTGTGTCATGTGTTGTGCATTTTTCATGTGATTCTTTGTTTGAGTAATCATGCATGCAAAGCTAATGGTTATGGTATTGGTGTCACACCACATGCATATGTTTATGGATGAAGTTGTTATCAATTATTGAATGTATTTGAAGTGTTCAGACTTATCAGTTTATGTTGTCTGAATTAAACCGGTATTGCCATGGTTAAGTTCAATAATGAAGACAACCGGTTGGTATTGCTTTAGCTTGATAAGTTGTTGAGAAAGTTTTTTTCTGTACTAATTCACCCCCCCTCTCAGTACCAGTTAGGGTATCTGTTATTCATCATTATTCATCAGCATGTAACTTAGCTAGAGAGTGTCCACAAGCTTTTGTAGCACATGGATCTTGCCCTATATCCTCTAAGTCAATAGTTGGTGATGTAGGCAAATCCTACGAGGTAATTGTAGCAGTTGAGAACTACCAGGATGGGCATCAGGATACCATTAGTGAAGCTAGAGATATGATTGGTAATTTTTTAGTTAGTGTTTTGTTTTGTTTTGGAGCATCAAACTCTTGTATTTCCCCATATATAGTTGATAATTGCAGGGTAGTGGCACTTAGGAGAGATGATAGGTGGGAGGTAGATTTGGCCTTGAGAACCAAGGTGGCTATGGATTTTTTAGTACAAGGTTGTTGTTTGAGTTTTGGGGACATCACCACATTTGTAGATCTTTGCATTACCCCTTTGGCATCTTATGACATTGTACTCAGAATAGATTGGTTAGAGGCACATCATCCCAAGGTGGATTGTAGTCTACAACATTGTAAATTATCACCGAACCAATTTATACCTCATTTTTGTGCCCCTACTTTAGCATGTCCCACCCTCATCACTTATTTAGGTCCATTTTGTGCTTATTCTCTTATTTTGATGCAATGTACACCCACTAATTTATTTCCTAGAGATGCAAAATAAAATCTTTGACATTCTGTTAGAGTAAAGCTCTCAAGTCAGGATTTTGACTGCAATAATTTTCACAGAAAGAGAGAAATAAAATATCACTAGGAAATCATAAATGTACTGAGATGAATAACAATTTATAATGCATTTGCATATATAGACAAGAGGATAGATAAATAGGGGCAGGTAAAATGCCATGTGACCCAACTAAATCCAAGGGTAGGTAGTATTAGGTAAGCTCAACTACCTAACACAAATATCAATGCAATCTAAAAAATATAATAGACAACTAATACATACCTAAGTATAACTTAAGCAAGAGTAAATAATATTCACTCAAATACAAATTATCCTAAAAATAAATGTCTACCAAACTAAGGTTTTCATTTTCATTTAAAATTGTAGGCTTTACAGGTGCAACGTAACACAATTGAGTTCTTCATTTTGTTTCCTTCTCTCTTTTTTGCTTTTCTCAATTACCTGTTTTCCATTCTATAGACAAAATAACCAAATCTTATTTCCGCAACATAATTTAGAGCTCAACCCGAGGAATTGAAAGAATAGACCGAATCTTCAAAAGACACAGCTGGAGTGGTAATTGTTGATACTTATGCTGGTAAGGAAACACAAAAGAAAGAGGATCAACCTAAGGAAGGGGAGATCCCTAGCTCCCAAGAAGAAAAGACTGGCTCTTCCCCACTCATGATAAGCTCAGAAATGAAAGAAGCCCAAAAATGTGCAATAATAGGTATGAACCTTTCAGATTCATATCAGAACTCAAAAATAGTAAACAATGCTTCACATGATTCCATATTCCCTAATTGGGGAAATGAAGATGAAATATCCAAAATCCTTAGTAATCTGGAAGTGGTTCTTAAGAAAGAAGCTAACTGGAAAATACCAAAATGTAGGAACAAGAAAGGATCCACTCCCTCGGCTTCTCAACTAAGGAAATCCAATAGAATAGCTCAAGTAGATGTTGGGTATATCTCCTCTTCCCCAGGTCGACCTTCTAACCATAAAGTCAGAGACAAGGAGGCCAGTAATAACATTGCAAATGGGACCCAAAAGACTCTTAAGGAGTTAGGAATCGGTAAGTAACTATGAAGATTATCTCTTGGAATATTAGGGGACTTAATAATACTCATTAACACAATATTATTAGGAATATGATAAGAGATAGCAAACCTGATGTTTTTCTTATTCAAGAGACCAAAATGAGTAGAGAAAAAGTTGAATCTTTGAAGTTTTTTTTAAATGGGAGTATCAGTGGTGGTAGCTCGGAAGGTGCTTTGGGAGGTATAGCTACCATTTGGAATCTTAATAGTATCAAAGACCATGTTCTTATTCAAGAAAAAAAATTCTCTTGCATCAGATTTGAGCATTTAAAAGATGGAACATCATGGGTCCTCACCAACATTTATGCACCCAACACCTTGAAAGCTAGAAACTCCTTCTGGAAAAAACTTATAGAAGTTAGGGACAACTTAAAAAATCTTAGTTGGCTGGTCATGGGAGACTTTAATACTCCTTTTAGAGAGGAGGAAAAATTTGGTGGAAGCCCCTCTCAGTTGGAAAGTAGGCTAGCCCTTATGGACTTTATAAATACTTAGGCTCTTAATGATGTGGAGATACAGGGATGCAATTACACATGGACTAATAGAAGAACTAGTAATGATCTTATCCAAGTTCACCTAGACAAGGATCTTATCTCTGATGACTAGTACAGACATTACTTTTGCTCCCTATTTGCCCATATTCGGGTTGGGTTAGATCATTTTCCATCACCTTCATTGCTGACCCAATTAATAGAAGAAAACATTTTCCTTTCAGATTTGAAAACATGTGGACTCATCACCCAGAAATCACTTGTAGTATTCAGAAATGGTGGAGTATCCAAGTTGAGGGAACTTCTATGTACAGAGTTGTAAAGAAACTTTAAAGTGTAAAGGGCAATATAAGACTCTGGAATAAATCCAGCTTTGGGAACATTTTTGAGGCCAAAGGTAAAGTCCAGGATGACCTTAAGAAAATATAGGTCCAAATTCAAAAGGATGGTTTCAGTACTATGCCTATTGCTAAAGAAAATGAGACCCTTAAAAAATACCAAGAAATCATTGCTAAAGAGGAAGCTTTTTGGAAGTAGAGATCAAGATGCATTTGGCTAAAGGAAGGAGATAGGAATACAAGATTTTTTCATATGTCGATGTTCAAACATAAAGTGGAAAATAGGATAACTAAATTGATAGTGGACAATGGGGAGCTGATCAAGGAGGAAGAAATAAGGATTGAAGCCAAAAGGTACTTTTTGGAACTTCTGAGGAGGGATCATAGGTTGGATGTTGATGCTCAATCTTCTTTTCTTCAAAATATTCCTTGTCTCATTGATGAGCAGATGAATGTCTCCATTTCTTCCATTCCTTTGATCTTGGAAATCAAAAATGTCATTTTTTCTTTTGATGGTAACAAAGCCCTCGGTCCAGATGGCTTCCCCATGTTCTTTCTCCAGGATTTTGGGGACATTGTCGAGAAAGATGTTTCCAATGGGGTCAAGGAATTTTTTGGGGCTAGAAGAATTTTGAAGGAAATTAATGGCACTTTCATTGCTCTTATTCCCAAAACCCAAGGTGTTGACTCTATGGACAAGTTCAGACCAATCAGCCTATGCAATTCTTTTTATAAGATTATCTCCAAGGTTCTTACCACCAGAATTTTGACTATCCTTCCTTCTTTGATTAATCATCAGAAAAATGGTATTGTCCTAGGAAGACAAATTCTTGACTCCATTATTACTATACATGAGAATATTCATTCTCTTGTTAGGGCTAAGAAATAGGGTCTCATCCTCAAGCTTGATCTGTCTAAGGCCTATGACTGGGTTGATTGGTCTTTTCTTGTGAAGGTTCTTGTGGCTTATTGTTTTTCCACCAAATGTGTTGACCTCTTCAGTCAGTTTATTACCTCGACCTCTTTTGTTGTTCTTGTCAATGGTTCCCCTTCCCCCTTCTTTCAAGCATCTAGAAGACTAAGGCAAGGGGATCCCATTTTCCCTATCCTCTTCATTATTATGGTTGAATGTTTTGGTAGGTCCATGGAAAACATGGTTATGCGAGGTTCTTTTAAGGGACTTCAACCTTCTTTAGCTGATCTTATCTGCTCCCACCAACAATTTGTGGACCATACCATTGTCATGGGGGAATCAAGTATCTCTGAAGCTAGAACCCTGAAGGACACTCTTTTTAAGTTTGCCTCTACTTCTGGTCAACTCATTAATTGGGTCAAAAGCAAAGCTCTTTTCATCAACACTCTAGAGAGAAGACAACAGAGAATCAATAGAATCCTGGAATGTCAGATTGCTGATCTTCCTGCCACTTATCTTGGGCTCCCCTTGGGCATTGCACCTCCTGATTCTTTTTGGAGCTCTCTAGTGGACAAATTTCATAAAAAGCTAGTTGGTTGGAAAGGAGCTCTTTTAAGTTAGGCTAGAAAGCTTCAACTTCTAAAAGATTCACTTGAAAGCATACCTATCTATGCCCTAAGCCTTTTCAGAATTCTAGTTAAGTATGCTGATGCAATTGAGAAAATTCAAACAAAATTTTTATGATCAGAGGTTGAGGACAAGAAAAGAATGTCTCTTGTGGCTTGGGATCAAGTATGTAGAACGAAAAGTAAAGAGGTTTTGGCCTGAGAAGAATCTAGACCTTAAATGAAGCTCTCCTATCCAAACAGGTTTGGAGAATGTTCCACTCAGATAATGAATGGTGTAAAATCTGGTGAAGTAAGTACTTTCTTCTATCCTCCTCTCTTTCCTCTTTTATCAATTCTAAAATCTGTATTAATGGGTCCCACATCTAGAATCATGCCTCTAAGTGCAGAGATAGCATTGCTAAAGGGGTTATTTGGAAAGTAGGCAATGGTAGGAAAGTTAAATTCTGGGAAGACCCCTAGCTTTTTGATAAACATTTGACTGATATCTAAAAATGTGCCCCTTATTCCTCCTCCTGTATTAGAACTTTTGGTCCTTTAGTTGAAGGGTATTGGATAGGCAATAAATGCCAGAACATTGAAAGTATCCACCCAAGCCTCATTAAGCTTAAGAACCATCTGTCTTTGGCCTGGTTGAATAAAGAGGAAGACTCCCTCATTTGGAAATATGAACGTAAAGGTATTATTACTGTATTTTCAATGTATGGTGTTCTCTCCCTCGCCCCTTCTGATAATCCTTTTTGGTTGAAAGCTTGGATAAAGGGTCTGACCCCCAAAATCAACTTTTTCTATTGGACTATTCTTCAAAATAAAATCTTGACCTTAGATAACCTCAAGGGTAGAGGATTTGCCTTTCCTAATAGATGTGCTCTTTGTCTTAAGGAGGAAGAGTCAGTGGACCATCTGGCTATCCACTGTTCCTATTCTGCTTCAATCTGGGAAAGATTTCTTAAGATTTTTAGCATTTATTGGGTGTTTCCTAACACTATCAGTGAGTTGTTCTACTCTTGGAATTACCATTGGTCTAACTCCTTTTTGAGATATTTGTGGCAGTTGTCACTCCCTCACATTCTGTGGGGATTATGGAAAGAAAGAAACAATCGTATTTTTAGGGACACCTCTCTTACTCAGGATATTGTGTTCCAGAAAATGCAATGGGTGATTGTGGAGAACATTGGGATCATTGGGGGTCCTTGTTTTTTGACCATCCCATTGGAATCTCACATTTTAAGTTCCTAGAATTTGAAGAATGTTGGTTGTTCTGACCCCAAGCAAAACAAAAGACTAGAAGCAAGGTGGCAAACTCCCCCTCATGGTTGGTTCAAAGTCAATTTTGATGGTGCTGCAAAAGGTAATCCAAGCCCTGTGGGATGTGGAGCTATTCTTAGAGATGACAAAGGTATATGAAAGGAAATGATTGTTGTTCCAATAGGAAGTCAAACAAACCACAAAGCAGAAGGAATGGCAGCACTCCAAGGTATTCTCCTCACAAAAAGATGGAATTGCCCCTACATATGGATTTAAGGGGACTCAAACAACATCATCAAATGCCTCAAGGGGACCTCTAAGCCCTCATGGTCTATCAATAACATTATAAAATCCGCTAGAGACCTCATTAACACTTTTGAGAAAAGTTACTTATCTCATATCTACCACGAAGCTAATGGGTCTGCTGACTGGGCAGCCAATGCAGTAGTCAACCAAGACAAAATGATTACTTGGAAGGGTGAACAAGGCCTCCTTGAGGATGTCTAATTAATCATTTTTAAGGACCGATATAATAGCATCCCAAAGATTTTTTGATGGACAACACAATAATGAAATGGATTAAAAGGAGTGGTTTGAGCAATTATAATATTGTCAGCACCATTTATTATAACACTCAATCAATCACTTCCCACGCTTTTTGGGTAAATTTGGTAGCTCCAAGAAACTTTCTGTCTAAAGTTCTCTGCAAGTTTCGACATTCTTCTCTGAATAGCAAAAATATGGGCAGAAATAGACATTGATACGAACCTAGCAGCTACAAGGAATGGAAGCAAAAGGAGGAGATCTGGAACATACTGCAGAAGGATGGTTTTTCAAAATTTATGGAGAGCCTTCATGGATGGGATGCTACAATCACCAAATTCTTTTGTAAAAATAGGAGAAAGGGCATTTTGAAGATGGGAGACCAGTCTGTTGTCATAGATGAAGACCTTATTGCTCAGGCCACGGGTCTCCGAAGGGAAGGAAGCAACTACTATAGAGATAGAAAAGTGAGCAAGGAGGCCATTGAAAGATATCTTGAAACTGAAAAAGGAGAAAAAATGCCTGGTGAAGCTAAGTAAAACTTACTATCCCCCTAGGGCTTTTGTTAAACCATGGAGGGAGGTCATTTGTGTTATAATGCGTTATATTACTTTGGATGGTAGATTCACTAAAGTATACGGCTACCATTTTGTTTTGCTGAATCATTTTAGGCATGACGAGAAGGTTAACATTCCATATTTTATGTTATGTTCTATGAATGCAACCATTAAAGTCTATAAAGAGAACCCTACGAGGGACACTGCCATGCATTAGAGTTTAATGGTTCTTATTTATGACCATCTCAAGGCTAACCAAATAGCCAACCCATAGCCCTCTATTTCTGAGTCTGAGGAGGATGGGTCAGACTCTCTTTTTTCTTTGGATGAGGGTTCTAATAGTGATTCAATGAGCGAGTCTGAGGAGAGTATGGATGACTCAGAAGTTGAAGTAGGTAAGAAGAGGAAATATTTGAAAACCAGGCCTTCCTCTTCAAAGGGAAAGAAATCTAAAGGCAAAATTCTCCAGATTAGCTCCTCGGAGGAGGAGGAGGTCTCTAAAGATTTAGAGAAGGAGAAACCCCAGGATTCTTGAAAAAATAAAACTAAAGTCCATACACATACCAAAAACAAACAAAAGAGAAAGGATGAGAAAGTGAAGGAGGTGGAGGATCATAAGCAGAAAAAGATTCTGGAAGCTGACCAGAACTTGGAGGAGGTGACCACTGGAGAAGTTCATAGGGCTGATGACAAAGATACTATTGGTGACACCCCAAATAAGGAACAGGACAACTCCAGTAAGATAGATCTCTCCTCAAACCCTCCTCCTAAGGGTATGAAAGGTTTTATGGACACCATGGAATGGTTAATCACCAGTTACAAGAAAGTTGTGGATGACAACAAGAAGCTCAGCCACAAAATCCAGATTCTGGAAACTATCAACATTGGGGAAGGGAAGACTATGGCAGATTATATGGAGGATTTGACAAATACTATTGCTAAAGCTAAAAATATAAGAGACTCCTTCAACCCCATTTTTGAGCAAATCAAGAAAGACCTACTGGAGAGGAAAGCAAATGCTAATGCTATGGATCAAACTATGTCGAGAAATGTCAATAAAGTTAGCAAAATTGAGGAATGTCTCAAAAGTATCGCAGAGCAAAGCTTGAATACTCTGAAGGTCTCTGCTAGCAATACCAAAACTCTCATCAGCAAATTGGATGAGGAGAAGGATACCCTAGATATTGACCCTGACACTGAAGGCACGGGAGATGTTCAAGGACCTAGAACAAGAACCAGAGGTAAAAAGAAGGAGAAGAAGCCTAATAAGGACTTGGATGCACTCAAATTTGTTGTGGCCACCTATGACCAGCTGGTGATTAAGGCGGAGTACCTTTTTAAGACTCTTTAATTGCGTAGTGTTTTCCTAGTTTCTGTTGTTTTGTTGTTTCTATTTTTTGTTGTCCTTTCTATTTACTAGGTTTTTTGCCAGTCATTTTGTAAGCGGTTTTTATGTTCTGGATACTCTATGATGACATTTCTTAATCTCCTATGTTAAAGGTTTCGAGTCCTGAAAACTTGTTTTTCTAATTAATCAGAACATAATTTAGAGCTCTAAATTTATCTCATTGTATCCAAATTTTAACAACGAAAAAACAACATGAAAACAAAAATGTTTTTTTTTTCAAAGTGATCTTATGAGTTATCAATTTCCTATTCTAGAGGAAAATATTTTAAATTTCAATAACCCATTCACTTCTTAAAATATTACTATCCTCTGACAAAATTCAATTTCAAATGCTAAAATTACATACATAACATTCTATTTTTAAAAAGTCACAAGACTCACCGAACCTCCTTAAATTATTAATATGATAACTTGGAGTATTCCCTATGCACATATTTTTGCCTAATCAGAAAAGAATTTTGAGTAAATGTTAATCTAGATAAACAAAAGACTTCACTATAATCAAACCTTCAAACAAAGCACTCCAAGGCTCTTCATAGTCCAATTCTCACAAGATGCCACAAAACCTTGGTGCAATAACTCTAAATTTCCCCAAAATCCTCTCTTCGCCTAAATTTTGTAGACTTTTAGCTATAGTTTATTTACCTTTTGTGGATAATTCAATTATGCCCTAGTGAGCTCTCAAACTTCTCAATTTGTTCCCTATTTTTCCATTGAATTTATCTAAAGTTGCGGTTAATTTCTCCAATGTTTTAAGTTCTTGGATGAGTTGATTTTAGCATAAACCAAAGGCAAAATATTTACAAAACTTATTAACCATTTATTGCTCAATAAAACTACCACATTAACTTGGGGTAAGCATGTTGGAATTAGCATGGAAATCTTTAACCATTTTAAACCTCACATAAGCATGTTGAGTATATTTGTGAACCTATCTGGCATCAACATGCCAATTGAAACATAATAGAAAAAATACCCACCAATAAACATTTTAGGTGAGAGAATAGTGGATTTAATTAAGTGGGAGATGCCCACCATATGTAGCCTAACAACGAGTTAATTCTAATATAAGGATTATGGTTCATAGAAGTGCTTCTTTTGTAACAATGAGAGACGTAAAAAAGGGAAGTAAAGAAGAATGGGCTGAACTTTAGATTAGTGGAAATTTTTTATTTTCTTAGTATTAATGATTTTTTTTATTAGGATAAAACTAGTTTTGAAGGAGCCCCAAAACCCTTACAATCAAAGAGCTACCATCAAAAAATTGACTAGACTACCTGGCAACAAACCACAAGTTTAATAAAGGACCTAAAACTTTCTGGACTTATACGCATCTAGATCTGAAAACCCAAAGGCTGCACAAAGCATAATAAAAAAATCAGAGAAACCTGAACCAACCAAACATCAACCAACCATCAAGTGTTAAACATTACAAAACAAGCTAGCAAAAGGTCTAAATTAGCATTTGATAGACCAAAGGATGAGAGTTTTAATAGGAAACCTCAACCAACAAGAAGGGTTTTCCTAGGCTCCCATAACCTATAACAAAAACTCCAAGCCACAAAAATCCAAAAAGACCAAACCTAGCCAAAAATATATACTAGCCAAAATGGGCCCTTGAAAACAACTAACATCTAGTTTATTCCTAAAAGACATAGAAAGCATAGGGTTTTGTCAGGCTCCCTCAACCTTGAGGATGGTTTTTTCAAGGCTCCCACAACTTGAAATTGGTTTTCTATTGCATCCCAAAACCAACCTTATATTAGGTTTTGAAATGGCTCCCAAAACCAACAAGTTTAAACCAACAAAAGATAAACCAACAAAAAGTTGACATCCAATCAGCAGAGCAAACATTGGTGAGAGTAAACAACACTGCGAATATAAGACCCTCCAATCTCTCCACCTCAATAGAAGAGAAAGAAAAGAACAGAATAAATATATCAGTTTCATATCCTATCCAACCAATAGTTAGCACAACATCAGCTCCCCAGCAGTAGCTCCTAGCATCAACCATAACATCCACCTTCACCTCAATAAAATATAGGTCATCTCCAACACCATCCATCTTCACCTCTAAATATTATGGGACCACCTTTATAGGAAGAACCAAAGAAAACCAGAGATTTTGAGGAAGAAACCAAGAAATAGGGAGAACACCAAAAAAAGGGCCACTAAAGATAGAAACAATAAAAACTACCCACACAGAATGTGCTTTAAACATCACTAGTGGAATCAATCCCCTCAACTGTCTCCATGGAGAGAATAATAAACAAGAAGGGGATAAGGAATAAAATAAGCAATAATGACCAACAACCTCCAAGAAAATAACATAAACTTTGGGACTCAGATCAAGATCTCGAGCATCCCAAAGCACCACCACAAAAGATGTCTTCGAGATGGCATATAGAACACCAAGAGGATATACAATCCTATATCTATGAAACATCTCTTATCCAACCAAGCATGTCACCTCCATGAAGAGAAATAGGACCACCTCCATAAGAAGACCAGAAGAAGAGACCCAAATAGGCATCAAGAGGCTACCCCAAACAATCAGAGCACAAAGATCCATGAGATCCCACAAAATAGAATTCCAAAAAATAGAGCCCTCCACCAAGCAAAAGCCAAGCAATGAGAAGGAACAACATCAATAGCCACCAATAATCTGCCAAAAATACCCAAAGCTACAACCACCTTGCCTAGCAAAAAGGTGAGGAGAAAGGCTCCTCCAATTGTACAAAACCTCCAAAAAGAATAAAATCCCCAAAGCCCCTCTCAGAAAAACCACTGCCGAAGAAGAAAGAACCACCAAATAGGATAGAGGGGAACAAAGTAGGGTTGAAGCATTCCCAACTGCCAGAAAGACCTCAACACCAACACCAAGTTTTAACCCTCCAGCACCCATTCAACAACAAAGAAAGAAGAAGGGACAAATGAAAGTCTTCCAATCCAAGATGAAAGAGTCACTGCTAGCAAAATTGCAAGAAGAGAGCCCCAACCTGAAGCATCCCGAACATAGTGCAAAGATGGCAAGCCATAGATTAAGAAGACCCCAAACCCAATGGGATCACCAACCTCCCCATTTTCATCCTCATCTTCATCCGCCTCATTTCAAGATTTAAAAATTGTATTGTTTGAACTAAGGATGTAGGCTCTATAGGAAAGAAGCCCCACCATTTCTCCAAGGTTCACTCCATGGAAAAACATGCTCCAATGTTAACAAGGTAGAGACAAACCCGTGGGGATTGAACCTAGGTTTAAATTGTATGGTTTGAACCAAGGATGTAGGCTTTACAAGTAAGAAGCCCCTCCATTTCTCCAAGGTTCTCCCCATGCACAAACATGCACCATTGTTAACCTGGTAGAGACAAAGTCATGAGGTTTGAACCTAGATTGTATGAACTATAGGCAAGAAGCCCCACTATTTCACTAAAGGGTCATCCCCCAAAAATTGATGGTTTGAACCAAGGATGTAGGCTCTAAAATCTACAAGCCCCACCATTTCTCCAAATTTCTCCCTATGGATAAACATGCTCCATTGTTAACATGGTAGAGACGAACTTGCGAGGTCTAAACCTAGGTTGTAGGCACTATAAGAAAGAAGCCCCACCATTTCACCAAAGGGTCATCTCTTAAAAAAATTGGTTTGAACCAAGGATGTAGGCTCTATAGGAAAGAAGCCCCACCATTTCTCCATGGTTCTCCCCATGGACAAACATGCTCCATTTTTAACATGGTAGAGATGAACTCGCAAGGTTTAAACCTAGGTTGCAGGCACTACATACAAGAAGCCCCACCATTTCACCAAAGGGTCATGCCCTAAAAATTTTATGGTTTTAACCAAGGATGTAGCTTCTATAGGAAAGAAGCCACACTATTTCTCCAAGGTTCTCCCCATGGAGAAACATGCTCCATTGTTAACATAGTAGAGACGAACCTGCGATATTTGAACCTAGGCTGTAGGTACTATAGGTAAGAAGCCCCACCACTTCTCTAATGTTCTCCCCAAAGAAAAACATGGTACATTATTAACATGACAGAGATGAACCCATGAGGTTTGAACACTGTCCTTATTAAATTCTGATTCACGGTACTCATGAAGATCTACAATGTTGAATATAGTTGAAATACTTAGACTATCTGGTAGCTCCACTCCATATGCATTTCCAGAACTGAACTTCCTCAAAATCTTACAGGATCGAAACTTCTTCATCTGCAACTTATTATAAGTTCCAACCGGGAATCTCTCTTTTCTCAAATATACCATCACTTCATCGCCAACTTCAAATTCCTTGTCTCCTCTTCTCATCTATCTTCTCCTTATATTTGTTGTTCATGTCTTCCAAATGTTGTTGAACCTGAATATGCAATGTTGCCATGTGATCTGTAATATCTTCTGCTTTTGAACTCTTTCAGTCTTCATTGCTAATGTCTCTCAATTCCAATATTCATCCAAGATGCATTCTGGTAACAACCTCAAAAGGTGTTTTTCCGCTACTTCTATTCATTGAATTGTTGTAGGCAAAATCTGGTTGTGCAAGGATCAAATCCCAACTTCTAGTTTTTTCTCTCACTAAACATCTCAACAAGTTTCCCAAACTCCGGTTAACAACTTATGTCTATCCATCAGTCTGTAGATGGAAAGTAGAACTAAACTTGAAAAATGTCTTCATCTTCTTCCAAAGTGTTCTCCAAAAATAGCCAACAAACTTAGTGCCTCTGTCTGAAACTATTCTCTTAGGTAATCCATGCAATCTCATCACTTCCTTGAAAAATGGGTCTGCTACATCTAATGCATTTGATGTCTTCTTACAAGGTATGGAATGAGCCATCTTTGAAAATCTATCCACTACCACAAATATAGAATCATTCCCTCTTAGTGTCTTAGGTAATCCAAGTACAAAATCCATGCTTATATCTTCCCAAGCTCTTACCGGTATTGTCAAAGGTTTATTCAATCCCACATTTTGACTACTACCTTTTGCCACTTGACAAACTCTACAACTCTGCAGATATATCTTAGCACCCTTATGAATCCGAGGCCAAAATTACTGTTCACTCACCAATGCAACTATTTTGTCAATTCCAAAGTGTTCGACTAAACCTCCACTATGTTTCTCTTTTATTAGGTTCTCTCTCATGGAACTCTTAGGTATGCACAACTGAACTCCCCTGAGTAACATCCCATCCTAGATGAAATTATCTAACCATTTACTCCTATCAACCATAACATGTTCTCTACATGCTTTTCAAGGTTTTTCAAAATTTGGGTCTTCATCATACAAGGTCTTGAAATCTTCAAAACCTAATATTTTCACTCCCATCTTTGTCATTAAATTTCTTTTCCTACTCAATGCATCAGAAACTTTGTTAGATTTCCCACTTCTATGCTTCAACACAAAGTTGTAACTCTGGAAGAATTATACCCATCTCATATTTCTCTGATTCAACTTACTCTATTCAAATACTGCAAAGCTTGATGATCTGTATACAACACAAACTCCTTATGCAACAAGTAGTGTCTCCATTTCTTCAAGGCTTGAATTATGACATAAAATTCTTGATCATACATTGAATATCCCTTCTGGGTATCTTTCAATTTCTCGCTGAAATAGGCTACTGCTCTCCCTTCTTGACTCAAAATTGCTCCTATTGTCGTTCCACTTGCATCACAATCCACTTGAAATACCTTATTGAAATCCAGTAAAGCTAATATAGGTTGTTCAATCACTTTCTGATTCAACAATTCAAAACTTTTGTTTGCTCTAGTGGTCCACTTGAATTCCTTCCAATCTCTTCTCATGGTCTCAGTCATAGGGTTACAAACTAAACTAAAATTTTTGATAAACTTCTGATAAAAACTAGCCAATCCATGAAATGATCTTACCTCTCCAATGTTTTCTGGTGTAGGCCACTCAACAATGGCTTTCACTTTCTCAGGGTCCATCTTCAAACCATCCTCTTCATATTACAAATCCTAAATAGACTAACTCATCCTTCACCTTGATATCTCAATGTCTGCAAAACTTGTCTTAACTGCAACAAATGCTCCTCTTTTGTCTTACTGAAAATCAAAATGTCATCCAAAAACACAATTACAAACTTACCCAAGAATTTCTTCAATACCTTATTCATTAGCCTCATGAAAGTACTTGGTGCATTAGTAAAACCAAAAGGCATCACCAACCATTCATATAGTCATTCATTTGTATTATATGTTGTCTTCCACTCATCACCTTCTCTGATCCTGATCTGATGATATCCACTCTTCAAATCTTTCTTTGTAAAGTATTTTTCTCCACTCAAACAGTCCATTATGTCATCCATCCTAGGCAAAGGAAACCGGTATTTTACTGTGATCTTGTTTATTGCTCTTGAATCAGTACACATCCTCCATTCTCCATTCTTCTTCCATGTTAATATTGTTGCTACTGCACAAGGGCTCAGACTCTCCCTAGTAAAACCTTTCTTCAATACCTCTTGCACTTGTCTATTTAGTTCTTTATTCTCTGTCGGTGTCAACTGGTGTGTAGCTTTGTTAGGTAAACTAGCTCCGGGAATCAACTCCATGCAATGACTAATACTTCTAATAGGTAGAAATCCATTAGGTACATTATCTGAAATGATGTCCTCATATTTTTTTGGCAAATCTCTTATCTCTTCTGGGTACTCTCCTTTTGGTTCATGTCTCTCAGTCTTCTTAGGAATTAAGGAAAAACATACATTCTCATGTCTCAGTCCATCCATGAATTTCCTTCCATCTACTAAATAGATTCTGGCATTTGTACAGACTTCAATCTTAAAAGGTTCCTCCAAAGGTAGCAATGTTTTCTTCCTCCCATCATGTATTGCATGTCTATCAAACAACCAAGGTCTTCCCAATAAAAGATGAAAAATATCAATAGGCATAATATCGTACAAAACTTCATTATGATAATTCTCATTTTCAATTTTACCAAACACTATTCACTTACTAACAATTTATGTTCATCCTAAATCAATTCTATCTGATAAGGCTTAGGGTGTTTCTATTGGTATTATGGATGACTTCGTCATGTGTTCCATTGGTTTTTTCATTGATGTCAACACTTATCTTCTTGGAGGTCTACATTGCTGATTTGGCACTATGGCTATATTGGTTTATTATTGAACTGGATTATTATGTTCACCGGTATGGATATTGGCTTATGCATAGACACCGGTATATGTTCACCAGTAGGTTATATTATTCACCAGCAGCAATGATAACTTGGAGATCATTTGGTTATATCAAAGACATGGATTGGAAGTTTGGATTTCGTGTTTTTCTTATTGGTCCAATCAAGTTGATAGATTTTCCTTTACTGGCATATAGGTCTAGGTTATGGACCGGTACTCCAAGTCAGCATGACACATTATGGAGATGGTTTATTGATTGGTAAATGTATTGAGCTGACATGTTGTATCACATCAATACTTATTTGTAATTGATTTAATTGTAATATCTTTAGCGAGCCGACCTATACATTTGGTCTTAGGTTTTGTATATATGATTACAAGATCTTATTGAAGATTGGGATACAAGATATAGGATCATATGAGTGTGTTCAAATATTGAAGAGTGAAAATAAGAAGACCCTTGTGCAAATAATGCAGACATTATTTGAAGGTTGAAGGAAAGGTTATAAAGGTGTTTGACACTCATGCTTAGAGCTTAAACTGGTATTGAATCCAGCATTGCAGATGCTATTTTGAGGAGTACATTATCATTGGATTTAACCATCCAATTCTAGTTAGTGTGACTCCTATTTGGTGATTGAGCAATGAGCTCTAGGTAGTTGGCCTTTCTGCATGTGCAGACCCCATTTGTATACACTTACCATCTACAGTAGTATCATCCGATTGTGGGTAAGGTTTCCCACCGTGGTTTTCCCCCTTACCGGGTTTCCACGTCAAAATCTATGTGTCATGTGTTGTGGATTTTGTTTCTCTTTATGTTTTATGCATTAAGCTAAACTAGTACTAATATAATTGTTAATCTATTTTACCGACACTTAAGTTTGGTTTACTGGCACTTAGTATAAGTTGGAATAATTTGCATTTGGATTATAATTTATTGACAAGTGGTTCATAATTGATTCACCCCCCCCCCCTCTCAGTTGTCCTTTCCAGTTCCTAACAATTGGTATCAGAGCTAAGTCCTCTTTTTGCAGAAGCCTAACAACTTGAGGAGATCCTATGGCAACAAATATTTTCAGGAAGGATAGTCTGAAACTTGATGGAACTTACTATGGTATATGGAAGATCAGAATGGAAACACATCTAAACTGCATTGGAAGAGATATATGGGATGTTACTAACAATGGCTATGTTTGTCCTACTCTGAATCAACCTCATCTACCAACATTGGCTAAGGACATGGATAACGATTACAAAGCAAGAGAAGCACTTCTGAGTGCATTATCAAATCAGAAAATCATTGGATTATCAGACTAATCTACTGCTAAAGCTATTTGGGATAAACTAGAAACACTGAATGAAGGAGATACCACTGTCAAAATTGCAAAAATGGAATGTTACCAGGTCGGGTATGAAAATTTAAAAATGGAAGAAGATGAAAGAATTTCTGCATTGATGGAAAGAGTTAATGGAATTGTTTTAGGAATACAATGTTGTGGAGGATCCTTAAGTGAAGATGAAATTGTGTCTAAAGTTTTAAGATCTTTTCCACCGGCTTACAAAATGAAAGTTACTGCTATTAATGAGTGGATGATAATGCCTAATGCTTCAATTTCTAGAGATACTTTGGTTAGAAAACTTTGAGCATTTGAGCTTGAAGAATTTGGTCTTGTTGCCACTGTAAAGACCAATTTATCTTTCAAAGCATCATCATGATTAGTATCATCATCATCTCACAAAACCGATTGGAAAGCACTTTATGCAAAAAAACTTGAAGATATGAGGAGAGAAAATGAAGAACTTGAAGCACAATTTGCAAGGAAAATGCCTAAAGGTCCTATGGGAAGTAAGAATGAAGGTAAAGCACCCTTCAAATATTTTAATTGCAATAGAATTGGTCATATGGATTCTAGGTGTCTTGATAGACATGCAAGATTAAGGGAGGAATAGAAAAGAACATATAAACCTAACACTGAATATCAAAGATACAGATTTAAGAAAAATAGAGATAATTCATGTTAATATGCAGATGAAGATCCAGTAGATAACAAATGGGATTTTGTTGTAATAAAAGAATATCAACCAGCACCTATCGTCAAATCAGTAGAGCAGGCACTGGTAGAAAAAATTGAAGAAAAGGGTGAATGGATAATAGATAGTGGAGGCTCACATCATATGACAGGTGATAAAATCAAATTCTTATCTTTTCAGGAAATTCATGGAGGTCTAGTAAGGTTTGGAGATGATAAATCTTGTTTAATCAAAGGAAGAGGTACTATATCTTTGGATGGTAAGCACAATACTGACAATGTTTATTATGTAGAAGGTTTAAGAATAATATTTTGAATGTTGGTTAGTTAGTTGAAAATGGATTTCAATTACAATTCACGAATGGAAAATGCAAAATCAAAAACAGAACTCGATTGGAGATTGCAACTGCTAATCAAACTAAAGGTAATATTTTTCACTTGAATACCAGTGATAAGACATGTTTGATTGATGAAAGTTGGTTATGGCATAAAAGACTCTGTCATGGGAATTTTGATTGCACCATAAAGATCAGTTCAACTAAGGCAGTAAGGGATTTACATAATATTGTAAAACCTCATAATCCGGTATGTAAGGAATGTCAAAAGGGAAAGAAAGTTAGAACAACATTTAAGAGCATTACTGAGAAAACCAATAACATTCTTGATTTAATTCATACTGATTTATGTGGTCTAGCAAGAACAAGAAGTCTAAAAGGAGATAGATACTTTATGCTAATAATTGATGATTATTATAGAATGTGTTGGGTTACTTTTCTCATGGAGAAATCAAAAGCTTTTGAAAGATTCAAGATATACAAGGAAATGGTAGAGATGAAACGAGCAAGAAAATCAAATGTCTAAGATCAGATCAAGGAGAAGAATTTACATCTAGAGAATTTAATACATTCTATGAAGTGAATGGAATCAAAAGAATACTATCATCACTCTAGACACCCCAGCAGAATGGAGTTGTAGAAAGGAAGAATAGAACTACTTTGGATGTAGCAAGAACCATGTTGATGGAAGAAAATCTACCTCATGTGTACTGGAGAGAAGCAGTGAATACAACGGTATATACTTTCAACAGAGTTCACATTAAAAGTGAAACTAGTAAGAGCCCTTATGAATTATGGTTTGGTCATATTCCTACTCTTAATTATTTCAGAATATTTGGAAGCAAATGTTATATTAGGAGAGATGAATATATTGGCAAATTTGATCCTAGAACTGATGAAGGAATATTTCTTGGTTATTCATCTAAAAGCAAGGCATATAGATGTTATAATAAAAGGTTACATAAAAACATTGAGAGTACTAATATGAAGATAGATGAACACTTTAGAGGAGATTTAAGATCTATAGAACCGACAGTTAAAATGATTATAGATCAACTAGCACATATTGCACCGGTACAGAGTGAAGACCTAGTCACACCGGTATCATCAGAAAACTCAGTTGTGACTAAAGAACAATAGCCTATGAATGTAAATCAGAACATACCCAGGTATGTGAGATTGAATCATTCAGAGAATCAGATAATTAGAAACAAGAATCAAGGTGTTGTGACTAGAGGAAGATTGGCAAATGAAGAGGTATGTTTAATTTCTCAAGTTGAACCAACATTTGTTATTGAAGCATGTCAGGATGAACATTGGATAAAAGAAATGGAAGATGAATTAGAACAAATTGAAAAGAATAATACTTGGACATTAGTTCCCCAGCCTAAAGACAAAAATGTAATTGGAACTAAATGGGTATATAGAAATAAACTTAATGAGAATGGTGAAGTAATCAGGAACAAAGCAAGATTAGTTTGTAAAGGTTATTCACAGAAAGAAGGAATGGATTATAATGAAACCTTTGCACCGGTAGCCAAAATTCAGGTAGTTAGACTATTTCTTGTATTTGCAGCTCATAAGAACTATAAAGTTTATCAAATGAATGTAAAACATGCATTTTTTAATGGAGATCTTGAGGAGGAAGTTTATATTGAACAAATTGATGGATTTTCATTGACAGATAATAAGGATATGGTTTGAAGCAAGCTCCCAGAGCTTGGTATGCTAGATTGGATAAATATCTTTTGAAGCTTGGCTACACAAAAGGTAATGCTGATAGCAATTTGTATTACAAAGTTACCAATGATGATATTTTGGTCATTGAAGTATTTGTGGATGATATCATTTTTGGAGGTGAAAATGGATTATGTAAAGACTTTGCTAATCAGATGCAAAAAGAATTTAAAATGTCTATGATTGGAGAGATAAAAAAATTCCTCAGTTTACAGATTTCACAAAGAGATAAAGGTATATTCATATGTCAAACAAAGTAATTGAAGGAAATCTTGAAGAAATTTGGTATGGAAAATTCCAAACTAGTAAGCACTCCCATGACTACAACTAATAAATTGGCATTGAAGGATGATTCAGCTCCTATTAATCTGATAAGATACAAATCTAGGATTGGTGGATTACTGTATTTAACACAAACCAGACCTAATATAATGAATGCAATGTGTATTATATCTAGATTTCAAAGAAATCCTAAAGAAAATCATGAATATGAAATTAAAAGGATTTTCTGGTACCTACAAGGCACAACAAATCTTGTTTTATGGTTTCCTAAAGATGAAAATTTTGATTTATGTGCATACACTGATGCAAATTGGGCAGGAGATACAGATGACAGAGAGAGTACCACTAGTTGTGCATTCTTTCTTGGCAAAACATTGATTTCATGGATAAGCAAGAAGTAGACTTGTACATCATTATCTATAGCAAAATCAGAATATATTGCAGCAGCAACTAATTGTACTCAGGCATTATGGATCAAGCAAATGTTGAAGAATATAAAGGTAAAATGCAAAGACCCAATAATCATTTATTGTGGTAATTCAGCAGCAATTGATATATCAAAGAATTTGGTATTTCACTCTAAGACAAAGCATGTTTCTATTAAGTACAATTTTTTGAAAGAGAATGTTGAAGAAAATGAAGAGAAATTGGTTTATGTGAATACTAAAGAGAAAATTGTAGATATCTTTACAAAGCCTTTGCTTGAGGAAACATTTGAATATCTCAAAGAGTAGCTTGGGGTAATTTCCCCACTAGCAGAGACTTAGATGTTGAAGATTGGCATCAAACCGACAGGGACTAACATAAAAATCTTTTTCTGGCTTTGATGAAGGAGAGCTACTTCTAAGGGGTAGTAGTTGGCTGAATGTTATGTTTTGAATTCTTAACTGCTTTGGCATTTGATGTCAAAGGGGGAGAGATATCTATGGAAAAACATTATACCTTGAGGGAGAGATATACTCTTTGGATATATGTATTTTTGGTTTTGGTTTATGTTTCTGTTACAGAAATTTGTATTGATCTATCTTTGGGAGCTTGTTGGTTTATTGGTTTTTGCAATTCTATTTTTGGCACTTAGATGTTTTTCCATCTAGTGTTGCCATCAATGCCAAACGGGGAGATTGTTGGTATTATGGATGACTTCATCATGTGTTGCATTGGTTTTGTCATTGATGTCAACACTTATCTTCTTGGAGGTCTACATTATTGATTTGGCACTATGGTTATATTGGTTAATTGTTAAATTGGCATATTGTGTTCACCCATATGGATATTGGCTTATGTACATACATTGATATATGTTCACTAGCAGGTTATATTGTTCACCAGTAGTGATAATAACTTGGAGATCAATTGGTTATGTTGAAGACATGGATTGGAAGTTTGAATTTGGTGTTTTGCTTAATGGTCTAATCGGGTTGACATATTTTCCTTTACTGGCAGATAGGTCTAGGTTATGGACCAGTACTCCAGATCACCACGACACATTATGGAGATGGTTTATTGATTGGTAAATGTATTGAGTCGACATGTTGTATCATATCAAGACTTATTTGTAATTGATTTAATTGTAATATCTTTAGTGACCTGACCTATACATTTGGTCCTAGGTTTTGTATATATGATTGTAAGATCTTAATGAAGATTCGGATATGGGATATAGGATCATATGAGTGCGTTCGAATATTGAAGAGTGAAATTAAGCAGATCCTTGTGCAAATCACGTAGACATTATTTGAAAGTTGAAGGAAAGGTTATGAAGGTGTTTGGCACTCATGTTCAGAGCTTAAACCGGTACTAAATCCAGCATTGCATATGTTATTTTGAGTAGTAAATTATCATTGGATTTAACCATCCAATTGTAGTCAGTGTGACTCTTATTATGTGATTGAGCAGTGAGCTCTAGGTGGTTGGCATTTCTGCATGTGCAAACCCCATTGGTATATACTTACTATCTGCAGTAGTATCATCTAATTATGGGTAAGGTTTCCCATCGTGGTTTTTCCCCTTACTAGGTTTCCACGTCAAAATCTTTGTGTCATGTGTTGTGGATGTTATTTCTCTTTATGTTTTATGCATTAAGTTAAACTGATGTTGCTATAACTATTAATTTGTTTTACCAGCACTTAAGTTTGTTTTACCAACACTCAGTATAAGCTAGAATAACTTGCATTTGGATTATAATTTATTGAGAACTGGTTCACAACAGTTTCAACTACAACTATCAATAACAACTTTACAACACTTACTGGATACCTTACATCTGGATTATCTGAACTAACACTATCAATAACAACTTTACAACACTTACTGGATACCTTACTGGATTATCTGAACTACCACTATCAATAACAACTTTACAACACTTACTGGATATCTTACATCTGGTCTTGAATAAATTCTTCCTCTACAAGGGTTCCTCATCTCCTTTGGTATGACACAGATCTCTCCTCGTCATTAGCAGTTCTCCATCTTCCGGTTTAGTGTCTAATCTAGTGGGGTTTTCTTCCACCACTGCTTCTCTTCTAGTAGCCTCTGTCTTCTTACACTCAAATGCATGGTTTCCTTCTCCTCCACACTTAAAGAAAGTTCCTCTAAATGTACTCTTGTCTTGTCTTCCAAAGTTCTCATTCCAGTAACCATTTGGTTCTCTCCTCCAGTAGAAATTTCTATCATCCTTCCTGTATGAATTACCTTCTTTTATCACTTCCTTGTTCTTAATCTAATTTGTATTGGTTCCTCTTCTTCTGGTATATCCTCTTCCTTCTTGAAATTTTCTATCGATAAACCTTCCTCCTCTACCTCTCTGTCTCTACTTGTGTCTTTTATTCAATTTCTCTTCAGCATTTAGTGCATACTGGTAAGCCTCTTCAACACTCTCCAATTTGATCATATTGAGTACATCTTGTATAGACATTCGTAATCCATTCAAATATCTTGCAATTTGTTCAACTTAATCATCAGCGTGTCTGGATCTGATTTTCAATTTGTAAAATTCTTTGATGTACTCCTTCACACTAGATTCCTTATGTCCCGGGTTATGCAATTTTAGGAACAAATCCACTTAATAATTCATCAGGAAAAACTTTGATTTCAATTTAGAAATCATCCAATCCCATGTCTTAATCTTTTCTTTACCTCTTCTTTGTCTATCAACTTGTGAATGCTCCCACCAAAGAGATGCATGACCTTTCAATCGGGTACAGGCATATTTCACCTTACTCTCTTTTGTAGTGTTTTCAAAATCAAAATACTTCTCCATCTTTGAAATCCAATCCATCAATTCATCTAAATTTAACTTCTCCTCATATTCCAGTGGGGTAAAATGAGGTTTAGTGTTCATCCTACTTAAAAACCTAAAAAACCTTTCTTCATCAGGATCAACCACCAGTAGGTTTACTTGTTCTATCAGGGCTTCTTCTCCATCTTCACTTACATCTTCAATATGTCGACCTCTTCTCTGGGCTGTCTCCACGACTTCTAACCGGGCTGCTATTCCTCGCAACATCTCCATCACAATAGGGTTTGCAATCCCACACACTCCACCATTCCTAGTTCCTCTTTGCACCATCAATTCATGCTAGTCTTTTGCAATTGTAGGTCAGATCCGCAATCCGCTACCCTACAACAAAATTCAGGACATGCAACTTTCAGAAAGAAACTTCACTCTGATACCACTTGAAGCAGTCACCGGTGAGGAGGGACCTTGGGGAGATCAGTCTGGACCGGTCAGCAAGAGTAAAAACAACAAAAACACATAGATATGATGGAGGCAATGCAGAACAAATAGTTTTATTGTATGAAATTTGATTACATCCAACAAGTAACAATTGGGTTACAACATACCGGCACAAAGGCATGGTAGAACAGGTCACAACTAGGAGCTTGAATCAAAATATCTATCTTCTAGGCACAATCTATCTATTTGATACTCTGATTCATTCTAATTGATTCCTCCCATTCTAAAGCATGATTGCAAATATATATATCAATCCAAAGGATCCAGTTGGCCCAAAAGGGATCAGAACCCAAAGAGCAAGACCTAACATGCAAAATGAACAAGGTCAGCCTCCACCAAGAGATTCCTCTAGAAAATCCAAAGGATGAAATAAAGAAGGTCAGCCACATGCTAATAAAAATGAAGATCAATGCTCAAGGCTCTACAAGCTTCAGAATGGGTTCTGGTAGATCACTAGCATAGGTCTCAGGCAACCAATTACAAAGGAACAACCAATAACAAGAATCTTTCATGGAAACTGGTAGTGATATCTTCCAGGTAAGTGATCCAAATGTGATGTAGCCTGAAAGCAAGAAAAATGATCAAGTCTTCAATTAGAATTCAACTCCACAAGATCTAGTGATCCAAAATTGGGACATAGAGAAAGGAAAACTGAAACTGCAAACAAAAAACAAAACATAAAAGAAAATTTTTTGGTTGATGCAAGATTGTTGTGAACCGGGGATGCTCTTTCATCATTAATATAAGAGGTCAAATTGAAAAGAAGTTTGATACTTAATATTCGCAATTTTTACTTGCATTTTCAAAGATGTTAGAGGACTTATAGAAGGAAAAACATGCAAAAAAGCCAAGAAAATTAAAATCAAGGACTTTCCTATAATTGGGCTCAAAATTATTACTATCAAATGTAGAGATCCTAGCAATGACTATAGAGCAGCTAAAAAAAAAAATCAAAGCAAGCAAGAGTAAAGACCAACTCACAAAAAATCTCTAATCAAACTATACAAATGAGTGAGGCACATCCTTCCTAGGTATGGAGCCATCTTTTATAAAATTATAATATTAGGAAATGTTATAGAAAGACTTTTACATTACTGGAATTAATTTTAACATAGACATAATTGCTTCACACCTTTCCTTGAACTACATGCTAAATTATATATTACTTATCTACCTTATATAGGATGTTCATTTGCATATATATTTGAATTGGAAATGATTCAAGGTTGTTGCATAATTCCCTTTTGTTATGGAAGGGATTATAATGAAAACTAATCTCTTTGGGAAGAGCTATATAGGTTAAGTATTTATATATCTAAAAGATCCTTTTTACTCCCAATGATAAAATAAATATTGTAAATGATATATATAGTAAGAAAATTAATGACACTCAAAACATAGTTTAACCTCTTAAACCTTAGTTAAAGGTGACATATATGTAGTAGTGAATTTAGTTATAGAATTATAATATGAAAACCATGATGATCCTTTGTCATCTATTATGTTGGTAATTGAATATTATTTATAAATTAAAGTTATGCATAAATAGTGTGAGTCCAAAGTTTGTCATCTTTGTTTAGGTACCAGTCTAAGTCATGTATGTCAAATGGCTTTTACAATCAAGAGTTAATCCTATATTGTATCCTTAAGGATGATCCTACTAATGACCATCTATTGTTCTTAGTATTTTGAATGAGCCAAGATGCAATATTGGGGAGCAATTTCCTCTTAAAATTAATTTGGTTAATTATTTGTATTGTGGTTCTTGATTTAACTTGTTTGTATTTAAAAATTATATATTTTTGAAAATTATACTAGTGGCAATAAATTTTTAGTTTGGGCTAGTTGGAAAAATAGTTTTCACATGGTCCCTTGCTACAAGGATCATTTTGGCTTCAACATTGAAGTAATATTTAAATTTTGTTTCTTTAGTGGCCACATTTGCATTTTGGTTACTTTTTCTTTTTAATTTATGATGAAATTTACTTAATAATCCCTTAATTATATGAGATTTACATTTCTAGAGGCTTGGTCTTCTTTCCTCCTACTAGTACATGTGAAAATTTATCGTATTTCATGATCTTTAAATTCACCTAAGTAGTATGCAGAAGAAAGGAAGAAGGTGGCTGAAGGACTCCTTAGGGAATTGTGATTTACAAAACCATTATCCAAGAGTGAAATTTGGATTCCCTTACCCTTGGATAATTGGACATTTTCCCAACTTATCTATGATGTGTGAAAGGGTAGGGACACCCCTTAGGAAGAATAGAATTGTTTGGCACCAACAAGAGCATAAATATTAATTTAATTACCAGAAAATGAACAATCGTCATGTATGGCCCGAAGTCTTACAAGGTTACATTTTATATATAGGAAATAAAACCCTTGATAACCCCTTGAGTGGAATTATAATTATGATATTATATTTTTCAGATAATATAATAAGTTTCTAAGCTTAAAGAATTGTATAGGAATCAAGTATTAGAGGTTGAGATTTGCCACAATCAAGGAAAGAAAATTGTGATTGTAGTCTATTGCTTAAAAGAGTTATTGTTGTGCTACATGAGTCTTCAATACCTATATTCTTCATAACCAATGAATAATTCTAAAATATTATTAGGATACACATGATATTCTCATATTCAAAAGGATATTTGGATATGTGTTGATATGAATTATTTACTCAGGTGACTCAGGTATCGCTCACTATACTAGATAAAAGTACTAAAAACTTTTTCTATTTGAAGAGAGAGAAATTAAGTGATAATTATATGTGGAGAACTATGGTTACTTGGGACAATGATTCACACTTAATGGCACCATACCCTCACCTCTTGATGAGTTCTATAAGGAATTTCATCCTAGAGGGGGAAGATGCGAGGCCCACACTTAAATCAACATAAACATTATATTGTTGGTTTCATTCATATTGGTACCTTATATTATTCACATGAGTAGGATTGACATAAGTTATCTTTAACTTTAAGATTTGGTTTTGATTACATAATATGTGAGGAGTAACCTAATTATGGTTACTATAACTTCCCTCTAGTGCCTCTTCCCATTGAGTACAAGCCACTCAACTAGAGAATTATTGTTACTTTTAATGGTTGGGAATTTCAAACCTCAAGGACCTACACCTCAGAATACCTAAAATGCATTTTCATGGGATTGATCGAAGACTTGACAAGTGATTATCTCTGTCATCGATGAATAGGTAATTTATCCTAAGGACCCCCAAAATTTATATCCTTCACAAGTGATGTCTATCCTTTTTTCAAATGCTTTCTATGTTCTTTGGAATTATGGTTCCCTACTCCATATTTTCTCTCAATGTGTCAAGCAAGAGTTTATATTTGTTGAAGAGATAGAAAGGGCTATCAAGAAATAAGACCTCTTTAATGTCAATAGTTGGGTTTGGAGACTCTTTCCAAGGAAATATCTGAACAAAAAAACCCTATATGTAAATTTATACAATGCCATGAATATTAGTGTGGAATGAAACAACTACAAGTTTTTCTAGTGGGAATTAAGAATTTTGTCTGAGATTATCTCCCCATTTGAGGCTACTTGATTATCAGATTTTGTTGATGCCCTCTATGAGATTTTTCCAAGATCAAGAGCTCAATGAAATGTACAATATAGAGAGACAAAATATAGGACAAGAATAAACTCTATTCTCATCAATAGGTAAATTATCAATAGTTGTTACATACAATGAAATGAGCCTGCATATATAGGCAAGGCAAAATGGATATGTGAGCACACAAACATTACATGTGGCTCAATAAGAAACAAGGGTAGGTAGGAAATAGGTGTGGTAGGTAGGAAAAAAAATAAAATATTCTACATGAGGTGGATCACCCACCGAAGGTGAAATTATCACTCCACAATAAGTGGATATGATAGAGTGGTAACAAGATCACACCATAAAAGTTGGAAATTATCCTACACACACTATCCAAATTTGGCATAAACACCCAAGTGTCTCATACCCAAACTACTATGAGATGCATTTCCTAAGTAAACTTAAGTAAGTGTAATAATATCCATGATGAATAATTATTTACAACAACACCTCACCTTAAGTGCAACTTAGGGGAATGCACTTAAGTCTACAATGCAACTAAGAAATGCAAGATGGGTCATTGCTATAAGGCCATGTTAGCTACCCATGTACAAATGCAAATGCAATTAAAACTCTGACAAAGTAGGGGAAAGAGAGAAAAACCCAATGGGAAAAAACCCTCCCTCGAAAGAGAGATGAAAAATATGCAAGAGAACTCTCATAGAAGTATGTGAGGGACAAAACCCCATGTGAGGAAAAAGTCCCCCCCATATGAGAGAAGAAGAGAAGCTAGGAAGCCCCCCCTTAATGTAGAATCTGCACCAATGATAGAAGCTCAATGATGTATGAAGAAACTACTCCATGAATGTCGAACAACATTCCTCCCCTTAGGAAGAAACAAAACCAAAGGTGTATCCGTGAAGTCTCCCCAATCATGAAGGAAAATGTAGGGAAAAAAATCATGATGAATGAAGTCTCTGAAAACTGCTCAAGTGTCCCCATGTCAATGCTGAAAGATACCCCCGCCAAAGGTGGTAAACTACTCCACACTGCTGAAAAAGGCACTCCAAGCTCTAGTGGAGATGAATGTAGAACATGTCCCAAAGACTCACATGTCTCCTCTAAACATAAAGAAACCTCCTCCAACTGATGTACATAAGTATCCACAATCATGTCAACCTCGAAAGAATGATCATGTAGAGAATGAACAAGAGGTTCAGAGTGTGCCCTCACAACAATCGAAGAATGATCATCTTCATCAAAGAGAAGATGAATATCATCAATGATCTGTCTCCCAAATTTGCAATGTAGGATTCCACAAACAAACCTGCAATGTCTTTCAAGTACTCATCCCATGAATCTGAAACTAGAATACATGAAATATCCTACTGCACTGAATCACATGAAGGCAAAATTGTCGCACTATCTACATCATTAGGTGCAATAGGTGATGTGATATCAATTGGAGGAGATGTAACACAAGGCTCAAGAACGGGGTCACATGTGAGAATCCCCAAGTTCAAGCACCCAAAGTTCTCCTAAAAAATTGAATCATCACAAGAAGTGTGATCATCATGTGAAGAATCATCATATGTGAAATCATTATCATCAACAAAATCTAAAAAAGAAGTATAACCGAGATGCATGATCAACCACCCCAGTCGCAATGATAGCTCTAGTCTCCAAGTCTTTAATGAAAATTGACTTAGGTGTGAACTCCACAATTCTCTTTGTTGTGCCATGTGTGATTTGATAAATGGAAAGGATATTGTTTGTCAAGTGGGGTACACACAACACATCATTGAAGGAGTTATCCCCAATGGAAATGGATCCTTTTCCAATCACATCCATGTATGTATGATTTCCCATCAAAATCTGTGGCATGGTGCAAGGCTCAAATGTAGAGAACATAGACTACAAACATGTCATATGATGAGAAGCCCCTGAATCTAGAAGTCATCTCCCTGAATCATGACTTATAGTAGAAAAAGAGATTTTCCTTTTCTTGTCCCAAAAGAGTGAGTCTTCCCACTTGTAGAAGCCATGAATGTTTTCCCTTTTCCTTTTGATTGTGAGGAATTGAAAGTTGATGATTAATCATCCTTCTTGTTGACATTAGGCAAATCAGTGTTATGCTTTTTGAGGATATGTGTGAGCTCATCAATCTTCTTAGAATGGAAATGATGCTCCTCATGACCAAAATGTTTACAATAGGCACAAGTAGGTCTCTCCCTCTTTGGTGAATTGTCCCTCTTGGAAGAGAATGAATCTCATTGTTGTGGAGAAGGTGATGCTTTGTCCTTAGGATTTGATTTCCATTTCTTCTTGTTTGAGCTATCCTTTCTTTGTTTTCCTTTGTTCCTTTGATTTTCCACTAATGCTTGAGACTTAGAAGTCTTAAGAATGCCCATGCTTATCAGCTTAGTTTGTTCCATCATCAACATTTTGGCGAAAGCATCAAATGTAGACATCGTATAGCTTGAACCCATTATCATCCTATGGGTTTGGAAACTAGAAACAAATGTTGCATATTCATTTGGAAGTTTGCCCATCAAATTGAAGATCAATTGAGTATCCTTCTTACCAATGCCACAATACTTGAGTTGTGCCCTCAACTCTTTTGCCTTAGTGACATAATCTTGTATAGTATCAAAGTTCTTTGGATCTAACATGGTGAGATCACTATCAATATGATATCCCCTAATCTCATCAACTTGACCTTACAAGTCTTGAAACTTTTTCCAAACATCCTTGATTAGAATACATTTCTCAATATGAAAAATGAGATCCTTTGATACATACTTTCTTAAGGTGCCAATTGCCATGATATTTTTAGTGAGACAATCCAAGTAACCAATAGGGTCAGCTTTAGGATCAGTAGGAGCAACAATAGTTCCATCAATATAATGATTTAGTCCTTTTTCCATAAGTTTACTCCATACATCAATTTTCCAAGTAGCATAATTATGAGGAGTCAAGAGAGGAAACTTAGAAGAAACCATAGTAAAAAAAAGGAAGGAACACAAGAGCACAAAATCACAACAGACACCCCCCCAAATTCAATCAATCAAAGTACCCTCACAGAATGATGATTTTGGCACTTTATATCTAGTGTGTGTACATTAGGCCACTTGAAAACAATGGAAAGGTGGACTTCTAATTATTTTTTACAACTGCCCCAATAGGCTGAGAAATACAATGCAAAAGACCAGAAAGATAGATCTAAGCAATACAAGTGCCAAATTGGCCAAAAAATGACCATGTGCGGAAAGTGAAATTTGTACCCAAAATTTCTAAAAAATGATAGCATATTATGAGACTACACAAAAAATTATGCACTTTCAAAAAAAAATGGCACATGAAAAGGAGTTCGTATGAGCCCAAACGGAGTCCCAGAAGTTGTAGAAACGGGGATTAGATAGGTACAATCACCAAAAACTGAGGTTTATGAAAAATATGTCCATAAAAATCATAAAATAATTCCACCACAAGAAATTACATGAAATTATAGCCCATTTTGAAAAAAAATTGCACCAAAAAATGAGCAAAAATGAGCAAGATATGGCCATTTGAAGTTGAACTGCAAAATCAAAAAGCTCAATGGAGAGGGCCTGCAAAAAAAAAATTAAAAATGATGACTTTCGAGGGTCACGAGCGTAAATTTGACGGTCGTAGAGCCATCGATAAACTTTGCCTCCCTTGTTGGTTGGGCGTTCGTATTGTACTGACTAACACATGGCAAAAAATGATTCGCTGAAAAGTATTGTGGCAGGATGACATGGATCCATATGGTCAGTACGTGTCGCTAACATGGCTTCCTGTATGGTTGATGTGTCTTATTGCATGGCGCTAAATGGGTGCTTGCATGGCAGGTATAGCTGACAGGCAGGGGGTCCACGTGGCGGACAGACGGCGCTAAAGAACACAACCAGCGAGCGACAAGGGTGTCGGCGGCATGGCACAAACCGGTGTCAGCGGGCGGTAGGGGTTCCGGCGGTGTGGTAGGAGATCACCTGTGGGTGAACCAAACGCAGGCATCGATAGAAGTAAACGCGCGCAACAGTTTGGCCAACAGAAAAGGATAGACGATAAACCAAGTCGGTGACGTTGGGCGCTGGAAAACAAAGTCGGTGATGCTACAGTGCCCCGTTGGGAGAAGGGAGGATGTCGATGGTGGACTCTTGGAAGTGTGTGGGAATGAAGCTTGCAGTACCACCCTGCAAAAACTGAAGCAGGGACAGAGTACAGGAGGGGGGTGGTCACGGGACCCTGCCAAAAAAATATATATATATATTTTATTTTTTTGAATAAAAACTTTTCAATATGCCAAAATAAATAAAACTGCGAATTGTGTAATATGGAAATATATTAAAAAATAAAATTCGTAGAAAAGTAAAATAATTTTTTTTTTTTTTGAAAAAAAATCATCCCGTACAATCTAATAGGCTGAATTTTTCTTCCAAGCTCCAAAATTCATTTTCATCAATATAGGCGAATTTATGGTCAAAATTTGTGGAAACGGCCACCCGGACACAACCGCGAGGTCAGATCTAGTCTAGGATGCCTCTAAAAGATGTTGGTCCTCAGATCTGCCTCTTGACATCGCAATAATGCCTCTCAAATGCGAATCAATGATGCTCTAATGGCTCTGATACCATGTGAGATTTTGCCAAGATCAAGAGTACAATGAAATGTACAAAATAGAGAGACAAAACATAGGACAAGAATAAATTGTATTCTCATCAATAGATACATGATCAATAGTTGTTACATACAATGAAATGAACCTGCATATATAGGCAAGGCAAAATGGATATGTGAGCACACAAATATGACATGTGGGTCAATAAGAAACAAGGGTAGGTAGGAAATAGGTGTGGTAGGTAGGAGAAACAATAAAATATTCCACATGAGGTGGATCACCCACCGAAGGCGGAATTATATGATATAGTAACAAGATCACACCATAAAAGGTGGAAATTCTCCTACACACACTATCCCAATGTGGCACAAAACACCCAAGTGTCTCATACCCACTTATTGAATTAAATGTGTATGTAATTGAATTGATTCAACTATGATAACACTCACTTATTAACCTAAATAAACTTATTTAGACTATTTTAATAATGCCCTACTCACATCTCTTTGTAAACTTTGAACCCTAGTGTTAAATCCTTTTATCATCTTGTTGAAGACCAATAGTTAGCTTGTCATGCTTCTTATTTTCAGAAAACTCTATTGATGTCATGAATAACCTCTCACAAGTGAAATATTTTTTAACCTGGATTAAAAATGAGGAAAGGATCACCCTTTAGTCTCTTAGCAACAAAATCCATATTCACAAATTTATTTTATTTTATCCCAATAAACAACTATTTGATTAAGTTTTTTTTAGGTTTTCACTCTCTTAAACATACTTCATATTCTAAACAACTTGAGCAGTTATATTCGATAACTTTAAAATGGATTTGGGGTTGGGAAAAAGACAATAAGAGTCTTGAAAAGAGTTGGAAAAGGGTCATCAATTTGAAAAAAAACTTTACCTACAACACACTTCATGAAGGCTTTTCCCTTTTGCTTATCTCCCAAAATGTTCCCTTTCACCTCAACTCTATCTAACTCAAACCTCTTTATGTTTCTTCTAGTTGTACGAAAACAATCTCCTCCATGGATTCCATAAATTTAAAATCCTTATCCCAAAAGAATTTATTAGATTCAGAATTAGAATAATCCATCTCCTCGATGGCCATCTAGGGGAAAGGGCCCTGTAGTTGAGCGTGTTCCAATTCTTGTGATAGAAGTTGTTGATTTAATACCCCCATACTTGTTGAGTTAATGTCATATTTTCGTACAACATTGCACCAATATTAGTGACTTTAAAGTTATTTTTGATTAGGATAAACAAGTTTTGATGGGGCCCCGAAACCCATTACAATCAGCAAGCTACCGTAAAAAAATGGACTCGACTACATAGCAGCAAACCACAAGTTTTTGAAAGGACCTGAAACCTTCTAGACTTATGGGCATCCAGATCCCAAAACCCAAAGGTTGCACACAAAAAATAAACAGAAAAACAATGCAGCCACAAATAGACAAACACCATCCAAACAATAGAGTTATTCAGGCACCCTCTGCCAGCAAGAAGGGTTTTCCTAGGCTCCCATAACCTGTAACATAATCTTCAGGCCAAACAACCCAGCCAACCTTGATGCTAACCAAAAACAAACACTGGCCAGACTAGGCCCTTGAAAACTATCTTCATCCAGTTTGTCCCTGAATACAATAAAATAGGTTTTTTCCAAGCTCCCACAACCTAAAAAAGTGGGTTTTATAAGGTTCCCACAACCAAATGGGACCCACATAACAACAACATATCCTTATGGTACAATCTGGGACATAGGGTGCAAAACGGGCACCTACAACCAAGTGCCAAAAAGACATGAAGATTTTGGTAGGCTTCCTCAACTAGCAACACAAACAACAGCCAGAAAAATCCCTCACACCATCTCCCCACCTCAATAGGAGAGAAAGTCATCTCAACAAGCGAAGAAGGAGATAAAATCGTCTGCCCTGTCAGTTTCCTCACAACCCAAATTCAAAGCAACCTCTCCACCTCCATAGGAGAGAAAAATGCCATAAACAAGGTTCCAAAAAAATGGGCCATAGAAATAGTAGAAACCCCCACCAAAGAATAAGTAGAGAAAGCACAGAGGGTCCACCCCAAATCAACAGGCCCAAAACAAGAAAGAAACTTCTCCACCTCCATAATAAAGACATTAATCCACTTAGGGGGAAATCAAACCCAAAGCCACCCAAAAATAGAGCAACAGCAGTCCAAAACCAACTCCACAGAAAAAGAGCTACCATCTCTATCTACAAAAGATCTCCATCTCAAAATAGGAAACATATCCAACAAGATAACCACACAAAATGAGGATGGAAGTCTCCAAACATTCAAACCCTAGGCTTTTCCAACACAATCCACTCCACCTCTATAGGAATGGAAAATATCTCCGTAAAAGATGCAAAGGGAAAAACCAAAGACAGGATGGTGAAAGCCCACAAAGGGAACAAGCAAGCCAATAAGATCAAGGGTACAAACCAGACCCAAAACCCCATGGCACCTCTTAGAGGGGAAGCACCAACCAATGGGGCCTGAAAGATAGTCATAACACTAACCAAGAAAGGAACATGTCAAGGAAGTAGGAGATCCCCATCAACAAAGTCTCCCCCAATCAACAACACAAAGACAGGGATGACCCACCCGTTAAGGGCAACACCGACATAGCAGCAGCCACCATTCACATTTGAAGTGGACACCCACCACCACACGCTGAACTCAGAATGTGCACTGCAACAGAAACTAGACACATCCAGAATGATAGATCTCACACGATAGCAAACACCAAACGCATCCAAAATAGGAACCCTCCACCAAGAGCCAGAGAGTGGGAAACCCCAAAAAGAAGTTGCTTCCCCACACCAAACCAACCATGCAAGGACCACCAAAGAACCTCTACTACTCATCCAAATCTAGGTTATTATTGCCTCCCATAGCATCTCCACTAGCAAAAACCCCAACACTGCTCCCACCTCTCTCTCTCCCTCTGCACTCCATCAAGTAGTTTTATTTGGTTGTTTAAACCTTTCTCCTATGAGTTTTGTTGTGCATTTTTTTGTGACTTTAAAGTTGGTATTGCTATGATGAGTACAAATAATTGAATGAAATATATCATTTGTTGTAAAAAGCAACCAATCATGCAATGCCACATCACCTGCACAAGTATTGGGGCCTCCTTTGCATGCCTATTGGTCTCACATTTGTTTTGGGCTATTTTGGACACCTTGATAAAAAGCATGTTGTTGTAGCATCATATTTGATTATACAGGCCTAAAACCTTAGTTATAAGCAAGGGACTTGCCAAGTAAGCTTCTGTTAAAAATAGGGAGTGATTTGAAATTTTCACATAAGATTTTGAGAAACACAAAATTAGGGTGCACAACTACTGGGTCTTCTCCCCTAAGTATCATCCCAATATTAAAGAAAATTGAGGCCACCAATTCTCCATTTATGATGTTTTTTGCACCTATATTTCTTATCATTTTATCTAAATAAAGAAACCTATTTTAACACCTGTAAACTGCTTATAAGCCTGAAATAAGTGGTCTTGGTAAACTGTAAAACAAAATACTTAAAACGCATATAATGGTTGGGCAATATCATTTTGATATTTGGAGGTAGTGTTCGTGGTAAGCTTTTCAACTGAACATAGAACTATGAAAATATTTGTAAGAGCTACATAGTTTTGACATTTAAAATTTAAAACCATACATGCTTCTGCTTAATACATGTCTATTACATTTATTATTTTAAACTTAATATACAACTGAAAAATATTTGTGAAAGATACACAATTTTGATCTTATATTATTTACATGAGTAAGATTGACAAAATTTATCTTTAACATTAAGATTTGATATTGATTTCATAATATGTGAGGAGTAACCTAATTTATGATTTTTATAACTTCCCTCTAGTGCCTCTGCCCATCGAGTACAAGCCACTCAACTAGAGAATTATTGTCACTTTAAATGGTTGGGAATTTCAAACCTGAAGGACCTACACCTCAGAACACCTGAAACGCATTTTCATGGGGTTGGTCGAACACTCAGCGAATCACTGCCATTGGTGAAGAGGTAATTTATCCTAAGGCCTCCTGAAATTTATATCCTTCACAAGTGGTGTCTATTCTTTTTTCAAGTGCCTTCGATGTTCTTTGGAATTATGGTGCCCTACCCCATCTTTGCTCTTAATATGTCAAACAAGAGTTTATATCTATTGAAGAGCTAGAATTGGCTATCAAGAAATAAGACTTATTTAATGTCAAGGGTTGGGTTGGGGGACTATTTCCAAGGAAATATCTGAGCAGAAAACCCCTATATGTAAAGTTATACAATGCTATGAAGATTAGTGTGGAATTAAACAACTGCAAGTTTTTCTAGGGGAAGGCTACCCAATTCTTAGATTTCCTTTATGCCCTCCACCAGCTACCACTACACCAATCTCATCACCACAAGGTTGAGAAGGCGCACCCTAAGGACATCTTACAATATACCCTAACGGATACTTTGCGGGTTTGGTGACCGAAATTCCCAGATGTAAAATGCAGGTGATGAAGAGATGGGATAAAATAATGCCAAGGACTAGCGTGTAGACCCTTTGCTTGTCGTTCTAGCTAGGATTTGTCCTTTCTTTTGTTCTACTCTATTTTTTTTTTTTTGGTTGTTCATGTATAGTCTTTCCATCAATCTCAGTGTCTTCGTATTCACTAAAACTCTATGTTAAATATCCCTCATTTTTTGTTTTATCAGGCTCTTTGTTGCCACTATAGTTCCTTCTTTTAGTCCCCTTTGTTCATACGTGGACATAAAATTTTGGTCCTCAGATTTAGCATGGCTCTTTAAGGTTGTCTTGGTCTTAAGAGTCTGGTTTAGCTACAAACAGATTGAGCTCTGCTCTCTGTTAGGAATTTGTTTTTGTTATTTAAGTTACACTGCAATGGTTTCATTTTTAATTAATATAAAAGTTTGCATTTGCGTTTTTCCTTAAACAAAAAAAAATGGTTTTTGTAAGTGAATGTGCCTAAAGGTAAAATTGATAATACTATTATAGAGCAATTATAATGAGATGATAACTTGAATAGTTGTTCATTCAGTCTAATTTAAAAGATGGGATCCGAAATTCTTCAACAAAAAGTCTTAATCAAATATAACATTAGGTTTTTTTGTGACTTTAAAGTTGTTATTGCTATGATGAGTACCAATAATTGAATGAAATATATCATTTGTTGTAAAAAGCAACCAATCATGTGATGTCACATCAGCTGCACAAGTATTGGGGCCCCTTTTGCAGGCCTATTGGTCTCACATTTTTTTTTGGGTTGTTTTGGACACCTTGGCAAAAAACATGTTGATGTGGAATCGTATTTGATGATGTGGCCCTAAAACCTTAGTTATAAGCAAGGGACTTGCCAAGTAAGTTGTTGTAAAAAATAGAGAGTGATTTGAAATTTTCACGTAAGATTTTGATTTTAACACCTGTAAACTGCTTATAAACCTGAAATAAGTGGTCGGGTAAAATGTAAAGCAAAATACTTAAAAGGCATATAATGGTTGAGCAATATCATTTTGATATTTGGAGGTAGTGTTCGTAGTAATCTTTTCAACAGAACATAGAACTGTGAAAATATTTGTAACAGCTACACAATTTTGACATTTAAAATTTAAAACCATAAATGCTTCTCCTTAATACATGTTAATTGCATTAATTATTTCAAACTTAATATACAACTGAAAAATATTTGTAAAGGATGCACAATTTTGATCTTTAAAGATCTAAAGCCAAACAAATTTTCCCTTAATACATGCCAATGGTATTAATCAATTCTACTCAATATTTAAATAGCAAATATTTGTACGTATCTAGATCTGTCGAACACTGATCAAATACTTAGAAATCCAAATCCAGAAGAATTTCCCTTGATGTAAATGAAGGCGACCAATCTATTGCATGGATCTGTTCAACAGAATTCTTATTCTACCTGCAACTTTCATTTCTCTAATAATTAGGAGTTAACAATCATATATCCATGTAAGCTACACGAGTAGAAGGGAAATGAGTCATCCTATCTTGCAGCCGACTAGAGAGTGAAACAAATAAAAATTGTTTCCTCGAACCAGCTGGTTGGACGATGGGGACTTTCATTCTTGTGTGCAAATAAGCTGGTCTTTTGAGTATCTGAAGCATTGGTAGCAGTGTTCAGTTGTTGCTTGGCCGCTGTTTTCCTTGAGCGGCGGCTATTTACGTAGTCCTCTGGAATGAAAACGTCGGCAGCAAGGTCTATGAGTACACTGAGTAAGGCACCTTGCATTTAATATCTGTAATGCATGCAACAGAAAGACAAGATTTACAGACTTAAATGAAGCATGGAATTAGCACAAGTAATTTGCTGCTGTGAAGTGTAGTGATACGTCTATTTATAGGAAAAGAAAGATTGGAAAGAGGTGAAAGCATAGGGCATCTATCTCAATCTGAAAATTAAGTTTGCACCGAAGTTTTCGCAATCCCAGGTTAAAGCGTTAGCCGTTTCAAAATTAGAGGGCCAGTCATAGTCAATGAATGGGTGGGCCTTAGTATTATTGTAGTACCTTACCCTACTTCTTCGTAAACCCCATTGCTCTTTCTGTTTACCAACCACAGTCTTTCACTGTTTACAATTTCCATTGCCATTTCCAATCGAAATAAGATGACACGTGTTCTTCCCTCTCAACGAAGGCGGTGCTAAAGTCTTCATATGACTGAGCCTCTTTTCTGAAAAGGAAAGGTCGCGTGAGGTGCTTTTTGAGATTCACGAGTGATTTATTTACAAATATAAAGTTTGAAATGAAGATTAACATGTATACTTAGTAGGTGTATTTATTAAGATATAAGTAATATTAAAAACATTTATTAGTATGTTATTTTGTTAAGTTAATTTTAAGAATTCATTTTTTGTTTATGATTGGATGACTTATTTTTTAATTTGAGTTAAATGAGTTCAATCATTGGCGTTTTTTAAGGTGGAAGAGTTGTTTTTTGTCAATTTGATATATGTACAAAATATATTAAAGGTTGTTGAATATTAAAGGTTGTTGAAACTTATTTTCAGTCACGAACTAAGTTATATTAATTATTTCCTTACAACAATGAATTCACGTTATATGTATCTTTCATTTCTATTAAAAAATTATGTAAAGTCTTATATATGATTGCACATATCTATTATGAAAAAGATAAGTAATGTGAGATTACTTTAAAGTCTATATCAGTTTAGCAAGTACTTTATTTACTCTTATGAAAATGAAAAAAAAAATGGAAGAAGAAAAACATGGTTCAAGTTATAGGCTTTAAATAAAAAAAGATGTTTTAAAAATAATTTATGGCTAATTCAAATTTAAAAATAAAGTTATCTATGAATCTTTTATGTTTAGTTAGTATGTATGTAGATAGAAATACAAATTAAAAAAATTTATTACTATGTTGTTTTGTTAAATTGATTTAAAATTTGATTTTTTTCTATGATCAAGAGCTTTTTTTATTTCGTTTTAACTAATTGAGTTCAATTATGGTGTTCTTTAATCTTGTCGACTAAGTTACTTTACTTCATTGCTTACAGTTGTGTATTAAGGTTACACATTTTCTCCCTTCTTAATAAAATTTTATGAAAGGCCTTATATATGATGATAAGTCTCTCTTATGAAAAGGAAAGATAAAGTGAGATATTTTTAAGGCTCATGTATGTTAACCAAGTAGTTTATTTAATCTAGTGAAGAAAAACAATAAAAAGAAAAAAAAACCAGTAAAAAGAGAGACAAAAATTGTTAAATCAATAGCCTTATTTAAAAGAATAAATATGTTTACAACAAATTTATGAATTTATGTATAAATTTTATCAAATAAAGTTATAAAGGAAGGTTCAAAATTTAGTTGGTGTGTATGTCTATTAACATACAAGTAAACTCTAAATCATTATTAACTTGTTATATATTTTTAATACAAGGTAAACTAGGTTTTCAAAGTGTTGAAAAATTGAGTTATTGTGTTGTGTTGTATGGATGTTGTAATTGGTCCAAAAATGAATGGTGATGTTGTTTTGTTATCTAGTAGTGACATTGAGAACATTTGAGGTGTTTCCAAAAGGTTGATCTAGTGGAAGTTTCAATATGGAGGAAATAGTATTTATGAAGAAAAGAGTATTTAATGTCCCAATGGAAGACTGATTTGCATTCCTTCGATGTGCAAAGGTTACAAAGTGAATTTCTAGATATAATGGTTGTGATCTATGTATTTTTTACTATCAGGTTTACAATTCCTTTATTACTCAGATGGTAGCATTGGTTATTGTTGCTTCTAATAGTGGATGTCTATCAGAACTATTCCAAAGAATGTTTTGTGAATCTTCAATTTGTGGATTCAATTGTTTTGTCTTGAAGGACACGTTTATTTCCTTTATGTAGTGTTTTAGTTTATTTTTATAGTGATGTTTTGATAGGCAAGGGAATTTGTGGTGTTTTGAGTTGTGTTGTCAGTTGAGTTGGTTTTAGATTAACTAAAGTGGTGTATCATATATGTTTGATCACATGCCATTTTGGTCTATATATGTTTTGGTATCCAATGAATTTGAAGGTTGATATGGGTCACTATGGCATTTGTAGATCTACATTTATTTTTGTGCATTGCAAGATGTTTTTGGGTTGATTGGTTGTCATGCTACATTATTCATCTACACGCTTCAGTTGTTTCTAACCTTGGAGAATGTGCTAGCATGTGCAGTTCATTGAAATAATTTGGAAAGGATATGTTGTAATGTTGTTGGGTCTTCTTTATCTCCTGGAGTGGAGCATAATTGATAGTTTTGGTCAGAGTGGCCAAATGTATGTGTTATTGTTTATATTATTTGTAGCCAACCCTCAACAAGGGTTTAAATGAATTATCTTGTATATCTAGGATTGCAGATGTATGATTTTATTATGGGATGTATGTGAATTGATGTGGAGTGGATTTGAATGATGTGCAAGTAGATTTGGTATAGCAGAAGTGTGAAAGATAGTTTGTGAAGAAGCTTTGAGACAATATTTGAAGTCATATGGGTTTGCCATGACATTGTTCACTTGACACAGTGGTTCAAGGACAATTTCATGATCAAGAGATCTTCTTCATTTTAGTTCATTGATCCTCTGCACCTTCCATAAGAATATGTGATCCTTTTGGCAACCAATCCATTCATTTGTATCCTTTCCTAAGACAGTGAGTTTCAATACTATAAGTCCTTTGTATCTTTCCCTAAGGTTGTGCTCCTTAGTCTTGAAAGTCCTTTCAGGAGAAGTGAACTCCTTGGCCTTGAGCCTAAATGTTGTAATTAATTTTATTCATATTGTGAGTATGAGTCTCATCTTTATTATTCCATATTTAGGGTTTTCCACGTAGCTCTAGTATAATGTGCACTCATTTCATGTAACTAGCCCATTATCTAATGATATTGTTCGTGTTGTCCCTCCTAAACATGCAGAAGCCCCTCAATTGGATATTTATAATAGAAAAGGTGATCCTATGACTCACCTAAAAAATATTACAAACTTTGTGTAGTGATTTTCCCTATGATCAAGGACTTTTGGCTAAATTGTTTACTATAACATTCAAAGATAAATCTTTGCAATGGTGTTTTTCTTTACCTCCTTATTCTATTACATAATTTCAATAATTTTCTATTCAATAATTTCTCAATATTATTGGTCCTAAGATTACTTTGACTAATTTAATGCATTGTAAGCAAGGCGTTAAAGAAAAAGTGATTGATTTTATTGGTAGATATAAGCATTTGTATTCTCAAATTTCTTATCCTATGCCTGATCAAGATGTTCAAAGAATTTTCATTTCTAATTTGCAAAAATACATTAGGGATAAGCTTCTATTTTCTAAGTTTACTTCATTGGTATGCAGTTATGCACAATTTTTCATAATTATCAACTTCAACTGTTGAATCAATTTGAATCATCTTCTTCAATGGCTCTGGTTGATAAGAATGAAAGTGTTCAACAATATTTTGAAAAGTTTAAACCACATAAAGGATTCATAAAGTTCAATGACAACAACAATACTCAAGTAGCAACCGCGACAACAGGTGTGCCTCCTTCATCCAAGTACTTTAGAAAAGAATTTAATCCTCTTTTTGAATCTTTGCATAGCATTATGACACAATTCTTGAGTAGAATATATTAAAACTTCCTCCCATCAAAATAATTGACTCAACCAAACCTTTGCCACCTCATTACGACATCCAAATCCTCTTTCCAATATTATAATCAATCTGATCATGACACTGAAAAGTGTTATTCCCTAAAAAGTAAGATTCAAGACCTTATTGATAAAAATACCATAACTGTAGCTGGTGTGAGTGACAAAGGAAACAAATCCGTAGCCCCTCCAAATCAAAATCTCCAAATCTTTACCAATCCTTTGCCTTCCCATGATACTAATGTGATTGAGTATGAGCATCTTGCATTTTCTCCTCATAATATTGGCTTTGAGTCTAATAATGTGATCAATCTTATTGATAAAGATACACCTCCTAAGGACCTATGCATTACCTTTGATCCTAGTGAGATTATTGAAGCACCTGATGGCCCCCTATACATCACTGTGAGGATAAAACACATGCTTTCATTAGGTGTGATCATTGATCTTGCATGCATGGTAAATGTGATAACTAAAGAATATCTTGATACCTTACAATTGCATCAAGTGACATATGAGAAATATGATGTGATAATTAAGATCTTTGATGGTTACTCTTCTCCCACTATTGGCTCTATTACCCTTCCCATTGGCGTTGGTACTAAATCTTTAGATGTTAATTTTGCTATTATTCCTACCTTGGAATAATTTCATGTGAAGTTGGGACATCCTTGGCTCTTTTCCATGAAAGAAATCCCTTCTATTGTTCACTGGTGCTTGAAATTCCCTCTTGATGACAAAAATCGTAACAATTAATAACAACATGTATCAACCCATGATAAGGAAAGGAGATGTTAATATTGATTACTTTTGGTCTAAACAAATTGAACAACTTAAGCCTCCAAGTGATGCTCTTTTTAAATCTTACCAAAGATGGAAGAATGAGATGATCATATCCTTGAGAAAGACTAGAAATCCTAACCACATTCCTCTTCTTCATAATAGACCTATTCCTCCTCCTCTTGATGGACTCATTCTTCTTCCTATAAATTATATTCCTCTTTTATATGTCATGGTTCTCCCTCCTTCATTATACAAAGGAAAGCGCCCGGTATCCCCTATCTTTCAATCTAAAATAATTTCTCCTTCACATCCTTATTTTAAAGAAGAGAATAAGCCTATTCCTATTGATTCCAAACCTTCACAACTTTCAGATAAAACTAAAAAAACTATTGTACAAGAGAACACCAATGGAGACATCATGCTAGAGCTTATGAACTTGCTTCTCAACTATTTTCCTCCCCAAAGACTTCAAATGTTGACATGATCCCATTTGTCTCGCCTTCACCTAACACCAGAGAGGAAGTTCAACCTAAATCTCCAAGACACGAAACACTTAAGAAAAATGAGGGTTCATGTTCTATTCCAATTAAAGATCCTATTTTTGTTAATACTGATGAAGAGATGAATGAAAATAATGTTCCTGCTAATAATGTTGATTCATGTGATGAATATGAATATGTTGATGTTAACAATGATTTATCTAAACAGTTTTCACAAGCATTAATCCTAGCTTAGGTAGTAATAGGTAAAGTGATCCATCATTAGGGCATGGTCCTTGTTCGGAACTTGTGATAGCTCCATCTATTGTACTCAAAATTGTTCCTCTTTCATATCATCTACCTTCTGAAAACAACATTGAGCAATATTGGGAGGCAAATGACTTGCTTGATTAGCTTCATCTATGTCATAGATCCTCTCTCTCTCTCTCTCTCTCTCTCTCTCTCTCTCTCTCTCTCTCTCTCTCTCTCTCTCTCTCTCTCTCTTTCTTGTTCTTAACCTTCTTCTATTTGTTTTTCCTAGTGTTGTCTACTTGACTAAGATGCAAAGCATTAAGATCTCTTTTGGTTTCTCCTTTGTTGACTCAAAAGACACATGTACCCTTCTTCCATAGTGGTTTTACATTCTTTGGGGAATGAGGACAATTCAATGCAAATATATACATGATATGTATTATTTATTTTAAGAGCATACTAACCCCAGAGTTAAGTGGAACCCTTATTTGTATTTTGTGACCATTATCCTTTGATTTCTATCCTTCTTGGGGTAATGTCATTATGATCAGAGAGTTTTTTAGTGGCAGCTCTTCACCAATTAGCAAATTTTGCATGAATAGTGAGGGGCACAATCATGGTCAAATTGCCTGGAATTTGAAGAACAATGCAAATATTTGTAATTTGGTTTCACCATTGACCACACACCGTCGACGTGCATGCTTGTAATATTCACTTGGAATCACTTGGACGTGGGTATTAGATCACCTCTGCTATTCACCAGCAATAGTAAAATGACCACGTACCTAGGACCTAATTCACCAATAGTAAATTAAATGTTCATTGCACACGTCAGCCAAATTCGCAAATATCAATTAAAACATTATAAGCATTCAAGGACCCATTTTTTCCTACTTAAATTAAATTTTCATTGCACGCCCATGCAATTCACCAAAAATGCAATTAAATTAAATGTTTATTGGCAATTGTGACACTCAGGCCCCGTGCAATTCGCCAAAAATGCAATCATGGATTGCTATAAATACACTATTTCTTACACTCTTTCTTACAATTTGTTCATGTCTAATTAGTAAATTGGGAGCTCTCGAGTCTCGATTCGCATTCCAAAAATTGAGTTGGAAAGTCGAAGTTCATTGTAGGACGGAGGGCCAAAATTACAATCCTGCAACATAGGCCTAGGCATTCATTCCTGAAACAAATTAGACAAGAATTTGGAAACTTGCTTGAGGTTGTTTGTAACCTAGTATAATGTTAGAGATTTTCCATATGATAGGGCACTGGCAATCTGGAATTCCATGCATGAAAGATGAGGGGTGTGCAGCACTTTAAAAGTTGGTGGTGCTACTACTAGTGCTAGTGCTAAAACAAATGAATATGATGGATCGCAGACTCAGAGTCAGCATGAAGATGAAGACATTTTTGAATACCCAACTCAGAATGAAGATGAACTTATTAGTACTAGTTAGTTTTCGGATCTTGAGTCCATTTGGGATATAGAAGCCTCAGACAGTCGGGCTGAGTCACTGAAGTTAATTAGTAGTTAGTTTATAGGTATTTATAATTATACTATAGTTCTTGAGTCATATTACAATTTCAATTTGCAAAATTGCAATACTATAGTTGTTATTGATGATTTTGGATATTGTATTCCTTGAATTTCTCAATCAGAACTAGAACGGATGCTTATTTCATATTTTTAATTGTGAATTTGAATTATTACTAAACAATTGAATTATTAGTAAATTGGTATTTGGTTCCACATTATGTTGAACATGCAATGCAACAATTTGTATCACAAGATCCATAAAATTATTCATATTGCATAACTGTTACTGCTAGAACCTTTCTACTGTTCTACATTAAATGCTTAAAATGATGTTCATGGCGATTAGGGTTTTGTGTTTGTTTTTTGTCTTAGTTGGCTACTAAACCGAAGTTGTCGTGCGTTGAAAATCTGAGTTGTCCTCTCTTTATTTGTCCATGTCAACGTCAAGTGTGGTCAAACGATTGGTCAGACATGTTTAATGTTTCATCTCTAACTCGCAAATAAATTTCATGTTTAACAACTTAAGTGGCAAGTTAGCGAGTGTTGGTTTGGGTTTAAATCGCGAGGTCTCTAGTTTTTTGAGTGTTAGCATTTTATGTTAGTGAGGTGGAGATTGCTAATGAAATCTCTTTGGTCGCGAGGTCTCGAATTGGTTTGATGCCATGCATTATAGCCGCAAGAGTTAGTGAGTAAGTACTAAGTCATTAATGGTCTATGTGGCACTGCTCGCGCCTGTTTATGATGGTAATTAACATAAGACATTGATAAACAGTTTTCAAATTTTATGGTTATTGCTAGCTTGCAGGTTCTTTATCATCAAGTTAGTTTAAGTCACGAGCTTGTGAGTACTGAGAGATTTTAGTTGTCGCTACCTCGCAAGATGTTTTGCACTTGACCATTTTATGTTGCGAGGTTGCGATTGGGTGTGATTTTATGTTGTCGCATGGTCATGAGGTGTTTGCAGTTAAGTCATTTTAATTTGTGATCATGCGATGTAGTTGGTATCGCAACTTAGTTGGTTTCGTCACTTGCTCACAGGTTTTGAAGTTGTTTAGCATTTTAAGTTGGGATCTGGCGACAGCTAAGTTTTGGTCTAATTTTGTGGTCATCGCATGCTCGCGGGTTTGTAAGTCTTAAGTCAAAAAGTGTTGCGAGCATGCGATGGTGGTTAAGTGCCTTGTTGTTGCACGATCACAAGGGTTTACATCGTGAGGTCTCTAGCTTTTTGGGTGTTAGCATTTTATGTTACCGAGCTAGAGATTGTTAGTCAAATTGCTTTGGTCACGAGGTCTTGAGTTGGTCTGATGCCATACATTATATCCGCAAGAGTTAGTGAGTAACTCATTTTATACATATGTTGCTAGCTCTCATGTTTGTTTAGTGTTAGCATTTTTAGGCCACGAGCTAGCAACTAGACAGTTTGTGGCTAGGTTTAATGGTTATCACCAGCTCGTGAAGTTAAATGTCTAAAGACCTAATCAAGCCGCGAACTTGCGAGTGAAGTGCTAGCGGTTAAGAGATAAATAGTTTTATGTTGGCGAGTACGTGACAAGGGTTAAAGTTACCACTATCTCCAAGTCGCTGCAGTGACAAGGACTTAACATTTATGGTCGAGAATTGGCGATTGCTAGTTTAGTTTCCCTCAATCGCTAGATCTCGAGGTTATGAAGGCTTACCATTTTCAGCTTGCGAGTTGGAGATAGAGAGAGTCGTAAGGGCTTGTCGTTAGGTCGCGAAATTTTCTAATGGGCAATCTTCCAGACAGAGAGTTGACGACTATGTGCCACGTGTTTTAATTACTTAATATCTTGAAATCACCAATTTTTTTTTTTATGGTTTGAAAATACTTTGAAATTGCCAATATTTTATTTTTATGGTTTGAAAATAGCTTAAAATAGCCAATGTTTTATTTTTATGGTTTGAAAATAGCTTGAAATCGCCAATATTTTATTTTTATGGTTTGAAAATAGGTTGAAATTGCCATTGCAAATATTTTTCTGGTTTTAAAAAAATTACAATTCACCCATGCAATTATTTTTTGGGTTTTAAAAATAGTACAATTCGCAAGGATTTTTCACAAACTTTGAGTGATCATGGCTAATTCACCAATGGAGATTATAATTTTTTATTGTAAACCGCAAGAATTTGCCAATAAAATTAAAATTTTCTTCGGAATTATACAACTTTCGCCAAGTTTTTACACATTGTCCAAGGGAGGGGTTTCTTAAAATTTTCCCTGGTTGTGATAATGTTCTTCTCTTTTGGATGAATGTATACTACCTTAAAGCAATTTCTCCTAGCAAGGTGTGCATAATTGCTTTAACATGGGGGCATACACTTTTCTCAATGTTTCTCTCTTTGCACCTCTGAGTGATACTCAAGTTACTTAGTGAACTTAGTATTTTGCTTTGTTATTTTGGTATTTTTCTTTTCATAACTCATTGTAAATGAACTTACTGGTCTTGCAATCATGGTTCTCTTTCTCTTTCCTATGATTTTTCTTTTATCTTTATCTTGAATCCATAAGATACCTAAAATCCACTAGGGGCTTGGTGTGTCTTCCTTCCTTTGCATCTTGATGAAAGCCTTTCAATTGGAATCTTTGTACTTAACTAAGAGTATGGTTAACCTTATACTCCTGCTAAAGTGGGGGATAAATGTAGCATCCTAAATTGTACTCCCTTACAATTTTGACCACATTTGGGTCCTCACCTTAGATATTTTATCCCTAGGCTTGATGGGGAACTGATTTTTCTCATGTCATGCAAACTTGACTTCATATTGACCTCATGTATCAATTAAATCCTCTATGGAGGCCCCTAAATTGAGTTGGAGTAGGGCTTGGTGCCTTGGTCCCCAATAGGACTAGGGCCTGGTGCCTTGGTCCTCCCTATCAGGACCTAACTTTGGTCCCCTTGGATATTTCACAAATTTAGTGGGAAATCTAGCCCCATGTCAAAAAATTAATATGTTTTTCGACTAGAAAGTATAAGTAGGTCTAGACCTCTCATTTTGATATGGTAATCATATTGGTCAATCAATTCAAGCAATCAAGCATTCAAAATTCAAGTGAGCAAGCAATCAGCTTCCTTCAAGCATTGGAGTTGACATTCATGCTCCATGTTGTTGAAGATTTCATGATACCCTAATTTCGTGTGGAGATAGACAAAACTTCACAAGGAGGTATATCATTTATGTTTTCAATCATCATTCAACATCTCCCTCAAAATGAGAACATTTTCATTACTTCAAATCAATTATCTTTCATTTTTATTTCATGGTTAAAGCCAAAACTAGGGTTTGACTTAAGAAAACCCCTATCCCAACCTATTTCCACTTCTTTTGTGTGTAGGAAATAGGTACAAAGATACGATAGTCAGAATAAGCATTATTTGTAGTGACAAATCAATCTCCCATTACAATGCAAAAATTTTGGAGGACCACGATGACCACCACCACAGTCCCAACATTTTAGGAGGTCTTTTGGGGAGCAGGTCTGAATCTTCTTACATTTCTCAGGTCCAGGTTTATGGCTTAATCCCACAATTATAGCTTACTGTTTATGCTTTTCTACTTGAATTTCCAACACTTTTGCCCTAATTTCAGCAATTCAATTTACAAAAGAGGTTTTATCAATTCAAATCATCAAAAAACCCAATCCAATTAGAATTCTCAATCCTAATCCTTATTGGTTGGTCACAAGATTTATTGGATTTGAACCTTCTTTTAAATTATTTGGTCCCCAAGAAATAAAATTAGCAGTTTCTTCCTTCTATGGTAGGAACTCTAGTTTTATTTCACAAAACAAAAAGAAACCATGACAACCACCATCAAGCAAACAAATTCCTCACATCGTCCAATATATTGGACATATGGAAGAAAAAGGAACATGCCAAGGTGGAATATATGAACTATCACTAAAACCTTCACCAATGTTTACACAAATATAAGCATAATACTCAAAATATAACAAATGATTTAAGTAACTACCTACTCATACCACCTAAAATAGAAACTATAGCAAATTGTACTTAATCCAAGCTAACCATAACTCAAACCAGGGTAAGCCAACATAGATAAAACTTCTTCCAATCAACATATCAAATCTAAACTGCAATTGAGTCTCTATATATTCATCCACCTATCTCAATGAAATGTAACAATGCACAAATGACCATAGACAAGACCAACTAATGAAGTCTACATTAGAATTAAAACAATCTTATGGATATAGATAGTCCAAATTTGAGACATCCCATTGCAAGAAAATGGGTACCTAATTCACAACCTAAATAATTCATTGATCTAAATCCAATGAAATATATAAACTCATCATGACATTAGTATCTAGTGAGCTAATATATTAGAGAGGATCACTAGACATATATCTATAAACTTTCACTGCATGCATAATGTCAAATCTAAAAAATAGATTAAAGCATACCAAGTCTATTCATAGTACTTCACATAAAGGATGTGTCAAGGAAATAAATAATAATATGTAAATATTGCAACCAAATGTGTTACAATATCTCTTTCACTAATAGCCTTTGTAGCTCTCGCAAGTGACTCACACTCAACCATATGAATATAAACATCCAATAGAGCTAAAATATTGCTAATCCATAGAGAAGATGTGTTAATGAAAGATAACTGCAATTAAAAAACTTATCTTTCTACAAAACCAACAATTAATATTAAAAAATGAATGGTTAATAGTAGAATATTTAAAAAATTAAATATAAAACCAATCTAAAACATAAACTAGAAGATGAAAATCAACACATGAAAAAGTGTAAAGACATCTAGAAAGGAAAAGTACTATTTTGTAGAGAAAAAACTATTGTAGCATGAAAGTACTAATCTAGTGGAAAATGCATTGAGTCAAGGTTAGATTCACTCAATGAAAAACTAAAATAACTCTTTTCTATTATATAATGATAAATTTGGGTGGGTTTGACCAAACGTACAAAATTGAAGAGAAAAAATTGAAAAGGCACTAAACACAAAGAACTAATAAATAAAAATCAACTTAATAATTATACCTTTTCATTCTCTTTTATTAAGCCAAAGTGATTCACCCTTATCATTTAATTTTCTCTTTGATGTCATTGTAATGTAGATGACACTCCAAAATGACATAACCTTGGAATTGGTGATAATTGGAGTGGAAATAGTAGCATAAGTTCTATGTATATGGAGTAATGATAAAGAAAAATAAAAGCTTCAATTTATAAATTTTTGAATGGTAAAATGGATTGTTAAGGTTCATTGCAAGATGGATAGTCAAGATTCAAGGAGAGTGAGGAGGTTTAGCCTTACGAAAAGTGCCATCATGTGGAGGCATATGAAAATGACACTTGGAATGGGAAAGAGGAAAAGGTGTACTCCCATATGTGTGAGCACACATTGGGAAGAACAAGGAGATGACAAGAAGGCATATAAGTGGTAATGTGTAAGAGGGAATGCTTAAAAATATAACAAATACAAAAAAGAGGAAAGTGTAGGGTAGGCATGTGATGAAGATGATCTCACATGTATGTGTGATAATCCAATAGAAAATATGGTCAAGGGGTGAGGTATAAGGATGAAAGTGACAGATTCATGCACTGATACATTTGGACTAGATTTCTAACGAAGAAGGTATATTGTGGCCAAATTTGATCTTTTTTTGAAAAAATGTTGGAATTCATCATAACTCCAACAACAATTTGCCATTTGGTTTCGACGAAGAAGGCATTAGCAATGAAAATTTTCTTTTTTTCAAAAAAGTGCTTGAGTTCATCGTAATTCCGACAACAATAGTCATTACTTAAAAAAGAAGAAGAGGGCAATACATTTGTGCATTGCAATCCCGCGTAGGTGTTCGTTGCGACTTCAACCCCCAACAATATCAAACCCGCATCGAAGGCATTTGTGGCATTTCTTGCAATCCCGTGCAGGAGGTAGATTCTTCACCTTAATTTCATGTTGTAAAAAATATAGCATTCAAGGGATTCTACAACTTTTGCTTGCTTTTATACATGCTAGCTATGCCTGCATTCTTGTGGGATATTGACCGATTATGGAAGCAACTCTTAGAGTATGAGAGATTCCTTTTTTATGTAAAAGATGTTAGGAAATGAGACATGCGGTGGTTAATTGCCCTAGTTTTTAATGCAAATTGATCAATCTCGTATTCATATTGATTACCCAATCTCAGGCCAGAATTGCCCTAGTTTTTAATGCTTTGATGGATGTCCATACCCTGTTCCAAAGCTCCCATCTGACAAAATTTCTCTATCTTTTATGCTTTGATGGATGTTCATACCCTATTCCAAAGCTCCCATTTTGGCACAAGCTGGGAGTATGCCTGCAAACGTAACCTGATCGGGTTGGAAACCTGTTTGTTGCATATGGTGAAATAGTGTAATTGCCTCTTAAGGACACCCATGTCTTTTTCATGTTGCAATAATCGTATTCCATGAGACACTATCTCGTTCTCTCATGCGATCAAAGATTTTTCTAGCATCCACCAAACTTCTGCACTTGCCATACAAGTAAATAAGCTTATTACGAAAATTTAAGTTTGTAGCGAAGCCAAATCGCCTATGAGCGATGAAAGAGTGGACATTTTTCCCTTGTGAAAGCGCGTTCTTGACAATAGAGGTCTACAAAAATGTAGAATTGCCTACAGGCAGTTTGTGTGTAGTCGGCAGAATGTCCAATGCCTCCCTCAACATAATGTTGTAAGATTTAGAAGGGTAGTGAATGACAAGGGCATTTTATGACTATAAGTGGTGTAGGGTGTTTTAGTGTATGCCTACCATAATGACATTGTCAGTGGTAAGCCTGGAGCATCCCTTGATGCAGATATGATAGCAGACAATCAAAATTTTCAACTTCATTTTATTTTTGAAGGTGTTCATACACAATTTTGTGCTATATCTTCTTTCATAGAACGAAGTTGAATTGCAAATGAAGAAAAATAATAGCAGTTCAAAAAATCTATGAAGAAAAAGGAACTAAAGAAATGCAATGATTATCTCTAAAGACATCAAACCTCTACTAACAAAAACCGAGAGTCTAAAATATGATAGGAAATAGTGTGAGCTGTCCTGAAATAAAATATTTTATTTTCAATTTCAAGTAAAACATAATTACTCAGCCATTTAATGTTATTAATAAATGTTTAATTTATGAAAGAGATAAATGGTTGGCCTCAAGTACATGAGTTACTAAATGCACACAAATAAGTGAATTTGATATTCAAAACTATCTACAATGAATTCAATTCTTGTCCATTAGTCATTTATGTTTGCAATAAGCATCTTTCTTTGTTTTTCTTAATCTTTATTCATAGTTATGTGCATATTTCACATTCTATAATTAGGATATCAATTGCTATCGCTGAACACTAGCATGATGTTTGTGTTGTGGTATAGATGCGTGGAAACATAATTATGGGATTCTTATATTATAGAGATCATAAATCTAGATATCACATATTAGTTCTATCTCTTCTTGGATATGGTATCAAAGTTGACATATAGTTATAAAGCCATTATTAGCATATCTATCCATTTCTAGTAAAGAGAATTGAGAAAGTCATTTTGATATTGAGAGTTTCTTATCTGTTTACCTATTGATCATTATTAAGCCATAATATTTAGGTCTATTTATCTCTCTTGCAAAACCCCTGTAAGTGTCCTAGATTGTCCCTACTACTTACTCTTGAATGAAATAGTGGAGTTCTAAAGATTTGTTGCACAAGATTGTGTTGAACATATCAACAAGGCTAGCATGGAAGGCATGTTCAAGCTTCCACTTGTACAACTTACAACAAATGATTTGTTGATAGAAGAAATTCTTGAAATAGGGATACAATCGAAAGACAAGTAAGTACATGCAAACTCTTCAGTTGAAAGTAAAATCTGTGTATAAAAAGAGTACATTGAATCCCAATCCATTAAAGAATTTTATTACCAGGTTTACATTAAGCACATTGTTGTTCCTAGAATGAAAGAAATTGAGTTAACTTTAGAATATGACCCCCAACAAACTTTCCAGACCAAAATGTTATCTGCATTCCCTCCTGAAGAGATTGAATATATTAGGAGACACAAGGATGTTAATTTTGTGCATTTTGGTGCTATTCAAGTCACAAAAGGGTCACGTATTCTTGAAAATTTAGACTTGTATCATATCTTGCACTCTATGACTATCATCAAGTTGACTATAATAATGCTTGTCAATTTTCTAGTCTATCTAGATTGACCAAAAGATATATTAAATTGCCTAGTTAACTTGAAGCTCCCATGAAAAAGATAAGGGAAAGAAGATTGTTAAATATCATGTATTTTTTATCATGGTTTATACTTTACCAAGAGTAGAAACTCTTGAATGGTATAAGGAATAAAATGAATCCTATTTCAATAATGGAAGATGGCCTCCTATAAGAGGAAGTTTTAAGTTAAAACATGAGATAGTTTCCCTATTCCAATATGCTTTTTAGCCCAACATAGCTAGAGGGAAAGAGAGATCTAATGAATTCAAACAAAGAAATTGTATTTCAAGGTTCTGTGAGCATCTACAACATGATAGAGATGATTTTTATACAAAAAAAATATCTTTGAAAGATTCAGTTGTTCTTTTGAAAGATTCAGTTGTTGTTCCATAACAATGTATAGAAGATTGGTAATATTATTGTAGCTAAAAATAATAGTTTGAAGTACACCAAGTTGTCTTTAGGACAACTCAAAATTTACTTTGAACAAATATTAAATAATTTACAAAAACCAGGGGATGATATTCAAGCTATACCCAACTATGTCTAGCCATATAAACTACAACATACCTTTGTCATCAGTACATTTGATAGAATAGATAAATCTTTGAATGAGTTATCAACATCGTTAGATTGTCTTGTTAATTAGGATTAAAAGCTTGAATGCATAGCTCTTGTCATCCTTAAATTTCCACAATCCCATGAAAAAAGGGCCAAGAAATCTATTGATTTCCTTATGATGATGAGAACTACCTATTCCATACAGCCCTAGTATCTTGACATTGATAATGTTGAAGACCCCTGTCAACTGCTACAATCTAGATTATTTATCTAGATTGACCAAAAACTCTATCTAGGTCGGCCTCAAATTCATTCATCGCTATAAATAAAACAATCCAAGATGCCTCATGTGATTGATGAATGCATTTGAGGCTGAGCTATGTAGAACGGTGGATTAACAAAGCAACTACAAGAAATATTACTTTTGGGTACTTCTAACCTTAAAATAGTCTTTCTAAATATCAAATGATGCAGGAATCCACAACCAATTTCAGTTTGTGAGGCCTCTAACCCCAAAAGCCCCAAATTTTCATCAAAAAACCATAAAATCTAGGGTTTCTCCAATCTCCCACGTCCATTTTACAACTTTCAGGATAATTTGACAAGTTTTGCATTTTTTAAGTTTTGAAAGCCATTATTGGCTTTAGGATCTCATGATTGATTTTATTGAATTTGTTTGATGTTGGACACTCCTACTTGGCCGCAAAGGTCTTCAAATTTGAATTTGTTTGCCTTGGTACACTTGCACCACAAATACCTTGTTGTAGTTTCAAAGGGTGGAAAATAAATAAGCATTTTATTTACCGTCCTAATAGACCATCCATCATAATAATTATTGCCAATATTGATGTGTGCATTGCAAACAAAGTTCTAGAGGAAGGCTCTTTCTATAGTAATACCAAGTGAGTGTTCATAGACCTTTTTTAGGGTCCTCCTAGCCTAGAGTTAGGAGTTCAAAGCCTACATACATTGATTTGGCCTTGTGGCCATCAATGAGTGCTCACCCAATAGGACAAGTCTTGAGACTGACAATTTTGGAAGTGTGGCATTGTTGAGAGCCAACACTTATGTGTGAACTCTGTCTTCACGTATTATGATTAGTTTCCATATTAATACTTGACCCTATCCTCATGGTGTTGGCTCAATTCATATTAGTGTGTTTTGTTGAAAAAACATGATGTGAGAAGTTTGATGCAGAGGCAAGGGTAGAACTCAGTATTTCATATTAGGAAAACAACCACATTGATTAGGCAAGTCAGATAAGGTCTCTCCAATGTTTAGGATACTGAATTCACATTACACACTCATGGATTACCCCAATTAGACATCAGTCAACTTAATATCTTATAAAAGGATTGCATACCACAAAGCCATTAGATATGTTTTGAGATGAAAAAGAAGAGTTAGATGGTTTTGGTTCAATGATGATAATTTTTATTTTCAAGTAATTTGATTCGATATATTATACTAAAATGTGATTTCATAACTAACATTTCAACTTCTATATAACTAGTTCTATAGCCTGATTTTCTTGCCTATGAAGAAAGACCATGTCAGAAAATATCAACGAACAACAAAATAAGGAGACAATTGCTAGATTGTGGTCTAACTTGAAAAGAAAAGGTGATGGAAAATGTTATTGTCCCTGCAAAATTTGTAAGGGGTTAAAGAATAGAAGACTTCTAACCAAAACAGTGAAGAAACATTGTAGGCTACATGGTCACATTGAAGGTGGACATGATTATCATCCATTGGTAAGTTTTTCATTATATCATTTTAACAATTTTTATACATAATAAATCACATGATGATTAGATCATGATCACAGTTTATTTATGTTTATCAATTTTATATAGGTCGAGCACCCCAGAGCACATGGTATGGATCAACACAACTCTGAGAATATGGTTTTAAAAGTGGACCAACATGGAGGTGTTAATATTGAAGCTAAAGATAATGATCCCATGGAAGATGATGATCATGAGCCTGAAAACACAATTGAAGATGATGGTACAAATACATTGATGCATGACTCATTTAGTACTCACGTAGCTAATCATGATGATGAAGATGACCTTGATATTGTTCATGATGTCCCTATACTTGAGAAGGCATCTAAGGCCCCTTACGAAGGCTCGTGGGCAACTCTTCTCTCCGCTGTATTGTTGTTGGTGAACTTGAAGGTTATGAATGGTTTATCTTACATAACAATGTCACGTATGTTAAGGTATGTCATATATGTCATAATAAACTATGAATCATGTTGTACTATTCATATTCTTCCATTAATATTCTTTATATTAACAAAGTATATTTTTTTGTTGTAGATTGATAGGTGAGTTTTTGTTACCACCATCAAACATTCTCCCTCAATCATACCGAGAATTATCTACCGTTATGAAAGATATTGGAATGGAGTATCAAGTAATAGATGCTTGTCCCAATGATCATATTATATATCACAAACAACATGAATTTCGAACTGAATGCCTTGAATGCCATATCAGTAGATATCGAACAGATCAAATAACAAAAAGGGTTCCTCGCAAGGTTCTTCGCTATATTCCCATAATTCCACGTATGTAACAATTATTCAAGTGCACTAGCTTGGCACAATTTATGGATTACCATACACACAATAGAAGTCGAGATGACATTATTCGAATGCCTATGGATGGTTTAGTATTTATGGACATAGAGGAAAAGTGGCCACACTTTAAAGAAGAACCTCGTAATCTCAAGCTTTCATTGGCAGTGAACGGTGTCAATCCATTTAGAGAGATGAGATCTATTTACTCAGTGTGGCCTGTTTTTGTTATCAACAATAACATTCCTCCATGGATGTAAATAAAGAGGGAGAACATAATGTTGGCAATGATTGTTCCAGGTATTTTATCATTTAAATATAGTCATCTAAATTTAATTATAAATATTGCAGTAAAATGGTCATAATAATTATGTAATGTTTTTGTTCATTCGATTAGGTAAGTACCAAGTTAAAGATATGAATGTATCTATCGAGCCTCTTATCGATGAGTTGTTGGAGTTATGGAATGGTGTCACTATGTCTACCATCTCTTGACCAATAGGACAAAGACAATTTCAATTCCATGCGATGCTTCTATGGACAATACACGATGCCTCGGGGCTAACACATTTTTGTGGTATGTTATAGTGTTTAAGTTGTGCATGAACATTATAATTCAAAAAATTGTCATATTTAATCCAATTATACATTATCTAGTAGGTCTTCAAACAAAGGGAAAATTTGCATGTTCTGTTTGTGGTCCAAAGATGAAATCTCATCATTCAAAAAGTTTAGGAAAGTAGGTGTTTGATGAGTATAGGCACTTTCTCCACAAAAATCATAAGTATCGAGATACTAAAAAACATATTTTCAATGGGAAAGAAGAGAATACATCAAAGCCACAAAGAATGAAACCTCACCTGTGGAAGCTAGAATATAATAGAATTAATCATCAAGGTAATGCCATTCCATCTATTTCTTTGTCATAAAACATCTTTTCTATTTTGTTTTCTTTACTAATGATGTGATTGATGATCATGAAGGTCGTGAAGGCATAAATGACCACCTTCCTAAGGGACTAAAAAGTTGTCCTCGACAATTTAGTAGGTTACCCTACCATGAACAGTTACAAATTGTTCATTTGTTTGATAGTATGCATATTGGAAGGAATATAATAGAGATAGTATGGAAAATATTGGATGGAAGGCATGACAAAGAAAAAATTGTCAAAATATGTAGTGACATTCAGGATTCCAATCATGCAATGATAAATGTCATTCAATCAAATAGCCATGGAGACTAGATTAATATAAGTGAGCTTCCTTGGTTATTAATGGACCAGCAAAGCAATGCTATAGAAGAAGTCATACGAAAAATTTGATTTCCCGTAGGATTTGCTATGAACATAAACAATCTCATATCAAAGAAAAGTGAATTCGGGCCAGGGATGAAAATGCATGATTGGCATACCTTCATTAAGGTAATTCATGTTCTTGTGTTTTTAGTATGTATTTAAGTAATGTTCGTACGTGTACTTTTCATTGTATTGTGTCACAAAAAAATGAAAAGATAATTTTATAATTGTTGCAATACATTCTACCTCTATCTCTCCTAGACGACTTCGACATTAATGTCAAGCAAGTCATATATGATCTTGGAAAATACATGAGGTAAGTAGTGATATTTGTTCAGTTCATTGTATAGATATTATATTTCCGATTTGTTTTACTTGTTATGCAATATATTTTTTCACGTCTTGAATACCTTGTAGGTGGTTGTCATGTAAAGAAATCCATACAGATGATATAAAATATTGGAAGAGAAAAATTCATCATTTAATGTGTGAAATGCAAAAGTGTCTACCTCCGACTTTTTTCAATGCACAAGAACACTACCTCATACACCAAGTTGAGGAGATTGAATTGTGTGGACCTATACACACTAGGTCAATGTGGATGGTTGAGAGGCACTTGAAATTTTTGAAGGCTTTGGTTCTACAAAGAGCACATCCTGAGGGTTCTATGGTGGAGGGATATATGGTATACCAGACTATGGTGTACATTTTTGAATATCTTCCTAAGTTTGCAGCAAAGATCCAAGTGGATCGCATTTGGGATCCCAACACCATTAACAAATTCGAAGAGGAGTACTTGACGGGGAAAGGTAGATTGAGGAAAGTGAGAGGTAATTATAAGATGTTATTGTAGTTAATTAATTCTTAATCTTCAAAATAAATCGATTGTAAGACGTCTATTTATTTTTTGTACAGTTGGTCGAGAGTGGGATGCACTACATTTGTATATTGCAAACAATCTTGATTGGATGACGGTATGGTTTGAACATTGTCAACATTCTGGATGCACGTTAACATGGGAAGGTGTGGCTTCATTGGTTAAAGAAGCACATCATAATGGAGATTCCAATGTTACGCAAAGGGAAATTGATTTAGCATATGGTTTAAGAGATAAATAGGTACGTATCAATTTATTAATCACCCATATGTTTATCAACTCACAATGCAATAAATTTTACAGGTTTGACATATCGCAGGTCAAACACCACAACGCTATGTGCTGCAATGGTCATAAATTTCGCATAAAAAAGTTGGATGACATGAAGAAAACTTGTGATTCTGGCATCACTGCAGTCTTTGAGGTGACAAATATTTCATCGAGAAATGACATATGTCCTCAAAAATCTCAAAATCGATACTATGGCATTTTGGATGATATACTTGAGTGTGAATTTAATTCCTTCAAATTAGTTTTGTTCGCCGTCAAATGGTACAGGCTACGATTGAATAAAAATGATCCCGATAGAACTGTTATTGAACATGATAATGGTTTTATAATGCTAAATACAAGGTCATTTGAACTAGTTGGGGATGAGCCCTATGTTCTTCCAAGCCAATGTGAGCAAGTATTTTACTCAGAGGTTCCACATAAACCGGGTTGGTCATTTGTTGTTAGACATGATCCAAGAGGAAGGCCGATAAAGTATAATATGATGGAAGAAGAAGATATCGAAGAAGAAGATACCGAAGAAGTAGAAGATGAAGTGGATGATGATCATGATCAACAGTTTCTCAATGATGATGAAGAAGAACAAGAAGTAGTAGAAGAAGAAGATGATGATGATGATGATGATGATGATGATGGTGATGGTGATGGTGATGGCGATGGTGATGGTGATGGTGATGGTGATGGTGATGGTGATGATGGTGATGATGATGGTGAAGACGTTGATGATGATGATGATGATGATGATGATGATAATGATGATGATGATGATGATGGCGATGATGACCTTAATGTTCATGATGATGAAGAATGAAATGTATGAGGTATGGGATTAGTATCTTATCTATTTAATATTGACATAATTAATTCATTATGTTTTGAATTCTAATGCCATTACATAATTAATTCATGATGCACCTTTTAATATGGAGATGGAGATAGGGAGAGTGACTATTTATGTGACATTTTTTAAACTCTGTTTATTTATGGAAATTGGATTGTTTATTAGATATGTGATGGATCACATGTTTATGATGATGCATGTGACATCTTTTGAACTTTGTGTTTATTTATAGAACATGGATTGTGTATTACCTATGTGATAGATGGTGATTTATGATACATATGTGATGGATTACATGTTTATGATGACGCATATGTGATGCTAATTGTGATGCTCAATTACATATCTGATGACACATCATGTGATTCTTTTGATGCTTATGATACGTATGTATTTATTGTTTATCAACTTACAAATGTAGTAATGATTATGATGCTCAATTGATGGTGTTGATTTCAGGTATAGTCCCTATGTGATGATGTCACCCTTGGTGGGAATAGGTCGTTGACTACAGACATTGTCAACCATTTAGTTGAGGATCTTGCATAGTCTACATAAAGTAAAGGTAAGGAATTAAAAAAATTTACAATGATTTTGATGCCAACATCTTTTTATTATTTAATACTCTTTTTGTCTACAAAGTTCATGTTGTTCATGTTGTGTACTATGTAATTTTTAGCCAACATAAGATAATTGAATTACATTGTACAGGACCTTGAACCCCTTTGATGAGGATCCTGCACAGTCTCATGGATGGGCAGGTATAACTAGTCAATACACCCTATAGAAATAGTTTATTTTTAAAAAATAACTTGGAAAACAAACTTCCTCAGTTTTTCAAACCTTGACATTAGCAGCAAATCTAATACAATTATCAACACCTAAGGCCCTTGTTGGACTTATTCCAATTTTAATCCCAAAATCAACTTTAGAGCTGACTTCTTCATCAACATTACCCTCATTTACAAAATTTCTCTCTCATTACCAATTAACTCTTTCATTTCATGGAGTGCAGGTACCCCCAAATAGGTATTTGTCAAATCTGTCTTCATTGAGTGAGGAAAATGCAAGAATAGAAAATGAAAGTGACACATGTAGTAGGTCTACAATAGGGAGATCAACAAGAGGTCAAAAGATTAGAAGAAAATTCAATAAATGCATGAAACTTTTCCTTTCTCAAGGGGGGTCATGTTCTTATGATGATAAGACCAAAGGCGACATTGAGGTGCCATTGAGGTATATACATCTATAGAAACAATGGGTGCCCAAGGAACTTCCTCCAATAAACACTGATTTTTGTGTTAACGATAGGATATATCGCATAGCACCTTCGTCGTTACATGGTTTAGGCTTATTTTCCATGGACGACATAAAGGTCTGTTACAATAGAGTTGTTGAATTGATGGAGTTTGTTGGACCTTGTTACAATTACAATAATTGGATGTAGATTGTTAAATATAAAAAAAGTATGCGTAGGTATGCACTGTCAGCAAATTATATACAATAGAAAGATAATGATCAAAGTATACAAGTGGTTGTATACATTGATGGTTAGCCAAAAGCAATAGGGAATATTGCAGGTTTTATAAATAGTACGTGACCTGGGTCAACTAATAAATAACCCAATTGCATATTTGAGGCGCACGAGGGAAATTGTGTATTTGTATGTGCAATAAAATCAATAAGTGTAGGCAAAGAGCTTCTAATCGATTATAGTTTGAATCATATAGATACAAACAAAGTTAATATCATGGGGGTGGTATGTACTATATACCATTTAAATTAACCAACCTCCAATTAATGAATCCAATATACCATTTTATTATGAAGTTTTTTTGCTAAGTCTATTGGTTTAATTTTGCTAATGTTTTTTATATTTTTTCTTTGTTACAGGATGACATGGATCCATCACATATCACAGACAAGGATGTAGCTTGCGACACTTCTACCGAGCAGGTAAACCTCATTGTAATTGTACAAATTAGATAGAAGCAAACTGTTACATTACTATGTTCTTTTTTTTAGTGATTTATACTAATTTTGTAATTGTTAATGATATTCTTGACACAAACAGATTTTTGGGGAAAGGGAAAGGGAGTTGCAGTACCTGAGCACCTTTCTAGGGATGTGGAATCATTAGGGTTAAGCGATGATGACCCTAAAGATCCCACACACCTTATGAAATTCTTTAAAATGCCTTTTAGAAAAATTAGAAAAGAGATTGTTGCTTTGGCAGTTCTACATCATATTACTAATGAGATACGAGAGAGGGTGGAATTATTGCTTCGAACAACATAAAACTTGCAAGTAAGCAGTAATGAAAGCTTTAATTATAACAAAATTTCAATAATGGTTTATATTTTATTCTCTTTTATGTCATTAACTAAAATATGTACGTATTGTTTTTACAGCAATTTATCCGCCCTCATCAAAGTCGTTCCCACGATCAGGGTGTTGGAGGATCTTTAGGTGATGACAATTTTCTTGTATTATCACTTGCTTGGCTTATCACTCTGAGTACCCAAAACACATCATACTTGATACTGTCAATTTTCAAAATAAAGGTTCATCCTTGTTTACAATTCTTGCACTTTTCATATATTTAATGTTTGATATATTTAATGTATTATTCTTTAGGTGTTGTCAATATTACTATGCAAATGCCACCACCGCCTCATCAGAGGTTACCCTCACCTGTATTGTCATCTGCAATGTTGGCAACATGTAGTATGCAGACATCCTCTAGTGCACATCGTATTGGCTCGCCCACTGTTGGTAGATCCCTCTTTTTCTCTATCTTCTGTCATGTGTTTATTTCCCTTCAAGCGTTCTTTCTTGAATTCTAATGCCATTTCATAGTGGATTCATTTTTTATAGGAGGAGATGCACATGAGGATGTGCTAGAGGTGACTACTACTGATAACATACCATCATTTCCTAGATCTTCTCGTATTGCTAGTATGGGAACATTACAGGTCACATTGGTGGTGAGCAACGAAGAAATGATTTCCTTAAAGATACAAAAGGTTCTAGGTACTTTAAAATTATTATTATATATACTCTAATTGTAATTTACTTTATGATCACTCATTTTGGACTAATGATCCCATGAATTGTTTGCAGGAAATGATATTTTCTATAAACATCTTAGTGACATTGCATTGTAGATATTTGGGCCCACCATATGTAAAAGGTGGTACATCATATGTGAACTAACCCTAATCCACTATTTTGATTTCATATCATTGCTAGAATAGATTTCCTTTGATCCATTTCTTGAAGTGTAATAAATGTAGCTTCAGTTCATTTCTGAATCTAACAGGTTTGTTTTTCCTTTAAAAGGTGGAATGACCAAGAAAAAAGGTTAAAAGATGAATTGACAAACCAAATGGTTGAGTGGTTTGGAAATGACACCTTTGACAAAACCAAGCTCCTTGAAAAAGCCGGCACATATCTAAAGTATGTGAGGGACCAATACAAGACCCATTTAGAGAGGAACCTAAAGTATGAGCGTCACCCCATGATTCTAGAGAGGGAGTGGAAGGACCTGATTTTGGATGCCAAGGAGAGAATTGAAAGGAAAAAAGGAAATACACCACTAGATGCCAGAAGAAGGTATGGGATACTATTAAGAATTTAATTATGTACTAATTAATTACTCTTTATATTTATATAATCTAACATATTTCAAACTTTCTATAGATTGAGTGACACATCAAAGGCAACCAAGGCAAGGCAAGAAAAGCACGGGCAACACAAACTCGGCTCTGGTGGTTACATGAAACTTGTTGCATGAATTGTAAGTATCTCATGTAAACGAAATATTACATCAAAATATTAATAAATTACAAACGTTATTTTTTTTATCAAACAATGCAAGCAAAATTCATGGTACCAAGCAAAAATGTAGGGCTCTGAATTCAATAGAGCACGCATAGAAGATGACAAGAGAATTGCTTACCTGCAAGGCTATTCAGTTATGGCTAATCAGCTACGAGAATTGAGTGGGCATACACAACATTTGAGTGCATCCATCACACAGGTAAATATGCTAAATGGAAATTGTTTCAAATTGAATACTTTACCAATAATCTTATTGATGTTGAGTTCCAACATAAAGTGACTATATTTGTTTTAAATAAGCAAGCAATGATAACAATGTGCATATCATTGGAATGCAGCTTGCTAATCGTGAAACACCACCTGCACATGAAGGTCCGGATGTGCATCCCAATAGTGGAGGTATTCATTTTCTATTCAAATTTATTTATTTATCTATTAATACAATTAAACATCTTAATTTGTAATTAGAGTAGTAATTAATGTAACCTTTTTTGTTAATATTTTAGAGCATGTAGTCGGTGGTCAACAAGTAAAGCATGATCTGGGTACACAACATCAAGAATGTGATGTTCCCCACACAGGTAAAGAGGACCATTGTTATTCTTTTAAATAAATATAATTGCAATTGGTGTTCAGCATTAATGTAACCTTTAGTATTTCAAATCCAGATGATCTAGAGGGTTTTCAGCATGTTGAGGTTGAGGCTACACAAAATGATGGGGCCCCATCAGGTAAAGAGCACAACAATTATGTTCTCTAAATTAATGAAATACTTGTAACAATAATAATTTTTTTTTTGAATTTAACCCATTTCTTTGTTATTGTAGAGGATCCCCCTTTGCTTTAGTGTCCTCGTCCTCAGTATAGGACTAGGCATACATCGAGATCACAAGCAGTTGGCGGAACATCTACAGAGGGGGGAAATGATGAAGAAACCGATATTCCACTTAGTATTTTCATAGCTTCAAAGAAAAAACAAAGAAAGAAATGATTGTAATCTAACTTATTTGATAATGACTGATTTTTATGTGTTAGTGAATGTAATTATGTGCTAATAAATGGTTATGGATGATATCTGTTAATTAATATTGATGAATGTTGTGTGTTAATTAATGTTAATCCATGTTATGTGTTAATGAACATTATGTGATATTAATGAATGAATGCTATATTTTATTAATGGTAGAAAGAATGAATGAATGAATGTTATAAGATGTTAACAGGGAATTTGGAGGGATGTTAGGGGGGGGGGGGGGGAGGGGCCAAATGAGCTTCCACTTTCATGTGGTTGGCCCTATTAAGTAGAGAATATTAAACTATTCTCGAAACCAAGCGAAGCTCAACAAGATAACACACTTTTCAATATTTCATTATGTTGCACAGTTAATCTTATTGAATAATGTATATTGAATCTTAATTGCAGGGTCCAATAGAGCCAACACGAACAACAACACCACAAGTTGCTAGGTATAATGAACTCCCATATTGTCTTGTCTGTACACGAACAATATGAGTTGCTTCTAGTGTTGATATCCAAGGTGGGACTGCAAAAGTTATGAATATGCCTCATCCTTGTAAGTTTTTTTATTACTTGTAAGTCATGAATATTGCTCTTTAGTTGATTAAAATCATTTCAATCAATGAAAATCTTGATTATTATAAAGTGATATCTGCACTATCAATTCCAAATTGAAACCCTTTCAATGCATGCATGTTGTTTGCCAAAATGCCATCTCAAAAGTATCAGCAAACAAACATTGGCATTCACAAAATCAAGAAAGGCAAACTGAAAAATTAGCCGTAAAGCATTCAAGTAAACCGTTTGTCAAGAATCATAGTTGAAAAGGTGCAAAAGAAATTGGTTTCAAAATAGGGGTAGACCATTACAAATTGGCAACTTGGCATCACTTCTCTTCTTACTTCTCCTCAACCCTCTTGCTCTACACTCTCACTTTTTCACCTAGCACCTGCAACTCTCACTCTCACATTCACAGTTGTCAGCTTCTTGCTCTTTGTTTTTGTGAGTTGAAACAAAAATAGGAGGCAGTTTTCTAAAGTTGGTGGGGTTTGGGTGGGGCCCATAGGCTGTGACGGTTTGATCTTGGGCATGGAATTTGAAAAAAAGTTTTGATTTTTTTCAAATCACTTACGGGTTGTTGGGATGGTCAGGAGGCTTGTGGGAGTCCCTCAAATGTCTTAAGGATGTCCTATAGATGTCTCAAAGTTGATGGCATTAGATTGCACTAGGGTGGCAGGGGGACGTCCCATACAAGTCCCTATATTTTGAAGGTGTCCCCATTTCAAAAACAAATAGTTTTGGGGGAGGAAATGTTCTTGTGGAAACAGGAACCCAGTGAAGACATTAAGAGGGCATGAAGGCACAACCAAGGGCCATTGAGTAGAAGGCAAAGGAAAAATCTTGGAAACAAGAGGAGGAGCACTTGGAGAACAAGGTAGGGAAAATAGCAGTCCGACCAATAGAGAAGCTGAACTCTGAGTGCAAACTACCAGAGATACCAAGAAACTCTCCAACCAAAGCAGGGGAGACAAAACCAACAATCTCTGCTTAGGGACGAGCTCTAGACCAACAAATTTACGGTGATCTGTTCATGACCACACCCCAATTAGGACAATGATCTCAAACACACTTTTTACCATTCTCTTGGTGATTGTGCCCAATTGTGTATGTCTTGCTTATGTATGAAAATGGTATTTGGCAGCTTTCCACCGATGATGTATTTGAGATGTCTTTGATTTAGATATGGCATGAGCTTAGTCATAGAGTGAGACTAGGTAGTTGGACTATCTCAACCATGGTGCACCTAATCATATTAGCTTGAAACCATGTGCCACATATTAGCCTCAAACCTATGCCCCTACTGTTAGGTGGTGGGGATAGAATATCATTCGCCATACATAACAATGACTGGATAATAATTTTTTTTGTTTTGATAAAAATTATCATCGGAATTACAATGAATACCAAGCTTTCGACTGACGATGTAATCGATGGATATACAACGTTCTCATCGGTGAAATGTTCTGGAGTCGTTGCACTTTCGACTCAAACCACACAAACATCCGACGAGGATGTTGTATGTACAATGACACTTCGTAGTCGGATGGTCATCAATGTCTCTGAATGGACCGACAACACAAGCGTCGGACAAACAACATCACTGTCAATGCGAAGTTCCAAATCGTTGTCAGCTTTGCGATGAAATCTACTGATTCTGATGACTTTTTTGACCAGAAGAACGTTCATGCCCACTGTTGGCAGATTCCATGGGATTGTCGTATTTTCAATGGGAAGGGCATCGTCGACCAATCCAACGACAAGTTTTCGACGGCTACTTTTGTCGGCACTCCGATGAAAATTAGTCGCAAATCCGAAAATCGATTGTCAGAAATCAACTCTGAATGTACTAGTGATGCAATAACTTAAGAGGAGAAGAGGATAATTTTCACATGCCTACAATTTTGGTAATTGAAGAACTTGAAATTGTAGAATATGTTAATGGAGGTTATCAACAGATTAGTTAATTAATTAACTAATCATGATTAGAAGAATTAATGAAAGTAGGGGTTAATGTTAATTCATTTTATTAATAAACCTTTAGAAGTGGGACGATGTAATTAATGAAATATAATTTAATTAATTATGGGAATGAGAATAATTAATTAAGAATGTTTTAATTAATTATGAGGATAAGAATAATTAAATAAATAAATTATTCAATCAACTATAAGGAAGGATAATAATCAATTGATTATTGACTTATTAAATAAATTACGACTTAGTGAATCTAATTTCAAATGTCTACAATAAATCATTCCTATTTTGTTCCTTGAATTTGTGATGTAATCCTTTGATTTCGGACTAGTAGTGATTCTAATGCCCACATCTTAATAGTTTTCCTTGTCAAATTTTCACATCTTAATTAATTTTTTGGGATCAACTTAGCACCAAGGAATATTTTCATGGTGTTATCTTCTCTATGTCCAATGATAAATCTCCTATCTTGGATGGATTTCCATGTGAATTCTATTAAAAACATTGAATATTGTTGAATATTTTCATGAATTTGTGTAGAAGTTTTCCTTTAGAATAATTTAGTAAACATAGTCAACAAAGTCACTATTAAGTTCACACCTAAAGATAATTATTTGGAGAACATGTGCAGCTAGTGGCTTATCACCTTAATGGTTGTCACCTACAAGATAGTTGTCAAAGATATTTCTCTTGGATTGAGGCATTTCATTTTCTAATTGGTTTGACATGATAAAATTTATTTTATCAAGTCACATAATATCCTTGACAATATTATTGTTGCATAGGAAGCGATGGAAAGGGCTTGACATTCCTAGAAACTATAATGTTCATCAAAATTGAATTCACCAAGGCTTACAATTGCACTAAATTTACATTAATTATTCTTATGCTTTAGGTGGTTTGATTTGGGCATTATGTTATACACTTTATTTAGATGTTTTTCATTAATACATCATCTTGTATCACCATTAATGGTCAATAATTTAGAAGGATTTTGAATTTTTTGGTCTATATACAAAGGATATCATTTAACTACTACACTTTACATGCTTGTTGCTAAATGATTTAGCTATCTTTAGGCCCATATTGTCTCCCAAAATATTGTTAAATTTATTATCCTATTGAATTTATCCAAGGAATTGGTCAATGTGCATATTTTATGGTTATTTTCTCACTTTTCTTGAGAACAAGAATAATATCAAATAATCACTTCCTTGCCTTGATATATTGTTTCAAGCCTCTAGCTTGAGTATTCAATGGAAAAAGACTAAATGCTACAAGAAGTCTTCGCAATTTGGTTGGTTAGAATCATTTTTCTAGAGATACATTTGATCATAGACAATTATTTCAATTTTTAGGAATTCACTTCAATTTATAGGCCTTAATAGCTATCCATTTTTTGTTTTTATAATTAAATGATTGTATAGGGCCAGTCCCCTTCATTCAAATAATATAAGCAATACATCAAGTTCATAAAAATTAAACAAGAAAAAAAGTATCTACTAGTTATAGGCTTAGTTCGGATTCTTAACTCAAACTGTGTTAAGCTTCTACCAAATAATGCAAGGCATCTAGCCATTTCCAGAAGGATAGACATTATACATTCCTATGCAAAATGGCCTTGCTTTGCCTATAGTAATCTTCTTGTTAAACTCCTATGACTCTAGACACTACATAAACTAATGAAAAAAAGGCCTTACATTGCCCTTATAACAAACTACTAACTACTATTATGTCACAAATCACCTACAATTCTACCAAAAAATAGGGGTTTATCTAAGATGCCACTAGTAAAGGGATAGGGAAATTCCATATTTCTTTAACCTTCTTCTTCGGTATCCATAGTTTATTCATCCACTGGGGTTTCTTTCTCCATGTTGATCTATTGAAACTGCTCCACCAGGCCTTCATGGTGTATGTATGGCGAGATCTAGTTTAAGCCTGCATTCACCACTACCTTTGTCCAACTCAGAAGAAAATCTATGTTTCGAATAGTCATCTCCTTATTATCCTGATATTCCTCCTCATCATCCAAAATAATTATAAAATTTTTGTGACTTGCACATTTCATTTGTCAAAATCCTTCGACAAAGTATCCAAAATTCTTCATAATTTTTTAAAACATCATCCAAACTTCCAAGGACCTAACTCTTAAATATTAAATATTGCTTTACTTCAATTTCTGGCCACCTCTTTACTCAAACCTAGTCGATCTAGAACTATGGCCAAAATCATTGATGAGATATCTGTGTTCATCCTACATCTGTGATCTGTCATCACAAACTCCTCTCCCAACAAATATTTGATTGCATGAATAACCAAAGGATGTTTATATCTCAAAAGAGTGTTTAATCTCTTACCAAAAATTTCACCTAGAAAAGCCATCTGCCTCCTATTTGCCAGTAGCTGAATTGGGGTCTCCATTGATCTAATTGTTCTGGGGTAACTAGGTGATAAAAGATAGTTCTAGATAAGGACCTTCTTCTAGATAATTCACAGAACCTCTTTAATTTTTAATATAATTTCAAGTTTGTCTTAAAAGCACATCTAAATTGGAGTGCTAGCTTGGCCCTCCACTTTGAATTTTGATTCTTTTTTGAAAAACTTTATCATGATTTTTGGTCTTCAAAATTTTGAGGAAACCTGCTTGACGGCTCATGATTCCACTTTGGCTATTCCCTATTGCATCACCTCCAAATTTATCTTCATTTTTATCTCCTGCTAACTTTCCTAGTCTAATAACCAATTATATTATGGATAACGTATAGAGAAATACACCTCCTTGATATAAACATCCCATCAATCGATAACCACATTCCGCCTACTCAACTGTCCTTCTTAGACATTAATGACAAATTTTAAATTTAAACAGGTTCACCAGCTATATTTCGAATATGAAAAAAAAAATATGAAAGACTTGTCTGTTCCAACCTGTATAATAAATGCCCCGAATGTTAAAGACTTAAAAACACCCTTACTACGTTTTTAGCTAGTCTATATCCCTCAACATTCTCTTCTTGATAAACATGAGTAATTCTAAAATCTTCAAGTTTCATGATTAAATCACGGACTAGGATCAACCGTTTCTCCATCATTCAATTTAGAGATCTATTTCTCCAAATTACATTGACTACAATACTACAATATGAGAATCACCTTCCAAGTAGTTTCTCTTAGCTCCAATCTTAAAGCCCAACTCTAATCCTAGCAAAGCAGCTCTTATTTCTACTAAATTATTTGTTGTTACACCTAGAGCTTTAGAATCTTCTGCTATTATATTTCCTTCTTCATCCTTAACAATACAACCCATTCCCCCTTCACCTGGATTTCCTCTTGTTGTTCCATCAAGATTATTTTTTATCCAACCCTCTTATGGAAGAGCCCATTTGATACTCTCTTCTAACTTTTCAATCCTTGTTTTTTCCTCCATCCTTTTAATCCTTTAAATTTTTTGGTCATTCCACCATTCCATAAACTGAAAATAATTTCCTTACTCATTTTTCCTTTGGCAGCTATATTAACAAAATCCACTACTTTTTATTTGGCAGCTATATTAACAAAATCTACTACTTGATCCTCCATCTTTTGGCAAAGAATTTTTTTTGACATTTGTTTATCTTGAAAAATCCTCCTATTCCTTTCCTTCCAAATCTCCCAAATTATAATCGAAGGAATAACTTTCTATAGATTAAAGCTATGAGATTTCCACAATCCATCTTATATTCTTGAATTTTTTTTGGATTCGATTGTGTGTATTTTTTTCCCTATCAACATTTCGAATCACACTCCATGATTCATCATCAGGATGAAAAGAATTCCAAAGACATGAAAGATGTTGAGTTCCATAGACTTTCAAATAGACCTTTCTTACTAAACCCATTCCATATTTTAAACTAGGTTAGCAAGTGTTGGGGCATAGGACATTGAAAATCTAGCTTTCCTAAAAAATGATCCCAACATTCCCTCGAATAGGGGCAATCTAAGAATATATGATCTATCATTTCATTATTCATTTTGTAGAGAACACATCTACTTTCTCTCTGGATTCCCATTTTTTCCCAATGACCTTGAGTGAGCAGCTTCCCTTGGATAGCCAACCAAGCAAAGACTCTTTCTTTTAAAAGGCAATGTTTTCTCCACAATAATTTATCCATATTTATTACTCTTGTAGTTGGGTCCCTTCAAAGGAATTTTATCTTAAAGTCAATAATCTCCTCAAAGGTTTACTTTGGGCCTCTATAAATAAGAATAGATACTTTCAAACATATTACGTAGAAATCATTTTATTTGTCTTATGATGTTGGTGGATTAAGAATACAATCAGTCTATCATGAAGGCATTTCTCTCTATGAGCTAAATGGATCATTAGGACTTAGATGAGAACAATGCATTAAAATACCCAGCATTCAACATTATATCTCATTTGGATTTCCTACTAGGTAAATAATGTCTAGAAAGGGATTGGACTCTACAATCTTCTCACCAAGTGGGAGATTATCTAGATACAAGTAACATTTATCATTGAGATCATCTAAATGGCCTAAGATTCCATCAAGCTCTAGCTTGTTCGGCTACCAATAACTTTCATAGTGACCCCTGAATTAGCCAGTAGTATATTTTCTAATCTTTGATTCAATTCATTCAAGATCATCATCTTGATAAATCACTTTGGGTCCATGTTTTGGAATTCTTCAACAAAAGAATCAACTCTTTTAAATCTCCTTTATAGAGACACTAATAATTTCTATCCTAGCATATGTCAAGTTTTTAATTTGTTACCTAATCAAGATTAGGAGACCTAGACTATTACTTATGTGACACCGCCTACTCATATGGCTCAAAAAATTAGGTTTATGTCTTTTAATCCCCAATTAGAACATTGGAAATGTTATCATAAAAACTATTTTGAAATTATAGACCATACAAAGAATACTTATGGCTTATGCCTTACCTCCTAAGTGGTGGCCCAATTAAACCATCATTGGCACCTCTAGTTTTCTCTCAGAACATTGGAAATGTTATCATAAAAACTATTTTGAAATTATAGACCATACAAAGAATACTTATGGCTTATGCCTTACCTCCTAAGTGGTGGCCCAATTAAACCATCATTGGCACCTCTAGTCTTCTCTCAGCACTTGACATTAATGGTTCCAAATTATTTGTGAATACACTTTTAAGCCCAATTTGGATCATTTTGTATGATGCATTCTTTACTAAGGTGTTCTACTTAGTTTCCATCCATCTCATTTCTTTAACAAACAGAGAGCATATGATGGGTAGTAATCATATACTCACAATCTATAATTCGTTGGAGATAAAACGTAAGTTTGTGTAGTTCATGCCTTTCAAGAGGTCATTCGCAGAACTGATTATTTAACACTTTTAAATCTAGAAACATAAGCTTAGTGTGTATGATTTAAATCATTCCCCACACCCACCCTATAATTGATATTGTACATATTCGTTGTCCTCCTCCTTACTTAGCTGCATTCTAATGTATGTTGATTCACATTATCACATTTTCCATATCCTTACCGGGCTGTTGGAAACTATAATTCCAAGAACCACAATAAATACATTCACATGTTCATCCGCAAGAAAACAACAATGCACTGCAATTTCATTTAAGATTTCTTTTATGACTTGTTTATCTTTTATCTTCTTATCTGTAATCGCCCATGGTTGGTAGTCTTTGAGTTATCATTCATTTATGAATGATACTTATTGGGGAAGGGTCAGTAGTTATACAGAGTTCAATTGCTACATATTCATTTGTGCTTATAATTGTTAAGATATTAATAATCAAATAATTAAGTAGTTTTAGATTTTGTTCTGATAATTTTATTTTAGTTTGTGTTTTGACAGTTTCTATGCTGCTCTATCACTAGTGCCGCCTTCTATGTAAAGTTACATTATTCTTTTCTACATCAATAATAGAATACACAGTTTTGCTTTCCCATTTTCCATTCAATAAAAAAATCATAGCCTCACAATGGTATCAACACAGGAGAGAGTATATATGTGTGTCTACATATACATATGTATACATACATACGAAGCTTATGAAGACTTAAAGCCTTCTACAAAAACTATGAATTAATTAATTCTAGTGAAATCAATTTATTTTCTATTATAAAAAAAAATTATTATTTTTTTTTTTCTATAAATTTAAGCATGAGAAATTGAGCAATAATCTTGAATCGAAGAGAATTCATAAATATTTTGAAAAGAAATGTCATTATATATGGTTGTATAGGCAACATAGAAATGAACAGAAGCAAACTGCAATTTTGTTTTTCAAGGAAACAAGAGATCTATTTTCTATTTCTCTATTTGTTGTAAAAGCATCAACTCTACTTTCTTTGTGAAATAAGGAAAAACAGTTCTATCTTCTGTAATTGTTTTTCTGTTTAAGAGTAGCAATCTTATATTTTCTTGTGTTACATTAAGTAAGAACTCTATGTAATCTTCTTATGTATTGAAAACAGTTGAAGCTCTATATTAATCAATTGAATCTATGTGTTAGTATCATTTGTGTTTTTACTACATAGGTACCATTGATTATTTCTAGGAGTATAATTTGGTGCATTCTAGATAGAATGTTATCTTTGTCTTCACATTATCACATTTTCCACATCTCCTTACTACTATTGATTACTACTATTGATTATAACCGGCATAAATTTGGATAATGTATTCACATTTTATCATTGATAATCAAATAATCTGTCAGCAAACTTTGGATCTAATGATTATTAAAACTCTACAAACTTTTAATTTGTATTTCATGTTTTTACTATTTGTGTAGTAAGTTTATGTACATATGACTTTTAGAATTGAGAGAAATAATGAATAATTCAAATGGTTCCAATGAAAAAAAAAATGGATTTAGTAAAAGTTGGACTCACAATTGTTCATAAGGAAATAATTAATAACAAAAATGAACAAGTTAAAATATTATTTTCAAATAAAGGAGACATGCAGTGATAAGTATGAATTAATTTTGTGTATAGCAATTAGGAAGTATTATTTTAATTTGGTTTTTGAGTCTTTAGTTCTTATGGAGTAATTCAACTTGTTGATGGCATTTATAATTAAAATCAATGATGATAGCAGCAAGGATAATAAATCTAACCTCCTACCAAAATAGAGACTTGGAACTTATATTGATTTTTTTCTACATTTGAGTTGATTGGAAAAAAGGTCAAGATGTAAGAATACCTTCTACACTAATCTAAGAAACAAAATGAACAAAAAAATGAAATCTAGTTAAAACAAAGAAACACAATAAAATCATTCACCATAATGTAATAAACATTTATAGAAGACCGCCAATATTGAGGTCTATTGTAATACTGCTGGCACAACATATCTTCAAAATATATTATGGAACCTAAAAATAGAAAAAATAAGATATAAAACCACCAAGTGAGATTAAAAAACCAATGAGATATTACCATCCAAAAGTGCACTTAAATATCGTAGTCAATTTCCGATGCCCAAATCTCACTTGAAAGAGAACTGATTCCTAAATTTTATATTTTCTCATTTGCATGGCCACATATCAATAACAATAAGAAATTTGAGATTTTGATTAAATCATTCACCATAATGTAATGAACATTTATAAAAGACAACCCATATTGAAGTCTATTGTAATACTACTAGCATAACATATCTTCAAAATATATTATAGGATCTAAAAATAGAAAAAATAAGATGCGAAACCACCAAGCGAAAATAAAAAACCCATAAGATATTACCACCGAAAAGTGCACGCAAATATCCTAGTCAAATTTTAATGCCCGAAACTAGTTCTCAAATCTTATATTTCCGAAACTTGCATTGCAACAGATCAATAAGGAAATCGAGATTTTTGATAAATCGAAGATGGGCCCTGAGAAAATCAAGAATTCGACAAACAGAAGGAAACTCGGGGAAATCACGACGATCGCAATTGTCTTTATAAAATTAGTCATAAAAACATTATGATGTACATACGCCCGATAGTCATAACTATAAATTATGATACGATGACGCCGACGGCAGTGATAAAGCCATGAAGAGGTGAGCAAACTAAAAGACCAGTCTGCCAAATAAAATAAGTCCAACAAAAAAGCTCGGCAAAGATAAAGAGTAGAAACAATCTTCGAACTTATAACATCCCCGAAAAGGCGTTAAGATGACAAGAAATTTGGAGAATAACAAAGATCTAGGCGGCTATAAAGAATGATAGTCTGTCCCGCATGGAAATAGTCCCTCACTCTGTGTGGGGGGTTATTTATGAATATTTTAACCAGGAGCACACCCAAATTGTAATTCCCTAACAGTTCGACATGAATTGATGCAACTTTTCTTTTTTAAGTTAACTAGAATCTTTCCACGGTTAATATGATGATCAAGTTACTGGGGAATGGTGCCTTCAAAGTAACATCTTATGTCCATATAATTTAGGAAGACTAATGTAGAATACCTTGACATGGTGAGGTTGTACTGAATGATCTGAGGTTGAAATTTAATATAGAGTCCCAAACTAATTTTTATACATGCTCACTTATATTCTTATTAGATTCATTGCCTTCAAAGTAACATCTTATGCCCATATAATTTAGGAAGACTAATGTAGAATACCTTGACATAATGAGGTTGTACTGAATGATCTGAGGTTGAAATTTAATATAGAGTCCCAAACTAATTTTTATACATGCTCACCTATATTCTTAGATTCATTGCCTTCAAAGTAACATCTTATGCCCATATAATTTAGGAAGACTAATGTAGAATACCTTGACATGATGAGGTTGTACGTTGTACTGAATGATCTGAGGTTGAAATTTTATATAGAGTCCCAAACTAATTTTTATACATGCTCACCTATATTCTTAGGTTCATTCTCAAGTCGGAGTCATATTTATTAATGTTGCATGGGGAACAGTTCTTAGTTTAGTTTTTATTGATATTGGTTTCTTGTAGGTACAAGAAATTTCAGTCAATGTATAAACATAGTGTGCTTTCAATTCAACTCTATCAAATTGATTAACTTAGTCATATTAAATCAATTTATATTAAAGAATTTGTAATCTTTTAAGTCAACTCTAAATGTAAACTAAAGTTCACTTCCTCTAACACTTATAGATTCTTGTTCTCCATCTAATCTAGCAAATAGAGCTATATAGTTTATATAGTCGCCTGTTTAATCCTTTTCTAATGTACGAATAAATCTCACATTTAACACTTATAACTTCATAGTTTCAACTCTCCCCTTCTTTTAAAATTTTAAATAATTATATGATGTATAATGTATTATGTATAATGTATAATGAATAATGTATATGTAAATGTATATGTATATATAAAAGTATATGTATATATATATATATATATATATATATATATATATATGTAAACGGATATGTATATGTATATGTATATGCATATGTATATATCTATATACTTGTATATATGTATATGTGTGTATTTACAAACATATTTATCTACAATAATATATATTTTATAATTATTTTAATCCAATTCATTAGAATTTACCCTAAATGAACCCACCACATGTCTTAAATAAGTTTTATAATGAAAATTTTATTTTTTTATATCTTTCCCTGACTTGGATTTGGTAATTACTCCGAGGCCACACTCTATGATGACTTCATCACAATCCAAATGCTAGAACTTGTCATTATGTTTGAGAGAGAGAGAGCGTCGCTCCTACTCTTGATACACAACTCACACCTCACTCCCTTATCAGGTTAGCTGATGTGGCTTTAATGCTTTTAAGCTAATTGATAGCCCCTTTTAAAATATAAGCATACACACCCATATATCTATACACATATACATAGATACAAATTAAACCATGTGTTTATGTACATATACATAAATATGCACTCCTTGACATTAAACCATGTGTTTATGTACATATACATAAATATGCACTCCTTGACCACACAGGTGCTAGAGAAGGGGGAATGGCGCCCTAACAAAACTCTAGAATTTGTTACCCCTGGTTTGCATAAGCTTTTACATGTATCTATATATTTTTTTCTTGATACCCCAATAAAGTAGGGCGAGGGAATTTCTATGTGCAGGTTGATATTACCATGCCTTTAAATCTTCTTAAGCGCCTGTTCCTATTTAGAAAGGCTGACATTATTTAATTATTCTATTCAATCCTTCTTTACAACACTCCTATGAGAATTCATCTTGGTGAGTTTATAACAGATGCTTCTGTTCTAAGCTACTTCTGCAAAAACATTAACTTTCTCATGTATGGTCGTCCCTTTATTACACTTATAGAAATAGCAGTGTGTGATTCATAACCTTACTATTTGAAACACTGTTTTGTAATGGGAGGAAGAGACATACATGAGATTCCATAGACCTATTTGTTTAAAATTTAGTTTCTGTAATCCTTTTTTTTTTGGCACCATATCCATTATATATTTTTATGCATTGCTGAAGTTAAACAGAATTACTTTATTTTACTACTGAGGGTATGAAACTCTCATACATTAAACTAAAATAGGGCACCTTCCTCTCGCACTGTATAATATGTATCCCCTTTTAAAAAAACACACATGCACATGGGAAGGAACTTTCAGGAAGAAGCTTTAGGCTACTCCTATTACCCCTTTTAGTAGTAACGGTTATAGTGCATATGAATAAGAGCAATAGCTACTAGCGGTTGGATCTGAAGAAGGTCTAATTTGTACTGCCGATAGTAATTATAGCAATTTATCATATGAAGCTGAAGAACATGATGTTTGAATTGTCATTCACATTACAATTTTATAATATTAAAGTCATCTCAGTTACAACCTTCCAATCAATTTATGCATCTATTAAAGAAAATGATGTAACAGTTTAGGGTTGTATGTATCATCTATGTGTCAGGCGGAATGTTACAAAATCAATGTATAAATGTGGCTGAATAAACAGCGAGCTTCACTTTCTTTTATCTCAAATGAAAGAAGAGCTTCAGTTTTTTTTATCTTTAAAACAACATAAGAAACAAAAATATTAGAATGGAAGGTAGTTATGAAAACAAACTAATTAATTTTTCCTGCCCTCTCTAAATATTAGCATGCAAGGCAGATTTGTAGGGTTTTAACAAGGTTATGTGAACTGGGGATATTGGACAATTTCTGAAGCTATTAGGAAAATAGTTGTGAACTTAAGAAGACTACAAATAAATGACATTCCAGTCATAACCTACCATTCATGGTCAAGTGCATCATTAACAGTGATCAGTTCACTAAAAGAGACATGAGAACAATCTTCCTAGAGCATAAAAGATTAGAACAGAGAGGTACAGTCCCTTAATAGTAAGTGCAATATGAAAAGCTCAAAGAAGACAATGAAAATACAATCTTTCGGGCTCATGTACAATTAATGGCAATCATAGTGATTAATTTGATGCATCATTAGGGCACAACAGGGACTGTCACAAGGCCACATAAGGAGGTTCAAAAATAGAGTTATGTCATTTAGTAGATAATAAAAATAGTGGGAAAGCATACAAGAACAACGACATATCATACGAGGTCATGCATTAAACCATTATAGCTCCTTAAGTAGTTCGTAAGATTTAATAAATCATGCTGCTGAGCCTAAATTTGCTATGCAAGTTCAGGTGAGCATTGACATATTGGATCTTTATATTACTAAGGCCTACATGGAACAGCTTGGTGAATGTCTAATTAGATTACTGACTGAATATATTATCATATTACAGAGGCTTATGTGAGAGGCTAAGTGTAAGCCTAGATAAATTTTGATAGAATATATCATCATTTTACTTAGGCCTATCCCAAAGAAGCCCATTATAAGTCTAGGAGTTTTTTAAGTTGATAAAATAGATCATATCATTTCTACAGGCTATCTAGAAGTGTTAGATGCAAATTCAGGTGAAATTTTTTTGAATAAATTCTTATGTTACAAAGGCCTACAAGGTGCAAATTCTTATGTTGCATAAGCCTAGGTGTATATCTACTGAATAGATCTTTGTGTTACTAAGTCCTATATAAAGAAGTTGAGAGCCAGATTAGTTGAATATGAGGAAATGCATTCCTGTGTTCAAGGCTTCACCGGGATACATTAAGTATGTGTTTACGCAAATATCAACAAAATAGATCCTTGTGCAAGTATCAACAAAATAGATCCTTGTGTTCAAGGCTTCACCGGGATACATTAAGTATGTGTTTACGCAAATATCAACCAAATAGATCCTTGTGTTATTAAAGCTTGTCTTGGAGAAGCTTTCCTAGAAGACATTGAGTTCACATCCGGGTGAATTTTGAAAGAATAGATAGTAATGTTACCAAGGCCTATCCAGGGGAGACTTGATGAAAATGTACATAGACATTACTAAATAGATTCTTAATTTACTAATGCCTATCCAAAGAGGCTACTACAAGTCATTAATTTTGATAGAATAAAACATTGTGTTAGAAAGGCCCGACCAGAAGATATTGGCACAAGTCTCAGCGATTCTTGAAGTAGATCATTATGCTTTTCTGAGTTGTTGACAAAATTCTGGGTGCAAATCTGATATAATTTAGTGTCTCAGCGATTCTTGAAGTAGATCATTATGCTTTTCTGAGTTGTTGACAAAATGCTGGGTGCAAATCTGATATAATTTAGACACAATAGATCTTTCTGTTGAACTATTCAGATGGGGATGGGTGAAGTCAAGGTGAATTTTGATGAAAAGGATGAGTACTTGCCCACGTGACTTATTATAGATATTCACATTACCAAGGCCTAGTTGGTATGGTATAGAAGAACAACAATATGAATTTTGATTAAAAGGCCTAGTACAAGTCCATTCGAATTATGATAGAATAGATGCTTATCATACCAAGTCCTAGTTGGAAGAAGATAAAAGCAAGACCATGTGAATTTGAAATATATGACTAACTGCAAGTCCATTCTAGACTATGATAAAAAAGAGACTCAGGTTACCAAGCCTGGTTAGAAGAGGGGTAGAAAGAAGTCCGGGGGACTTTCAATTTAAAGGTAGAGATCAAATAAATGTGACTTATGTCAAAATGGATGAATGTATTATCAAGGACTGTCCGATAAGGCTAAAAGCAAGTCTGAGTAAATTGTGGCAGAGTAGCTGCATATGTTACCAAGGATTGGCCATAAGAATAACCAAGAAAATTTAGGCGATTTTGATGAAACATTCTGAGAGTAATTTCTCTGCATTATGACATAAAAAATCTTAGTGTTAACAAGTCCTAGTCAGAAGAGGCTAGAAGCAAATTTTGAAGAGGCTTTTTGTAAATTAAAGATGAATTTTGACATAATAAATTCCACCCTAAGGATGCTCAAAGCTCTAGTGCTTATCAAATATTTTCATTGTAAATTCACTGTAATCCACATTCCCCTATAGATTTTCATTGAACCCAATCATGGAAAATAAATGAAATCAAAGTGAATTAGAAACTCCAATGGAAGTATTATAAATATTCACAACAATAGCTCCAATCAAGGCTATTCTCTATAATCTACATACCCATCAATGAGCAATGTAAATTCAATCTAATCTAATCCACATTCTCCTGCAGATTTCCATTGAACCCAACCATGACACAATTGAATCCAGAAACAACACAAACAATCCAATCTAAAAACAGCAAAAAGAACTAAAATAAATTATGAAAAGATGATGTCTCTATATTCTCTCCCAAAATATGCACCATCAATGACCTATCATCATAATCCACAAATGTAACCCAAACATGAAACTTCTCAAATCTAACTAATTTCTAATCAGTCATATCATCAACTTATCAAGCTTACATATACATATATCATTATCATTATCATTATTTACTGGTATAATTTTATATAATAGACTAAGCCTATTGTACACCTAATAAATAACCATTTCTATGGACATGATGGAGTGATTATCTTTTTAATCCTAATATCTAGTTTAATGGTTGAAGATTCAAATGGAAAATGCCTTCAATAGATGCAAGCATTAAAGTGAAATATAAGAAGAAATTCAGTGATAACTCAAGAGGATTATTTCAAAAATTCTAATATTTAAGAAACCGTAATTAAAAAACAACAATATTTGAAGAGTCCTAATTTTAATATTTAAATTAAAATACCAAATTACAATCTTTACATTTTGTGTACCAAATTTATAAAAAAATATTCAATTATTGAGTCCCTGTAGTTAGTAGTGGATAATTCGTAGAAACATGGGAAAGTGAATGTTGAAAAGCAGTTATAGGGTAATTTGAAATGCTTATGGGCACATAAAAGCCGACTATCTTTATAATCCATGTTTATATGAATGTTATTTTATGACTGTAACTTTGTTTCATGTTGCAAGTTTTTTGGATTTATATTGCAGTCTATACAACTCAAATTCTACATAGAGATGCTTCCTCAGTCCAATCTATAATTGATTTTAATTTATCCCAGTACAGAGCCAACACAGATTAATAGGATCGCATCTCCATGTGGGTTGTGGGTTGTCACAATAATGCATGGATTCGAAAACCCATATGAACCCAGATTTGATATAATTCAATAGCTTGAACTTCGTATGTTCAATCCGTCATGCCCAACTGAGCTCTTGTGATTAATTCAACAATCATACATACAAGAAATTTACAATAAATGTAAACATTTATTTATATATAAAATTTTAAAATTTTTAGAGATTTATTAATCATGCACAGTGATATGGAAAAAGTAAAAATCAGCTAGACTTGACATGCTTGACCAATAACTTTGTGCACTGAAACATGAAAACATTTTCAAATTCCCAAGAAACAACCAATTTGTAATCTGAAACTTGGATTTTGTGGTTCCATAGGGCACATTCATTTTATCTCAGATTGATGTGTGACAAGATAAAAACCACATATTTCAAATAAAACAACATTTAAATGAAATAGAGCAGTAACAATCTTACCTGGTTGAGCTGAGAGAAGAAATTGGGGATGTTGTGAGCATTACTGCCAATCTGTCTAAATGTTGAGGCAATGATAATAGCTGTAAGCAAATTGGTGATTGAATAATCGAGATAGTTATGCTTGGGAAGACGACCTCGTCTATCCAGAAGAGTTATGACAGAAGGCCATGTACTCAAGAAGCATAAGGGCAGAGTTTTGGCATGGCATGGCATAGCAAAGGAAATTGGTTAAGAAAGACAACAATTAATTATCAAATGCTATGTCAATATACCCTGTAGTAAAGGAAAGGGATACTGATGAAATTGTTAAGAAATGAGCTTTTCAACTATCTACTGCAGAAATGTCAAATGAGCAGTTTTCCTTTGGTTTCCTCTCTTGTGATCCAAAGATGTTGTCTCTTCTTTTAAGCATGAATTCTGCAAGTTCGGGTATGTTCCGTTTTATTTGCATTAAAAAGAAATGTCCTAATTTAAATTTTTCTTCATAAAATTTGGAATATAGCCACAATATATTTTAGACAACATTCAAAGCCCAATTATATTTTTGGTGCACGCATTCAATGCTGAGGCATTAGGCCTATGCATTTTTTAAGAAATAGACTAATTGCTACAGGCGAAATTATTTGTCCACACCTTGGTTAACTACCTATTCTGCTGGCTCCATTAATGCTGCCCTCTGTGGTTCCGCCCCTGTGTCTTATGCTATTGGATCTGGCTCTCAACCCAGAAGGGATACAGGCTATATATATTTTTCAATAAAAGGGATGTATATGCTACAGGTGGACTCCCCATTGTTTCTAAAGGTAATTGCTTCAAGATAAGCTACTGACCCCGCTCCTAGAGCTTAATCTTGAATATTCTTTGACATGTTTATTTAGATCACAAAGCAATTTTAATATCAACATATAGCATTAGGTAAATATTCCATACATTTCTCTTTTAGTGCATATTTGTTTTGTTCTCTGTCTCTCCCTAAGAGAATAAAGCGAAAAAGAATTAAGTTTATGCCTTCTTTCTCTTAAGTATCAGTGTGGAAAATAAAGTAGAGAATATAATAAGTGCTCAAAGATAAATTTCTCTCAATAACGGAGTGGCATATCCTCCCATGCATTCTTCAAGTATGGAGCCGATAATTAAAATGTAACATGCCTAGTACCATAGTTCTCTCAAAACCCTTCATCTTGTAGTCTTAAAATGAAATTTCTTATTACATGTGCTTCCTTCCAGCCTTCTCCTATACAAGATTTTTTTCCTCTTCAATTCGGTACCCCCTTCTCCCAAAAAAATTTACTCTCAACGGCCCAGTGAAAGATACGGCCAATTGCAGAAGAAAGATTAGACTCGAGTTGTTAACTACAAGATTTGATTTGATCTATTGGAAATCTGATTTGATTGGAAATATGCATGATAATTTCCGGGCTTGTCCGTTTTCTCATTTAGTTTTCTAATGGTATTTACCGGACAGCAAAGAAGAAAACCATAAACTGGCAAAAGAATACCATAAATTAGCTTAGTTTCATTGAGTCTGAAAATAACATCTAAATTTTCTTTTAAAAGCCCTGATATATGGGTGCTTAGTTTCATTGAGTCTGAAAATAACATCTAAATTTTCTTTTAAAAGCCCTGATATATGGGTGCTTCTCTATGTCATCTCTTGCCTTGAAGTTGCATTTTATTTTAATATAAATTTTCCACCCATGTTTGGTTATTGGATTCTTCTCATAGAAATTTTGAATTAGAATAATTATTTGGTAAAGAAAGCACAACTCTTTAAAATCTATATTTATTTCTAAAATAATTCCCCCAAAAAGCATATTTGCTATTAAAGATAGTGTAACAAAGAAACCAGTAAATATTTCACTATATGCCCCAAAATTCAAAACAAAGGCACAAGAAACTTTTAAAATTTAGATGGAATCATCTCTCTATTTTAACATCAACAACAGAAACCAATGGTAAGACGTGGTTCAGAAGAAAGAAAGGGGTATACTTTTTTGAAAATATCTAAACAATCTAAAACTTAAGAGATTCAGTCTCAAATCAAATACAAGCATACATGCAATCCACAAAAATATACCATTACAAAAGTGCTTAACTATAAGATCAATTTCTCAAAGCAAGTAAATCCATGGCATAGATAAAAGATCATACTGCACTGTCTGTAGCTACAACAAGACCATAGCGTCCATCCCACGAATTGCTTTCAACCCAGTTAATACAGTTAAATAAAGCCGCAGTTCCACCATAGCATGCATTTGTTGAGTCCACACCTCCAATTTCAGTATTTCCAAATTTATGTTCAATTAAAAAGAATAACTCTTTAGCACAGAAAACAAGGATTAAGAAAAACACTACAATTGTGAAGGAAACAAGTATATGAGTTTGTAATGTACAAGCTCTCAAATCATGCAAAATTTACATCTGACTTCGACTGCAGAGTGTATGCCATAACAATGACATTAAGTCGTAAACCAAAGCCACCAACAATAAACAATTCGAAGTTTAGAAGTACCTAAAATGAACTTGGCATACACCTTTGTACTGTATAAGCTCTCAAATCAGGTAGAATTCACATCTCTCTTATATGACAGACTGTAGGCCACATAGAAGATACAGAAACAGTAAAGAACTATGGAACAGAAAAAACACCCAAGACTATACCTTGATCTGTAAATCTTTACAATATCAATGTTATATGGGATGAAGAGATTTATTCAGTAATGAAAATGCAGTTTAACTACAGGGATTATTTTATTCTCTTTTATTGCTAACCTCATATAACAGCTGCTTTGGCAGACCTATTCAACAGTCACCCCTGCGTAATGGTATATAAGGAAGCATCCGAGATTGAAACTTTTCCGGTAGATGCCTGGTATAAGCCCTGTCCCGTGAGATGGAGTATGCACATAAGTATGCCTAGCTCCAATGTGATGTCTCGCTTAGGTGTCTATCCGTACTGAATGAAAGAATAGCGGAATGTGAAGGTTGCAGCAAAACCATAAAAATAGTCCCCTACGCCATGGAGGTTGGGACCAAAAAGAGCTTAAGAGTCGATTGAAGATGGGTTCAAGAGGTCTCTGAAAATGCCTATACGAAGCCCTAAATAGAATGTCCACAATACACTTCCGGATGGATACGCAACCCGCATGCAAGCAGGCACAACAATGCCCACCACAGCTGGAATATAAACCCTTGCCACGCATTATAGGAACTGTCACAGAAAACCTACCGACAAAAATTCAACGGCAACGCGAAGTGTCAATTTCGTGGCATGAGACAATACCGGTGGGGGTGCAACCCCATAGGGAATTGTCTATCGGCAAATAAAAAAATGTATGAAAGTTAGATACAACATATTACGTATCATAAAGCAAGACAATTTTCTTATGTAGCTCCTTCTCTTAATGCCATACTAAGATAGAATAAATAATTTCCTCCTTCTTCTATAGCTAAGGTATCATTCCCAGCAAGCTACCTATAGCAAATAAATACACATACTGGTTCTTCACTCTTATTTTTATTAATTAATTTATTTATTTTACCACTAGATATGTCTGATAACGGATAAGTTTAGCATGGTTATACCATCACATTTATCAAGAAGATTCTTACAGGTGCCTTATTACAGCATCTCCTAGAGAGAAAAAGGGTTACAATGAAATAATTACAAGAATAATCCCTTACACAATAATTACACATAGGCTACTTAAGCTATGTTTTCATGTACACTGCAAGTGTATTTCACCAATGAACAACAGTTCAAAAAAAAATAACACGTTTTCTCAACATATCTGTAGGAAGTGAATATATACAGTGGTGTTCTCTTCTCTTCTAATACACCTGAACCACTCAACCTGCACACATAGGAAAAAAAAACTCCTTGCATGACCAATGGGGAGTTCGTTCACCTCCCAATCATAGGATTAAAGAACAGTCCACCCCCGAGCTTGGAGAGAGGGTAGTGATTAGGTAGCACAACCAAAAATAAAACAAAAACAAAAAAACAACAACATACACAACTATTTCACTCATGATACCATAAATGTAACATATAGAAACTAATCACACAGGACAAACAACCCATGGGAATGCTAACACAAAGGTTCATACCTGAACCTTAAGAGGGGGAGTGTGAAACACACTTGAGGGAAGGGTTATCATGTCTCTGTATGACATCCTTGCTAACACAAAGGTTCATACCTGAACCTTAAGAGGGGAGTGTGAAACACACTTGAGGGAAGGGTTATCATGTTTCTGTATGACTAAAATCATCACATCCTCCCAATACATTCATTTCACCACAATACTAATAGCCCCAAGCTATGATATCTTCATAAGATTAACAAGTTCTCTCAAGATCTAGAGGGTACTCATACCCAAAAAGATAAGCTTCCCCATCAACATGCATGCCATTCTTTCATTAATATTCATGGGTACTCTTACTCAACAAAATAAGCTTCATCCACTAATATGCACAACATTCTCCCTATAATCCACATGGGTACTCATACTCAACAAAATAAAATACCTTCCCATTATGCCTCATACATATTCTACCCCAAACACATGGAGTGATCTTCACATTGAGGGAGACATACTCCAACTAGTTCCCATCCCAACACATGACATAAATCTAAAAAGCATATTTAAAAAGACAACTATTACATGTCCACATCAAGATACAACAATGGATGCATGAACACAAACAAGAATAAGAGTGGGCAAAACAAGGGAATTATTTAGCTTCTTCTATTTCACTTGAGGAAGATTGGTGTAGCTCTAAGTGTCTCTCTCCATTCATCTCTTGATACCAAACTTGGCCTCCTTCCTTCCTTCTTCACTCAATTCTAAGACATGAACCTTAAAACCAAAAAAAGCTTGGGATTTTTTTCTCCAGGAGGGCTTATGTTTTTTTCTTTCTTTTTGGAACTATCTAGAAGACCACCTCCCATGTTACTATCAAACTTGATTATTTTGGAATCCTAGCTACCTTTCCCACACATGTGTAAGCACTCTCCACTTCCTCACAACATCCTTATAATCTCTTCTGATGCTCCCATGTTCTCCCCATTCTTTCACACTACCTACACCCTCTCCAGCCTTGGTCAAACCCATCACTAATGAAAATTGTCACTTATCATTCATCATGATGGAAATTTCAGAAATGTTGGAGGATGATGTGGAATTATTGACCAATGATTAGCTTGTACCTTCCCTTAAGGGTTTGGTATGATTATATGTCATTCTTGCATTTCTAAGTTTTAACTTTATATTCGATATTTATCCATCATTTATTATGTTTTGATTCATCCATTCTTGATTTGATTTATACATCACCCTTTACTTGCCTCATCTAGGCTTTACTCTATTATACTTGAGTAGGGATTTTGATTTATATTTATCCATCCTATTATACTTAAGGTTCAAAGCACACACTTCTATCTCAAAACAAACTTGGCAATATGTGGAGGTGGAACACCAAATTGAAGGTTTGGCTAAAGCAAACCCCTATATAGTTGTAACCATTTCCCTTCCCTTTTGTGCTTTTGTAGTTTCAAATTTTGGATTCAACCTCAATTTTTAGGTACAACAAGACTAAGACAACTAAGATAGAGATTACAAAAGAAAATTTAGGAGAAAAAGCTTTGACTACGACACCTAGCACCATGGTCTTGCTAGTTTTTCTTGAAATTTGGAGGATTTGTAGTTTTGAGTCTTCTCATACTAGATTTGGGTAAATTTTGGCACCCAGACACCTACTGGAATAAGACACCTATATCCATAGTCTAACTATTTTAGGCTCAAATTTTTGTCATAGGCCCACCTCAAAGGCTTGACTTTCAGATTCATTGCTTCTTTTGAGGGTTATGCTCGCATTGCTCCCCTAGTTTCTTTAGAAAATGTTTCTTTTTTGAAAAATTGTATGATGAAATAAAAAGGGTCATTCTCGCTAACTAAAAAATCTCAAATTGTTCTATTGGGCTTGTTTCTCAGTCTTAACTTTAATTTTCAAATAGTTTAGTTTTTGATCTATTTTAGCTTTGTTGTGTTGTACTCAAGTAATGGTTGTTTTAATGTAATTTGTTTTATTTTTAATGGGTTTGGGCTCTTCCCCACTTACATTAATAAAAATGTTCAATATCACACAAAAACCATTTATGTTAGTAGTTTGAAGGAAAAATTTTGCATAAATGAAAAATGGTAAGACCTACTTAAAAATAAAATGCAAAAAAAGATGTTTTGGATATGTTTTAAGAAAATGTCATTCAAAAATTATAAAAAAATGCAAAAGTTATGAACATTTCAAGTTTGAACATGAAAAGTTGAGTTTGAATGCCAATACCTGAAATTGTACCTCTACTACTAGTTGGCATAGAAACTGACCCTGTAGCACCTGCCAACAAACCCCAAGGAAACTTACTACAGCTAGGTTCAAAAGAGTGGAATAATTTATTTTTTGTTTACTAACAAGGTTACATCTAATCTGATTTAGACATTAAGTTTATGATTTAGTTCAATAGTTTAAAGTCAAACATTAAGTGTTTAACCTTTGTTTCATACATTACATTACTAACACAAGTGAATTCATGTTTACACAGTTTAATGGCTTACATAGTTTCATTGTTTTTCTAGGGTATTGACGTCACTACTAGACTTACTCCATTTATGATTTATGATCGACACATCTAGTTTACCATTATTATATTAGTCCACTTCTATGATCATAATGATTTATCCTTACCATGGAACACATCTACAAATGCAAGTATGCATATTAGCCTATATCATACACTTCCCATGATATGCTATTATTGATGTCCACTACTCAATGCATCAACCCACAAGCATGTTCATTAACCTATGTATGCATCATACATGTTTATATTACTAATTATGCAATGCTAGTTTTATGGCAGCCATAACAAAATTAAATGTATTTTCCTTTAGCTCTTAATGATGTCTATGTACTAAGTTCCATTATAGTTTTTAGCCTTAGTATTATTGTAGTTTCCAAGAATTCAAGTACATCATCAATGACCTTGTGTTTCCCATGCTTTATCATTGATAGTTTAAGTTTTTCGTTTAATGTAATTGTTCATTTCATTGATCTCATAACTATATGCTAACATCAACTTTATTTGCATCCATATTCTCATAAAGATATTGAAGATACAAGCATTAGCTCATTTCCATTTCTAAAAATATAAAATGGAGGAAGTGATAACATCCATTTTCCATTGCATTGAAATCACACCTACGCATCTACTATCTAACATTTAATTACCACATAAATAATGGTATTGTTGATTTAACTCATTAACAAAACACATTTCAATTACAAATAGCTAATCCTTCACATATATTAAGCATGACAAATCATTCATGTTCTATGAATCCAATTTTAAGGAAATAGACATGACTAACAAATGGTAAGACATTACTAGTAAGAGTATATCATTTCTTCCTTCTTTCTACTTACATTTTTAATAACTTATATTATTTCCTTCTGAATGTACAAGTTAGAGTAAATCATGGATAGAATGTTGGTTGCTTTTACATAGTGATACAATCGTGAGTTTAACTCACTTCTTATACATCAATTCCTTATTTAATACACGATAAGAGTGTCTCCATCACAAAGGGATCAATACATGAATCTGCTCCAAGGGTTCAAGGTCAACATGAAGAAAACTCCAAGTCCACACATGAAGACAACACCAAAGAAGAGGGAAAAATCCCAATGGAAAAAATCTCGAACCACTCGACCAATGTGGAACCTACAAGGAACCACCCTCCGAGCTAGGAGATGTTGCTAGGTCCCAACTCACACACTAAAGCAAGGTTGATTCTTTACCAAAGGGACTAATACCAAACAACTTCCACACATACAACCATGCACCAAGAAACCAAGAAAGAACGAGAGAATCTAGAGGTCAATAAACATCATAGCAAGAATACAAAAAAATAGACAAAGAACTCACATGTACGAGGGAGTGTCATCACATTCCGAACCAAGAAACAAGGCACTAGCCTATGGGCATGTGTAGCCATCTTGACCTTGAGAGAGAAAATCAAGGTAGATTAGCTTACCGTCTTACACAAACAAAAATTAGACACAACACCAACAATGCCAAACCATAACATACACATTCCCAAAGACTAAACAAAAACACATGTGAAAGAACAAGCCTCTTAACCAAAGGAATATGCCCAACTCATGATACCACTGCACTAAAATATATCAACATCATGAGGTCGTCATACTCACTACCACAAATCAAAAGCATGGTCATTTCCTCCTCATGGAAAAAACATCACGAGAGTATGCCAAAATGGGCAAAACAATCTCTTGAATCACAAGTAAAATAAATTTACACTAAACATCAGTTTTAAATCAATAACACAAGAAGCCTTGGGATGCAAAGCATAAACTAAAAAGACTCTTAATTGGGAAGGGTTGACTTAATGGGTAATCCATAAATAAATTGACATACTCACATATATTTTGATACATGCATATGTATGTCCAAAAATATTTAATATTACCAATTTACATCATAGCAATAATAACAAAAAAGCCTTTGATATAATATTGTAATATAATATTAACATTTTTATAGCTTAGATATTGTTAGTGAACAGATTTGTTTTTCTCTTTTTTGAATTGATTAAAAACTCTCTTACCCTCTTTGAAAAATAAAATTTCAACTATAGAGCTGGGTAAGTGTGGCATGCATCAGTTCCCTCTGAATTTTAGATAGGTACAACTCCCTCCATTAGTTATTCAAGGAATAGTCTAACTAAATAAACTGATATGCTTTTAACCTAAAAGCACATAAGGCTACCCACTTCATTCTTAGATGAGAGACTAGGTAATATGTAAATATTTTAGAATAACTTTCTACAAGATGTTTCACCACGAAAATCAGAAGTAATCAAAGAAAAGTTCAATAACACTGATTTCAGTACTTCATAAAATAAACAAAAGAAACAAAGTCTCTTTTCAACTAAATATCTTTCTAAACAACATAGAAAGAAGCCCCAAATAAATAATAGTATTCACCATCAGAAAAATGATCATAGACAATTTGACTGGATTAATATTTGCAAAGAAATATTACTCCATGGATTCAAACTCAAAGATTTAAAACCTCAAAATGCACATGATCTTTATATGTATATTCCACGCCACAAAGACACAAAGATACACACATTACTTCCTTCCGATTTCAAATTCTGGAAAAACTGATCACTTCCTTTTGACAAAACAAAATTTTCTAAAAGCCAAGTCTACTGTTCTAACCCCCTTTTTCCCTTTCTTTTGCATATTTATCCTTCTTTTTCTCTCAGTGAAACACTTTCGGTTCCAAAAACTGAATCCTAGCATATCATATGCTAACAACTGGATATAATAACTGTTTTCACTCTTTCATCTCTTTCACATTCGATATGTATTATTTAAACACTTTCTTGGATTCAATGTAATCTTTATCATAATTTTTTAATCTAAAAACATTATAACTTAAAATATATAAGTTTTATGAATTAATCATGGGCCCCATCATTGCAAATATAAGTTGTGCCTTGTTAATATTTGAGGACAAGAAACTCTGTTGCTATTGGTCACCTTGGACAAACTTGCACTCAGTCAACCATATCTTTTGAAGAAGACATAATTCGGCTAATCTCTCTAGTGGAACCGTGCGCAACTTGCTTGTGCACAACATATCCAAACATGAGAAAAATCCAACGGTGGAATGAAAAGATATGCTCCCAAAGTCATGATGGTTGTTCTGTCACAAAAATCAGAAAATGTTCTTTGTTCTAGACTTGTATTCTGTTAAGTGTATCTTGTAGACCAGATTGAATTTCCACAATTCCTTTGGTGAGAACTTATTAAAATAGGTTTCATAAAACATATCCAAAATCCAACATGATCCAATGATTGAAGTGAGAGATATGCCCTTTGCACGGAGACTGATTTTGCTATCATAGAAAATTTGTATTTACAGGTTGCATTGAAAATTATAAACATTCTTCGTGCCAACTCTTTCACAATCCTATGGGAAAAATAATCAATTTCTGCCTGAGTAAATGGTGAATCGATATTCTTCTTCCAAACTTTTGTTGGTTGAACAAAATTTGTCCACTGATTGCATCTCTTAAACATAAAAAAAAATTAAAAATGATTTGATATTGTTTGTAGTGCAAGAGCTATGTGTGTCTTGGCAACTCCAAGATTTCATTGATCTGTACAAGCAACCTGGAAAAAGAAAACTATTGGTATGATTAGCAACATAACAATATGGACCCAATATGAATTCATTATAATATCACCACATCCCATAGTTGAAAAATGTGACAGCTATAAAGAAGAAGGCATGATAAAATGTTAAACATCTGTGTGAGCCATAGTTGTTCTCTTTCTTGATATTAAGTGGGGTGGCTTTATTTGCAACTGAGTGTCTTGCTATTCATCCAAATGAAAGTCTCTTTCTTGTTCAAACTCGAGTTTCTTGATAATCTTTACAACTAACGATGTTGGTGGTATATGGTAAACCTTGTACCCCAAACTCTTACACTTAGGGAACTGCTCGAGAACTGCTTGAACTTTTGGAACCTGTTGAACTACTTTGAACCATTTTGAACCCGGTTGAACTTTTGAACTTGATTGAACTGAATGAACCTGATTGAACTAGTTCAAGGGGGTTCAATGGTTCAGAGAGTTTTAAAGATGTTCTTTTTCACTTAATTGGAATTTAACATAGAACTTTAAAGGGAAAAAGTCTATGGAGACATAATACACAACTAGAGGGGCCCAACTTAAAAATTTTCAATTGGGTGGATCACAAGTGGGCCAGTAACTGGCTCTATTCAGGGGCTTCTTTTTTTTCATACAAAATGCGGAGAACTTTCAGAATCTCTGGTTGAGAATAGTGCTTAGCAACATTGGGTAATAGAGTCAAGGAGAAACAGAGCACAAGGAACTACTTGCAGGCGGTGGAAGGGAGCAGGGAAAACACACACCAGCACCAAAACACCTAAAGCTACAACACAACAAAAATTATTTACAAGGAATAGGGAAAACCGCCCATATCTTAAGAGAAGCATGTAGTTGCTCGAGCGAAACCATTTACCGGTTGAGAGAAGTACCCGCCCGTTCCGAAAAGTGGCTGAAATGTGAAGAGCATCATTCCCATTAGATAGCTTGCAACCACTATGATAGAAGATCCAATAATAATATATTGTGAAAGCTTTCTTAATAACACATTAGGTCTAAGGAGACACTCCACTTAATAGACTTCTGGTTGTAATGTGTTAGCAACACATTAAATAGGCTGATTTGTATTAAAAGCACTCATGCATTCCTTAGGAGTCTTGGAGAAATACAATAAACCTTTGCCATGATAGTTCTCTCCACGATGATGAGGGTGATTTGCAAAATTGTTATTTGAAACTGAATTTGAGTCCTCTGAATATTCACTCTCAAAGGATGTATTAAAAAACACCATCTTCAAAGCAAAAGGATTCCATCATGGGAGGACTAACAAATAGTTCATCTTTACAATCAAACTTAAATACCTCCATTTCAGTTTGAGTGTATGATGTTGTAATGGGGGAAAATAAGTTCTCCTTAGTTTGTGCTTCAATACCTTCATGAGTCTCCAATGATTTGGGCTGCAAAAATTCATCATTATCTTGCATGCAATCAAATTGAAAAGATTCAAATTCTGTCTTCTCATTAAGATGAGAAATATTCCCTACTTTATCACCAATACACATTTCTTGTCCATGTTGATCTTTCATGTCTGCCTGATCAAGGCCACTAGTAGGAATCACGTTAGAAGCTTCAAATGTGAAAGAATCAAATTTAGAGAAAGAAATATCTTCCAGCAGTCTTTCATCTAATTTTTCATTACCAAACTTTCGCTTAACGGGAGATACATTTACATATGATATTAAATTTTCTAATTTTGAATTGTGATCATTTCCACCTTCAAAAGAATCATCCTCCTCAACATGCAAATTATAGATGCCTATAATACTGTGAGAGCTATTTTCAGCCATAAGACATGCACGGATATCTTCATCATTAAAGACTGTTAGATTCTTGTGATATGAGATGGGTGATGTTGGTTTTGCTGCCTTCAATACGAGTTTCCTTTGCTGAAGCTTTTCAATGGGTTTCAAATTCTGATTATGAAAACAAATTTCTGATTGTGGCATCTCCACACTGCACTCATTAATGCACTTCATTCCACTCAGAATCATATCATCATCAATGTTAATAGCCTCTTCTTGTGCATCTTCCAACTTTTGCAATTTCTTACGTATCAACAAGAATTTAATCTCAGTTTGTAATGCAACAATAAAAACAAATCGCTGATTACTTTCATTCGGTTGGCAAGCTTGAGGAATCTTAACAACACACCTATTAAACCTATCAACAAAATCTTTCATTGATTCATCCTTTTTCATCTGAATTTGAAAAAAATTCAACAACAATTTGTAAGTGTCAACCACAAGCTGAAATATTCCAAGAAATTTTACCTTTAAATCATTCCAGCCAGTAATGCATCCCTCTATCAAATTTTGAAACCATTCAGTGGCATTTTTGACAAGGCTTTCAACAAATAGCCTAGCAAATACATCCTCTTCTTGTACTCTGAGAATCCCACATGCAACAATGACTTCTTTAATATGATCATTCGAGTCTTGAAATCTATCTCCATAAAACTTTGGAAGATATTAGCCTGACCATTTAGGTAGGGCTGAATATTGTGGCAAAGCAAAAGGTCCAATTTGAGCCCCCAATGGCTGACCTACAACCAAAGCCATTATATACTGAAATTCTTTTATCAAAGAATTTTAAACTCAAACACATAGTCGCCAGTCTCTTTATACACAGAGATATTTCAAAGTCTAGAGAAATAAAAGCACTAATCTTCGATTTCAAATCCCCAGCAGAGTCGCCAAAAATCTATTTGTGAATAGATTTGTTTTTCTCTTTTTTGAATTGACTCAAAGCTCTGCTACCCTCTTTGAAAAACAAAATTTCAACTACAGAGTTGGGTAAGTGTGGCATGCATCACTTCTCTTTGAATTTTAGATAGGTATAGCTCCCTCCATTAGTTATTCAGGGAATAGTCTAACTAAATAAACTGATATGCTTTTAACCTGAAAGCACTTAAGGCTGCCTACTTCATTCTTAGATGAGAGACTAGGTAATAAGTAAATATTTTAGAATAACTTTCTACAAGATGCTTCACCACGAAAATCAGAAGTAATCAAAGAAAAGTTCAATAACACTGATTTCAGTACTTCATAAAATAAACAAAAGAAACAAAGTCTCTTTTCAACTAAATATCTTTCTAAACAACATAGAAAGAAGCCCCAAATAAATAATAGTATTCACCATCAGAAAAATGATCATAGACAATTTGACTGGATTAATATTTGCAAAGAACTATTACTCCATGGATTCAAACTCAAAGATTTAAAACCTCAAAATGCACATGATCGTTATATGTATATTCCATGCAACAAAGACACAAAGATACACACATAACTTCCTTCTGATTTCAAATTATGGAAAAACTGATCACTTCCTTTTGACAAAACAAAATTTTCTAAAAGCCAAGTCTACTGTTCTAACCCCCTTTTTCCATTTCTTTTGCATATTTATCCTTATTTTTCTCTCAGTGAAACACTTTCAGTTCCAAAAACTGAATCCTAACATATGATATGCTGACAACTGGATATAATAACTGTCTTCACTCTTTCATCTCTTTCATATTCGATATGTATTATTTAAACACTTTCTTGGATTCAATGTAATCTTTATCATAATGTTTTAATCTGAAAACATTATAACTTAAAATATATAAGTTTTATTAATCAATCATGGGCCCCATCATTGCAAATATTAGTTGTGCCTTGTTAATATTTGAAGAGAAGAAACTCTGTTGTTGTTGGTCACCTTGGAAAGACTTGCACTTAGTCAACCATATATTTTGAAGAAGACATAAGTCGGCTAATTGCTCCAGTGGAACCGTGGGCAACTTGCCTATGCATAACATAACCAAACATGAGAAAAGTCCAATGGTGGAATAAAAAGATATGCTCCTCGAGACATGACAGTTGTTCTGTCACAAAAATCAGAAAATGTTCCTTTTTCTAGACTTGTATTCTATTAACTGTATCTTCCAGACTAGATTGAATTTCCACAATTCCTTTAGTGAGAACTTATTAAAATAGGTTTCATAAAACATATCCAAAATCCAGCATGATCCAATGATTGAAATGAGAGATATGCCCTCTGCACAGAGACTGATTTTACTATCATAGAAAATTTGTATTTATAGGTTGCATTGAAAATTATAAACATTCTTCATGCCAACTCTTTCACAATCCTCTGGGAAAAATAATCAATTTCTACCTAAGTAAATGGTGAATCAATATTCTTTTTCCAAAATTTTGTTGGTTGACCAAATCTGTCCACTGATTGCATCTCTTAAACATAAAAAGAAATTAAAAAAATGACTTGATATTGTTTGCAATGCAAGAGCTATGTGTGTCTTGGCAACTCCAAGATTTCATTGATCTGTACAAGCAAACTGGAAAAAGAAAACTATTGGTATGATCAACAACATAACAATACGGGCCCAATCTGAATTCATTATAATATCACCACATCCCATAGTTGAAAAATGTGACAGCTATGAAGAAGAAGGCATGATAAAATGTTAAACATCTGTGCGAGCCATAGTTGTTCTCTTTCTTGATATTAAGTGGGCTGGCTTTATTTCCAACTGAGTGTCTTACTATTCATCCAAATGAAAGTCTCTTTCTTATTCAAACTCGAGTTTCTTGATAATCTTTACAACTAACGGTGCTGGTGGTATATGGTAAACCTTGTGCTCCGAACTCTTACACCTGGGGAACTGCTCGAGAACTGCTTGAACTTTTGGAACCTGTTGAACTACTTTGAACCATTTTGAACCCGATTGAACTTTTGAACTTTATTGAACTTTTGAACCTAATTGAACTGGTTCAAGGGGGTTCAATGGTTTAGAGAGTTTTAAAGACGTTCTTTTTCACTTAACTGGAATTTAACACAAAACTTTAAAGGGAAAAAGTCTATGGAGACATAATACACAACTAGAGGGGCCCAACTTAGAAATTTTCAATTGGGTGGACCACAAGTGGGCCAACAGATATCATTTGTTTATTGACACTCCATTATTATTTTATTATTTCAACTTTTGTCAATTAAAATTTATTAGCTTAATATATATATATATATGTATATATATATATATACATATACATATATATATGTATATATATATACATATACATGTACATATATATACATATATACATATATGTATATACATATACATATTGTATGTATATGTATATACATATACGTATATGTATATACATATACGTATATGTATATATATGTACATATATATATATATATATATATATATATATATATATATATATATATATATGGCTTTTAAAAAATTAAAATAAAAATAAAAATAAAATAACATTAGGTGTTGGGTACACACCCCCACCACATATGTGGTGGTGGTGGCCCATCACCCCACACCATACATGGTGGGTGGTGTTGTCCGACACACCCACCATGTGGTGGGTGGGGTCACCACGCCCCCACTATGTAGTGGGTGGGCTGCCCACCAGCCACTACAGGGCTTAAAATATATATATATTTTTATTTTTATTTTTTGAAATTTTTTTGTAATGTTTTTTTTGTATAAAATTTATGTATAATTTTTTTGTTTTTCTTCTCCTCATTAACAGGTTGAATGCTAGGATTCAATAACAACAAGGAAGGAAGAATCAGGGCGAAGCTCTTAACAGGACATCTAGAAAGAAGATGGCAACCCCAAACCAAGAATTTTCTATTATACCAGGGAAATTAACAGTAATAAAACTAACATTATGATTCTAAACATGACAAGATTGCTCAATCAAATACATGTTTCCTTCCACACAAACTAGTCAAAATTTTATTCTCAGCTGAAAATCAAATGAGTGTTTTTTTTTTCCTTCTTCAACAACATTTGAAATCACAGTGTTTCTTGCAAATCCAAAACTCATATTTGAATGCAACCAAAATTGGACATCTAAGAGGGATAAGTAGATAGTTTCCTTTCTAAATTTCATTTTCAGCTCATGGAAGAAAAGAAAAATAAGGGAATACAAAACTCTACCTCTTCCTAAAGAAAGAAGATGAAGGAAGTTTGGGCACGAAGTTCAATCTTCAACAACAATTTTCAAACTGTCCAATCTTTCAAGATTTCCAGCAATTCTTCTTCTCCCCAAAACCACCAGGAATCAAGAAAAACATATGAAGAGAAAAGAAAATCCCTCAAAATAAAAAAACCCTCACTCTCTTACAAAATAGGATAATAAAAATATTGGAAATTGCTATATCACATTGTTTTGTGGGATTTTAAAAAATGCATTTCCTCAATCAAGCTTTTAAAAAAACTTTCAAAATAAAAGATTGAATATTAAAATATAACAAGGCATAGTAAATAAAATATGAAAACTTATCTCTTTTAAATTATTCAAATTACTTATATATATATATATATATATATATATATATATATATATATATATATATATATATATATATATATATATATATATATATATATATATATATATATATATATATATATATATATATATACGTGATTTAAAAATCGCGCAAACTAATTTCATTAAATAATCGACTTTTCAACATTAACTGAAAAGAAATTGAATCTGTCATTAAATAAATAATACAATTAAAATGATTAAGGCAAATAAATAATTAAAGATTAAAATCATTGAATGACAATAAAGTCAATAACACGAAAATCAACAAATGTTCGATAAATTAAATCAGCTTAAAACATAAATGGCCAAATATAATCTCAAAATCTCAATGTGAGCATTAACCAAATTTTAAACGCGGAAATAGTAAATATTTAAAAATCATTAATAACTTTTAAAATAACAAAATTACTAATGGGGTCATAACTAGTACTAAATAACCACTCAAACACAATCAATCAAATGCCAAAATTAAATATGTTAAATAATAAATCAATCACCACTCAAAGAACTTAAATAAAATAACCGAATAATCAACTAACCATGTCACATACTCACAAGTTAGAATGATGATGACATGGCGAACTTGCCAAGACTGATAACAAGGACTCGACGTCAAACTTAGACCTAGAGTGCAGGAAGGGAACCAACGAAATCTCCGAACCTCATATTGTTATTAGGAAGAGACACGCTCACACCTGTCAAGCTAGGGGAGCTCGTGCCTGGTTGCCTGGGAGGAATGAATGCCTTTGTACTTGCAACCTGCAACAACACAAGATACATGTGCATACAACATATTTACATACACAACAAACAAGGGGTAGAATATCACAACAACATAGGGTGCTCGCAATGAGTGATGTCTTGTCGATTCTACCCATACGCAATCACACAATAGGTAGCCAGTAATACATACAATCATCACATCATGAGTAAGTCATCTAGGGGTTAATATTTCCATCACATGATAGACAAAATCAGTACCTCTATCAAAATACATGATAATCCAAAATACTAGCATTATTTGTGCATCAAATTATGACATAAGAGCATAAATAAATCAGTTATCATCATAATACGCATCTAAATCACATTAATTTGAAATCACTCATAATATAAGCATAAATTTGAGGAATCATGAAATCATATAACACATATCAATAATCATCAAATCATGTATTGTCTATCAAGGGTTAGTGTAGCATATACGGAGCTAGAATATCATTCATGCAATATGTAAATCTAATCAAGTCTTTCATATCTATCATACAAAACAAGGGTTTGATCAAGTCTACCAAGGTGGAAAGGGAATTAGTTCGAAGTGGACACTACTCCATCATTCATACGAGCATTAGATAACGTGAATCCCACGTAATGCAAAGCACTACGCTAATCAACTAAAACACCTAGACTCCTAATCATAATCTTGAATGTCCCTCAGTGCCTCAATGACCTAACACAGGTGTCACATCAATCTAGTCCGAGGAGGGGCATTACAGATCCTCCATGTAAAAAGTTGAAATTTCACCCAAACATCATTTTTGTTGAAAATTATTGAATTTTTTAAAAATCATTTTAAGTTTCTTTTTTATTTTTTATTTTTATCTATTAAATTTTTTCATTTCATTATAAATTTCCTTATTAAAAAAAAAAGTTACAAATTTTAGAAAATTTTAAAATATAGAAAAAGAAATTTGTTTTGAGATTTTAAAAACCTTGAAATGAAAAAGTGAATTTTGTTTTCACCTTTTTGCTTTTTGGAATTTTTTTTATTTTGTATCAATTTTCATGTCCTTAAAGATATTTTTATGACATTTCACTAATTTTTATGTTTTTTTTGTTTTTTTTTTAAGTTTTTAAAAAATGAAATTTACACGTGAATTTTGGAGAAAAGACTATTGATTTAATCCATTATTGAAAACAAAATAAAATAGCAAACCAAAACAGTAGCCATTTTTCACCACATTTATTCCCATGCATTTTGAAAATGGAGATAAACAAATTTTATTTTGGCATATTTTAAAATTCAACAAACTTACTAAATGTTGACCAACCGATTTGAAAATGCACTCATATGACTAATTTCAATACGAATGGATAGATTTGAATAGGATTTTAAATGACTTTAAATTATATCCTCTCGTAATTTTGCTTGGAAATTGTTTTGAATTTAAACGTATACAAAAATTTTCAAAACAACTTTAAAGATTCTTTTTTTCAATGTCAAAGAAAACTAATTGATAACAATGGATTTTAAGATCACAACAAATGAAGTTTTAAATACAAATTTCATAGTAGATTCAAAAGACATTAATTTGATTTTTATTATGGTTATCCTTAAAGGGCGCACTTTAAACTGACAAAGCTTAATTAGGTGGTCGAGCCCACAACCTCCCTTTAAATGGTACTTTTATTATTCTATTTGTCATTCTTGTTCGTATCAATCATGTAGAACAATATTATTTGCCGTTTCGGTTATCCCCTTGCCATCCAATGCCTATTCGCCACAGGGAAGAGCAAGTACCTATTTTAGTGAGACTGGATCACAAGAAAAAGCTAATGTAAATATACACTTTAGATAGAATTAACTTATTATCTATAAACTAGCAGTTGCAGGGGGAGTGCCTGCAACAGGAGGTTGATAGGTCTGATTGTTAAGGGAAAATGTTAGTAGATGTATTAGATTTGTTATATTGAGAAGTAAATTGTATTGTATAAGTAAATAACCAAATTCTATTAATGTCAAAAAGTTAATTGTACAGTAAGACAATTTTTCGTGTACATAACCCAACCAATGGTTGTTCCCAAAGTTGAAAATTTTCCACCCACCATCCCCCATGCTGGTGTATGCAGCATGATGTACTTGAAGAAAATGTTATGAATATTGTTTTACAACTTTTTTTGTAGGCTATAATATTCCCAACCAATTTTTTTTGTTGGACCCAGAGTATTGTTGTTATCCACCCTCCATCCCCCATGCTGGTAAGAGCAACATGTTATATAGCCTTTTGTTGAAATCCATGTGATCTATATGATGAAAGACCTGCATCAATGTTTCATTTATATAAGTTAGATTTGGATAACATGTAAGTTTGGAGAAGTTAAATACTTTGAAAGTTATGAAAATTTGAAAGTCAACACTTTTTAGTAATGTAATACCTTATGGATGTGTAATGCAGAATTGGAATGTCATGTATGGTTCATGTCAGTATTTGTTTGGTGTGAGAGAGGTTTTCTACAGAGAACATTTTGAAAATAATAATTAAATTTGGTTTAAGATGTGAAAGCAAGTTAATTTTCCTAAGTGGCTATGATATAGCTATCTACCTAACAATATCTTGTATTCTGAAAATATTTACATACCTTGATAGTAATGAGTTTGGTGTATTGGCTGTTGTTCTTAATGGCAAGCTGAATTGTTCAGTGAAGAGAACCTGAAAGTGTGAAGGGGTGTTAAAGAGAGAAGGGAGTTAATAGGTACAAATTGAAAACCTTGAGAAAGCATAAAACATGTAAAAGTGAACATGTCTAGGGATAGTTGAACAACCTGAACAAAGTAAGAAGCCTGCAAGTAGATGTTGGAAAATCAATTTATTGAATAAGTGAGTAAGGTTTACATACCATTAAAGTAATGACCTTGCTGCATTTGATGCTATTATTTAGTGAAAGTTTAATTATTCAATCAAAATAACTTGAAGGTCTAAAGGAATGTTAATGAGAAAAGGTAGGTAATGATAAATAGTATAATACTTATCAATAGTAAAGAGAGATACAGTGAGTAAATACCATCAGAAATCATTATATGTGTAAAAGTGAACACGTGCCTTGTAGACTGAAATTGGTCAAATGTACAAACAGTTAAAGAACATAAACAAAGCAAGAAACTTGGAAGCACAGTACATAAAATCTAAAGATTGTTTCATAACTTGTACAGTGAAAGTGGTCACGTCCAGAAACAATTAAAGAACATAAACAAAGTAAGAACTTTGTATTAGTACATTATTATTTAAAATAAAATGTATTGAAAAAGTGGCTAATATTTGTAATTGTTATATTCATATGATGCTATTCTTTACTGAAATCTCAATTATTCAATCAAAAGAACTTGAAGGTATAAAGGATTGTTAATGTGAAAAGGTAGGTAATGATAAATAGTATAATCTACAAATGGTTAAAGAACATAAACAAAGCAAGAAACCTGGAAGTAGAGAAGAGGAAATCTGAAGAGTGTTACATACCTTCAAATTAATGAGCTTGGTGTATTGGATGCTATTCTTTTTGAAAGATAATCTTCACAAACTATAATAGTTGTGAAATGGAAGAGGTGTCTTGCAGACTGAAGATAAACAAAGTAAGAATCTTGTATTAGAATAGCATTAGTGAATATTAAACACATTGAACAAGTGCGTAAAATTTTTAATTGCTATATTCATATGATGTTATTGTTTACTGAAAGCTCAATTATTCAATCAAAAGAACTTTAAGGTGTAAAGGAATGCTAATGAGAAAAGGTAGGTAATGATAAATAGTATAACACTCACCATCAGAAACCATTATATGTGTTAAAGTGAACAGGTGCCTTGCAGACTGAAAGTGTATTGGAACCTGTGATAAATAAGAATGTATGAGGAACTAATTATGGCAAATAGGAGGGGAAAAATTTGTTGAAAGTTACAAAATAGTTGAATAGGAAGAGAGTGTTAGGTGTGTACCTTTTGTTGTAGTGTTGGCACATGTAAAAGGGGTCTTCACTTGCATAGACATTAGTTGTGTTGTTGATCCTGAAAAGTAGAAATATTGTTTTGTGTTGATACATTGAATAGAAGATATATAATACATGAAAACATAATGAAGATGTGATTTGCACACCTGATTGTATCTATTCTGTAGGTATGTTTGTTTTGTTCTGTTCGAAAGCTACAACAAGCGGGCTTCCTCAACCTTTCGTAGTACTATTGATGTTGCACCTTTCAATCATGAGTATCTTTGGTAGGTGAAGGTTGGTTGTATACGTAGGTGTTTAATTACTTTTACTCTTGAAAGTGTTGTGAATGTTAGGCCTTGTTTCTCTGTTTTGCCAATGTCAACTATGGCAAAGTCTAATGTTAGCCCCTATGACTTGTGAATAGTAATGCCCCATGCCATTGCTAGTGGAATTTGTGTGCGGTTTGCTCTAGTAATTGGTGGAATTGGGACATGTTTTGGATTTTATGGATCCCATGAAGGCCCAGTATAATGTTTGAAAAGAACACCCACATATTTTGGCAAATCAGTTTGTTTGGAAGCTGCATCATAGATAATTTATTTGATTTGACCCAAAGCACCATTTACAAGGCCAACTTATATCCATAAATTTGCAATAAGCATAATTTCCTGGTCTATAGAAAGAAGAATTTCAAATGCTAGTTGTTCTTCTTGGTGTTCTTGCTTATCTCTTTGATGGGAAATGATTGCTGTTGCACATGCAATGGGTGAGTGCAATTGTGTTAACATCTTTATGTTGTGTACACTTGAAGCTGCATTTGTTGCAAATAAATGCTTCTGTTGGCTGAAGTAATTATTTTGTTCAAGTGTCAAAGCATGGGTTGACCGCAACTAAAGGGATTCCCAATCTGTTTGTAATGGTGTTGAGTTGCGGATATTAAGTAATATTTCACAGAAACATATCCATGAAGAACTTGTGCCTTGTTAATGAAATGGAATATCCAAGGTCACAACAGTATTGAATGTGTGCCATAGAGCTAGTGTTGTTGAGTGAGATGCATATAATGGCCTATCCATAATTGGGGGAAGCTGTGCAAGATCACCAACCAAAATGACTGAGATACCTGCAAATGATTCATGTTGTCTGCTAGGAAAAACCTCTCGTAATATTTTATCAATCTTAATGAGTAATTGAGGGCCAACAAAGCTCATTTCATCTATTAATATGTAATGTAAGTGTTTGCATTGCTCTTTAAAAATTAATAGGGAATGGCTTGTTAATGGTTTGTATTCTTGAATGGGTATACGGAGGGCAGCATGGATTGTGGTTGCTTGGATATTATATGCAGAGACACCTGTTGGTGCTAGTACAAGCAAAGGGTATTGTGCATGTTCTGAATTTGAATTTAACTATTTGCGTATGCAGTTAATAAGAAATAACTTTCTAGTGCATGTTGTGCCTTGAATGATTAATCATAATGGTGAAGAATGTAGGTTCTATTCAGCATGAGATTTAATCATATCAAAGGCAATAATTTGGTTTTTGGCAAGCTCATCGTTAGTAAGTGCATTTAAATGTAGGTTGGCAAGATTGTGGGGTGCTTGGCTTTTCTCTGTTAATATAAAGTGAGATGCTTTTGAATGCAGTGGTTCATCAGGTATACAAGTGGTCCAATCAAATTGTAGATCAAAATCACGTCTGCCAAGCATTTGAAGAGCAGCAATGTCAAAGTTGTTTGATGCTCCCATTTATGACAAGAACTCCCATTCATACAGATCTTCATGAGCTGATTGTCGAATGTCTTCTGGCTATAGCTCTTCACCATTTTCTGTGATAATGTGTTCTTCAAAACCATTTACATGCCATCGTATGTAATCTGTACTTTGAAGGTCTTTCTAATTTATGATAATTTCTTCAACTGAGTTCCCTATATGTAGAGGTATGATTCGAAATGGTTTATAAAGAAGCAATTCACTCCAACAGAAACTTTCAAAACCGCTGTCCTCTTGTAAAGGTAAAGATTTTTGTTGTGGGTAGACATTTACAATTGCGGGTAGCTTTCTTTTCATCCATTTAGATGATTTGCGCTGCTTAGAGTATGTATATAACTAGGTTGAACAAAGCAGAGTCAGGTTTGCTAATTTTGATGGTTGTTTCATGTAGTTTGAGATGTAAGATATTGAGGTTTGAGATTCTTCATCACAATTAGCTATGCATTGGAAGATTCTTTTACCAACATTGAGTGTTACAAATTGACATGTGCAAGATATCAATGGGAGTTTAAGTAGCATGTGACAAGTTTCTTGTGTGCTAATATCCCTATCAGCAATAATGCCCATGAGAAGTCTTTGGTATGCTAAGAGAATTGTATCATCTTAATTGGTTGTTTCAACTATGTGTTTCAAGATATCAGTATAACTTTCTGACTTTTGTTCAGTTTTGGATGCATACTTTGAGATATATTGTAGAACTACTTTTTTGGAGCAAACAGGCTGACAGTCAACATTAACCCTCCATATGGCGAGCATTGTTGGGTTGTGTACATTTAGACGATTGTCATTCCTTGCTAGTTTGTATGATGGGTTATTGTTGTGATCTAATATCAATGAGGATTTGTGTTGTTCAGACCAAGGAGCTTTGTACCTGCATTGAAGGGTTGCATTTTTTTTCCTCGAGCAAGTATACTCTGAACACTTTGTATGCCGTTGAACAACATTGACTAACTCAGTATAATCAGTGCAAGGATCGGACCTAGATATGATCTTTGTATTTGCAAGACATGGATATGAAATTACAAGCATATATTGCATGTTCAAGCAAGCTTCTTCAGGACGTGGATTCCATGCTGTGATGTACTGGTCAAAGAAGTGTTTAACTGATTGGATACTTGCATGGTCTGACCAATCAAGCTTATCAACATTTGGTGCTTCTAGCAACCAAAGAAAGCCATGTATATGTGCAGAACCTCAGTGTTGCCATTCATATCTGTAACAATGGTCAATGGTTTTTAGTTCTTTGACAATGACTTCATCACGAAATATTTGAAATCTTAAGTGCAAGTATAAAGTTGTAATGTGGGGATTATTGCCTAAATTTTCAGTAAATTGTCTTTTGTTGTTGGGTATAGTAGCTAGCTTTTTTTTTGGCAATAACTTATGCAAGTCTAGCCATTTTGTATCAGTCAAGCTTAAGGTGAAGAATAGTGTAGGTGCACCTAACTATTCTATCATTGATGTAAGGTCACGGTGGGACTTGCTCCAAAATGCTCATGTACCACGCAATGAGGCTGCATGTCACGTGATATGATTTGGTAATTCACTTGTGGGTGTCTTTTGTAAGTATTCCTTTAGGCCATGAAGATTGTGTGGTAGACTATCTTATAGATTAGCCTTGATGAACATAGCAACTGATTGTTGGGATCGATGTCTCATCATAAGATTGTAGATATAATATCTAAAGCGAACATGTTGTCCAAATCTTTGATCATAATATTTGATCAGGTTCAAAGCATATTCATGTAAATGTACTTGCCTTGTTCTTTGTTGTAGTGGTAAAGCTATTCCAAAAGGGAAAAGTGTTGGGAATGCCATGGAAAGGAGGCCCTCGGTATTGTACTCATTGATAGGCGATGCACTAATTTGTGGCCAAGGAACAACGTTGTTGTTGTTGTCATCTAGATGGAGGATGTTTTTGATCGCATCAAGTTCTGGTATTGATGATGGTAATTGTGGGATAAATGAGGAAGTATTCTCCCCGATTTGTTCTTCATTGTTTATATTCAACAGAGTGGAAGTATCTTGAACAACATCTTCTTGCAGGGAATCGACTGAATGCAGTAACTCTGTTATGTCAGTGGTTTGGTCTGGAAATAGATGCACTACATTTGGATCAATGACTACATCCTTGTAGTATTGATCATATTTCATTTTGTAAGCCAATGCATTCATGACGTGAAATCTATTGACGTAACAGTCATAAGTTAATCCTTGCAAATTTGTTCTATGAACAATTAGAATTTCTAATTGCTTAATATGGCGAGGTAATGTTATTGCAATTTCAGAAATATCTTGTGGGAAGTTTATTGTATGGCTAGAATATTTGTATTGGCCTCCCTTTGCATGTGTTACTTGTGAAATAGGGGCAATTCTTGATATGAGCATTTCTTCTACTTGAGAGAGAGACTTTAAAATGGAAGGTTGCTCACCTGGGTCCATATTGTTTGATAATGAGATTGAGAAGCGGTGGAGGCCTTTTTCACCATAACATCTCATGCACATAAGTATGTGATTGACTTTTTTAATAGTCATGCCCACATACATTTTTTACAAACAGAACATGGTCGTGTGACCTCCAACATATCAATCTTTTTTCAGAAATTAGACAATGTATTTTGAAATGAAGCAGTCTTCACAACAAGTTCAGGAGTAGTAGAAAATGTTTGATTGAGATTAATTTGCTCAAGATCATTGTTTTCTATTTCTAATAACTTTTGTGAGTTATTGCAAGGTTTGTGCAGAGCGTGACATCTCAGTTGTCATTTCTTGGAGATATCAGCTTTGTTCTTTGCATAGTAAGTTCTATTGGTCTGGCTTCTCTTCAATTTGATAACATCAATTTCTTGAGGGCAAGGCTGGATAGATATCTAATATTTCAAAGAGAGTAGAGGTATGTCAAAATTTTCATAATTGAAGGTAGTTAACTTTGAAGTATGTATCAAGAATGTATGAAATTTGAAAATTGCTTCATCTATGGTTATGTGATTTTAGAGGATTTGTCATGTATGTAAAGTGGTTTTGTGATGTTTATTCGTATGTGTGGTGATCTATTCTGTTGTTTGGTTGCTCTTGTTCACTCAACTTATATTTACAGATATTTGTATACCTATAAATGACTTTACTTCAAATGTATGGGTTCTGGAAAGTCATAAATTTACTTTGTAGTGTTGTTCTATGTACACTTGTTGCTGTTAGCAACTTGGTTTTTCAAAAGTAGCATTGTAATATAGGTATGCATAGATATAGTAATTTTTGATACATACACATGTATGTATACATATACACATCTATATATACATATAAATTAAATATTTGAAGTGATGTATAGAAACATATGCACATACATAACTACATATGTATATATCAAAAAAAAAACTAAGACTATGAATAATTATATATATATATATATATATATATATATATATATATATATATATATATATATATATATATATATATATGAGTGTATAGATGTATAATCTGTTGTTGTTCTTAGTTGGTTGCTATTTTTAAAAGCATGATTCTAATATAGGTATGCACATATATAGTATTTTTTTATACATACAGATGTATGTATACATATACACATGTATATATACATAGCATTTAAAAATTCAAAGTTTTGTATATGAACATATGCACATGTATATAACAAAAAGACTATAACTATGAATACTTATATATAGTTATGTACATATATAAGTATAGTTGTGTATCTATGGAATTCCATAAGTATGAATAATTCTGGTGTTGTATAGTTATACAAATAGATATTAGACAAAAAAAAAATGATATATGCGTATATATGTATAAATTTTCTGCAATAACATAGAGTTCAACACATTTAAAAGTAATGAGTATGAGTGTAAATAACTTATGTCAAGAGGAAAAACTTTCAAACAGATAAGAGCTAGATGTAAGAAATGTACATATAGATATTTATAGAAGCAAGCTTGTGTTCGTAAAACGGAATTGTTTGTATATGTAAAACTATTAAATATGTAAATTAGCTAATGTTATAATTGTATTGTAAAGTGAAAGTTTAATAATCAGAAAAGATGTGTTGTAACTCTAAGTCTGTGTACTTAGGCGGCTAATTTCTGCAAGTAGTGCATGAGACTCAGCTTTTAAATCAACAAGAGAGACTTTATTGATTGTGACTTTCATCTTTGATTCTGAATTATATGTCTCAGTGGAAACCAGCAGTGTGAAGGAATAGTGATGTGACAATAGTCTCTTAAGCACTAAGCAAGGTGTCTCTGTTGTTGTTGCATCATTTTGTAGTGCACAAAGCTATTTTGCAGTTTTGTGTAGCAAGTGAATGCTACCCTCATCAAATGCAGTGACCCATAGAGTACCTGTGGCATCTTGTAACTTTAGTTGCAAGAGGTAACTATGATTATAGTCTTGCATAGTCATTTGACATCTAGAGAAAAACCAAGAATCATCAACTTGCTGTGTACATTTTTTTGTGCAAGGCCTTCCATTGACTAATAGTGGACAAGCTGTGTAATAGCTAGCAAAGTCATCTAAATTATTTTTGGTTTGATACTTATTCCCTCACAGATTGAAGAAATAGTCATTCTAGTATATTTGCCATCTATGTGGATAGTTTCTTTAACAAAGGGTACAACAGGTAAAGGGTCCTTTCCTCTTAATGTTAGAGGCTCTGCTTTTGGAAAAGTTGGGTTGATATGTAATGTGGTTACAGTTGTAATGTTTATAAGCTTGCCATTGAAATAGCCAACATAATCATTACCCAAAGCAAGGATAACGAAACTATCATTGCTCAACATATCTTTCAATTGTAGGCCTTTTTGTTTTGCCATTAGACCCCATAGGTTGAGGTCAATTTTTGAATCAGATAGATCATTAACTTTCACAACATGTTTGTGTGTTTCACTGTCATCTTTCCTGTGTATTGGAATGATATCTCCAACATATAGAACAAGGCCAATTATATCAACCAGCATGTTATTTGATAGATGGAACAATTCATTAATGGGCATGAAAAGAGGATGTTGTTGATCTTCTTGTTCTTTGTTTTTGCAGCGTTCCAGTATGGATGCATCAGACAAGGTGATTTCTAAATGACTGTTTAGTTTGTTGTACCTTGCATTTGCCTCCTTAATGAATCCCTTTGAAATACGATAATGTGAACCTATATCCACACGGTTAGAGTGTAACTGAGCTATCTAATCAAAACATGCAATTCTAATTTCACAACCCTCACAGTCAATAATTTCAAATATAAACACATGGCCATTTTTTGTGGCCATGCTATATGCTTTAATAGGGCGTTTATGAGTAACTTTTCCTTTGATTGTCCATTTCTTTTGGTATGGAATCAAAGTTCTGATAGGGATTATATATTCAGAACTTGTTGTTTGTGGGGATGGCAATTCAGTGGTAAACTGAAGAAATCGTTTAGATGTTGATAGCCTGTCCTCAAACATCATTTCTAGTTGTTGTTCTTTGAACAGGTATACTGGTTTACCAAAGAATGGGCAATCACTTTGTTTCACTTCCAGACTAAGTATTACAATAGTCCTGTGAAAACAAAAGACTTCTTTTTAAATTATTGTTAATTATACATAAACAAAATTAAAAAAAGAAGAAACATATTGTATTTAATAATCATAGTTGATTTCCTACCTTGTGTTCCATATGTATCGGCATGTATAACTCATTAAATGGACTATGGTGCCTATTTTTAGAATATCTAAATCTATCAGAGCAGCATATTTAGAAGGCAAGATTGACAATTACATGTATGTGCCATTAGATAACACTAATTTATGTCTGTCAATATCATCTGTGTTGTTCTGCATTTTCTGAAATGACAAAACTTGAAGCAATGCTGAAAGAAGGTCATCCCCAGCATTGATAGATTGAATTGCAAAAGGGGTAGGGACATACTCTTGGGTTTTTGCCTCCAAAATCTAATATGAATATAGAGGATTTAATTTGAACTTGAAGCAGGTCATATATTTACTTACTTGTTAATGTAAAGCTTGTGTTAGTAAACTATCTAATCAAGTTATGTTATCTATAGAGTATGCATCTACTTTTGCACTATGCTATGAAAAAAGGGTGCATGTGGTAATGAAAAGGATGGTATGGAAAAGAGAGATGAATTGTCCAAAAAATGAGCATAAAAACTTTCTATTTTGAAAAGCTTTGATAATTTAGCTTACCAAATTATCAATTGTGGACTGCTCTATCAATTCAGAGGTGGCTACTGAAGATGCCATTGTACATATATACCTTTTGACAATTAAAAGTAAATTATAAGCATGATGAATTGTAGTTCTTATATCAGAATACAATCACAACATGATGTAAGCTTATCAAAGGTATATATGCACAAGTACAACAAAATTAACTGAGCATAGAGTAACATTGTTATAGTTTATTTTTTGTTTGAAATGAAAATAAATTGATCATAATGTGATTGAAACATGCATTGAAAACGATAATTGATCATATGCTGATAAGCTTAAAAAATATAAAGTACAACACTATGATTTTTATATTTGAGAGCATATTAAAAAAATATGAGTTCATCTCATCAAAGATCTTTGAAAGTATGGGATGGTTCTGTTTGTTTCGAATGTTAATCAAAATATGAATGTAACTTTTCAAAGATTGAATAATTACAACAACACAGGATCAACCCAAGCAACCCATCCAAGGTCGTTATCAGTCCATTTAAATACTCTATCTCCCAATGTGAAAACAACTGTTGGATCACGTAATTGTTCAGTACTTGGTATTAGTAAAGGTGCTAATTCAATAGTATGTATGGTTGTTACAACACTACAAGATGTAGAGAGGTTCACTGTTGTTTGATTTGGTGATTTGTGTTCGTAGTGGTCAATTATCTTTCTGAGGTTTCTCTTTAACTTGTTGCTTTCTTGCAACATGCTTTCAATGACATTGTTGATATCCTCTGTTTCTTTCAATATCCTATCCACTGTTGAAATTTGATTGTATTAATGTGGTTGTTTTCTGTTGGAATGACAGAATGGAAATGCATTACTAAAAAATGTGAACATACAAGAATAATATGCATTTGATATATATACATCTATATTTATATATATACATGGATATATATTTAAGTATGGTCATGAATGCTTTGACTCTGCAAGGTAAGTATTCAGTTTTACAGTTTAAAGGGTAAGTAAAGTAAAGAACCTAACTATGTTATGTAATAAGGTGGTCACAAAATAAGAATTATAGACATCAATTGAAATATATTAAAATTCTAAATATGGAACATTTGTTAGTGGTTATTTATCTTGGAGATTAAAAGCCTTCATGTGCACAAAGTCAGTTAGCTCATTTATTTGACTTTGAGCAAACATTTTGTGAAGCAACGTTGTGTTTAATGTTTTCCTGTGTGAGATGTATAATCCTTTCAATTTGTGTGCATTCTGTTGTAGGTTAAAAGGGTTTTAGTTGGGTATTGTAGTTTGAAGATATTCATTGATTCTAGTTTTAACCAGTATCGATAGTTTAAGATTCTATTTCACTATCTTTGATGATTTCATCCCGAAGGCTGTGCATGAATGTCGACGTTCTTTATATCCGCTTGGAATCGTAAAATCTAATTTGTTTTGTTGTTGTTGGCAATATTTGGCTGTGCAAATTTTCACATAAAATTGCATATAGTCGTTGATTTAGGTTTTGTTCTGCTTGTAACTATTTTATTGGGTTTCTTTGTGAGCTTCACGCCATGAATGGTTTGCATTTGCAAGGTAAGCTTTGGTTTTATTTAAATTTTATTTTGTTTTGTAATGCATTTTTTTTATAGTCTGCTTATTTTCTTCTTTTGTGTGCTTGCAGGGTTGTTACTTTGTTTACCTGTTTATGCATGTGAGTACTTCCAATTTGCAAAGCATTTTTGGGGCTGCTTATTTAATTGTTTGTGGATGTGACTACTTTCACTCTGCAAGAGAAATATTTATTTTAAAGTCTCTTGCATTTGTAATGTATTTTTTTTTACTATGCTTATGTTTTTGTGTGTTGTACTTGTATGGTTCTTACTTTGTTATGCGTGCTTGAAACTATAAAATGTAATTTGTTTTGTTGTTGTTATAAGTATTTTGCTTTGTAATTTTTCTTGTAACATTGGATTTAGTTGTCAAGTTAGGTTTTCTTTTGGCTATGAGTATTTATTTGATGGAGTTTCTAAGCTTTTCACTACAACATAACTGTTTTGTTGTTGTTGTAAGTATTTTACCCTGCAAGGTAAATGTTTACTACTGTTTGTGTTGCATTGGTGTTAATTTACAATAGTATTTATGTGATTACTGTTGTGTGCACATGAAGGCTTTTATTCAGTAAGATAAACTAATATATATATGTACATCATGTGTATATATATACACATGTATATATATAACTATATTTGTATATACATACGTACACGTATATATATAAAGAGAGATTTATATAGAAGTGGTGGCACTATAAAAATTCCTTTATGCTTGCAGGCTTCCTACTTTGTTTATGTTATTTAACTATTTGTGGATGTGACTACTTACAGACTACAATACAGAATTATATCAATAAATCCTACACACTTTACAATGGAGTTGTTAAAACAGAGATTTAATAAAAGCCTATATAAATATATATACACATATGTATATATGTACATAAGGGTATGTACATATACATATATAAACACTAAAAAGCATGTAAAGCGGAAAATCGCGATCGAACCCTAAGTGTTCCCCCCACCACTCCAAGGAGAGAGAAAGGGGGTCACTAGGGTTGACGGTTTTCACTTAGGAGAGACTTTACATTCAAAAGAGGGGTTGAAACCCACAAGATCCAATCCCACACAATGCAAGATTGGATTCTAAATGAGTTTCAAGGGTTAAGACAGCAAGACTACCCTCTTTTGTAAAGAATGTAGATAGAAGGATTAAGCTAAGAATGCATGAAAAGTGAGAAAGATTCACTTATAAACAGAGATAGGAATATAGGATGAAGCTGCGGACCTAGAATTAGTAGTAAAATGTCAAGACGGCACTGTCCTGCAAATTTGAGTGAAAGTTGACGGGACGATGGTGCCCGGCGTGCACATGGTCCTCCGAAAAATCTGCGAAATGAAGGGGGATCTGTTCGTCTCTGCACAAGGATTCCAGATCTTCAATTACAGCCGCGTACCTGCAACATGCGAAGGTGTAAATGTTGTTGTATGTTGTATGTTGTATGTTGTATGTGATCTCCTCTTCAATGGTTGAATCCTTGTCTTGAATGCAACACTTAGCCTTGAATGGAGACTTAGAATGCTCAATTCCTTGAAGGAATGCTTGAATGCTTGAATACTTGAATGTTTGAATATCGCTTCTGCCTTTTTTCCATCTACCCTTTTTGAGACGGGAAATGTAGTTTATATACTTGCCAATTAGGGTTAAAAGACTGATTTTTCTGACCTTAGGCTGACCTGGGAAGATTATTTTCCAATTTGCAAACATAAAGACCCGAGACCCAAAAGAGACCGGGCCCAAAAATAGGGCCAGGGACCAGGGCACTGGGCGCCATGGTCCCACCTCTAGGGACAACAGGGTGCAAGGAGGATCAGGCCAGGGTGCTGAAAAATGCAATTTTTGATGTCATGAACAAGTTTCGGGGTCTCCATTCAGGTTCAATGTTGCGTCGCCATCGTGAAGACCCAAATGCGGTTGAAATTGCAAGTGTCACAATTTTAGGACACTACATTTAGCCCCCACTTTAGTGGGAGTATAAGCGTACGCTCATACTTCCGGTAAAGTACAAGGAAACAACATTGAAAGACTTTCACCACGTCAAGGAGGAAAGACACACTAAGCCCCCAATGGACTAAGGATCTTACGACTTTGATTGACAAAGTAAAAGGGAAGATCATGAGGGAGAAGCATGACTGTCAGTAGTAAGGTTCCCTCACTATGAGTCATGTAAGAAAAATACCAAAAATTTTCAAGGCAAAGCTAAGTTCACCAAGAAATTTTCAAGTATCCTGAAGGGATAGACGGGGTGTATGCCCCCCTACGTTAAAATGATCGCACATGCCTCAACGAGGGTGATTGCTTTAAGGTAGTGATACACATAAGAAATGAGAAGGGAAAGGAGCACGTTATCACAAAGATTTAGCCCCCAAGTGTGAGATAAACCCAAGGATAATAGACACAAAACACAAAGCACGAGGTGACTTCTCTTTCCTCGGGGTCAGTATGCTGTATGATAATTCATGTATATCATATGTATGTATGCATAATTGTTCTTCATTCCCCAATCAAGGAAGGTCACCTAGAAGAAGGGAACACATGTGTCTTTTGAGTCAACATGAGAGAGACCAAAAGAGATCTCAATGCTTTGCATCATCCTCAAGTAGACAACACTAAGGACAACAAATAGAAGAATGAGAATAACACATAGAAGAAGTAACAAAAGAAAGAGAGGAGGAGAGAGTCTGCTATGCTAATGAAACTAGTCTAGCACGTCATCCACCCCCCGATCTTGCTGATCAATATTTCGGGAAGGCAAGAAACATGCTAGAGGAGGAACATTCAACACAGCAGATGGAGCTATCACAAGATCCAAACAAGGGCTATGTTCATGTTCCAAGCCACGTTGTTCTTGTCTAGGAGCTAGGATAAGTGCTTTAGAAAATTCGTTAGATAGATGGTTATCAACATCAACATATTCATATTCACTATCAGAAGCAAGAGAAGTAACATTTTCATCATGAATAACATTTTCATCTATATCATCATCAAGATTTATAAAAATAGGATCTTTAACTTGCACTGGATCAAAACCATCATGCATCTTATGTTTAGGAGATTTTGGAGAAAATGGAATAATGTTTGTTGAAGGTGTTTTTGGGGATTGCAAAGTTTGAGAAGCAGCGGCTTCAGCTCTAAGACGATGCTTTCATCGACGTTCACGTGCAGAACAATTTCATCTAGTCTTAGTAGGAAGTGGAGAAGATTGAGGAGGAGGAATGTTCTCATCCTTATCACTTGGGTGTTTAGGTTGTGGTCTCTTAGGCTGGATAATAGGAGAAGAGGAAGGTCTCTTCTCTCCATAAGAGGAAGGAGGAGGAACTGCTCCATATAAAGGAAAAATATTTGGTTTAGGAAGGAGACCAAGTCCATCATGACGAGGAGGTATAGACCTACTTTTAGAAATTTTATTAGACATAGACATAGTCACATCCATAGGAATGGGTTGGGAATCTTCTTGAGGAAAGACATTAGTTTTATCTTTCAAAGGAAGAACTTCCTTCTCAAGAACGATAGGAATATCAAGTTTGGGTGTTCTAGGTTCACTTAGAGATAGGATCATATCTGTTTTCCACTTTTGATAAGATTTGAAAAGATGATCACTTCGCGGTGGAAGAGGTTGGAATTGTTTAGGCCAAAAATAATCAATAGGAATGCTAGAAGTTCTTTCAGCTGGTTTAAAGAGACTATGATTGACAGTAACAACTTCACCATTATGGGGAAATTTCAAACACTTGTGAATAGGAGAAGCAATAGCTTTCATGGAAGATAGCCAAGGATAGCCTAGCTTCACACGAAATTGTTTGGACGATGGAATAATAGCAAAGTTCACATCAAGGGATTTGTTATGGACCTCAATAGGTAATGTAATAGAACCAATTGTAGGAGAAGAGAATGCATCAAATAATTTCACAATCACATCTGTTTTGTCATAGATCACTTGATTCAATTGCAAAGTAAAAAGAAATTCTTCAGTAATAACATTAACCATGCACGAAGGATCAATAAGCACTCCACGGCAAGGTATATTCTTGACTTTTGCAACTATGTATAAAGGACCATCAGGTGCCCTGATAGTTTCACTAGAATCAAATGTGATGGAAGGTTCTTTAGGGTTTTCTTGCTGCTCTACAAAGTTAATCACATTTGAAGCCATAGACACAAGACCATCAGATGAGAAAGAGGAATCATTAGTCTCAATCACATTAGAGGTATGAGAAGGTAATGGATCAGTAAAAATCTTAAGATTTTGGTTAGGAGGAGCTACAGATGTATTGCCTTTATCATTCACTCCTGAAACAGAGATAGTATTATTATCAATCAAATCTTGAATTTTACCCTTTAAAGCAAAACATTTTTCAATATCATGCCCAGGTTGACGATGAAATTGACAAAAAGATTTGTTATCAAAATAGGGTGAATTAATATTTGCAGGATCTATTTGCCTTATAGGAGGGTGAGTAAGCACATTTTGTTCCAATAACTTATTCATAATACTATGCAATGATTCATTCAAAGGAGTAAACTTTCTTTCTTTCTTGAAAAACTTAGAAATAGGAGGCACACCTGATGCTGCATTCACATTGTTGTTGATGATGTTTTCATTGAATTTAATTGACTCTCTGTTCAGTTTAAACTTTCCTAATGGTTGTTGACTACTATCACCCTTATCACTTGGAGCCATAGGATTTGCTTGTTCCATTTGACTCACAGTCAGTTGATAATTGTGAAGAGTTGCACACAACTGTTGGAAAGAAGTAAACTCTGAAAATAGAAGTTTTTCTCTAATATCTTTTTGTAAATTAGAAATAAAGATTCTTTGAATATCATTGTCAGGCACTAGAAAAGAAATTTGAGCATACAAATGCTTATATCTACCAATGAAATAAGTCACTTTTTCTTTAACACCTTGTTTACAATGCATTAAATCAATCAAAGTAACTTTAGGACTTATATTGTTTTGAAATTATTGAATAAAAGCATTTGCAAGTTGTTCAAAAGAAGTAATAGAATAAGAAGGCAATGAGCAATACCATTGTAGGGCTTTATCTCTTAATGTCCTAGTAAACAGTTTTGCAAGCAACCTTTGGTCATAAGCAAAATCGGTATATATTGTTTGAAAAGTCTTAACATGTGTTAGAGGATCACCTTTACCATTGTAAAGCTCCAATTGTGGGAGTTCAACATGCTTAGGGGGAATAGCTCGAACAATGTCAAGAGAAAGTGGGCTTGCAACATCAAATGTGGGCACACTAAACTTAGATTGATTCATAGAGGCAATTTGTTGCTGTAAAGAAGAGACAGTTTGTGCAAGATTGTTAATGGTCACTTCAGTCGAAGAGTTCATATTAGACATGTTAGATTGTGATGGAGGTATTATGTTATTGAAAGAAGGTATTGATTGAGAGTAAGGTGGCGGGACACTATGATAGTTAGTCATAGGAGATGATTGGAAAGGAGGAACACTACAAGGAGGAATGGAATGGTTAAATGAATTGCCCCCTTGCGCCAGGTTCATTTGTGGAGATGTAATAGGGACACTCATTGAAGGAATGAATGAAGAAGTTGGATTGAATGAAGGAAGAGGGTTAATTGAAGAAGAAGGATTGCCCCCATGACTGGTGATCATGGGTGGAATGCCTTGTATAGAAGTAGTCATTATGTTTGATGTAAAGGTAGGTATACTAGCAATAGAAGTTGTCAAAGGAATAGAATGATTGACTTGAGTAGGAGGTTGTGTATAACCTAAAGTTTTAGCACAACTCTTCATAGGCATCACATTTGAATCCACAATGTGTGCAATACCACGCAAAATATCAATTCCATTCTTATCACTTTGAACCATACGTTTTAGACCCTCAATTAATGAAAGAGCTTGACTATCGGGATACTCTTGAGACATCCATTGCTGAAAATCATCAAATTAGTTATCCAATTTTGAAAGTTATTCTACAGAAACCTCATGGAGAGCTTCTTCATCAATAAGAGGATTAGGGGAATTACCCGTGTCCTCGTTAAAAAGGCCATTCAAATTAGGTTCTATCTCCTCGGTAATTAAACCTTGGAAAGACTTAATTCTAAGGCTTCGTCTAACGGGAATAGTGTAAGTAGGGCTTATTGTTGTAAAACTCATGCACTAGAGAGAGAGAGAAGATTTTGAATTTTAGAGGTAGCAAATTTCAATAAAATCAGCCAATCTCCTAGATTTAGGCTGTTAAATGCAATCACGACAATCTCCCAAAATTTTGGGAAAAAAGTCAGGGACCGTGGTGAACGGAGTGCACACGGTCCTCACAACTTTTTTTGAAATTTTTAGAGATGAAAGTTATGATGATTTTAGAGCTAATCTGAAAAAATTGAGTGATTTTACGATCTGTAGATAGGCCAAATTAAAGTTGTAATCTCAAAATTGAACCCTACCAAGATTGTTGGAAAATGCAAAATTTGAATTTTGAAAAAGAGATGGAAACTGAAATTTTGAATTTTATGATTTTAGAGGGAATACTAAGAGCAATGCAAGCTTTGAAATTTAAAAGTTGACTCAATTTCACGCAAAATTCAATTTTGAAAGCATAAATCAAAGTTGTTGCAATTAAACACTTACTTTCAAAAGTCACAAATTGCAAAAATTTGAATAAAGCACTGAAATTTCGAATGAATGCCGACACACTTTTAAGATTTAGGACAGTAAAAACACAATTTTGCCACAAAATTTCAATTTCAATGATTTTTGAATGATTAGAAGCCTTAATCCAAGCAATCACTAGACCAACTTTGACTTTAATTTTGAAAGTGTTAGAATTGATAAAATCAGCCAAAGTTCTGGATTTTAGCAGAAAAATACAGTAAGATCTTGCTCCCGAAATTTTGGAAAAAATGTCGGGGATGATGGCGCTCGGGGTGCACACGGTCCTCGCAACTTTTTTCCAAATTTTCAGGGATGAAAGATATTATGATTTTGTTGCAGAATCCAAAGTTACAGCCGATTTGGAGGTGTTTTAATCAGTGAAATTATCAGTCAAAGGTTGAATCAAGAGGGTTTTAAAAATTAGGGTTTTGACACTTAACCACTTAATTTTCAGAATTAAAGAACAAATATGAATTGACAATTTGCAATAGAAGGGTAGATCTGAAACAAGCATTAACCATTAAACATTTCGCAAGCTCAATTACTAAAAAGAAAATTTAGGGTTTTTATGCAATTAACCTCTACAATTTGCAAAAGATCAAACATGGAAATGTAATCAAGGCATCCAATTTTCAGATCTAGCCATGAATAATCAGAAAGGATGTTCACGTCAGGTTCACCAAAATGTAAAGCGGAAAATTGCGATCGAACCCTAAGTGTTCCCCTCACCACTCCAAGGAGAGAGAAAGGGGGTCACTAGGGTTGACAGTTTTCACTTAGGAGAGACTTTACATTCAAAAGAGGGGTTGAAACCCACAAGATCCAATCCCACACAATGCAAGATTGGATTCTAAATGAGTTTCAAGGGTTAAGACAACAAGACTACCCTCTTTTGTAAAGAATGTAGATAGAAGGATTAAGCTAGGAATGCATGAAAAGTGAGAAAGATTCACTTATAAACAGAGATAGGAATATAGGATGAAGCTGTGAACCTGGAATTAGCAGTAAAATGTCAAGACAAAAACTATCCTGCAAATTTGAGTTAAAGTTGATGGGACGATGGCGCCCGGCATGCACACGGTCCTCCGAAAAATCTGCGAAACGAAGGGGGATCTGTTCGTCTCTGCACAAGGATTCCAGATCTTCAATTACAGCCGCGTACCTGCAACATGCGAAGGTGTAAATGTTGTTGTATGTTGTATGTTGTATGTGATCTCCTCTTCAATGGTTGAATCCTTGTCTTGAATGCAACACTTAGCCTTGAATGGAGACTTAGAATGCTCAATTGCTTGAAGGAATGCTTGAATGCTTGAATACTTGAATGTTTGAATATCGCTTCCACATTTTTTCCATCTACCCTTTTTGAGAGGGGAAATGTAGTTTATATACTTGTCAATTAGGGTTAAAAGACTGATTTTTCCGACCTTAGGCCGACCTGGGAAGATTATTTTCTAATTTGCAAACATAAAGACCCAAGACCCAAAAGAGACCAGGCCCAAAAATAGGGCCAGGGACCAGGGCACTGGGCGCCATGGTCCCACCTCCAGGGACAACAGGGTGCAAGGAGGATCAGGCCAGGGTGCTGAAAAATGCAGTTTTTGATGTCATGAACAAGTTTCGGGGTCTCCATTCAGGTTCAGTGTTGCGTCGCCATCGTGAAGACCCAAATGTCGTCGAAATTGCAAGTGTCACAATTTTAGGACACTACAAAGAATTCTAAGAAAAACAATCATAGATACACTTTGTTTATGTTATTTACCTATTTGTGGACGTGACCACTTTCAAACTACAACGCAGACTTGTATGAACAAGTCCTACACACTTTAGAAAATAGTTATTAAAATAGAGATCTATTAAAACCCGATATACATATACATACACACGTGTATATATACATACACACGTGTATATATACATACATGCATATATACATGTGTACATGTGTGTATTTATATACATGTATACATGCCTATACATACATGTATATATATATGTACATATGTGTATGTACATTAACATATTTCAGCACTACAATGCATTCTAAGAAAAACAATTATATATATATGTACATCATGTGTGTATATATATATATATATATATATATATATATATAAAGTAAGGACCCTGCAAAGATAAACAAATTGTTAGAGTACCAATATATATATATTGGTACTCTAACAATTTGTTTATCTTTGCAGGGTCCTTACTTTGTTTATGTTGTTTAACTATTTGTGGACATGACTACTTTTAGAGTGCAAACCACATTTCTATATATAAATGCTACAAAGTTTAGAATGGCGCTATTAAAAGGCTTATATTCATATAGGTGTACACATAAAGAACGTCGACATTTGTGCACAACCTTGGGGACAAAATCATTAAAGACAACATTGCTTCGAAAACAAAGCACACACATGGAGATAACCACAAGCAAGGCACACGTCACCACATAGGCCGGGTAATGAACATGCCAAACCAAAGGGAGAATGCTAGCAGCAAGACATTTCGGCTGTTGGTGGAATGTCTTGCACTTTTCTGGCAGCTTTCTCCCACTAAAACCCTACTTCAGAATAGAGTTATATATATATGTGTGTGTGTGTGTGTGTGTGTGTGTGTGTGTCTATAGAAGTATGTACATGTGTGTATTTATATAAATGTATACATACCTATAAATACATATATATACATATATGCACACATGTATATGTACATATAGTACCCGTCAAAGTAAGGAGGTGTCATGTGTATATACATATACATCCATATATATGCGTTCATGTGTGTATTTATATACATGAATACATGCCTATGCATATATGTATGTAGTGAAGACAACAAACAATTAAATAACATAAACAAAGTAACAACCTTGCAAGTACACGATGCGAAAAAATAGAGCACCCTATAAAATAATGCACTACAAATTTTAAAAACTTGAAATTGAACAATGAACATTCGGTGAAAATTTTCACAGCAAAATATTCTTGAGAAGAGCAAAACAAATTATATTTTACGGTTGCAAGAAGCCATAAAGAACGTTAGCATTAGTGTAGACAATAAAAGTATCTGCAGAATCCAAAACCAAACTAAAATTCTTTTAACATAGACTAGAATTTAATCAGCAACAAAATGGTCAAAAGATAAATACCTATCAAAGTGAATAGAGACATTGCAGACTAAAAGTAATCACGTCCACAAATAGTTAAACAACATAACCAAAATAATAGCCCTGCAAGCACACCACGGGCAAAAATAAGGATGGTATCAAATAATGCATTACGAATTTTGAAAATTTAAATATAAATTAAACAAGTACCTGACAAAGTAAAACAATTCACAGTGAGAACCTCAGAAACAACCCCAACAAAATAGTCCGCATTGGTACACATCACCTGGGATGAAAAGATTAAAACAAAGTGAGAAACTTAAATCAATAAATATCTGCAAAATGCAAAACCCAACTAAAACCCTTTTAACCTACAACAAAATGCACAAAGTACCAACCTTGCAAGCACAACAAACCGGAAAATAAGCAAACTATAAAAAAATGCATTAGAAAACAAAAAAGAATCTAAGTAAAACCAGAACTTACCTTACAAATTCAAACCGTTCACTCAGAGCCACAAGAGAACCTAACTTGACAACTATATCCAAAGCTATGCTAAAATGCCTTGCAGACTGGAAGTAGTCACACCCATAAATAGTTAAACAACATAAACAAAGCAACAACCCTGCAAGCACACAGAAGGAGAAAATAAGCAGACTATAAAAAAAATGCATTACAAAACAAAAAAAATTTTAAATAAAACCAAAGCTTACCTTAAAAATTCAAACCATTCATGGCATGAAGCTCACAAAGGAGCCCAATAAAATAGTCACAACTAGAACACAACCTAACTCGATGACTATATGTAACCTTATGCCAAAATTTGCAGACCGAAATATTGCTGACAACAACAAAACAAATTAGATTTTAGGGTTCCAAGCGGCCATAAAGAATCTAAATAAAACCAAAACTTACCTTGCAAATTCCAACCATTCACGGTGTGAAACTCACAAAGCAGCATCGAAAATCCCTTGCAAACTGGAAGTAGTCACAGCCAGGAATAGTTAAACAACATAAACAAAGTAACAACCCTGCAAGCACACAGAAGGAGAAAATAAGTAGACTATAAATTGAATTGATTACAAAACAAAAAAAAATTAAATAACCCAATAAAACAGACAGAACCAGAACAAAACCTAACTCGACGACTATATACAACCTTATGCAAGAATTTGCAGAGCGAAATATTACTGACAATAACAAAACAAATTAGATTTTAGAGTTGCAAGTGGCCAAACCTACCTTGCAAATTCAAACCATTCATGACATGAAACTCACAAAGCAGCCTTGAAAATGCCTTGTAAACTGGAAGTAGCCACGTCCACAAACAATTAAACAACATGAACAAAGCAACAACCTTGCAAGCACACGGAAGGAGAAAATAAGCAAACTATAAAAAATGGCATTATAAAACAAAAAAGAATCTAAATAAAACCAGAACTTACCTTGCAAATTCAAACCATTCACGAAATGAAACTCACAAAGCACCCATGAAAATGCCTTGTAAATTGGAAGTAGCCATGCCCACAAATAGTTAAACAACATAAACAAAGCAACAACCCTGCAAGCACACGGAAGGAGAAAATAAGCAGACTATAAAAAAAATGCATTACAAAACAAAAAAGAATCTAACTAAAACTAGAACTTACCTTGCAAATTCAAACCATTCACAACATGAAACTCACAAAGCACCCTTGAAAATTCCTTGTAAACAGGAAGTAGTGATGCCCACAAATAGTTAAACAACAAAAACAAAGCAACGACCTTGCAAGCACACGAAAGGAGAAAATAAGCAGACTTTAAAAAAAGTGCATTACAAAACAAAAACAAATTTAAATAAAATGGAACCTTACCTTGCAACTTCAAACCATTCATGGCATGAAGCTCACAACAAAGCCTAATAAAACAGTCACAACTAGAGAAAAACCTAACAACCTTATGTGAAAATATGCAAACCAAAAAATGCAGAGCGAAATATTGTCGACAACAACAAAACAAATTAGACTTTAGGGTTGCAAGTGATCATAATGAACGTCAACATTCATGAACAACCTCAGGGATGAAATCATTAAAGATAGCCTCACTTCAAAAATAGAGCGCATGCACGGAGACGACTGCAAGAGAGGCACATGCCACCATGCGGGCCAAACAATGAACACGTACGCACCAGAGGGAGAACACTGTCGGCAAGACATTTTTGCGGTCGCCGGAATGTCTTACACTTTTCCGACGGCTTTCTCCCACTAAAAGCCTATCGGCTTAAATATAAGTTTGAACTAGGTGAAATATGAAGTGACATTAAAAAAATGAAAATGAGTTGTTCTAATGAGTTTTTTTTAATTATGGTTTATAATTATTTTCATGAGAAGTTATTTTTTTTAAGTGAAAAAATTTATATAAAAGTTGTTTTGTTGATTTAAAAAATAATGCTTTTATTATAACAATTATTCAATTTTATTTACATTCTTAATTATAATATATTTATTTAATATATTAACAATTAATTTTAAACTATAATTTATTTATTTTTTAATTAAAACATTATTTAATCTAATGTTTTCATATTTTTAATATCTGTCATTGTGTAATTCGAGTTGGGAGATGGCACAACGAATAGCTTCGTAACCTAGGGTTTCTTTAGGGGAGACTTTTGGTGCTAGAAATTTTCCTCGCAGGGGTGCTAAGAATTGGGTCTCTACAGTGAAGGGGGATCTAATCAATTTGTATCTACTTCTGCACCCAAATGACACTAGGGTTCTTTTTCTGATGGTGATGTTGCAGAGTGTAGACATAGGAGTCATTCCTAGATTGGATCTAACCTAGGTGCTAGGTATCATGGTGTTTTGGATTGGAGGTATTTTCATTCATTGACTACTCGAGATTCAATGCCCCTTGCGTAGGAGAAATAGAGTCCCTTTGTTTTGAATTTGGCACCTACATCTAAGTCGGTTATTGTTAATTTGATAGAGGAGATAGAGAAGGAAGTTGATAATAATGAGAGGGTTTTTGCCGACTTAGGGCTTATTGGGTATTTCAAAGGACCCTGGTCGAGCCATGGGGATCTCCATAAGTGGATCTATGTTCACTCTGAACCTATTGTGGATGACTGTGTGTAGATTTACCCACATGCTCAAGGGTCTTTCATTGTTATTTTCCAAAATGAGGTCAATAAGAATAAAATCCTTGGGTACAATCAATAGTACTAGGAGGAAAGTAATTTGCTGGTGTTGAAACCCTGACATCCATCTTTCAATCCAATGTCAAAATATTTTGATTATACTCCTATTGTGGTCTGCTTCAAAATCTTCCAATGCAATTCTAGTTTGACTCTTGTTTTGAATATTTTGGGAACTCTTCCGGTAAGTTTTTAATGTCTGGTGAAGGTTCTTTGAGTTTGTCACACACTACCTTTGCTTGATTATTGGTTGAGATGGGCATTTATAAGGAACTTCGTTTAGAGATTTCTATTACTCGCTTAAAAAGCAATTTGATTCAGCCTATGGATTATGAGGGGGTTCCCTTTAGGTGCAAAATATGTTTTAATATTGGACATAATGTGGAGGCACGTAATAGGTGCAGGGTGGAGCAACTAGCATCTTGGTGGAAAGAGGTTACCCCTCAATTTTATACAGTGAATAAGGAGGAGAAGAATTCGAGAATATCTTAGGATTTGGGGGATTTGATCAAAGACACAAATGAAAAGGAACCTAAAGCTGATTTCGGTTCAGATCCAGTAAACATTGACCATGTTTTGGCTCAAAGATTAGAAGTTGTGGTGAAGGGACCATCTCATTTGGGTGATAGATCTAATCTAGACGGTAAAGGGTTGTTGTGATGATGAGGGCTTATTTTGGCTCTCTAGGGGTAGGTGTCATAGGGAAGATTGATGGGCATCAATTTGAGCAGAAGTACCAGGTTAATAGGGAGATGGATGGTGTGGGGGTTCCAAATCTGAAGCTAATGGAGAATGCGAGAGCGGATGAATGTATAGAAGTTAGGTTAAACAAAAAAAGGATAAGTGGGGAAAGGGGGGCAATATTCATTGTACCTCTTCTGCACATTATGGAGGAGATATTTCTGGGGAGGTGGCTCCCTAATTGTAGCCCTACTTGGTTCAGGCTAGTTCAAATCCCGATATTGGAATAAAATACTCAATATTACCGACAAAAAATATATATCTGTAATTGTAAAGTTCAAATTTTAATTGAGTTTAATTAATGTATATTAATGTATTTAAAGTATATGTATAGGTTGAGTTTAATTTTTTATATAATTTATGGAGCTAATGATTTAGATTAAAGATATATATTAGATTTACTGTCATATGAAAATTTGAACTTTATCTTTAATTATTTCAATATTTTTATTTTTCTATATAATTGTAAGCATGAAAAAATATCTTTTTTTTCATTCAATTTTGTTCTTATTTTTGAACAATGTCTTGATACATGTGTAGGATGACAAATGCCAATACTCTAATGTAGACTGAAACACATTTACATAGATTTTGCCTCATCTTTATTTGCATAGGATCCTATGCTTATTAACAACCTACTTTTATGCACACATGTTCCTATACATTTGATCTATCAATCTATTATCAATAATATATGCATTAATTCCAAATATTTGTGTTTCTCATAATATATTTCATCTATTTTATCCTAGATCAAGTCCAAAATCGTGGGGTTATCCTCATAACTATGAACTCAATTCACTTAAATTTAAACTATCCTATTGGCCCCCTTTTCCTTTCTTATCCAAATCCTGTTGTGTGTGTTTTTGTTTATGTAATTTATTACGGGTTGGGATAAAATGATTATTTTTCATCATTTTATCCAACACACTCATTCAATAAATCTCATTATAGGAGGGTTTAATAGGTCATTACATATTAATACATTTGAATTTGGTGCTTAAAAATGAGCTACAAGTCTAATTTTTAAGCAAATTATCTATTATAGGTCATTAAACAAAATATCGATTATAAGTCATTAACTTAACATCCTTACTAGGCTTGTATCTCTCTCTAGCTTTGAGTTTTAGGTCCCTGTAAAACCCATTTATCTTAATCAAAAACATCCTTACAAGGTTTGACATAACAAAAAATACTGAGATTCCATCAATTTCAATTTGGAGATTTTTTTCAAGAGATAAATAGTTAAAAAGGAAAAGTAGAACCATACCAAAATGTATATGAAAGAGAAATTTGGAAACACATATGTGGAATTTTTATTATTGACTATTTTCTCTCATATAAAAATAAACTTTAGCAATTTTAAAATATGTTTAAAAGGTATATTCATTTATCATATATTTATACATCTATTAAACATGAATTTCTATGACCTCTTTTTAGAAGTCCACTTTTTTGTGTTTTTTGCATAGCTCCATTACATACCAAATTAAAAATTTCACTATGAACAACTTATTCCATGGTCGATATTACCAACAATAGTATTATATTTGTAGGTAATAGCCCATGGAATTCATAATTCACTAACTAATCTCAAATGTAATATGAACAAAGAACATTAAACACAATATTTGTTTATTCAAACAAATTTTAAGAGTCATAGATTGATATACAAGTTATATCATAGCATTTCCATATCTTGGGGAAGAAGTTGCATCCATTATAGTAAATACATCTACTTTCGAGGTCAATTGAATGTGATCTATTTAAAATGGTCATACAGTTTAGGCATATTCTCTATGATATTCTCTTTGTTGCTTTTCATTTTCAAAATTTAATCTTGGATGAGAAGTACCTACAAAATTTGAATCAAATATATGTAACATATAATAATTTTTAATAACACATCATAAAAATTAAATCTATAGATATTTAAAAATTAAAGTTGACATGATATTGACTAATAGTTAAATATTACCTACTATAATATTAATCTATAGCATCTATAAAAAATTAAATAATTTATAGATTTTTTATATAAATGAAATTGTTAATTTAAATAAGAACATTTTAAATAGCTATTTCATCTTAAATTATCTGTCATAACGTTATGTATTATTACATTTAGATTTGGTTGTGCAATAATTTTTTACATTAACATTTAGCATGATCACTCTTACTCTAATCTATCTCATACATCTAGTGATGGATCCCAAGAGTCATTCAAAATATTTAATCATGATATTATGAAATTTAATATTTTAATGCTCGAATATTTTATATTTGATCAAATTTATTATGTTAGTGTTCAATATCAAATATTTATTAAAATTGTAAATTTGATTATACTAAGATACCTTATCTATATATTTTAAATTTTGAATTAAACAAAGTAAATATATCCATAATTATCGACTATAAAATTATAATTTATTTTTTTTGATAAAAGTGGCAAAGCCACTAAATAATTATATTAAGGGTATGTGCACCAAGTTGTGGTACCAAAAGTGGGTCTTAAGATGCCACTTTTTTTTTCTGAAATCAGCAAAGTCTAAACTTCAATGACAAATTAGTTACACTCCAAATTTGAAGATGCAACAAGAACAAGAGTTAGAGTGCTTCGAGTCTACTTTCTAAACTACTAAATTTTTTTGAAAATGGTGGAGATTAAGGGCTTCAAAGAGGGGGGCCACAAAAAGTGGTCCTATTTTTATACAAAAAACATAACATAGTGTCTGTTGTGGCCCCCCTAAAATGTTAACATTTTTTTTGAATTTTTAAAATCTCTTCTGTGAGAAATTAGCTAACACCTTGAAGTTTATGCCAGAATTTTCAGCTAATTTTTTAATGAGTATATGATTTTTTACTAATTTTCGAAGTGGACACATCCTGAAAAACAGAAATTTGAGCATGCTCCCCCCTAAAATCATTGAAAACAAATCAAAAATCAAAACTGTTTTTTTTAAATTGTGTAGAATGGACTCTAGTTTCTAAAAATGTAATTTTTTTCAAAATCTGATGAACGTGTAAAAATCTAGACCCAAAATAGTGCATGTTGGTTTTTGACAAAAAATGGACACACTAAGAAAAGAAATTATAGATGAAAGACTTAATGAAATCAAAATTTGAAATAAATTACATTTTTAGATAGCTAAGAGGGAGCTCAAGTTTACCACAGTATTTTTTTTTAACTTCATTAAAACACGTGCAAACCTAATGGAGAGCACGACCAAAAATATGTCAAAATTTTCAATGTTCTGACAAAAACATGTCTCTAGCCTGAAATGGTTGTCCAAACCTTTGGGTTGGATGCCTAAGGAAAATCCAAACCATAGGTTTGGTGTTTCCCAAAGAGGGACATTTGGCGGGCACCCTATTTGGCATGCGCCAAATATGGTGCTCGCCCTATTTAGCATGCGCCAAATGTGATTAATGGATATTCCATTTGGCGCATGCCAAATATGGATGAAGAGGGAGATAGCTCGAGGGATAGCAGAATAAGGGAATTGTGAGAGCTAGAAAGGGGAGGGACAAAGAAGAGTATGTATCTATAAGAATGAAGAGCCCGAGAAGAGGTAAGGGGAGAGAGAGAATATGAGATCTAGTTCATAGAGAGAGATGGAACTACGAGGGAAGGGAGATAAAGAAGGGAGAGGTGAGATGGGGGTTTCTATGTACACATTTGGCACTCTCCCTATTTGGTGCGCACCAAGTGTGGAATAGATGGGTCAGTGCAAGAAGATGAGTCCACTTTTTGGCCAAAAAGTGGAAGTGTTTTCCCTGATTTTCAGATTTTGTCTCATTTGAGCTTAAATTTTGAAACACTTAGAGATTGAATCTTGGAAAAAGTCAGTAATATAAAAGATAGCCCTCTGAGTGTAGTTTCCAAATATATAATTTATTTTAATACCCACATAATAAAAAATAACTTTTTAAATCGAGTTCTGAAAACTATGTTTTAAAAATGCCTGTTTCAGAACCATACCATGCATGTGTACGACCCACACTTTTTGACACAATTAAAATTATTTTCTCAAACCGTTTTGGGAAATGGTTTGTAACACACTGAAGATTGATGAGCATATTTTTTTGTATTTTTTTTTCTAATATTTTTTTTTAATTAATTTTTTAATTGCCGTAATTATCTTTTTAAAAATTTGACGTGTACGACCCACATAATTTGATGTAAACTTCACATTTTTTGATTTTTTTTTTTTTTAAATACAAAAGAATTTTGTGTAGATTGATGACATATAATTTTTTTTCCAAAATTCTTTAAAATAAAAAAGTTATTAAATTAACAAAATTAGTTAATATTTCAAATTTATGGACCTGATTTAGTATAAATTAAATGAAAAATAGTTAAAATAATCAATTTTTAAATAAATTTACATATTTAGAATCTAGACAGTATAATCTGAAATGGGTTTTAATTTCGTATAAAAATTCTCTAATTAGAGGCGTGTAAACTATTTCTGAAGTTCATATTTGTGCTTTCATTCATGGAGATTTGAATTTGCAGGTCCATGTCTCAGGTGTGGCCATCCCAGGCCTATCCCGGGCCTAATCCCGAGCCAAGTGGCGGGTTGTGGAATCAACTTCCACAAAACGGGCCCCCGTTTTCAAACAAGGGCGGATTGTGGAAAAAAAAGAAAAATGCCATTTAGAAATGGGGGCCCGCTTTTAAACAAAACGGGGGCCCGTTTTTAGAAACGGGCCCCCGTTTCTAAAAAACGGGCCCCCGTTTTGTTTAAAAGCGGGCCCCCGTTTTATAGAAAAACGGGGGCCCGTTTTTAAACAAAACGGGCCCCCGTTACCTTTCGGCTCGGGAGCCCGAAGCACAAACGGGCCCCCATTTTTTGAAAACGGGCCCCCGTTTATAAGAGCGCATTTTCCAATGCGCGGACTTCCGCGAATTTGTGACTCATTACCTTGCACTTGCCCAGATACAAACTCTTCTTTGTCCCTCCCCTCTCTAGCTCTCACAATTCCTTTATTCTCCTATCCCTCGAGCTATCTCCCTCTTCATCCTTACACCCATCTAATTCCCTCTCTCACCTCTTTCCCTTAGTTTTTTCCTCACTCCCTCCTCTCTCTAGGTCCTAAGGGGTCATAGTACACCATATGACCCCTTAGGACACAAAATGACCCCTAACAACACCTAAGGGGTCATATGGTGTCCTAAGGGGTCATAGGACACCATATGACCTCTTCGATTACCATAGGACCCATAACGACACCATATTTTGTCCTAAGTGGTCATAGGACACCATATGACCCCTTAGGACACCATAGGACACATAACGACACCATATGGTGTCCTAATGGGTCATAGGACACCATATGACCCCTTAGGTGTTGTTAGGGGTCATATTGTGTCATAAGGGGTAATATGGTGTCCTATGATCCCTTAGGACACCATATGACCCCTTAGAACACCATACGACCCATAACGACACCCTATTGTGTCCTAAAGGCTCATAGGAAACCATATGACCCCTTACGACACCATACAACCCACAATGACACCCTATTGTGTCCTAAGGGGTCATATGGTGTCCTAAGGGGTCATAGGACACCATATGACCCCTTATGACACCATACGACCCATACCGACACCCTATTGTGTCCTAGGGGGTCATATGGTGTCCTAAGTGGTCATAAGACACCATATGACCCCTTAGGACACCATATGACCCCTTACAACACCATATGACCCATAACGACACCTAAGGGGTTATATGGTGTCCTATGGCCCCATAGGACACCATATGACCCCTTAGGTGTCCATACGACCCATAACGACACCATATTGTGTCCTACGGGGTCATATGGTGTCCCAAGGGGTCATAGGACACCATATGACCCCGTCAGATACCATACAACCCATAATGACACCGTATTGTGTCATAAGGGGTCATATGGTGTCCTAAGGGGTCATAAGACACCATATGACCCCTTAGGACACCATACGACCCATAACGACGCCCTATAGTGTCCTAGGGGGTCATATGGTGTCCTAAGGGGTCATAGGACACCATATGACCCCTTACAACACCATACGACCCATAATGACACCTAAGGGGTCATATGGTGTCCTATGGCCCCATAGGACATGATATGACCCCTTAGGTGTCTATACGACCCATAACGACACCATATTGTGTCCTAAGGGGTCATATGGTGTCCTAAGGGGTCATAAGACACCATATGACCCCTTAGGACACCATACGACTCATAACAACACCCTATTGTGTCCTAGGGGGTCTTATGGTGTCTTAAGGAGTCATAGGGCACCATATGACCCCTTACGACACCATACAACCCATAACGACACCTAAGGGGTCATATGGTGTCTTATGGCCCCATAGGACATCATATGACCCCTTAGGTGTCCATACGACCCATAACAAAACCATATTATGTCCTAAGGGGTCATATGGTGTCCTAAGATGCCATATTATGTCCTAAAGAGTCATATGGTTTAATTTTTATGGTTGTGGCTATCAAACTATAGGGTATAGAGTAGAAATTTATCAAAGGGTAAAAAATTTCAATGGAAGTCATTTGGCTAGCACCATATTTGGTGCTAGCGAAATGAGCTGCACAAAAAAAAGGTTATAGGGTATAGAGTAGAAATTTATCAAAGGTAAAAAATTTCAATGGAAGTCATTTGGCGCTAGCCAAATGAGCTACACAAAAAAATGGTTTAGGGTATATAGTTAGTGTTTAGTTTAAGGTAAAAAATTTCAATGGAAGTCATTTTGCTAGCACCATATTTGGTACTAGCCAAATGAGTTGCACTAAAAAATGGTTATATGGGACCCTTGACCAGTGATCCAAGCCCACATTTTCTCTTTTTGTCTTCTTTCTACGCATGATCAGACAAAAAAATGCTTTTTGCATGGTGTTGACATTTTATGCAAGGTTATTTTATACATTCCATTAGCTCTCCACCACCTTTTTTTTCATTTGGCAACATCAAAGAGGAAGAACATAGTTTTTTTATCAAATTTGAATAATTGAGGTAATATTTTCTTGTTTTTAGAATTCAAATACTTATTAAGTGTTATTTTGTTTAAATGTTAGAATAAAAGTGTGAGTCAAAATTGATTATAATCCTATTAGATTTACATTAGATTTAACAATGCATTTGAAGGAAGTTGCATAAGAAAATTAATTGTTTAGTGGTTTAAAACAAAATTTGCAATTTCATACATCCTTTTTAAGATCTTATGAAATAATTTAGAAAAGGAATACATGAAATAATTTCAATTTCATATATCCATTTTAACATATGCCGCATCATCATCATGCCGAGGAAACGACCAAAAAATGTAACACTGAAAGAGCGTGAAGCTAAGAATGCAAAAAAAAGAGAATGAATGAAGAAACTTCGTGAACAAAGGAAATTGAATACCATAGAAGAAAAGGTGTCAATTAAAGAGGTGCCAATTGAAGAGGAACATGAAATATCCATCCAATCTAAGAGAGAGACAAAATTGGCCACACAAAGGCAATGGATGCAAAACCTTCGTGCAATGAGACAATTGAATCTCGAGGTTGAGAGCATGTCTACAACAATTGAAGTTGAAGGCACCCCATCTCTTACATCTCAAGTTGAAGACACTCCATCTCTTATTGGCACACCGTTGGTGTCTACAACATCTCATATTGAATGCACTCCCTCTATGACATTTGACATTGCAAGTACTTCACGATTGACATCAATTATTGGAGCTACACCATCTTTTACACCTCAATTTCAAGGTATGTCATCATTTTCATCTCCGCTTGAAGGTATGCCACCTATCCCTAATGTTGTTGACATTCCTAATCTTGAGATAACTCAAAGTTTGAGAACACCTCCTAGAGTTTTGCATAGAAAGCCTAAGTATTTGATTGATATTGATGCTAATTTTTTGAAACCAATGGTTGACAAGTTTCCGAAGCGTACTTGTCAAAGACATGCTAACCGGATATGGAAAATATTTTTTGAGCCTTTAAATGAGACAGGAAGCTGTCAACTATTTGTTGAAATGATGAGAAATCTGAAATTTAGGCCTATAATGAAGATTCTTGGGCTAAGAACATCAATTGAATCAAGTGACAAATCTATTGTGAAGAATATGATGAATGCATATGATACTGTTGGTTCTAACTCACACACAAAAGATAGTAATGCCGCATGACGTGTCATTACATCAACAATTGTAAGCACTCAAACTAAGAAAGCTCGCCTCCTTAGAAAGACAAGTAAACAATTGAAGATAAGTAGAAAAACTCTAATGAGAGCTTTGGGAAGGCGACAAAGAGCGGAGGATCCATATAACAATGAGTTGTGGGCATTTTCCGGTAGATTACCACGGAAAGATAAAGCAATTGTTGAAGCCTTGAGATCCCTAATTAAAGATTTTTGGAAGAATAACACAAGGGTCTCTCCAAATCAAAGAGATGTTGTAAGAAAGAGGATTGGTAGTAAAATCCATGATCCACATCCGAAACATTTTTTGGATATGACTCAAACACAATTTTTTGCCAAGTTTCAACATATGTATCCTCAAATAAAAATTAGTCAAAGGTTCTTTGAAATGGTAAAGCCTTTTTATGTCAAAATAAATCACACACGCACAACTTGTTGTTGTAGAGTACATATTGAATTTTCTAACCATTATGATGTTTATCAACACATATGTATAGATTTGCATGCTAACAATGTTTTGCAGGAATGCAACATAAATGGTCCACCGATATCTTCAAGGGAATTCATATCTAGCATCTTATGTGAAAGAGTAGATGGCCAAGTATATTACAATAAGTGTTGCTTGGATGGCACATGTGTTGATTGTGATGGATTGCGACATTTACAAATTTATCAACATATTGATATTGGACAAGAAATTGGTAATGGATTAGTAGAATTTGGAAAATATAAGACAGTGGCCTACATGCTAAAAGATGGAAAAGAAGCAAAAAGGTGTGAATTGGTTAGTGAGAAGATTCCAGTGTATCATTTTATGGGCATCTTTCATGAGAATATAGTGTATGAGTATGCAAGGCATAACCATCGAGCTCATTGGTTGGACTCACAATTTAAGCTATGCAAGGACACATTTCCACTTCATACAATCATTTCGATTGTTGACTTTGCAGAGAACTACACACTACAACCACACAACAAGGTGCAATCACAATATTACAACTCCACACAATTTGCCATATTTGTGCATATAGCATTCATTCATGCACATGATAGTATGGAAGAGGATAGGAAGATATTGAGGGAGTATCATTTTTACATCAATGATGATCGCTCACACTCTACAGATTTTGTGCAAGGTTGTTTCCAGATATTCTATGATGATTTGGCTAGCCAAGACATCTCATTCCGTCAACATATCATATGGTCAGATAATTGTGCATCGCAATTTAAGAACTCTCAGATGTTTTATTGGTTGAGTAGGATGCATAAGTTGACTGTTATTCAACATATGTGGAATTTCTCTGAGGCTGGGCATGGAAAAGGGGAGCATGATGGTGCAGGAGCATGTATTAAAAGAGCTTTAGCACAAGAAGAGTTAAAGTACAAAGGAAATGCAAACTTGAAAGATACAAAATCAATTTTTCAATGGTGCAATGGTACAATTGGTCCAGGTAATCAAGGTAAGTCTTTAGTTCACAGATTTTTTTGGTTGGTAGATGATACTAACATTGCAAAATTAGAAGATTGTTGTACATTGATAGGATCGAGTGAGCTACACTCTTTCAAAAGCTCTAATGCAGGTTCATGGACTATCCATATGCGGTGGATGGCATGTTATTGTTCTTCATGTAGAGATGGTGCCTATAATGACTGTGAGTCAAAGGAGTGGGTGGATGAATGGTGTATGAGACCTCTAATCCCACTTGAGACATACTGACCTCCAAGTGCACTACAACTCACACAGATGGAAGCATCAATTGACTTTGACCATGTGTCAAGTTTAGTCCAACTAGGTAAATTATCCACATGCAATTTTTGTACTTTAATATTTTACCTTAGTTGTTTGCTAAGTTCTTCTCACTTTATCATTGCAGGGCATGTTTATGTAGTAATTGCAACTGAAGACAATGAAGAAGGAACATATTATTATCTGTGTCATTGTGTGGACACAAAAAAGAAATTGGATCGCCCTATGGTAGATGGAGAAAATATTGAGTACCCCACAAGATTAGTAGTTGTTACTGGTACATGGCTTAGAAGGTACCCAGTGAAGAAGTCTAACTTGTGGTTGTTTGAAGACTTCGAGACACATAGGAAGATTCTTCATTATTATAACCTTGTTGTAGCTTCAAATGTTCATTTGATCAAATATGGGGGTAGACCACTAAACAAGAACCTATGGAAGGTTCATGAGTCTGACCATGAGGCCATACTAGACACGATAAAGAGTAGAGCAGATCCAGATGGCTCATTGGATTAAATGTAAATGTAAAAAATTGTAATATCAATCTTATTTGGATATATGTACATGACTAGTATTTTTGATTACTCGAGGCATTGTAATATAAAAAATTATGTTTTTGTCTTGTTTTGTGTGATTTTATGTAAATAATGTCATTTTGGACCATTAGAGATCACATGGGATCATTTCATGAAGTATACCCTATTAATATGGTAAAAGATGTAAATAATGCTCATTTGTTGTCAATCACTCAAAGTGTGAAAAATTGTCAAAATTTGGCATGGTTTTCCTCGATGTTAGTGACATGTAAGAATGATTCATTTGATCCTACGGGGTCATTTTATGACACTCTAAAAAAGCCTCTCTCGGTTTGGGTAGAATCGGATCTAGTTGCTCGTGGCGACTCTTTCTCGGTCGTGACAAAAAGCGACAAATGAGTTCAATGAAAAGTTGCACAATGCCCCATCTGTCAATCCACTCGTCGTGGCACCAAACCATCAACTTTTATGAGTCAATTTGGCCAGGTTTACACTAGGAATGCCTTCTTTTTTCTCTCCAACTCACCCAATCATTGCGGGCCACACCCTAGCAGCCAAATCGCCCAAGTGCTCAAATTGCTCAAAGTTGTCAATATTCGACATCGCGTTTCTCCATGTCTATTAATCATAAGAACAATGTGTCTGATCCTACGGGGTCACGTTATGGCACTATAAAAAAGCCTCTCTTCATTGGGGTAGACTCGGATCTAGTTGCTCGTGGTGACTCTTTCTCGGTCACGACAAAAAGTGTTAGATGAGTTCAATGAAAAGTTGCACAATGCCCCATCTTTCAATCCGCTCATCGTGGCACCAAACCATCAGCTCATATACATTGGGGTGGCTGGGTTTATGCTTGGAATGCCTTCTTTTTTCTCTCCAACTCACTCGATCGTTGCGGGCCACACCCTAGTAGCCAAATCAGCCAAGTGCTCAAATTGCTCAAAGTTGTCAATATTCGGCATCATGTTTCTACATGCCCGTTAATCATAAGAATGATCCACCTAATCCTATGGGGTCATGTTATGGCACTCTAAAAAAGCCTCTCTTGGTTTGGGTAGAATCGGATCCAATTGCTCGTGGCGACTCTTTCTCGTTCACGACAAAAAGTGTCAGATGAGTTCAATGAAACATTGCACAATGCCCCATCTTTCAATCCGCTCATCGCAGCACTAAACCGTTAGCTCATACACATCAGGGTGGTTTGGTTTATGCTTGGAATGCCTTCTTTTTTCTCTCCAACTCACCCAATCATTGCGGGCCACACCCTAGTAGCCAAATCGCCCAAGTGCTTAAATTGCTCAAAGTTGTCAATCTTCGGCATCGCGTTTCTCCATGCCCGTTAATCATAAGAACGATATGTCTGATCCTATGAGGTCATTATATGGCAGTGTAAAAAAGACTCTCTCAGTTTGGGTAGACTTAGATCCAGTTTCTCGTGGCGACTCTTTCTCGGTCGCGACAAAAAGCGTCAGATGAGTTCAATGAAAAGTTGCACAATGCCCCATCTTTCAATCCGCTTGTCACGGCACCAAAATGTCAGCTCATACATGTCGAGTTGGCCAGGTTTACACTTGGAATGCCTTCTTTTTTCTCTCCAACTTGCCCGATTGTTGTGGGCCACACCCTAGCAGCCAAATTGCCCAAGTGCTCAAATTGCTTAAAGTTGTCAATATTCAGCATCATGTTTCTCCGTGCCTGTTAATCATAAGAATGATCTGTCTGATCCTATGGGGTCGTGTTATGGCACTCTAAAATTTTTTCTCTCAGTTTGGGTAGACTTAGATCTAGTTGCTCGTGGTGACTCTTTCTCGGTCGCGACAAAAAGTGTCAGATGAGTTCAATAAAATGTTGCACAATGCCCCATCTTTCAATCCGCTCATCGTGGCATTAAACCATTAGCTCATACGCATCAGGGTGGCTAGTTTTATGCTTTGAATGCCTTCTTTTTTCTCTCCAACTTTCCCAATCATTGCGGGCCACACCCTAGCAGCCAAATCGCCCAAGTGCTCAAATTGCTCAAAGTTGTCAATATTCAGCATCACGTTTCTCCGTGCCCGTTAATAATAAGAATGATCCATCTGATCCTACGGGGTCATGTTATGGTACTCTAAAAAATCCTCTCTCGGTTTGGGTAGACTCGAATCTAGTTGCTCGTGGTGACTCTTTCTCAGTCACGACAAAAAGTGTCAGATGAGTTCAATGAAAAGTTGCATAATGCCCCATCTTTCAATCCACTCATCGTGGCACTGCACCATCAGCTCGTACGCATTGGGGTGGCCAATTTTATGCTAGGAATGCCTTCTTTTTTCTCTCCAACTCTCCCGATCATTGCGGGCCACAACCTAGCAGCCAAATTGCCCAAGTGCTCAAATTGCTCAAAGTTGTCAATATTCAGCATCGCATTGCTCCGTGCCTGTTAATCATAAGAATGATTCGTCTAGTCCTACGGGGTTGTTTTATGGCACTATAAAAAATCCTTTGTCAGTTTAGGTAGACTTGGATCCAGTTTCTCGTGGCAACTCTTTCTCGGTTGCGACGAAAAGTGTCATATGAGTTCAATGAAAAGTTGCACAATGCCCCATCTTTCAATCTGCTCATCGCAGCACCAAACCGTCAACTCATATATGTTGGGGTGGCTAATTTTATACTAGGAATACCTTCTTTTTTCTCTCCAACTTGCTCGATCGTTGCGGGCCACACCCTAGCAGCCAAATTGCCCAAGTGCTCAAATTGCTCAAAGTTGTCAATATTTGGCATCTCGTTTCTCCATGCCCGTTAATCATAAGAATGATCCATCTGATCCTATGGGGTCATGTTATGGCACTATAAAAATGCCTCTCTCGATTTGGGTAGACTTGGATCCAGTTTCTCATGGTGACTCTTTCTCGGTCAAGACAAAAAGCGACAGATGAGTTCAATGAAAAGTTGCACAATGCCCCATCTTTCAATCCGCTCATCGTGGCACTGAACCATCAGCTCATACACATTGGGGTGGTTTGGTTTACACTAGGAATTCCTTCTTTTTTCTCTCCAACTCGCTCGATAGTTGTGGGCCACACCCTAGAAGCCAAATCGCCTAAGTGCTCAAAATGCTCAAAGTTGTCAATATTCGGCATCTTGTTTCTCCATGCCTGTTAATCATAAGAACGATCTGTCTGATCCTAAGGGATCATGTTATGGTACTCTAAAAAATCCTCTCTTGGTTTGGGTAGACTTAGATCCAGTTGCTCATGGCAACTCTTTCTCAGTCGCGACAAAAAGTGACAGATGAGTTCAATGAAAAGTTGTACAATGCCCCATCTTTCAATCCACTTGTCGTGACACTGAACTGTCAGCTCGTACGCATCGGGGTGGCTGCATTTACACTAGTAATGCCTTATTTTTTCTCTCCAACTCGCCTGATCATTGCGGGCCACACCCTAGCTGCCAAATCGCCCAAGTGCTCAAATTGCTCAAAGTTATCAATATTCGACATCATGTTTCTCCGTGCCCATTAATCATAAGAATGATCTATCTTATCCTACGAGGTCATGTTATGGAACTGTAAAAAATCCTCTCTCGGTTTGGGTAGACTCGGATCTAGTTGCTCGTGGCGACTCTTTCTCGATCACGACAAAAAGCGTCAGATGAGTTCAATGAAAAGTTGCACAATGCCCCATCTTTCAATTCGCTCATCGTGACACCGAACTGTCAGCTCGTATGCATCGAGGTGGCCAGGTTTACACTTGGAATGCCTTCTTTTTTCTCTCCAACTCACCCGATCATTGCGGGCCACACCCTAGTAGCCAAATCACACAAATGCTCAAATTGCTCAAAGTTGTCAATATTCGGCATCGCGTTTCTCCATGCCCTTTAATCATAAGAATGTTTTGTCTGATCCTATGGGGTTGTGTTGTGACACTGAACCATCAGCTCATATGCGTCGGGGTGGCTTGTGTCTTTGATTACAAACACGTATTTAGGTTCAAAGCTTAAGTAATAATAAACTTTGTGCAATTATTCATCTAATCATTTGTACTACAATTATGGATAACCATGATAAATGATTTGCATTAACCAAAAAGCTACAAATCCATGCAGCGTTGTATACCTTTAAAACTATCAAATATATCCAATACAAACAAATAGGCTTGCCAAAAGCCATATGGACTTAGAATTTCACATATTCATAAAATAAAACATATGTTCAAAATTGCTATAAAGGCATACAACATGATATCCAATAAAGTCAAATAGGGGCTTGCCAAAAGCCATATGGACATAGAATGCCACATATTCGTAATACAAAACATATGTTCAAATTTTCCATATAGGCATACAACATGGTATCCAATAAAGTCAAATAGGAGCTTGCCAAAAGCCATATGGTGATAGAATGTCACATATTCGTAATACAAAACATATGTTCAAAATTGCCATATAGGCATACAACATAGGACCCTATTCTATTCATTTCCCTCTACGGGAAGGAAACAAATCACAAGATATCTTTGCCTATCGAGGGGATGGAGACGTATATGATGCAGGTGTCTTTCGAGTACGTCCACTCGACCTCCTCTCCAGACTTTTTTGTAACTCCGCCTCATATAATGAAAAGAATGATGTTAGCATATACAAAAATTGAATTTTAGAATGACATGTAATAGAATAGTCACTTACCACATACAAATAATCATGATGTTCATCCACAACAGGTGCATGTTCATGATCTGGAGTGACAAGCCCCTCCTGTAAGCATCACAATATAAATTAAACTAAATACAAGTGTCGTTAAAATTTTCAATAACATATTATTAAGATAACAAATGTAATGCTAGATTTACTAAATTTATAAATATGTCTCATACTTTTGTTAAAGCAGTTGAACTTGCTACCGCTGCAGCAACACCGTGCTCCATTGACGCGTGAACAGAAGGAGGAGTCTCTGAATTCAACATATGAAAATTAAACAAAGTATATTGATTAATCGCCAAAACTATCTATATTATTTAATAACAACATTAAAGATAAATTGTTTACCTGGGTGAAAGATTGTCGATGAAATACACTACAAGGTGTTGATGTTGAAGCTCTAGCATCAAACTATTTGACATCCAAAATGAGTAATTAGAAAATCATTCACATAAGGTTCAACTATCTACATATAATAATTATATTTTTTCACTCGTTGTATACCTGTGGAGTCGACGAAGTAGTGAAAAAGGGTGCTGCAGGAATGTTACTAGTATTGTGAACACTTTGACCCTAATTTTTTATCATAATAATTTACTAATTTAGATATATTCTCAAATTTACATATAAGATTTAATAAAAAGAATGAAATGAACTTGAAATGAAATTCACCTGGCTATCAATGCCAAATGTTTCATTCAGCAAGGATTTTGTCATGACAATGTTCTCTGTAGCAAACTCCGCTCATGCACGTGCATTCTCAGAACTATTAGGATCATAAGTGCAAAGAGAACCACAAGATCAACAAAAATGAGTTGGAACTCGATGCCTAGAAGAATCAACATCATCACTCGCATCACCCTCTACTAGAGGACTAGCATACTGTATAAGGGTCTAAGTGAGTGAGCTAATCGAGTCTAGAGTTTCGACCTCAATACTCTCCTTCACAATGGAAGGAATAATAACATGCTCCACCATAGGTTTGGCCAAGGGTCTTGGTGGGAGATTTGGATCACACTGTGCACCCTCTCTATCATGCAAGGAACCCCCACTTCTACCTTGGAAATCTAGAAAATCAAAATAGTTTGGGATCTCATTAAGGACAAACTCACAGTATAGTTTTCTCAAAAAGTATTGGGGTACCTCATGATTATTGCATGGGGGCTGATCAAATACCATCCACCACCTATCCCAAAAATTGTTCTTAATCCCTTCATGATGACACCAATGAATAGGGAATCTCCTACATATAGGGTGTAAAGGTTGATTCGTTTGAGGGTCCGTAAAAAGAGCACACAAGTCAAATTTATTAATTTTCTTTTTCTTCACTGCCGCATATGATAATTTGTTAGCATAAAATTGATTTTGTTCTTCCTTCTTACGGGACCAAAAATTTATTTGCCCACTCACAAATTGTATGTGAGATACAATAGATTGTAAAGAATTGGCAAGGTTTGTCCTATGGGAGTTTGTTCCAGTGGGATCTTTTAGCCTTGTGATTAAACCTTCAAGCTCTTTTTGGCTATTTTCTATTTGACCTAATGGGTTTTCTTGTGTACCTATGGGGTGTCTAGGGATTGTAGGAGGTTCTTGATGTGCTTCTTCTTCAATATGGTCTTCATGATGAGGTGATTGAGTGTTTTCAATATTTTCTTGTCTAATCTCATTTTCTAATAATGAAAATAAATTTAAATCAATAAACCTAGTTTAATCTTCAAATTAATAAAAAAAATTGACAATAAGATAATAAAAATACATACCTCTTTGAGCTCTTCAATGGCGTGGTGGCATTTTTATGAGAGACGGACAACTTAGTGTCTAATTTCAAGCTTTTACAAAGGGTGAGCGCAAGAAAATAGCACCCAAAAATGCCAAAACACAGGTTTGGAATGCAGAAATGCGGAACAAGGTTTTTTTGCTGTTTATAATGCACATACACCTTATAAGGTGTGCACACTATAGGGCGCACACCCTATAGGCTTGGTGTGCACACCAAACCTATAGGGCGCGCGCCCTATAGTGCGTGCGCCTTATGCGCTTTTTTTTTTTTTTTTTGAAGTGTGGCACCTTTTTGGTACCACAACTTCATGCATATACCCTTAATATATATAAAATATTACAAAACCTTGGTTCAGATGGGTATACCGATAAGAAAGAACTAGGCAAATAAAACCTCTAGTTGTAGCCCTTGACCAAAAACCCATATGAAGAAACTAGTTGAATAACCAAATACATGATAACAAACCCACCCCCACATTGACAAGCCCACAAAATTACAAATAAGAACTTAATATCATATGTTAGTGTTAAAATACTTTATATTTATTAAAATTACGAAGTTTCTAAAATTTTACATATTTTGTAATAAAATATTAATAATGTATAAATGAAAAAATATAATATAGTGAATAATGTGAATAAAGCGAAATATTTCTTAAAATAAAAATTATATTTCTTAAATAAAAAATAGTTTGTATAAAAATAATTAAATTATATGAATCAAGTAAATAAATTTTTAACTATTATAAATAAACATAAAATAAATAAAATATAGTATTATTAAAATATATAAATTATAATATTATTATTATATTAAATTAATCCTATCAAATAATTTTGAAAGGAAATACAAGAGAAAGAAAATGAAAAATAAATCCAAGTATGTTGATTGAAGTAATGTTACCAAAGTAGAGTGCAACTTGAGAGCAATTGCCCAAAACTTGAAGAGGAGACACAAGCTTTTAAAAGGGAAAAAGTAAATAAGAGAGAGAGAGAGAGAGAGAGAGAGAGAGAGAGAGAGAGAGAGAGAGAGAGAGAGAGAGAGAGAGAGAAGCTCATTATAGTGATATCCAAAGTGAATAATTAGAGGAGAAGCATCTCTTAAATAGAGATGAGGAGAGGAGATACAAAGTAACTCCCATATCTATGAATGTCAACGTTCATAATATGTGTGTGCAAAGTATCACAATCCTCTTAAGGAGGAAATCTAATAATCCTTAATAAAGAGAAATAAAACAAATGACTTGTCCTAACACATGTACTAGAGGAAAAATTACATGTAGGGATCCCAAAGGAATATCCCAAACTAAATACAAATAAACCTAAGCCAAGTAAAGATTAAATATTCTAACACCCCCCTTAAGCTTTACTTGAAGATTTTACATCAAACCCTTCAATCGGCTGCAAACAAAGATTTTAACAATGAAATTGGAACTTCTCTTTACAAAGTGGCTTTGTTAAAATATATGCAACTTGATCTTTGCCCTTGCAATATAGAAGTGAAACTTTCTTGTCCTCAATTTGTTATCTAATAAAGTGGTGTTGGAGAGCAATAAGTTTGGTCCTTGCATTGAAGATAGGATTATTAGCCAAGACAATGACACTTTGATTGTCACAATACAAAGGTATTAGATCTTGTTGAGGTAGCCCCAAATCTTCAAGCAATATTCTAAGCCATAAGGGTTTTTTAGAGGCATTAGTGCATCCTTTATATTCATCTCCAATGGAACGAAGTGACGTAGATTGTTGTTTCTTACTATTCCAAGAAGTGGCACCTGAACCAATAAAGAAACAATATCCACAAGTAGATTTCCTATCGTTGGGATCTCCCCTAGATCTGAATCAGTAAATCCTTTTAAAGTAAAATCACAATTTTTATCATAAAATAAACCAACATTAAGAGTTCCTTTAATATATCTTAAAACTCTTTTTGCAACTTTAAAGTGAGTTTGTTGAGGTTTAGACATAAATCTAGAAACTAAACCCACACTATAATAAATATGTGGTCTAGTAAGAGTTAAATAATTTAAACTTCCAACTAGTTGTATATATAAATTAGCATCAACTATAGGAGTATTCATATCAAGCATTAACTTTGTTCCTAATTCACAAGAAGTAGAAACATGATTAGCATCATTCATTTTAAACTTGTCTAAAATATCATGAGCATATTTACTTTGAGGTGGAAAAATACCATTACTTGTTCACCAAATTTCCATTCCCAAATAATAATGTAAAATTCCTAAATCAGTCATTTGAAATTTTTGATTGAGTTGAAACTTAATTTTAGAAATCAAATTATTGGACCTTGAAGTTAGAATCAAATCATCTACATTTAAAATAATAATCACAATATCATCTTCACTATGTTTAATATATAAATTTGGATCGTTTTTACTTCTAATAAAATCTTGAGAAAGAAAGAATGCATTTATCTTGGAATACCAATCCCTAGGAGATTGTTTCAAACCATAAATTGATTTCTTTAACTTGCAAACTAAATTTTCATTACCTTCCTTAACAAAACCTGGAGGTTGAGACATATAAATTTCCTCATGTACATCACCATTTAGAGAAGCACTTTTAACATCCATTCAATGAATAGGCCAATTCATATTAGAAGCTAAAGCAAGAACAAGTTTAGTAGTAGGCATTTTAGCAATAGGAGCAAAATTTTTATTATAATCTAAGCCTTGAATTTGAGAAAAAACTCTAGCAACTAATCTAGCTTTAAACTCAGTAACTTCATTATTTGCATTGAACTTGGTTTTATATAAACACTTACAAGAAACAAGATTTTTACCTTGAGGTAAAGGAACTAAATCTCAAGTTTGATTAGCAAGAAAACTATCATATTCTTTTTGCATAGCTTTTTGCCATTGAGGTTGATTTTTAGCTTGCTCATAAGAAATAGGATCATTTAAATTCATAATAGTAGACATCAAAGCATAATTATAATAATTTATTCTTCTAGCCTTAAGTTTATCCATTCTAGCTAAATAATCATCACTTTATTGAATCAAAGTTTTAAACAAGTTAGGCTTCCTTTTAGAAGTAATAAAATCATCACTAGAAGAAGAATCATTAGGAGTAGAATTGTCATGATGATCATAAATATAACTTTTAGAAATAGATGCATTAGCAGTAGGGTTTGGAGAAGGAGGTTTGTCCTCCACAACCATAACCTTAATTTCAATAAATTCATTATCTTGCAAATTAGAACAATCATGAGTACCATTTTTAGAAATACTAACATCCTTAGCAGCTTTAACTTTGTTAGTGATAGGATTGTAAACTCTATATACTTTAGAATGTTTAGCATAACCAATAAATATATAAGGAGAAGATTTAGAATCTAATTTCTACCTCTTTTGTTTATGTTTATGAACATAAGCAATGGAATAAAAAATCTTTAAATGCTTTAAATTGGGCTTTCTACCAGACCAAGCCTCTTCAAGAGTTATATCCCTTAAGGCTTTGGTAGGTGTTCTATTAATAAGATAAGTAGCACAAGTCATAGCTTCAACCCAGAATTTATTATGCATATTCTTAACTCATGCAATAAACATCTAGCCATTTCAAAAATGGTTCTATGTTTCCTTTCTGCCACACCATTTTTTTGAGGTGTATAGGGAATACTATGCTCATGTTTAATACCAAAAGATTTTAAATAACCTTTAAATACATTATTAACATATTCCTTACCATTATCAATTCTAAGTATTTTAATGTTAAAACCATATTGCCTTTCAACAAACATATGAAATTGAGTAAAAATATCAAGAACTTGATCCTTGCTATGAAGGAAATAGATCCAATTTCTCCTAAAAAAATCATCAACAAATGTAAGTGCATACCTTGATACTTGGATTGAGGTATTCTCCATGGGTCCCAAAAGGTCACTATGAATGATGTGCAATTTAAATTTGCCCTCCATGATTGACCATGCGGAAAGGACTCCCTATGCATCTTACCACTCATGTATCATGTGCATACAATTTTAGAAGTAACAATGCTAGGCAATCCATCTACCATATTTTCTTTTTGCATCAAGGCAATATTATTAGAATTTATGTGGCCTAGTCTTTCATGCCAAACATTAAATTCAATGGTAGTAAGCAAAGAATACTTTGAACAAGAAAACTCATAAATTTGAATAAGTTATCATTGTCCATTTTAGCATTAGAAATAACTCGGTTATGCCTTGGATCAATGATATAACACATATCCTTATAGAATTCAATCTTATAATCTTGGCAAACATTAGCAATAGAAAAAGAAATTGATTTTAATTTAGGAACATAAAGAACATCATGTAATTTACCATTAGGAACATTGACATCACCAATAGCTTCTACGTTACAAGTATAATTGTTAGCAAGTTGAACAGGAATATTCAAAGTATCGGGATGCATAGAATTAAACATTTCTTTATGAGAAGTAACATGTTGAGATGCACTAGAATCAATAATCCATTCAAGAGGGTTTGAAACATTGTAACTACAAGTAAATACATGATGAGATGAATTACCATTATTATTACCTTTCTTATAGTGAGGTTTATGTTGTTGATTATTTGGATTATTTTGGTTCATGGGATTTTTACCATTTTGTTTCTTGAAACAATTATTAGTCACATGACCATCCTTACCATGATACATACAATGAGGCCTCTTAGAATAATTATTCTTTTGATTATTATGAGAATTATTTTTAATAAAGATAAATAGGTTTTACAAGGACTTGAAACCCAAAGTATTATAGACCAAGGCCAACAACCAACCAGTCCAAAAAACTAAGTAGAACAAGGGACAAGCCCCACATAGACTGACAACAAAAAACAAAAAGTTGAACCAAAAAATAGGACCACACTCAACTAAGAGAGTGCATCAATTCAATATTTTTCTGAATAATACTCCTATTAATCTTCTTCAAGTCCTCCATGATGAATCTAGAGGTTCCTTGGTCTTGCCTCTGGCTCTTGGTTCTAGTACATGGACCCAAACTAATCTTCCTAGCAGTAGCACTCTGTCCACCCTCTAAAGCAATATTTTTCTTGTTTTCTCCCATGGGAGGGTCACTGGCGATGGTCCTGGTTCTATAATCAGTCATCATGGAATTAATCTTTTCCAAGCCATCATCACTATTGTTCATCGCTTGCCTACTGATTTCCACCAGAGTGTTCAACTTTTCCTTGATCTCACTCACATCCTCTTCCATCTTCTCAATTTTGTTCTCTTGGTTAACATTCATGGTTTCCACATCCTGCAAAATTTTTCTAGATCATACTCATGATTATATAAGATTTATTGGGCCTGGGGGATTCCGTTAAGGTATCAATAATTCTTTTAATCCCATCTTTTAGGGATCCAATTTCCTTCTCCACCCACTTCCAACAATTCTCCTGACTTCTGGTAGCCTCCAACAGAAAATGTCCCATCACCCTCTCCTCCTTTATCTCGTCTTTCCTTTCCTTAATCGCACTCCCTTGTTTCTCATCATCCACCTTGATAGGGATGTCCAACCTAATCTCATTATCTAGGAATTTTGACCCACTAGATTTGGTAAGTTTTGATTTCTCTTTGGTGGATGGGTCCAGGTCTTGCATTTTACTGCTACTAGACTTAAAATTATGAGTCACCCAACTTAGAGGATTGGCTTTCCTACTACTATTAGTTCCTGGGGTCACCATAAACTTCTCTTAAATTTTTGGTTTATACTCAGGGTCCTCCATATCCTTGATCTCCCTCCAGTCCATGGCCATACCACTGTCATCCTCATCCATTTCCATATCAGAAACCAACTATACATCAGGGTTAGAAGAGGAAATGTGGGTTTTATCCTTAGGGGAGGGTTTCACTTCATGAACCTGAGCATATTCCATAATCAACAAGATAAGCTTTTCATGAATCATAGGGTTATCTTGGTTTTTCAGAGTGTTTAACTAAACTATTCTCCAAGGATGAAACGAGATAAAAGGGAATGGAAATCAATCTACCATGCCTAAAATGGTGTAAGATGGTAAAATGATGAGAAAAAATACTAGCATATCTACCATCCAGGGTGATGTACTGCATGATAAATTCTTCCATATCAGCCCAGAGGGAAATCAACTCTTTCCTATTATAGCCGTCGTCCGCCATCCTAGTAACCCTCAGTCTTTCTTTCTCCTTATGATAAAAGGCAGCAATAGTCTCCTCACCTAACTTCTTGTCTCTATAAAAAAATTTGTCTTTCATATCCAAGTCCGTAATAGCAGCGACCAAATTTTTATTGACTTGAAACTTCGCACCAAAGGCAGTCAGCACACCCTTATTCCACCCTTTAACAAACATTTCTATAACAATGGCCAAATGACCATGCAATCTCTCCAAAAAAGGAACCATCTCGCCATCAAAAATTTCCTCCCAAACCTCCCTTTTCTTCTGCCACTTATCATAGGTTGTGGGTTCAAACCTATTCTTCTCACCTCCCAATCTGAAGCTCGAACAAATCAGAGATTCCAGAAAAACTAGGAGGAAAACAAGCCATAAACAGGGCAAACTGAACATTTTGACACTTCTCAAAGTGGTAATAATTCGAAATACCACCTCAATGGCCCCCATCCCATCATAATATTTCATCATAAATTTCATTGGAAAGGTTGTAGATCTTGGCATCATTTTTTGCCAGGTCACATAGGGTTTTCGAGAAAGTTTCCTCTCCTCTCCACCATTTAACTGCCATGTTAGCCACCGCCAAGTTGGCCAAATGATCCGCTGATTTGTTTCCTTTCTAGAAAACGTGCGAGATCTTGAAATCCTCCAGGTCAACTATCATTTCAAGAGAATCTTTGATTAATTTTGAAATAGTCTAGCTAGGCACCATACATACCTTAATGCATTTGACGATGTTAAGCGAATCACTCTCCAACCGGACCCGTTTGAACCCCTCCTTGCTCGCCATGTGTAGCCCAATATAGGCAACGCTGGCCTATTAGAATTGTTATTATAGGATTGAAAATGAAATTTATTATTAGAATAATGATTATTATTATTATTGGATTTCAAATAATTATTATGATTTTGATTTTTAAACATAAAAGCATGTTCACTACTTTTAAGAGTACCAAACCGAATTAATTTAGCTTCCCCTTGACGTAATAAATTATGAAAAGTATCATAAGTTAATTGAGTAGCTAAACCAGGAATAGCAAGTTGAGAATGAATATTAGTAATAAATTGTTGAAATTGATGAGGGAAACATTTTTTAAGAATAAGATGAATTAAATGTATATCAACTAGTTTAACTCCTAAACCAGTTAATTGACTATTAGTAGAATCAAACTTTAATAAGAATTCATCCATAAATTTAAAATCCGTAAACTTGATGTCTTCGAGCTGATCTTCAAGCTGAATTTTTCAAGATTCATTTGAGCTATCATAAGTTGTTTTTTAACATTTTCCATGATTCATATTCTTTTGTACAATTTCCAATAAGAAAACAATTCAGGAACCATCAAAAAACCAATTAAACCAAGTGCTTCCTCATTTTGAGCCTTCTATCTATCTCAATCATCTTGAGGAGCACTTGAAGCAAGCTTTGAGTTTTTATCAATAGCCACATCCAAAAGGTGCTTGAAACGAAAAAATAAAAGAAATATGTGTTTTTCAAGATTGATAATTAGAACTATTTAATTTAATTTCTGAAATTAAAGTAGACATGATAGTAAAATAATTATTAAAAATAAAAATTAATCCTTTTTATTAAAAAAAACCCTCTTGATTAAAAAACAATAATTAACCTTAATTAAAATTGAATCAAATTTTAAAAATAATTTTTTATCGACAAATGGTATTTTCAAATGTTTATAAACAAATTTAAATTTAAGAAAACTTAAATTTTAATTAAACAAATTTTATATTAAAAAATATTTAAATCTTTACTAATAATAAAATAAAACACTTTATTTATTAAAATTTATAAACTGTTTAAAATTTTAATATAAACTTTTACGATTTTTAAATATTAAAAAAAAATTTAAAAACTTTTTGAAATAAAATAAGCTAAACTTTATTATAGGTAACTTTTAAAACTTTCTTTTAAATAAAAAATTAATAAAAGTAAACTAAACTTTATAAACAAGATCTTAGTTTAATCTAAATAAACATTATTAAATAAAGAAAACTTAACTTTAATTTTTAAAAAAACTTACTTTATACGTAACAAGGAAGGACAAAGCTTTTAAAAGGAATGCAAAAACGACACTGAAAAAAATAACGTTAGGAATATAAAACAAATGAAACGATTAATAACTGAAAAAAGAAAATGATATTGAGAACATGTTTATAATAAAATGAAGAACACATAGAAACGTAGAAAATGAATAAATGAATAAATAGAGATATTTGTCGATAATCCATAGGGAATACACAGAGACGTATCAAGAGAAAAACGATTCCTACAACACAACAAACAGAAAATGATACAGAGATCCCACATTTATAAAGATGCCTCTGTTTTGAGAATTAATATGAATTTTGTGAGAAGTTTGAGAATTAAAAAAAAACTTTTTAATTAAATTGAATTCGAATACGATTCAGAGTATAATATACATAGTCAGAAAAATAAATCAATAATAATCTGTAAGTGAAATCAATAATAATCTGCAAGTGAAATAAAATGTTAGAACCTGCAAATAAACAAAGAATGTCTTGCCAGCAAGCCTTCCAAAACCAAAAATCAAACCAAAAAGAAAAGACTTTGGCGGCAAGCCTTCCAAAGTGAATATAAACTAAAGAGGTTAGAAACAGAGTTTTGGCGGCAAACCTTCCAAAACTAAAGGAAAATAAACTTTCTTCTAGAATCTAAATGGATTAATCCTACCTGCAAACTTGTTAACAAGTTTGAAAAAAAAATAATTAAAAACTAAAATCAAAACCTACACAAAACAGATTAGAGAATAAAACTTCCACACTTCTCTCAAAAAATGCTTCCAAGAAAGGTGAGCTCCACAAAATTAACAATGGCAATCTTCATCAACTTCCACTAAAATAAGGATTAGTAACCTGCTCTGATACCATAAAAGAAAATACAAGACCAAGAAAATGAAAAATAAATCCAAGTAAATGTTGATTGAAATAATGTTACCAAAGTAGAGAGCAACTTGAGAGCAATCACCCAAAACTTGAAGAGGAGACACGAGATTTTAAAAAGGGAAAAGCAAAGAAAAACCCCTTATGTATTATGAATAAAGGCAAATTGTAAAGAGAAAAAGAGAGAGAGAGGGAGAGAGGGAGAGAGCAAGGAGTTCATTACAATGATATCGAAAGTGAAGAATGAGAGGAGAAGCATCTCTTGAATAGATATGAGGAGAGGAGATACAAAGTAACTCACATATCTATGAATGTCACCATTCATAATATGTGTGTGCAAAGTGTCACAATCCCATGTACCAGAGGACAAATTACATGTAGGGATTACAAAGGAATATCCCAAACTAAATACAAATAAACCTAAACCAAGTAAATATTAAATATTCTAACAAATTTAAAAATTTATTTTCATTCTTATAAAACCTAACTAAATCAAACTAATAAAATAAATGAATAGTTTAAATCCAAGATATGAACTAGCAGTTGCATGGTTTGTTTGCGACGTTGAAGTGATAGGAAAGGCTATGTTTTAGGGACGGTTGCATATGTGTATGAGCTTATGTTTATTTTGTTTGGTCTTTCATTATTTTTGTCTCTTTTTTTTCTTTATTGTATATGTGGTGGATGCATTGGTAGAGGATTTTTTTTGGGGTTCCTTCCTTATGTTAGGAAATGGAGTATGAAGAGAATGTTGCGATCCAAGAACAATGAGAGGGGGGGGGCGGGGGTGTGAATTAGTGTTCTACCAGAATGGAGAAATTTAACCTTATTAATACAACAACTCGACAACCGGTAAATATAAAAGCATATAATAATAAGCAACAATGCAACCATAAAGATGAACACCATAACACCACAAATTTATATGTGGAAAAACTCAAAGAGGAAAAACCACGGTGGGATTGGAGACCCACAATATCTATCTACTGATCAGATAAATAAATATTACAATAAGGGGATTGCACATGCAGGAAGGCCAACAACCTAGAGTACACTACTTATAACAAAAGGAGTCTCACTAACTACAAAAAACATCGGACAACAATCCAAAATGAAGATTGAACTGCAAGTATAACATCTCCCATGCCTGAGTACAGTTCTAGTTAAGCTCAACACCAGAGGCCTTAAACCTCTTGTATAAACCCAACTCGATCACCTATGAGCGACCAAAACCTTTGCATAAATAATTAGAACATTGTTCACATATAGATAATCCCATAACCCATACCATACATGATCTCATCATATCTACAAAGAGATCTTACATTATATTTATACCAACCTGGGACCTAAACAATTAGGTCGGCCACCTAAAAGAGAATAAAATAAATTCATAACTTAAACCCACAATCTAATGTTCAACCAAGTCGGCCTAAGATGAAAACAACACAATCCAATCAATGAATCCAACAAGTAATGTATCAGGAGCATCAACCCACACGTTACACAAACCGGCCCATAACCTAGTAGAATAACCACCAGACCTATAATAGGTAACCACAAGTCAAATGAAACACCACAAGCAACTGGAACACGAACATGATAACCATCAGTATCTAGATAACTTTCTATAAGCTGCATCAACACCACTTATCGGATTCATCAGAAGATCTTCAACAAATCGCTGTTAGTGAAACCCTCACCAGTAACCAAAAGGCTTACTAGAACAAGTGATAGCTTCTAGATCATCAAATCCTGAACCAACTGAATGTGATACACATCAAGAACATATTAATAACCAATCCAAACGAATTCCATAGACCAAAGCATACTGGAGCATACCAGATCAACATGATTTTACTAACCAGAAACCAAATATCCTATCGAGACTAGCCAGATACCGATAAATAGCCAAAGAAATTAGTGTTGACATCAATGACAAACATCATTGCAAAACATAATCTTGATTCCTCCAAATTTCCAACAATCTCAATCTTAATTCCTCCAAATTTCCAACAATCTCCCGCTTTGGCATTGATGGCAATATTAGATGCGAAAAATATTCAAGTGCGAAGAAATGCCAAACAAGTCTCTCCCAATGGAAGACAACCAACAATCTCCCCAATATGATATGACAATGATGTTCTAAACCAAATATTTATATACCAATTAACCATCCATAGACCTGAACAAAACTTCCCCAATGGGAAACAACCAATCTGAAATTCAGTTCCTCCTCCTCCTTGTGCCAATAATCTCCCCCTTAGACTGATATCTCTGTTAAGCTCTATTTCACACATAAGTATCTCTCCCCCTAATGTATATAACTCCTTAAGTTTTTCACATGAATATCTCTCCCCCTTTGACATCAATGCCATAAATATGACATAAACATCAAAGAAAAATCATAAATCCTCTAAACCATATGGCTGACTACTCCCCCTAAGTAGTAGCACCAACACATCAATCCAAAATGAATGATAGCTCTGATAATGCATACCAGACTGATGCCAAATAGTATTAATCAGGTTTCTACCAGAGGGGTAGAAAACCTCAAACTATCTCTCAAATGCTCAAATGATTCCTCAAACTAATCTGACTTCATTTGCTTCCACCCACTCCTTTAAAAAATCATACTTGATAGAAATACCAAATTCTTTGATATGTCAATTGCAGCAGAGTTATTATAATGAATAGATACTAGTACATTACTATCCAGCTTTATATCCTTCACCATATGCTTCATCCATATAACTTGTGTACAGTTAGTAGCAGCATCAACATACTCAGCTTCAACGGATGAGCCTATTCGGTTACCTATATCTCTAGCCCAATCCGCATTTGAACATGCCCAAAGTGTAAAGTCATCATAAAACAAAAACCATACCAGAAAATCCTTGAAAATATCTAAAAATTTTAGCTACCGAAGCAAGGATTCAACATAATCAATTCGTTCCTTCTAATAAATCCATTGCGAACCAATCAAGCCTAGTTCCAATAACATCCAGGTCCATGTGTTGTCCTTTTCCAACTAATCCAATTCCTCTTCCATATCTTTCATCCAACATTCATTATTACAAGGTTCAATAACTGATGTCGGTACAATTAAAGAAATTAAGCATACCTCATCAGCTGCCAACCTTCATCTTATCCAATTATCTAATCTTCTAAATGATTCAACCTTACATACCTAGGAGTCTTCTAACTTTCTGTTGCTCTTCCCTGATCTTCAGTTACTATTGATTTTTCTAATACTGCAGGAGTAACTGGTTCAACATTTTTTTCCAATAAAGGTGTTATCGGTTCAGTTAAAACCATTTCCACTACCGGGTCTTGCTCATAAATTCAAATTTATGACTTTTGTACTGCTCATCAATCTTGACATTATTTCTTTCCACAATTCTCTACAATCTTTTGTTATAACATCTATATGCTTTTCTTTCATTAGAATAACCAAGAAATATCTTTTCATCACATTTAGGATCAAACTTCCAATTCACTACCACACATTCTGAAATACTTAAATGTAGATGTAGGAACAAACCATAACTCATAAAGTGACTTATCGATAAAAAAAACTAGATTCAAGATCAAAGATCCAAGATCCAACAAATCTTTGTCGGTTAACCTTCAAATTGATTTCCAAATATTTTAAATATGCTTTCAGACCACTACCAGAGGCAATGTAAGATTTGTCATCAATTTGCCCTCCCCCTAAGGTGAATGCCTTAGTTACCAAATGAGTGTCTTGCCAGTGCAGGAACATTCTACTTTGTCGGTTGAGTAACTAGGGTATATCCTTTAGCCAAATGAACATCTGGGGCAATTGATTCTGTTGGTTGAGCTTCAGACTTTATAACCCACTTCTTCTCATGCTCCTTCCGAGTGTCATCAACCTTTTGCTTTCCCTTCTCATTAGATTCATCACTTCCTGTCAGTGGGTTCTTGCTTGTACAAAATTTAGCAATATGTCCTACTTTTTTGCATGCATAACAAGTGACATCATTCTTTTGAATTGCTTTACTACAACCTTGACCATTCCTTGACCTGCATTGATTAGCCATATGTCCAATCTTTCCATATGCATGACATTTCACATTCATTCTACAATATTTTTTCCTATGACCATACTTCTTACAATTTGAACACTGGTCGGGAACTCCATTATTATTCTAGTTTGCTCTATTTCTACATTTTTTAGCCATATGACCAAATATATTGCAAACAAAGCATCTACCATTAAATTTATGTGCATTGGGTTTCCTTACTAGTGACCTGTAATTCTGGTTGACCTTTTGACCGAATGTGTTATCCTGATTTGTAGTACTAGAGCTTTCTCCATGATCAAATCCAAGACCTCTACTATCTTCCGTATCCCTTTGATCCTTCAATAATTCATTAAGCTTAGTAGAACTAACCTTGAACTTATCTTTGTATTCATTTTCAATAGTTAGATCTTCTCTTAGGATTGTTACCATTCTTTCCAATTCTTGCTCATTGTTCTATGATTGAACCAATTCAGTTCTCAACACATAATTTTTATGAACCAACCATATGCATTCCTCAGATTGGTCTTTCAAACATATAGAAATATTTTCTTCAGTCTTCTTCTGGTCATCAATCTCCTTGGAAATCCTCATAGTTAGGGCTTGAATTTTATTCTTTATAACAATATTCTCCTGACTTAGCTTCTGACATTATTCCTTAAGGGCATCTTTCTCTTCATCATACTAATTTTGTAAAAGTTCCTTCCTTTTAGCTTGAATAGATGACAGTCTCTCCTATAGTATAAGAATGAATTCCTTCATAGATCTCAACTGATCTTGCATCGTCATGTTCCTCAATCTTTCAACATCATAGCCTTCAAGTGCTACTTGAAGTTCCTTTCTTAAACTTATCTCCATAGATTCTGGATACATGATCTTCTTCAAGTTGTTAGACTTACTCCAAGGCACCAAGCTCTAATACAAATTGTTGGGATCCAAGAACACTAAGAGGGGGGGGGGGTGAATTAGTGTTCTACTGAAATAGAGAAATTTAAGCTTATTAATACAACAACTCAGCAACCAGTAAATATAAAAGCATATAACAATAAGCAATAATGAAACCCTAAAGATGAGCACCATAACACCACATATTTATACATGGAAAACCTCAAAGACGAAAAACCATGGTGGGATTGGAGACCCACAATATTTATCCACTAATCAGATGAATAAATATTACAAGAAGGGACTTCCACATGTCAGAAGGCCAACAACCTAGAGCACACTGCTCATCACAAAAGGAGTCTCACTGACTATAGAAAACATCGTACAATAATCCAGAATGAAGATTGAATTGCAAGTATAGCATCTCCCATGCCTGAGTACACTTCCAGTTAAGCTCAATATTGAAGGCCTTAAACCTCTTGCATAAACCCAACTCGATCACCTATGATCAACCAAACCTCTGCATAAATGATTACAACATTGTTTGCATATAGATAATCCCATAACCCATACCATACATGATCTCATCATATCTACAAAGAGATCTTACATTATATTTATACCAAATCGGGACCTAAACAATTAGGTCGGCCACCTAAAATATTATACAATAAACTCATAACTTAAACCCACAATCTACTAATCAACCAAGTTGGCCTTAGACAAAAACAACATAATCCAATCAATGAATCCAATCGGTAATGCATCAGGAGCATCAACCCACACATAACATAAATCGATCCATAACCTAGCAGAATAACCATCAGATTTATAATAGGTCTCCATAAGCCAAATGAAACACCATGAACAACTAGAACACAAACATGATAAACATCAACATTGGTTAACCTTCTAGAAGTTGCACCAACACCACTTATCGGATTCATCAAAAGATCTTCAAAAAAGATTTATCAGTGAGATCCTCACTGGTAACCAAAAGGCTTAAGTGATAGCTTCCAGATCGTCAAATCCCAAACCAACTGAATGTGATACACATCAAGAACACATGAATAACCAATCCAAACCAATTCCATAGACCAAAGCATACCAAAGCATACCGGATCAACATGATCTTACCAACCAGAAACCAATCATCCTTCTGGGACCAACCAAATACCTGTAAATAGCCAAAGCAACTAGTGTTGACATCGATGACAAACATCATTGCAACACATAATCAATTCCTCCAAATTTCCAACAGAGAAGAACAAAAATTATGGGTGGATTTGTTTTTTGTGTTAAAAATGCTTGACAATGAAGGCTCATTTTTGGGATGGTGATGCATTTGTAAACACTGTTCTATTTTTCATGAGTTGTATAGCATATCTAAATAGCATTTAGTTATGAGATTTTTTTAACGCATTATAGGATTGTTTAGAGTGGTGTAATCTTTGTGAAGGATTGTATGCTTTGAAGGTAAGTTTTAAATCAATGAATGCACATTTTTTTCCTATCAATAATGCCTCACAATGAAGACTATAATTTGAGATGGTGATTGTAGGATTATTTATAGAGATGCAAGCTTTGTGAAGGATTACATGCTCTAAAATTAAGCTTAAAATGTATAATATGTAATAGTACAAAGTGAAAAAAAAAGAAAGGGGAACAAACATAAAAATATTTTGTTTTCAAGCATGATGCCAGCTTATTTTGTAATCACTTAATTTGAGAAAATAATGATATTTGTTTTGTTTTTTAAATTTGCAAGTATACATTTGTTTTCTAAGAAAAGTTACATGGTTTGAGTGTGAATGTATGTTGACTTGTTTGGCGAAAACATTTGTAAAAATTCATTTGTAATAGTATTTAATTTAATGGAATTCAAGGAGTGGAAGGGTATAGAATGTGAGAAGAAACTATGTATGGCTTTTAAATATGTAAAGTTTATGACTGAAATCAGGCAAGTGTATGCCATTTTTTTCTCACCTTTTTTTTAGCATTTGAGGTGAATGGATACTTTGTTTGTGCGGATAGAGTGACATTGCACATAATAATTACAATGTTACAATAAATCCATAAGGTCTTATTTTTGTGAAATACCGTGGACATCAAAATGTTTTTCTTTTCTAATAAGTTTAGTTTAGGACATATTAACAATACTTTATCTTGAAGCCATTTTTTGAAGATTATTAAATCTTCATTTGTGGAGTGAAACCAATCATATGTTAGTGTTGGTAGGAACACTTTGTTGGATTCAACACAAGTGGGTTATTCTCTTGTGAATCTGGTAGAGGATTGACAAACTTATTATAAGGTTATTGTTATGTTTGGAATTTATAATACAATAGAACAAAAGAATAATATCTATTGTTGCATTAACAATTATATGTATAGTGAATAATGCAACTGTTTTAATTTTCACAAATAGTTTAATGAGATTTACATCTACCGTTTACTATGCATTTGAGGAGTATAAGTGAACTAATAGGGGAACACATTAGTGAAGAAGTGTAGAGTGAATCAAGCAAGAGGAACATAACATAAATCATGCAAGCAGTGCACTGAATCTTTTATTGAAGTGGCCAATATGAATTGAGCAAAGAAAAATAATTATCATACACTATTGTGTGTAGTTTTATGTGAGCTATCATGGTGCATTTATCAATGACCATCTATATAGTATGGATTCGCAAGGCTGCAAAACATTCAATGATAGACGCAGGCAAACTGAAGTGACAAAGTGAAAATATTATATATATATATATATATATATATATATATATATATGATTTGGAAAATATTTTGTTAATACAAAAATTGAAGTCACTAAACATTATATAGAAAGGAGAAGTTCTGAAAAAAAACTTGAGGCTATGTTGTTGGAATAATATTTTCTTTGAAGCTTCATTATAGAATTTAAATACAAATAGCATCTTCAATTGGTAAATGTTTGCAATAAATTTGTGTTTTTTTATTTTATTTTAATTATTTACAATGATACATTATTGTTGAGTTTTTTACATAAGAGGAAATGAATAGTAATGTTCATTTTGTTTGAAATATGATTCTCGTAGAAAATATTTTGTATCAAGTATCCACAATTGTACATATCAAGGGAAGTCTCTATCCAACTGTTGTAACTATAATGCAATTTACTTAATACCTAGTTGTTGCATGTGCAATGGATCCCTGAGATTGATGAGCCCTATGATTTTCATCACAAAATGTAAGTACCTTGTTTAGTGATACAAGATAGAAACTATATGTGTGTTATAAATGAGGAAATTGAAAATATCAAGCAAAGCACATTGTAGGTGTATTGGCAATGGGAGGACAAATGTGACAAGTGGCAATGTTGAACAATGTGCATCCTAGTGGGAAGAGGATAGGCAATGGTTCTCTGCATCTGCACACAAAGAACATTGTGAAGTAAACATCCACATCCAAAATATACACAGGAACTGTCATCAAGGAGAATGCTTAGACTTATTAAAGTATTAATTAAGATTGTTGACTGTGAAGTTTTAGAAGAAATGTGATGCAAAACTTGTCTTGAAGCTATTGAGAAATAGTAAGTACAAAATATACTTATAGAAAGATGTTGTAAAATAGTTATGTGATGCAAAACCTATCTTGAAGCTATTGAGAAAAAGGTGCTTAATAACAACAATATGTAAAAGATAACGTTTAATGAAAGGGATTCAATTTGATAGAGTTTGAAATTTCTAGAGAAGAAAAAGTAATACTTATTGTGTCACAACCCTCCTTTATCACTTTTTTTGATCTAAATACAAAACTCTATTTATATTCTTTGGATGAATTATTGAATGAATATTGTAAGGGAATAAAAATAATAAACCACACACACATGGAAAATGCATATATATTTTAATTTGTTATTTAATTTCCCTCACCCAAATTAAGGCACATGTTGTAGGAGGAATAAGAAGCTTCTAGAGGCTTCCCCACCTCCTTGCATGTAACTCCTCCCACTAAGCCTAATTAGTTTGCATGGAGGCCAAATTGGGAGAGAATCTCTTGTTTTCCAATTAATAATTAGGTAGTGGGAATTTGAAATTTCTTTTATAAAATAGGTACAAGTTTCAAAAATGAGAGTTAGCTATTCCATAAGAAATTTCTGCAAGTTGAATTCTCTTTTGTAGTCCACTTTCGTTGGCAGCTAAGATTTTTGTTGGGAGGATTTCTCTTCAATTTGGAGGATCAAGGAAGACTCTACACCATCTTCAAGCATCCAGGTTCCTTCAACTTAGTTCATGCATCTCATTTTTATGGTAGATTAGATTTGATTAGATTAATTATGAGTATGAAATTCATTTGTATTTTGTTAAAGAATTAGTTTAGATTTTGTAGAAAATGAGAGTCATGGTTTAAATAAGATTCATTGCTAAATTTCTTGATATGAAATTAGTTTTAGATTTTGTAAAGAATGAGATTTATGGCTTAAATGAGATTCATTGTTTGAAATTTTGATAAGGAATTAGTTTTTAGATTTTGTAGAGAATGAGATTTATTGTTAAATAAGATTCATTGTTTAAATTTTTAATAAGAAATTAGTTTCAGATTTGTAGAGAATGGAATTCATTGTTTAAAATTTTGATAAGAAATTTGCTTCAGATTTTGTAGAATGAGATTCATTGTTTAAATCCTTAGTTTCTGATTTGTAGAAAATAAGATTCATTGTTTTAATTCTGATAAGAAATTAGTTTCAGATTGAAAGAAGTAGAGTAAATGGAAAATAGATTCATTATCTTCAGTTTATTTTGATAAAAATAAGATCTCCCTGTGTGTACAAACAATTTTCTCTGTAGACAAATCTCCCTGTGTGTATAAATAAATCTCCCCTCTCTGTGAATGAATTTTCCCTGTGTAAAGAAATGAATTCCTTTCTCTGTGAATGAATTTCCCTGTGTAGAGAACAAAAGAAAAGAAACAAAAGAAATAATCTATTTCTTCCTCTGTGAAAGAATTTCCCTGTGTGAAAAAGAAAAGAAATAAACCATTCCTTTTCCTGTGAAAGAATTTCTCTGTGTGAAATAATCTATTTCTTTCTCTGTGAATGAATTTCCCTGTGTAGAAAACAAAGGAAATGGAAAAAAAAATCCCTCTGGTTACTGCTTCATTTATTTCCTGAAAATTAATCTACAAACATTGTTAATTACCTATTATTACCCTGCTCTGAGTAATCTTCAATAACTCATTAAAAATAATTATAATACTCCTGTATAAGAAAAAAAATGATAATAATAATATTATAACATATATATATATATATATATATATATATATATATATATATATATATATATATATATACATATATAAATAAAAAACCCAAAAGCAAGAAAACCCCATCGAACGTAGAAAAATCTCCTTATGCCTCCGTAACGCATGGCTTTCCACGTGCTTGGGTCGCTGTTTGCATGGACGGTTTCAATAAACCGTCACAGGGGTACGGTGGGGGCCCACGGCATCCCCTCATCCCTGCGGACCTGCGCATGCAGGGTCGCAGGGGTGATGGGGCCCGTGGTCCCCACCCCGCAGCCCTCCTTATTATCATAAACAAATGCAAGCCTTTGCCATTAAATTTTAAAATTTGTTTTTTTAGTATTTTGAAAATTGAAGTTTAATTTGTTTTCTAAAAAAATAAAATGATAATCTAAGTTAATTACCATTTAGTTAATTTTTTTAAAAGTTGATAATAATGACATTTAGGATATGATGATTTTTTTTTTCTCCTTAGTGTAAATTTAAGGATATTGACTTTCAATTAAAAATGGGATTAATGTGTAGCAAGATTGTAATTAAACTATCCCTAATAGACTTTAAAATTGTAGACTATATTCTTCTAAAAATTAAGAAATCATTGGGACACTTGATTGGTCCTTGGAGATTAACTTACCTTATTATAAATATTTAGATTTAATCGTCATTTTGGACTCGCTAAGTCATCTTACATCATGGATTAATTGCTTTCGTTTATAGCATGCGAATTACTATATCTTTCATGCAATTACTATTATGCAAGTTTCATTTGTATGCAAATTACACTTCAAGTAGTTACTTCCATTATTTACGCTTTCATTTTGTTATTCGTAGTTAGAAAACTAAATAAAGGAAGTTGGAAAACCAAAACTAGCAGCGTTCGGTATATATGGTGCCTCTGGGTCACGCTTACGGGTAATGTCGTCGTGTTGAACTACTGCACTTAACGCCTAATAAAGCTACATTAACGACGTCTGTGGCATCGTCCCTATAAATCGTCGGGGAGTAATAAGGGACATTTGGAAGTTAAAATCCAAGGGGCGGGTAATCCCTCTTGGATCGATAATTTAATAAGATAACTTTTAAATGAATTCCACATCCGTTGAGATAAACCATAGTAAACCCCTCTTAGGGATGGTCAAGTTAAGAGCTCTCATGAAATTTACTTTATTTATTTAATTGTTTATTCACCTCAAAGGGATATTGGTGATTTGCAATTGGGTGACGCTCATGATAAGTATTAGGTTCTAGTTATTTTGTTTAGGCCACAAGCAATAGGCCATCTTGAGCCTTCGCTTAAGCGCTACCTTCGTGGGTAGAAACCGTAGAGAAACTGTCTGGGACACTGACCCTAGAAAGGGTTGCGTACCCACAAATCAGTTTACATCAAACCATAGATTAGAAAATAGAACTACATACTTTACGCCTTGATCCCGTGCCGAAGCGGGTATGTAGGCAGTCTTGGGACGGAGTTGTCCCTCGTACTCAGGCGTTCGTGGGTGGGGTCTAGGCTTGGTTGAGTAAGAATCCTAAATGAAAGATCAGATAATCAAACTTAATTCAATGCATACTCGGAAGGAATCCCGTATGGATTTGCTTGACTTCCCGAGGCTTTAAGCCAAATTCCGAGGCGGAATTCAAGCTTGTATTATTTTCTTATTACTCCTAAGGACGGCGACCTCGGTGCATTCTTGTTAGAAGAATGTAGTACTTAGTGAGTGGCTCAGGACCCGAATGGTCCCGATGAGTCTAAGTCTCTGGCCAGAGCATCTCCTATCCCGTTTGGATGGATGCCTACCCCGTATGGGTAGATGCCTATCCCATATTGGATAGATGGAATTTATGTCCCGTATGGACAACTGCCTAACCCGTATGGTTAGAAGCTCATCCCGAATGGATGAATGCCCAATCCTATTTGGATGGATGCCCAGAGTATGCAATTGAATAAAACATAAATAGAAAAAAAAAAAATATATACTCAATTTTTGTTGGATGAATTATGCTGGGTTATTACATGTGGTATCAGAGCAAAGGTTCAAAACTAGGCCTTGTGCTCACTTCAATTTAATCAACTAAGGGAATGTTTTACAATAATAGAAATTAAAATTTTATTCTACAAAAAGAAAACTAACTACCCAATTTAACTTTCAGGTAAAACCTAGAATGGCAAGAGGAAGAGGAAGAGGAAGAGGAAGAGGAAGAGGAAGAGGAAGAGGAAGAGGAAGAGGAAGGGGTAATGGGAGATGTACCAGGAGTCAAAGGGAGGAAAACAATGAGGAAAACCATGAGGAAAACCATGAGGAAAACCATGAAGGGAACCATGAGGAAGATCATGAAGAGGTTTGACACAACCTAGGGAATAACGGAGATGGGGTTCAAGCTATAATCGACCTTCTAACCGAACAAAGAGATAAAATCAACTTCCTGGAACAATCACTGCAGGACCTTAGGGAAAGGCAGAATGACTATGAGAACAGAAGTGGTACCGAGAACGGAAACCCTGGTAGCAATCAAGGAAACGTGATGGGTAATGGGAAGGAAAATAACATATTGGAACTCTCCAAGGATTTGAAGAAAATCACCCCTCCTAAGTTCGATGGGAGGCAGATTGGTGAAGGGGCTGAGAATTGGCTAAATGAAATGGAGAAATATTTTGAGCTAAGAGATTTTAGCGAAACAACCAAGGCTTTATGGGGCTCCTATCAACTCACAGGGGAGGCGGCTAGTTGGTGGACCAACACCAAGGAACAAAATGGGTATAACAGGGATACAATCACATGGGATCAATTTGTTCACCATTTTTGAGATAGGTGGCTCCCTCAATTGTTCTTTGATGAGAAAGTGAAAGAATTCCATAATCTACGTCAAGGGTCCCTATCCGTTCAACAATATTGGGATAAGTTTGCCAAGTTGCTTAAATATGTGCCTATGTACCAAAGGGATGAAGAAGGCCAAGCAAGGAAATTCATTTTGGGGCTGAATACCAACATAGGGGCAGAGGTTGATATGCATGGACCCAGAAACATGAATGAAGTACTTGAAAAGTCCCTAAGACAAGAGAGGAAGATTCAAACACTAGCAGGACGGAACTATAATGGGAATCACTCATTTAAAAGGAAGCAAGAATTCAATGGAAACACTAATTTCAACAAGGGTCAAAGGAATAACTCTTCCGAAAGGAGACCACCGCCTAATCAATATCAGAGGAATGGAAATGATAATAACAGGGGTAATAATAATAGGGGCAATGATAACAGGGCAATAATAACAGGGACAATGATAACAGGGGCAACTATAACAGGAATGACCAGTAGAACAGGATAACTTATCCACCCAGGGGAAATGAAACAAGGAATGATCCCCCTAGAAATCAAGGTAGGAGAGGGCCTCCAGGCGGATGCTTTATGTGCGGGGAAAACCACTTTGCTAGAGATTGCCCCAGGATGCAAGGACAAATTAGAGCCAATCAACCCCTACAAGGGTGCCAACAGAGGATTCATGCAGCAGTTAGGAACCAAAGAAGAAGATACCAAAATGTTCCCGTGGAAACTACAGGTACACTATTTGAACAACCAATATCAATTCTAATTGACACTGGATCATCTGAATGTTTCATCTCACCTGAATTAGTGAACAAATATGCATTAAAAGTTAATCAAATGGAGTCATCATGGACGGTTCAATATGGGGATAAGGCAACTAGAGAAGTAACTAAGTGTTTACCGAGGGCAAGGGTACAATTCCCTGAGTTCGAAACAAGGGTAGATCTCTATGTGGCACCCTTAGGATTATATGATGTAATTATGGGAATGAGTTGGTTAGCAGACCATCAAGCTAATGTAGATTGTTATAGCAAAGTTGTTGAATGTTTGGATGATGGGGGGAAAAGGGTCAAAATCCAAGGAAAGTTTAAACCCATTAATATAGAAACTATCTCAGCAATGCAATTAAAGAAGGAAAGGAGAAGAGGAGGACAAATCTTTATGGTCGAAATTGAAGAAGGAAAGGAGGAAAATACCCCAACATTTGAAAATACCCCTTTCTTAAAGGAGTTTAAGGATGTTTTTCCAGAAGAACTACCCGTTTTACCCCCTAAGAGAAAGTTTGACTTTTCTATCGAAGTACTCCCAAGAGCTGAACCAGTATCAAAGGCACCTTACCGAATGAACACGACAGAATTACAAGAGCTCAAAATGCAATTAGAGGAACTCTTAGCTAAGGGTTTAATAAGGCCAAGTGTATCACCATGGGGAGCGCCAGTTTTATTTGTTAAGAAGAAGGATGGAACCTTAAGGCTATGCATCGACTATAGGATGTTGAACAAAGTCACCATAAAGAATAGGTATCCCTTACCTCGCATAGAGGACCTTTTTGACCAAATGAAAGGAGCGGCAGTTTTCTCGAAGATAGATCTTCGGTCGGGGTATCATCAACTCAGAATTAAGGAAGAAGACATTCCGAAGACAACTTTCAGGATGAGATATGGACATTATGAATTCACAGTAGTTCCTTTTGGAGTAACTAATGCCCCAGCTGCATTCATGAACCTGATGAATAGTGTATTCCACGACTACTTGGATAAGTTTGTTTTGGTATTTTTGGATGACATATTGATTTACTCTAGAAATGAAGAGGAACATTTAGCGCACCTACAAATTGTTTTGCAAAGATTGAGAGAACATAAGTTATATGGAAAATTGTCCAAATGTGCCTTCTTTGAGGAAAAGATTCACTATCTTGGGCATATAATATCAAAGGAAGGAATAGCAGTCGACCCAGATAAAATAAAGGCGATAGTAGAATGGCCAATCCCTAAGAATGTTTCAGAGGTAAGAAGCTTTATGGGGCTAGCAGGTTACTATAGGAGGTTTGTGGAAGGATTCTCTAAGATAGAAAATCCCATCACCTCGTTGCAAAGGAAGGGAAAAAGGTTTGTATGGACCGAGCAAAGTGATAAGGCATTTCAAATCTTGAAGGGAAAACTAACTTTAGCACCCATTCTAAAGGTACCAGACCCAAATGGACACTTCACAATTGTAACAGATGCCTCTATAGAAGGGTTAGGAGGAGTACTTGTCCAAGATGAGGGGGTAGTGGCTTATGAATCTAGGAAGCTAAAGACTCATGAAGTCAATTATGCACCCCACGACTTAGAGTTGGCAGCAATTGTGCATGCCCTGCAAAAGTGGAGACACTTCTTACTAGGGAAGCCCTTTGAGCTTAAGTCGGACAACCAAGGACTAAAATACATCTTTACCCAACCTCACTTAAATGCCAGACAAAGAAGGTGGTTAGAGTTTCTAAGTGAATATGACTTTGAGATTGAATATATTAAGGGGAAAGAAAATAGGGTGGCAGATGCCTTAAGTAGGAGGAGACACTTGATGACTATAGCAACCTTCAAAACCTCTTTCAAAAGGCAAGTAATGGATGAACAAGGACATGACCCATGGTATGAGCAAGTCAAATTAACTATAAGACACAACCCGACCGACCCTAAGGTTGAAGGGTATACATTAGATGAAGATGGGTTGCTCAGATACAATAACAGAATCTATGTTCCTAATTCAGGGAATTTAAGGGAAGTAGTCTTATCGGAGGCTCACAATGCCCCTTATTCAGGCCACCCAGGAGTTAACAAACTTTATGCAGATCTAAAGAAATTATACTTTTGGCAAGGGTTGAAAAGCGATATTGTCAAGTACGTAGCTAAATGTTTGGAGTGTCAAAGAGTAAAGGCAGAACATAGGCACACCGCTGGATTGTTACAATTGCACGATGTACCTCAACATAAGTGGCAAGTTATTAGTATGGATTTTGTACAAGGGTTACCCATGTCACCTTCTAGGCATGATGCAATAATGGTGGTAATTGACAAACTCACTAAGGTGGCACACTTTATACCAGGGAATCTGACGGATGATGCACCCACCTTGGCTAGACGCTTTGTTAAGGAGATAGTTAGGTTGCATGGAATACCGGAGAAAATCATATCAGATAGAGATGCAAGATTCACTTCTAGGTTTTGGACCACTCTTCAATCAGCTCTAGGAACTCAACTAAATTTTAGCACCGCATACCATCTGGAAACCGACGGTCAGATAGAAAGGACAAATCAGATTATGGAAGACCTGCTTCGTATGTACTACATGGACCAACAGAGAAAATGGGAAGAGTACCTACCTTTGGTAGAGTTTGCCTACAATAATACATATCAAACATCTTTGGGAATGGCACCTTTTGAAGCTTTGTATGGAAGACCATGTCGAACACCTTTGAGTTGGGATAGTCTTGAAGATAGAGTGATTATTGGGCCAGATATGTTGAAAGAAATGGAAAGGAAAACTAAGGAAATTAGGCAAAGATTGAAGGAAGCCTCAGATAGGCAGAAAAGTTATGCAGATAAAAGCAGAACACCAAGGGAGTTTGAGGTAGGAGAGAAAGTCTTCCTAAGGGTTAGGCCACACAAAAGTTCCATAAGATTTGGGAAAAAGACTAAGCTTGCACCTCGTTATGTCGGACCTTTTGAAATATTGGGAAGAATTAACCCAGTTGCTTATCGGTTGGCCTTACCTCCCCAATTGAGCCGAATCCATGATGTCTTCCATGTATCTCTTCTTAAGAGGTATGTACCTGATGAGAAACACATTTTGAATTGGGATGCCTTGCAAGTCCAAGAAATGGGGGGAATAATGATAGAGCCATTCAGAATCTTGGAGAGGCGCCAGTGCCAGTTGCGCAACAGAGAGGTTGATCAGTGCAAAGTGCAATGGGACCAGTACGACGAGAAGAATGCCACGTGGGAGGATACTAAGGAGATGCAGCAGCTATTTCCCTTTTTGTTTTGAACATGAACTATAAACTCTTTTGAATGCATTTAATAAGTGCATCGGGACGATGCACAAATTAAGGGGGGGAGGATGTTACAACCCTCCTTTATCACTTTTTTTGATCTAAATACAAAACTCTATTTATATTCTTTGGATGAATTATTGAATGAATATTGTAAGGGAATAAAAATAATAAACCACACACACATGGAAAATGCATATATATTTTAATTTGTTATTTAATTTCCCTCACCCAAATTAAGGCACATGTTGTAGGAGGAATAAGAAGCTTCTAGAGGCTTCCCCACCTCCTTGCATGTAACTCCTCCCACTAAGCCTAATTAGTTTGCATGGAGGCCAAATTGGGAGAGAATCTCTTTTTTTCCAATTAATAATTAGGTAGTGGGAATTTGAAATTTCTTTTATAAAATAGGTACAAGTTTCAAAAATGAGAGTTAGCTATTCCATAAGAAATTTCTGCAAGTTGAATTCTCTTTTGTAGTCCACTTTCGTTGGCAGCTAAGATTTTTGTTGGGAGGATTTCTCTTCAATTTGGAGGATCAAGGAAGACTCTACACCATCTTCAAGCATCCAGGTTCCTTCAACTTAGTTCATGCATCTCATTTTTATGGTAGATTAGATTTGATTAGATTAATTATGAGTATGAAATTCATTTGTATTTTGTTAAAGAATTAGTTTAGATTTTGTAGAAAATGAGAGTCATGGTTTAAATAAGATTCATTGCTAAATTTCTTGATATGAAATTAGTTTTAGATTTTGTAAAGAATGAGATTTATGGCTTAAATGAGATTCATTGTTTGAAATTTTGATAAGGAATTAGTTTTTAGATTTTGTAGAGAATGAGATTTATTGTTAAATAAGATTCATTGTTTAAATTTTTAATAAGAAATTAGTTTCAGATTTGTAGAGAATGGAATTCATTGTTTAAAATTTTGATAAGAAATTTGCTTCAGATTTTGTAGAATGAGATTCATTGTTTAAATCCTTAGTTTCTGATTTGTAGAAAATAAGATTCATTGTTTTAATTCTGATAAGAAATTAGTTTCAGATTGAAAGAAGTAGAGTAAATGGAAAATAGATTCATTATCTTCAGTTTATTTTGATAAAAATAAGATCTCCCTGTGTGTACAAACAATTTTCTCTGTAGACAAATCTCCCTGTGTGTATAAATAAATCTCCCCTCTCTGTGAATGAATTTTCCCTGTGTAAAGAAATGAATTCCTTTCTCTGTGAATGAATTTCTCTGTGTAGAGAACAAAAGAAAAGAAACAAAAGAAATAATCTATTTCTTCCTCTGTGAAAGAATTTCCCTGTGTGAAAAAGAAAAGAAATAAACCATTCCTTTTCCTGTGAAAGAATTTCTCTGTGTGAAATAATCTATTTCTTTCTCTGTGAATGAATTTCCCTGTGTAGAAAACAAAGGAAATGGAAAAAAAAAATCCCTCTGGTTACTGCTTCATTTATTTCCTGAAAATTAATCTACAAACATTGTTAATTACCTATTATTACCCTGCTCTGAGTAATCTTCAATAACTCATTAAAAATAATTATAATACTCCTGTATAAATCGTCGGGGAGTAATAAGGGACATTTGGAAGTTAAAATCCAAGGGGCGAGTAATCCCTCTTGGATCGATAATTTAATAAGATAACTTTTAAATGAATTCCACATCCGTTGAGATAAACCATAGTAAACCCCTCTTAGGGATGGTCAAGTTAAGAGCTCTCGTGAAATTTACTTTATTTATTTAATTGTTTATTCACCTCAAAGGGATATTGGTGATTTGCAATTGGGTGACGCTCATGATAAGTATTAGGTTCTAGTTATTTTGTTTAGGCCACAAGCAATAGGCCATCTTGAGCCTTCGCTTAAGCGCTACCTTCGTGGGTAGCAACCGCAGAGAAACTGTCTGGGACACTGACCCTAGAAAGGGTTGCGTACCCACAAATCAGTTTACATCAAACCATAGATTAGAAAATAGAACTACATACTTTACGCCTTGATCCCGTGCCGAAGCGGGTATGTAGGCAGTCTTGGGACGGAGTTGTCCCTCGTACTCAGGCGTTCGTGGGTGGGTTCTAGGCTTGGTTGAGTAAGAATCCTAAATGAAAGATCAGATAATCAAACTTAATTCAATGCATACTCGGAAGGAATCCCGTATGGATTCGCTTGACTTCCCGAGGCTTTAAGCCAAATTCCGAGGCGGAATTCAAGCTTGTATTATTTTCTTATTACTCCTAAGGACGGCGACCTCGGTGCATTCTTGTTAGAAGAATGTAGTACTTAGTGAGTGGCTCAGGACCCGAATGGTCCCGATGAGTCTAAGTCTCTGGCCAGAGCATCTCCTATCCCGTTTGGATGGATGCCTACCCCGTATGGGTAGATGCCTATCCCATATTGGATAGATGGAATTTACGTCCCGTATGGACAACTGCCTAACCCGTATGGTTAGAAGCTCATCCCGAATGGATGAATGCCCAATCCTATTTGGATGGATGCCCAGAGTATGCAATTGAATAAAACATAAATAGAAAAAAAAATATATATATACTCAATTTTTGTTGGATGAATTATGCTGGGTTATTACATATTGTGAAAGGTCGTGATGATAATTAATACCAGAGTCTATGTTGTGGATATGTAGTACATACATTTATGATATGAAAGGAACATGGAACCTACTAGCCTTTAAAACAGGTCAAGAATTTGTAAGTATATGTTTTACTGGAACAGATGTAATCAATGGTATAGAAAATAACTAAAATTGTGAAAGTGAAGGGGTATTGCATAGCATGGGTGCTCAATCTTTTGGATTTTTGGTTGTGCAGTAGTGAATAAAGGAGCTATAGGATTATTTCACAATTTTGTTAATTGATGAACATATAGAAAAACAAAATATGCATAAGCAAATTGACTATAGGTTCTTTATGTCCTATGAAAAAATGCATAAATGTGAGCAGTTTATGTATTTGCATAGTTTAATGATAGGGGAGGTTTCTCCCTGGGTATAGATTGCATACCATTAAGGGTCCATATATAACTTCCAAAGAATTCAATGCATGAGTAGATTGAGATAGTGCCTATGTTTATTGAAACTTGCCAAATTGAAATAATTATTCTAACACGTGTAAGAGAAATACACCATATGTAAATCACAAGGATTTCACCTATGGATGCCAAAAATGATGGTTGGGGTCTTTGTTCTGGACAACAACAAGTTGTTAAATCTTTTCATGGCTTTTTAGCTATATTTGGTGGAGTATATGTATGTGAAGGTATTGCAGTATAAATCTACAACATTGTTTCGAGAATTGTGTATGAACAAATACATATCAAAAACAAATGTGTAGAACCAAATCATATTTATCTTTATTTTGATCCATAGAAAAATTAACATACACGTGAGCATCCTCTGTACATGGATACAACAATCATGCAAAACAAGTTTTACCTACGTTGTAGGTGGAGCACCATTAACTGGTTGATGGATAGATTTAGAAGGAGTGTATATACAGGCACTATGAGAAAGTGTCTGCAAACAAATAAACTTGCAAAAGAGAAAGGACTGTTGCAATATAAGAAAAATGAACCACAACATATGTAAAGAACAAGCATGTCACCTGTGGATACAATGAATGATACTTGGTCCCTCTATATTGTATCGCTACAAGTTGTGAAATGATTGGATGGGCTGGCGACTGTATTCAATGTGAAACATGTAAGCAGAGATATTGTTGTATAGGACAAGAAGGTGCAATAGAATGTGCAAAAGAAAGATGGTGTATAAAAAATATGGATGTCACAAGAAAAAGACTTTTTGAGTAATGGAATAAGAGAAATGAAGAAACCTGTGTAGAACTTTTGAATGGAGAATTATGGAGAACCGAATTTGAACTTTGAGCTTACTTGGAGGGAGCATTACATATAAATTTTGAGGGAAGGGACAATAATCTATAATCTTATTCAACATTCATTTGTTGTGGAAGCAACTAAGGAAGAAGAAGAGTACATTTTTTTTTTAAGTCCAAAAACAAGGAGCATGTGAAGCATGGAAGTGATGGAAGCTAGAGGGAAGGTTATACCTAGAACCTATCAAAGGTGGGTATCAGAACATTGGAGGATTTGTTTTTTGTAGGAAGCAAAAATGATTTGTAGCTTTACTTAACATGTACTCAGAATTGGAGAAAGGCCGCAGAAAAAAGTGAGTACAAACTTTTTTATTGACTGAATAAAAAAGGGGAGTAGCATCTGTAGTCGTGGGAGAAAATCTACATGCAATATCAATGCAACCTACATTTTTTGGGTAGAAGTAGAATCAAGAAAAACCATTTACATTATCATTTATATGTGTTCAGTGTGACAAGATGTGAATTCATCAGTTTGTTGTGATTAATACAAATATAGTCATTAGCAATTCAATAAATTAAGTCTATGGAAACACATATCTATAAAGAAGCAACATATATGAATTTTGATAAAAGTGTAAAAATTTGTTTGGTTCTAAGAAAACACATACTACAATTTATCATTAAAATAGTTTAAGGAGTGCAAACCACAATCACTTAATTTTTTTGTTCTAGAAAGACTACTAAAAGAAAGAGGCATAATGAAGATGGAAACATGAATTAAAATATGTTTCTTTTGTTGTTTGGTAACTGTATTTAATAAACATTATAGATAATAGTACTAATTATATACTCAATTTTGTGGAGAGACTATAATGTCAAAGGAGCAAAAAACTTGAAAGTTCCAGAGTGCTAGTTTTGAGGGTATGTGCAATATCATCAGGGGCCAAAAACATGGTGATAACCTGACTAAAGTCCTGATTGATAGGCTGATGGAAAAATACCTATAACTTTCAAAAGGTATCACATTTTTTGAATCTGAAACATTCGTAACATTCTATGTTTTGTGTACTATATGGTTTAACAAAAAAAAAAGTTTTGATGAAGTTATGGTGGTCAGACATACAATTTTTTAATAGTTTTAAAAAGTAGTTAAAAATCATAATTAATTATTTATTTCAAAAAATACAAAAAAAAAGTGTCACATTCATATATAAGTCTTCTACTTATATCTAAAATCTTATACTAAATTATTATGATTTAATTGTTGTTAGGGTGGTAAAACAGACACCTGTTGGCATTATAACAGACAAGGGAGATTGTTGGCATTCCAATTACAATAAGAGATTGTTGGTATTTCAATAAGGATATTGAGAAGGTTGTTGATGACTATAGATATAACTGATTAAGGATGTTCACTATCTTAACATTATTATTTGTCATTGATGTCAAGAAATTGATTTTTTGATTCAGTATGGTGTTGCCATATCTTAAGAAGTATGTTTTGAAAAGAGTTAAGATGTCAGTAAAAGACACAGAAAGAATGTAATGAATAAGTTACTCAATGGGAAACTATTACTGAGTTAGACAATGATGAGATCATGATGTTTAAATTGTTATGATATCCTACATATGTTGTTGTTTGTAAGGTTAATACTATACTATGTTACCGAGCAAAGAACCTAGTCAGTAAACCCTAAGGTTATCGCTATCGGTTAATGAAGGCAGAATGTCTACCGAGTAAAGTTTAGTATTTACCGAGTTGCAACTAAGTAATAACAGAATGCATTGAATGTATAAAAGCATTATTTAATGAAGGAAGCTGATGAGCTGGAGTTGATTAAATGATTGGTAAGCCGTGCATGAATTTTGTTAAGAATCTATGGCAATGGAAGATCGGCAGGAAGATCTACAGCTCAGATTGAACAACAATACCTTAGCACAAGTTCCAAGAAATGTATGCAAGTTCCAAGGTGAGGTAAAATGTTTTCAGATCGAAGGATACATTGAACCTGGTCAAGTTTGAAGATCTGATGGCTATGATTGGTCATGGGAAATGTGATCAAGGAGATTAAGCAGTTGGCAAATTGTTTATAAATAAAGAACTATTGATAAATAATGAATGCAGGCAAGTGTAAGCACAGGAATGCTACATAGTGGTTACCGAGCACAGAAGCTTGAAGATCTATTTTGATAACAGAGTATAGAGCCCAGTAGAAGGACAAGATAAGTCCTATGACTAGATTGTATTGAGAAAATAAGAATCTGCTTTAGCATTTTAGATGTGAAGTTGCAGATATATTTTATTACTATTATTTTGTGAAGTGACAGAAAATCTCTTAACCAAGTGGACTTAACAATCTTATTTGTAAAACCCTCTAGCAAGGTGACATTCAGATTGAGTGTTTGAAATCCTGTAACAAGGTCACCTCTAACAAGGTGAAGATCCTAATAGATCTAAGGGAAATCCCTTAATCGGGTCACATCTAGCAATGTGTTTGTAATCTTTAACAAGATTTGCTTTTAATCGAGCATACTCTAGAAGAGTATGTTTCTTAGTGGGTCTGAAATCCCACAGTGGTTTTTCCCTATTTGGGTTTCCATGTTGAATCTAGTGTTATATGTTGTGTGATCTTATCTATTTATGAGTCTTCATGCTTTACAATTTTTCTGATAAGTTTACCAAGGTTGAATCTGTTGTTATTATGGAAGATTAAGTTTGTATGATTCACCCCCCCCTCTCATCTTGTTAGCTTGGCATCTGTACTAAACATATTAGTATTAGAACTATCAACACCTCCTTCTTATCTTTTTCTTGAAATTTTATTACTACTACATTGAAATTTCAAATTTTTGTCAAATAGATTTGTTTTTCAAAAAACAACTAGTAGCTTAGAAACTACATTCAATTTGTTTTTGATTAAGATAAATGGGTTTTATAGGGACTTGAAACCTAAAGTGAAAGAGTAATACAAAAAAATAAAGATGTCGCTCACCATTTTAGAACTAGTGACAAAAAAGCCAAAGAAACAAGAGCCAAGCCCACACAACAAAAAAACATAACGAAACAATTAAAAACCTAATTTGCACAAGACCAGAGATTGCATCAGTTCTGAATTGTTCTTAATCATACTCTTGTTGATTTCCTCGAGCTCATCCATGATGAACTTGGAGGTACTCTTCTCCTAGTTCCTACTTCTAGTCCTCATATAGGGGCTTGTTGTGGTCTGAAGTCCCATACCTTATAAGTTCAATCTATTACAGATTCCATTCTTACATATTTTGGAAATAATTTTGGTAAATTATTAAAAAAATTACATCAAGTTGCCTAACTCTATTTATCTAATTTTCATTGTCACTTAAGAGCTTGTTTCGCCACCATGATCCTAGACATGTATCTTGACCTACATCTGTCAAAAAGCCATTAATGTTTCTGTTGTTTCCTCCTCAAGGTCTTCTCACGGTCTGATCTTCTTGCTTTGATCCAGGCACCAACAACTCCCCGATTCTTCTCTGCCATTCATCCTTCCTCGAGCCACACTTCCCTGATCTGATCCATCAATCACGGGATCCATATTCAATGCTCTCCTGTAGAAATACCTATCTCTACATGACACTTCACCAATCTCTGTGAGCTTGCCACCTTGACCCCAAGTGGCATCTATGTCGACCAGTTGCCAGCTTGACTCTTCATGTCGATCCAAATAGGATCATCGACCAAACACTCTACCAGTTTCTCTTTTGTGCCGGTTTACTAACCCTGCCGGTATCTCTCATTCTACCAGTTAACTCATCATGTTTGCTCTGTGTTGAACTATTGATGGAACACCTAAACCGGTCATCAAACATGTCTCTCCAAAACATGCACATTCCCACAAACTGGGAAGTCTTGTGCATCTGCACCTTGCTCATAATACCTGTGGACTTACATACCGATAAACACTCTTGATGACACCATATCATTAACCTTCACCAGACTCCATCTTCAATCTAGCTATTCTCCTTTGATTGCATCTGCTCAGCCTTGCCTTCTCATGATCAGCTTGGACCAAATATTAACCAGTTTGTCATGCTGACAAACTCATCACTCTTCATTTGTGTCGTCATCTCGACAAGCCTTCACTGTCGGTCTAGTGCATAACCATTTTCTCATGCACTTGAGGCATAACTTTTGTTTCATTGGTGGATCTTGTGTGAGCCTTTAAATACTTTCCTTTAACTTTTCTTTCTTATCTCACAAAACTATGATGCACACAATGCATGATAGGAGATAAGTTCCACTTACCGGTGGAGTGACACCTTGTCTTCTGCATCTTATAGTGCACTCATGTCACTTCCCTGTTTGTGTAGCATATCTTCAAATAGGCACATGTGATCTGGTGTGGGAACATTTACTATCAGTCAATGCTTCTCATGATGACTTCATCTTCATCAGGTGGGAAACTTGCTGTCCTGCAACCTTATAGTATACCTGTGATCTATTCATTCTTCTTCTCCAGTGTTGATGTGATTTAGGTAACATTCAGTCTCTTTATCGCAAAAAACATCCAAGAACCTTGCTCATCCTTCTTGTTCACTGGTCATGACCTTTACAGGTTAACAACCACTCACTTGGTTGATTTGACTTCCCCATGTCAACACATCACTTACCAATTGACATCCTTTCCTTACCAGTGAAGCAACACAAGGTAACATCAAAGATATCTCAACCTATATTCCTCCTTCATAGTGTTGCACATACATCTCTCATGCCGGTTGACATCAATGACAACCCAATGCCAACATTCTCCCCCTTTGGCATTGATTTCAACTAATGTAGTATGATGTATATGACAAAATCCTTCTCCCCCTTTCACAACAATGGAAATGGGTACTGTCAGGAAATCATTCCTCCCTATGTTTTACCCATCACTAACAAGAATCTTTCTCCCCATTTTTCTTTATTGGATGCAACTCCTCCTTTGATACCACTTGTTATCTTATCACCAATTGATACATCTTATTAAGTCATAGCACTTGAGATGGAGGACTTCAACCATCAACTGACACCAATTCAGCATGCAAATTCTATACCATTTGTAGACACTTAAAAATAATTATTTTAATTATTTTTAATTCCTCACATAATTAATTTATTAATTATGCAAATTTTAATTCTCCTCAATATTAATTAACTATAATTAATATTGTCACTATAGTCTGTGATTGATTTATTTAATAAATCAACCCCCTTTTATTCTTATAAAATCATCAATATTAAATCTTCTCAAAATCCTCCTCTTAACTAATTAATTTCAATTAATTAGTCAACCTAAATGATTCCTACAAATCATCTTTTCTTAATCCATCATTAACTTAATAAATTCTTCTAGAAATTCCCTAAGCTCACTTAGTATCATTCTTCTAATTTTTAATTCCCTCCACTCATTCTCTCTCCTAGTCAAATTCCCCTACAAATCTTAATTCCACCTAACCTTTCCTCTAATCCCCCTCCTAATGAGTTTCTAGTGGCTAATCATCATGATTAGCCACAAAGTCAACTCCTTGTCCCTTCAATCCAACCACTCTCCTTAAATGCTCTTTTTCTAGGTGAATGTGAGATTTTGAAAATCTCACATTCCTCTAGGCATCTCATCTTCCAAGGAATTTTTAATTCCTTCTTATTCCTCCAACCCCTAGGATCATCCCTTTTTGAAGAATTTTAATTTCTTCCTCTCCATTCCTCAAGAAATGTCCCATCCCTTTCTCTTCTCAAGGCACATTGGGAAGTCGTCCCAATGTACCTTGAGGAGTGTGGAGACAAGAAATGCCTTTAAGGCATATCTCTTGGTCTCCACACCTCCTCTTGGGTCTTGTGCGAGCTCACAAGAAATCCTGACCCTCCATCTTGGGTCAATCCTAGCCCTTCATTTTTCCTCTCCTCTTCCTATAAATTGAGGACTCCATCCCTTCACTTATCATCTCCAATTTTAGCAAGTTTATGCTGTTAGTTTGAGCCTAGAAAGTCACACTTGCATCCTCACCATGCCAAAATCATCCTTCATCCATACTTAGTCATATTATCCATCTCATCTCTCAAAAATCCATTTTATCCATTTGTGCACAATGTTGGAGAGCCAACCACATCAAGCAATCTAGGAGCAAAATCGACATCACATTGGAGGCATTTGGGGCGTACTTCAACTCCATCCAAGCCCCATCCAAAGGAGAAGGTAAAAGGTTGTAAGGTATAAGCATTTGTCTTCATGTTTTATTATGTGATTTGATTTATGCTTTTGGTTTCATATGTTTTTATATTTTGATATGCATAATAACAATCTAATCCACCTCCCACTCTTTTTCCCTCTTCATTTTGGCATGCCCAGTGGGACCCATGTCCATAAAAACTAATGTTTTTGAGTTTTTGTGAATTTGTAAGACGCAGGTTCTGGAACAACGTGAGAGACTGCAAGTCAGCACGAGCGATTTGGGTTTAGCGTGACAAACAAACTCCTTCGGTGCACGCGTAGGTGCATTAGCGCGAGCACAAATGCATTAGTGTGATTGCTTTATAAAATATAAAAAAAATTCCCACTCTATTTAAATTTTAAAAAATCCCACTCTCTATCTGTCTGTTTAATGCATGCGCAGGTGCATGAGCACAGGCGAACACATTTTGGCACGAGAAAATTCTAACCAGCACGACCGTTTTTCCAAAACTCCTGCCCTTAGCAAGAAAAAAAAATTAAATTTGATATTTAAAAATTTAACCCACTAACCTATTATGTCTCTATTTTTAGGATTTTAGCGTAGGTGCAAGTGTTTCAGCGCGACCGATCCAAATCAGTGCAACAGATAGGTATAAAATCCTGGT